>NC_066582.1:367526040-368210458 GCF_024323335.1 Lathyrus oleraceus
GGTTCATCACTACCCATTACATGTTAACCCATAATACCCATTAAACGACGATAAACCCCCCTTACCTGAGTTAATCCGGCGAATCTTTAAGCTTCAAGCTTTTCTCTTCTCCAACCTTCTTCCTCTTGCTCTGTCTCTTTGCCCTTTTTCTCTTTTTGAGCCGCTTCTCTGTTTTCACGTGAAAACTCTTTTTACCAAAATGGAACCCTTTTTCCTTATTTCCAACTTATATATATTTTCCAATAATTATTATTCCAATAATAATAATAATAATAATCCAATACTTCCAATTATTTAATTAAATTAATAAATATAATATTAACTTAAATTAAATAATTATCTTATTTTTATCGGGGTGTTACAGTGAAGACTTCCCACATCCCGTGAACGCAGACATAGTCAAAAAATACTACGCATAAAAGAGACCCGCTAGGTCGACATACCTAGGCAAAAGTAAGGGCATCCCGGCGAACCAAAAGGGTTCGGGCAAAAATTAGGGATAAACATATAAAAATGTACACCCGACGAGTCGAAAACCTGAAAAGGCGGCTTGGGCAAAAAAGGGTATCCTGGTGGACTGAAAACCTGAAAAGGTGGTCCAGGCAAAAATTAGGGATTAAAAGCGTATGACTATGTCCCGTTCTCGGTCAGCTTTACCCAAGTCAAAGGGACTGAACAAGCCAATCACTTCTATCCGACAGCAGGAGATGAGATGCTTGAAGATATAATGACAGTAGTAGAATTAAATCAACAGGGCTTTTCCTTCATAGCTTTTCTTTACGTTCTCGGCAATTTCCTCTTACTAGGATCTCTGTCTCCATGTACACAAATTGCCTGTTTATAGGCCCTCTTGCAAACTCAATACAATTTTATTTCCAAAAAGATGCTTTTGTTTTACTTTTTCTGTTTTGTTTGCATAAACGTCCATTGATTTAATTTGAATTGATATGTGCATTTGAATATGATCGATGTGTACCAAAAATGCATGCCTGAAATAGAAATAGCGATTACTACAAGACTTCAGGATCGAGAAGAAGGTCTAACCATGCTTTCCAATGAATCCGTTGCTAATTCTATTCCCCAGCAAAGTCAGTTATTCCCCAAAAGCAATTGGCATTACTAGACAAATTGGTCATCTCTTCCACCCCCGGCCAGGCTTCTGTTAAATATTTCTACCATCAGACAGAAATCAAGTATCCCTAGATGATAAGGGGTCATCAATACAAGTATCTCCAACCAAAAGAGGGGGATTTATTTTCCCCAGGGGGTCGCCAAAAAAAAAAAAAACTTTTCAGACACATAATTCATTCATTACATCATTTCACAGCATCCGCATGCATACATTGTTCGCATTTATTTTCATAAACATAAAATATCTCATGCATCATGACATGGCATGAGACTAACTTTGTTTAACAGGTTAATTATCCTCCTGATACAGTCAAAACAAAGGTCCATTCAGACGGACATCTTTATCAATTACATTCAGGATTCAACTACATCTCTCAGATATAATCCATATGAACATTCATTTTGACAAACACTCTGATATCCTCCCAATGATGGCATCTTTAAGCCCATCCCAGACATTTACTGCAAATACAACAAATATCTTCAGATACAGCCTAACGTACGACTCATTCTGCAACTCCAATACGGTCTAACGTACGACCCATTTGGATCTTCAAATCTTCAGATACAGCCTAACGTACGGCTCATTCTGCAACTCCAATACGGTCTAACGTACGACCCATTTGGATCTTCAAACCCTCAGATACTGCCTAGCGTACGGTACATTCCGAGGTGTAGTCTAGCGTACGACTACTTTCTTCTTCAGATACGGCCTAACGTACGGCTCATTCTGCAACTCCAATACGGTCTAACGTACGACCCATTTGGATCTTCAACTCAGATGTGATCTAACGTACGATCCACTCTGACCCCTTCATCAGATACAGCCTAACGTACGGCTCATTCTGCAACTCCAATACGGTCTAACGTACGACCCATTTGGATCTTCAACTCAGATACGATCTAGCGTACGATCCATTCTGATTCCACCTTCGTCAGATACAGCCTAACGTACGGCTCATTCTGCAACTCCAATACGGTCTAACATACGATCCATTCTGACCTTCAAATCCTCAGATACTGCCTAGCGTACGGAACATTCCGGGGTGTAGTCTAGCGTATGACTACTTTCTTCTTCAGATACAGCCTAACGTACAACTCATTCTGCAACTCAGATACGATCTAACGTACGATCCATTCTGACCTTCAAATCCTCAGATGCTGCCTAGCGTACGGTACATTCCGGGGTGTAGTCTAGCGTACGACTACTTTCTTCTTCAGATACAGCCTAACGTACGGCTCATTCTGCAACTCCAATACGGGCTAACGTACGACCCATTTGGATCTTCAACTCAGATGTGATCTAACGTACGATCCACTCTGACCCCTTCGTCAGATACAGCCTAACGTACGGCTCATTCTGCAACTCCAATACTGTCTAACATACGACCCATTTGGATCTTCAACTCAGATGTGATCTAACGTACGATCCACTCTGACCCCTTCGTCAGATACAGCCTAACGTACGGCTCATTCTGCAACTCCAATACGGTCTAACGTACGACCCATTTGGATCTTCAACTCAGATACGATCTAGCGTACGATCCATTCTGATTCCACCTTCGTCAGATACAGCCTAACGTACGGCTCATTCTACAACTCAGAGACGATCTAGCGTACGATCCATTCTGATCTTTTGTCCCCAGCGATGTCACCCGCCTAATGGATAACTCATTCTGCTAATCAGATACGATTTAGCATATGGTCCATTCTGATCCTTTATCCCCAGCAGCGTATGACCCGTTCTGGTCTTTCATCATCAGACTTCCTGGATGGCATCTTTAAGCCCATCTCCATCAGGAATAACTTCTAATTAACAAGTGCAAATTTTTGGGGCATTCTAGTGTTCAATAATCTTCCACCTCCAGACCACGAATGGCGTACATGCCATCCTAACTCTCTCGGTTCAAGAATATTGAACAGGGGCAGCTGTCATACCCCAAAATTTGCCCGTTAATCTCACAAAACATTTTTGAGACACTCCCACTTATTGTTCAAGACATTGACCTTAAAGGAGCAAGGACCCAGCTCACAAATGGCCCAATCCAGAAAAAGACCCATACTGTCATGCTCGCTAGGCGAGCAAAACCTTCGCCTAGCGAACCCTTCGCTACAACGCTCGCCTAGCGAACCTTGCGAATATCAGAATTTTTGGGCTTCATTCTGAGCCCATTAGGTCACCACAATCACTATAAATACCGACACTTCAGTCACAAAAATGGACAGACGAAGACGGACAGAAACCCTGGCATAGAAACCCTGGAGACTAACTCAGAGAATTCCGAGTAAAGAAACCCTGAAGGCCGCTCATCCGCACCGAAGTTACCGCCGTCCAACTCCATCCGATACCAAGAGTGATCAGTCCCTTCAACATCGCAGCTCAGTTGCAAACAGGTTTGCGCATCACTACTGTTTTATGCTTTTAATCGGTAATCTCTACATACATAAGGCATCATGATTAAATTTTCGGATATGTAATTTGATTTCACCTATGAATTTAAGTATGCATGAATATTCTGAATGTTTGTCCATGCTATTCCTGTAATTAAATGCCATAAAGTTCAGGGTTCCGGAGATCATGCTGCTATCAAACTCAAAACCCGTAGCCGCTCGCTAGCACATCGCTAAAGCGAGCCTGTAGCGAGCACTCGCTAAGCCTTCGCTAAGCGAAGCAGGAGCGAACGGGACAGTGGCTGTTTTGTTTCTTTTCTGTTCTGCCTTATGTTTATCTAATCAAGATTTATTATAATTCTGCATTATTTGGCCTGACTTTATGACTGTTGTGTTTACTTTGTGGTGCAATCTTCAATTGTACTTTATCTTGATGTTCTAACCCGTGTGCTGAATTGTGTAAAGGCTTACACATTCCCGAAGAAACGGCCGGCTAAGTATTCCACTTTATTTGTGGGATACCCTTATGGAGATGGATTCTGAATTACTTAATTTTAATGTGGAGATACATCCTAAATTATCTAGCTGATTTTAATGTATTGATTTCATCGATTTAATGTGGACCTAATTACTTAATCGATTACGGCTATCTAATTAATTGTAAAACTTTGCCTTTAAATATGCGATCTTGGACCTCTCTTTGTTACCCTACGATATTACGGTATTACGGTCATGTCCCGCGAATGTGGGGATGCACTTAGCAAAGACCCTTTGGTTAAATCATCATAGTCCCTCGAATGTTGCCTTTGTCCCTCGATGACCCTTCGGTGTAGCCTACGGTTAAATGATGATAGTCCCTTCGAATGCTAAGGTATCCTTACAACCGTTGCTTTCAATGACCAATCGATGACCCTACGATGACCCTTTTACATCCAAAGGATAAAACTACTTATTTCTCAATAATAAAGACGGTTTTACCCTCACAAGGATAGGAAATGCCCATCAAGACCTTGGGTAGGTATAACTCTTAATTGCTTACTCACAATTTAAAAATACTTTTCGCACTTCACAAATACTAGAAAATCACCACTTGGTATACATTCGTACTAGAATCATTACCAAGTTATATTTTTCTAAACCGCTTTCAAAATTAAACGAGATAAATACTTTGTATACATTCGTACAAGAATCATTACAAAGTTAAACTCTCTTTTCAAAACATTTTTTAAGCAATTCACAAACACCTTTTTCAGACAAACATAAGTGATCAAGCAATTAAGAGCCCATGGATAACCATGGATACAAAGGGTGCTAACACCTTCCCTTTGTATAATGTACCTCCCGAACCCAAAATCTAAATTAAGGTCTTTCCTGTTCTTTTCTGCCTTTCCTTATTGGATGAAAGAAAAGTCGGTGGCGACTCTTGCTATCCGCGACACTTGCTTTACAAAGCAAAGACACATAAAGTCAGTTCACCGTATGACACTTATATGTCAAAATGAATAGTTTTAATTGGATGATAGTGTAAAATGGTCTTACACTCGCAGTGTATTCCAATTAATCTCATATAAAAAATGGTAAAGAATTTTCTTTTCTTTAGTAAGCATATTATCTTAATGTTTATGATATTTTTCCTTTTACAATGTTTATATTTATTTATGTTGGTTGTCTAATTTTATTTTATTATTTATTTATTTTATTGCATTTTTTATATTCCCCATTTGACAAGTGTATTCCCCACCATTGTTTGTAATTGTTTAATTATTTTTATTGTTTTTATTTTTTATTAGCTAGAATAAAATAATTAATTAAATAGTAGACAAAAACGAAATATAAAATCAACTTTTTTTTTTTAAAAATGAAAAGAATAATAAGCGTTTGATCCGATGTCGAGCCATTTTTCTCAAGTTAAACCATCAACCATTTCCACTCCACTTCACTAACACCTCTAATTAATTTCAAGACAATTTCAAATAATTTTTAGATAATCATTTTCATCACTTCAAACCATTTTCTAAAATAAAATTGAAAGAAAAAGACTACCTGAATGAAAGGTCCAGATGTAGTCCTGAATGCTAGGCCCAAGTTGTAAGAGCTTGCAAGCCATAAGTGTTCGTCTTCCTCTCTAAAACACTTATAAATATTCAAACTTCTTTTCTCAATAAAATTGAAAAAAAAAGATTACCTGGTTGAAAGGTCCAGACGTAGTCTCGAGTATTATACCCAAGTTGTAGGAGCTTGCAAGTCATAAATACTTGCATTTCAAGCCCAAAAATACATTCAATCAATCAAACTCTTTTTTACCACCGTGCAGTCTTTAAAACCTTTTCATAAACGGAAGACATCTTGTCTTAAGATGATGCAAAGCAATGCTTCGTCCATAATTGTTGAGTTGAGATAAGTGATGTTTTTCTGAATGTGGATTTGTAAATCTATTCGATGTGTGGTGTACGTCTGCTCCTCGTCTGTTTTGGGTAAAACAATGTTTTTCATCGATTAATATAATATAGTTTTCACTAAAACCGACCAACAAACAATCACTTTCTACCCAGAACTACGTAAGCCTTGAGTTCTCTATTGAGATACGTAGGAGCATGATTGCGAAATCTTGTAAGGCTCATTAATAAAAAACTTTGGTTTAGTCTCCTTCGTTGCAAAAAATCCAAAAATATCTTCTCTTTTCTTTTAATCCTATTTTTTCTCTTCCTAATAACTTGAGAAGTCTAACATTTAAAACTAACACTAACGTGCACAACTAACCTAATGGTTCCTGTTGAGTACAACGGACGTGAGAGGTGCTAATACCCTCCCCTTGTGTAATCGGCTCCCGAACCCTGATTTGGTTGCAATGACCAATATCATTGTCGTTCTTTCTTGGGTTTTATTGATATTTCTCCTTTACTTTTTTAGGAATAAATAAAGTTCGGTGACGATTATGTTCAGCCCATCATTGCGAGTGTCTGATTGCGCTTCGCTTAGTCGTGTTCTCATTTTTCTAGGTGCGACAGTTATTATCATGTTAACTATTAAAAAGAATATTCATAAAGTATAATTTTAAAATATTATGAATTTATTTAAGAAACCAATTGAAAAAATGGTTTGTATTAAACAGTTTGTATTAAAGATTTACAAGAAGAAATTAGTAATTTAAAAAATGAAATTAGAAATCTAAAAACATGGGATAATGAGATAAAAATTAAAATTTTAGAATTATAAGAAAACATGATTATTCAAAATCAAGTCAATCAAAACTTATTAGCCTCATCTAGCTGAACCAAAAATAATGAGGAAACTATTATTTTGAATATTGAAGATGATTATATTAACAAAATAGAAAAATTAATATCCCATAAATGGTATAGTAAAATAAATCTCATTGTTAAAGATAAAACTTATGAATTAATTACTTTGATAGATTCAAAAGGAGATTTAAATGTTGATCTCAACCTAATATATGAAAAAAAACCAAAGAATCTTTAAGAGGAGACAATGATAATAAATTACAAGTTTCTTACAAATTATCAAGTGCTAAAATCTGTAAAGATCAAATTTGTTATAGAACCTTTTTTCTTTTAGTAATAAATATTCATGAGTAAGTTATTATAGGAACCCTTTTATGGCTTTACTTTACCTTTTCGCGGTTAATAATGCAGCTATAACCACTAATACTTTAGGGCGTGAAGTTAAATTTGAATTCTTATAACCGCCTAAGATTAGAGATCTTAACTCCATCCAGAGTAAAGTTATACAATTTATTAATCAAATTAATAATAAAAAATAAATTAATTTTATTAATAAGAAAATACATTGTAAAAAGATAGAAGATCAACTTCAATCTCCAAATTTTCATGGAAAAATTAAAAGATATACAAAATAAATGTATAAAGGATCTCCGTTCATAATAATTTAATGTTTTCTGGAAAAGAAAAGTGCACACTAGCTCTTTACCCTATGAATCTGACTTAAGTAAGCAAATATCCCTACTAAGGTCAGGCAAATACAAATGAATAAACAACATTTAGATTACTGTAAAAAAGAATTAAAATATTTTTTGGACAAGGGATTGATTAAGCCTATTATGTTTCCTTGGAGTTGTTGTGCTTTTCATGTTATTAATGCTTCTGAGCTAGAAAGAGAAAGTCTTCGGTTAGTAATAAATTACAAACCTTTAAACAAAACATTGCAATGGATTAGATATCTCACACCTAATAAAAAATATTTGATAGACACATTACATAATAAAAGTATATTTTTAAAGTTTGATCTTAAATCTGGATATTATCAATTACAAATAAAAGAAGAAGATAAATATAAAATCACTTTTGTGGTGCCCTTTGATTACAATGAATGGAATGGCATGCTATTAGGATTAAAAAATATTCCTTTTGAGTTTCAAGATATTATGAACACAATATTTAATGATTACTCTCACTTCACCATAATCTATTTGGATGACATAGTAGTATTTTCATATTCTATAAATTAGCATATACAACTTATGAATCAATTTTATGAGATGATTAAAGAGAATATGTTAGTCTTATCTGAAAAAGAAACTTAAAACATTTCAATCTAAAGTAAGATTTTTGGATTTTGATATTTCCTAAGATATGTATACCCCCATTAGTAGGTCTTTGGAGTTTATTAATAAATTTCCAGACGAATTAAAAGATAAAACCCAGTTACAGAGATTCTTAGGTTGTATAAATTATGTGGTTGACTTCACACCATTTGTATACCATTATTGAAGAGACTTGTGAAGAATCCTCCTTCTTGGGATGATTCAATGACCAAAAGTGTTTTGTAGTTAAAGCAAATAGTTAAAAAAGTTACCTTGTTAAGAATACCTAACCCTAGAGCCAACCTTATTGTTGAAACTGATGCCTCAAACATAGGCTTTAGGGGGAGTTCTAAAACAAATACTTATGAACATGAAAAAGGAACAAGCTGTCAGATATTATTCTGAAACTTGGAGCCCAACTCAATTTAACTACACTACTATTAAAAAAGAAATTTTATCTATTGTTTTGTGTATTACAAAATTTCAAGATAACTTGTTTTTAAAAACATTTTTATTAAAAACAGATTGCAAAGTTGCACAAAGTGTTTTACAAAAAGATGTTAAACATTTAGTTTCAAAAGATATATTTGCTAGATGGCAAGCATTCAGGGGAGGCCCTATGGGGGTGCGAGGAGTGCTATCGCACAGGGCCTCCGACTTTTTAGGGCCTCGAATTTGATAGATAGGGTCAATATAAATATAATACTAATGAATATATATCACTAATTCCACTTTAATATATGATTGTAGTCTAGCCGAGTGGTGGCTATATTATTTTGGTTGACCGTTTATAATCGATTTTTTCCTTACCAAAATCGATTTTTATTACTAAAGATTTGTCTATACTAATATTACCTTTAGAAACACTTTAGTGTCCTTCAAACTCCTCGTTATTACAAAATATTTCAAGAATTTTCTCCTGGTGTTTTTCTTCATTCCTAAAGATTAAACCAAGACCAAAAAATTATACAAATTAATACTGGTAGATTTTGAGTCAATTATTCTTACCCATCAGACAGATCAGAATGATAAATCTAAAATTAAGTTCTCTAAATTCAAAATTAATAAGGTATTATATCCTTCTGATTGGAAACAACCTGCGTCATAATTAAAATCTTTTTCTAGAACCTTTATTCCATAATACTATTCTTACTTTGATTACATGGACGCTTGGTTCAATTTTTTGTTTGCTGAACCTTTCAGCCACACCTAGTTTATATGGTTTAACAAGGATATTTCACTTAGCTCCCCTAATTGGTTTATCTAGTGGTTCAGAGTTGTTGGGCAAATTTTAGAAATATTTCTTGATTATGCCTCAATGTAATTTAACAATTTTATAGAAAAAACTACTTGTCCCGATTACAAGTCTTTATTATGTTTTTTTTACTATTTTTGGAATTACGTGGATTTCACCATGGACCTTTTCAACTGAACTATCATGGGAAGGGTCCTCTTCTACTCAATTAGTTGTTAGATGCCCAAAAGTGCTTATTTGAGCTATCATATGTGGGCATCTTTCACTCTTTTTCCTTGCTAAAATTGTCAAAACCACATTTGTTTTACATGGAATGCATTACATTGATAAACAAGCTTGGTGCCTTTGATTTGTGTGTTATTGTGCAGGAAAGACATGAACTAATTGAAAATGAAGACACAAGAAAATTGGCAAAGGAACCAAAGAATACAAGCATTTCATCAGCCTGCTCGCTAGGCGAGGCTGTGGCGAAGCATTGGTTCGCTAGGCGAGTTCCTGGCGAAAAGCTCCAGTAAATTGTCAAATTAATTCGCCAGGCGAGCTGAAGGCGAAGGTGGTAGCGAGCTCGTTCTGTTTTGGTGAAAAACGCAGCCAGCACTCACTCGCTAGGCGAAGCTCTAGCGAGTCCCCAGCGAGCATTCCAGTAGCAAAACCTCTCAACCTCGCTGGGGCGAAGGTTGAAGCGTGTCCTTCGCTAGGCGAAGGTATGTTCGCTAGGCGAACATGACAGTTCAGCAGGCCCTGCTTTCTCTGGGCGCAGGGGCCTTATGTGCCCATTTTAGACCCTCGCTAGGCGAGCCATGCTGCTCGCCTAGCGAACATGACAGCCCAGCAGTGGTCTATAAGTAGCAGGTGCCACTTTTGAGCACTATACCTCATTTTTACCAACTTTTTCCACTTCTGTACTTTTTAGAGATATTTTGACAGCATTGTTTTGGGAGCTTTTATGCCCTAGTTTTTCATTTCTCTTCATCTAGCAACCATCTTCCACAAAAAGAAGGTGGATTCCCATCCAACTTCGATTATCCGACTTGGATGTTGATCAACCTTCTTTCCTTACTTGCCGACCAAGCTACCATGAAAATGAGTAGCTAAGTCATCCATTTGTCAAGGTTAGATGTAGGTGATTACTAGCTTTGTGTGTAAATGTAAGGATCCTCATATGTAAACTCTTTAACGGTAAATATATGATGAAAACTTTGTTTCTATTTAAAACTCTTTGTGTTGGTTTATGATCGAGAGATGTTTACCGACT
This sequence comes from Lathyrus oleraceus, assembly GCF_024323335.1. Taxonomy (NCBI): domain Eukaryota; kingdom Viridiplantae; phylum Streptophyta; class Magnoliopsida; order Fabales; family Fabaceae; genus Lathyrus; species Lathyrus oleraceus. The sequence goes on from NC_066582.1 coordinate 367,536,634, forward strand.
CTTGACCTAGGTTTTCATCCAAACTTGTTTGTTAGCTAGAGATAGTAACGAATGATTTTGTTCACCATAAGGTTGAACCAAAAAGTTGTCATTTTGATAGATTGTGTTCGAGAGAAACAATGGATCAAAATGGCAAAACTCACAATATGTGTTCGAGAGAAACATATTGAGAGGACTTTGTGAAATGATTTATCATCTAAAGGAGTTTATAAGATTGTTGACCGAGCAAATACATGCAAAGTGATCATTGAAACCTAACTTTGACAATATTTCTCATTTAATCAAACCATAACTTTTACCGCAATTTATTACTTTTTATGCAAGATAACTTGATTAAAACCAAAACCCTATTGTTACATTGAGCTAAGATTAATACAACCATCGAACGGCGGTGATATCTTACAATCCCTGTGGATACGATAACAAAAACCCGACACGAAATATACTTTCAACATTAGTCAAGAAGTTTTATGTTAAATGATGGTCAAAGTTTAATCCAGGTTTGCTTTCTCAATTAAGATTAGATTCTTGGTTCAAGTCTCGTCCTGGTCTTTGAAAAGAAAAGTCCATCTCTTCAGAAGATACATATTTCTTGTTAGATAAATCAAAATTGATTGCTTCTTTATCTGTTGCTTCCAGCCATAAGGAATTCTTAAGCAAGATTAAAGACGATATGATTGCTTTATCTGAAAGTGATAGTGTTTCTAACACTTCTGAAAATGATAACCCTACATTCAATTATTTTGAGGATAATTTCAATTATGGTTGAAGCTAGTGAAATATACCCGAATGCATCACGCGCTCGAACATACGACAGAGTCACCATCGAACTTTATTTATTCCCTAAGGAAAGGGAAAACATCGATAAAACCCGGGGAAAATAGATAATTGGGTAAGGAAGTCAGTTATGCAAGGGGAATGTATCAGCATCCCTAACATTTGTTCTACTCAACGGGAACCGTTTTGATTGTTCTTGCTCGGATGGGTGTTATATCTAAGGTTACTTGCAAAAGAATAAGGATAAAAAGGAATATATAAAATGTTCGATGAAGATTAGGGCCCTCGTGCCTACGTATCCTTATAGCACATTAAGGAATTGAGAGCTCCGTAGTTCATAGAAATAGTGGTGGGAGATGAAAAGAAGTTGTGATCAAGGTATGGTCTGAACCAAAGAATAATGTTGTTTGAAATCCAAAAAGGGATGAAATCTGAACTCAATAGTAAAACTGGTATAGACCAACAAGTGAGGGGCCTAAGGCATGGTATCACTATATATGGTCTAGCTAAAAACAAAGGAATTAAGTGTTTGGCATCAAGGAAAACATCTTTTGGTTCAAAGGCATACACTAAATGGAGCTCAAAGAAATAGTGTATTTGGCTCAAAGATAACAGTGTATCATATTAAGTGAATGAAGGTAGAATCATGAATAACAGTGTATCATATGAAGTGAATGAAGGTAGAATCATGAATGTGTCATGGGGATGAATAGAGAAATAGAGAAAAGTAATCAAAGTCATATAAATGAAGGGTTTGGTAAAAAGTGATTGAAGGGTATAGTTTGGAACCAAAGGTAAGGGTGTATTGGAATCCACAAGGGAAATGGTATTTGCAACCCAAGAGTAAAGGTGACACGAACCACAAGTGAGGGGCCTAAGGCATGATATCACTGTATGGTTAGGTAGAAAACAAGGAATCAAATGTTTGGCAATAAGCCAAACAACTCTTGGCACAAAGGTGGACAACTATCATAAAAGGGTGTATATGAGATTCCAAAGAAGTATGGCATTTGGTTTCAAAGAAAGGAGGTAGGTCATTGAGATGAATGGTTATGATCGAAGGTAGATCATGGATCATGAAAGATATGGATGGTTCCCTAAGGCAGAAGGTATAATTAGGATTATGCTCGTCAAGGGTTCGAAGCCTTGTGCCTATGTATTCTCATCGTGCAATGAGAAAGTCAGAGCACTCATAGTTCGTGGAACCACGAAAAAAAAGAGAGGGAGATTGGGAGTGATGATAGGTATAACTTGCACCAAAATAAAATGGTGGCATGGGATACCATAAGGCAAATGAACTTTGAACCAAAGAGTAAACAGATAAACCAATAAGTGAAAGGACTAAGGCATGGTATCACTGTATTGGAATGACCACAAACAAAGAGAATTAAATGTCTGGTTTCACAGCCAAACAACTCTTGATTCATAAGGTGGACTCTGATTAAATCATCCTAAAATGATAAGTATGGAACCCAAGGGAGAATGATGTTTGGTACAAGGAATGGTATATAACTAAAGGGTACAAACAATTTGAAACCAAAGAGAATGGTATATTGGATCCATGAAAGAATAAACTCTGAACCAAAGATTAAATGTAAACCAACAAGTGAGGGGCCTAAGGCATGGTATCACTATATTGGAAAAACCAAAAACAACGGAAATTAAACGTCTGGTTTCACAACTAAACAACTCTTGGTTCATAAGGTGGACTCCGATTAAATCGTCCTAAAAGGATATGCATGGAATCCAAGGAAGAATATATTTGATCTTAAAAAGATGGTATTTCTTGATGAATGAAGAATGAATGATTTACAAATAAGACAGATCACGGAGAATCTGAATCCTCATGCCTACGTATTCTCACCGTGTAATGAGAAAAATAGAGCTTTCGTAGTTCAGCCTAATACGACTGACAACAAGAGACTAAGGCAAGAGGTGTGATAAATGATAATAGAATATGAAGAAGACTTGGCAGTCACTAGATATGAACCATGTTAAAGTCTATGAGTAAAGGTGAATGCGATGAGCAACTGGGTTATTCATCCCGTATCCGAAGATATTCAGAATGAGTTAATAAAATTATCCACCCTCCTTCATTCTTTACTACTTAAGGCTCTTGGCATGTGACTTTCATCTTAACTTTCAAGTTGATGAAGAAGAATCCTTGTTGCTCCTTATGATGGTGAAGACCTTATCAATCATTCGATTCAAATTACATTAAAGTCTATGAGCAAAGGCGAATACCTTGAGCAACTGGGTCATTTGTCTCGTACCCAAGGATACATGTATGGGTAAATTCATGACCATTAAACTATGGATAAACTTAACGTCAATAAAACCAGAGTCGCCACCGCGTTTTTATTATTTCCAAAGGAAAAGGGAAAAGTAAGAACAAAATCCAAAGATAAGAAGTTTTCAAATCAAAACTAATAAAATGCCAGAGATTACAGGTAAGGGGGTTGGTTACACAGAGGGAAGGTGTTAGCACCCAAAGTGTCCTAGGTACTCCTAGGGAGCCCTTTTTATGTGTGTGTATGTGTTTTGGTATAAAAGATGTTTGCAATAAATAGAGTGTGGGAATGAGAAAAGAATTCATTGATTATATTTTTGTGTTTGACAAGACCTTCGGACTTGTGCCTACGTACCAACATAAAAATGAGGGATCAAAACCTCGTATTTCATGGTAATAATTTCAAAATGAGTGGATTGATTTTAATCAAAATTTAAGTTTAAAAGAGGCACTAAAGGCGCAAGAGTTTGAATGAGTGTTAGTTCTTTTTGTCTTTTGAAAATTTTAAGTCAATATGATTAGATTCATTTACAAATTTGATTTAAGAAAAGAGTTTAAAAATGCAATGGCATAAGGCCAAAGTTTCTAATTTGCAAAAAGAGTCTAAGTTTGAAATCACATGTAAATAATTTTTTTGAAAAGGGGGAGAGATTTTGAAATTTAAGAAGTGGGAGGAGATGAAGAGACTAATCCTAAGCATAAAACTAAAAGTTAATAGTTGAAAAGATCTGACCAATGGGATGCAATCCAATAGACAAGAATGTCATATAGAAACCCAATTTTTCTTTGGACTTTAGAATCAAGAAATACCAATAAATAAGTAGCAAGATGAAGAGCAAGGCATCAAATAAAGATAGCCACATCCAAGCAAGCAACTTCACAGTCTTCTCCTTAATCTTCCCATGTATCAGATGAACTATTCCTTGATTGGCTCAGAATAAGGCATTAGGCACAGGTTCAAAGTAACATTTCCATCAAGACTATGTAGCAGATGAATTCATGTGGATCTCAATACTTGCATCAGATGAAAGCTCAAATCACAATAACTTGGTTTCATAAAAGTTGGCATTGGCCAAGTCCTTTTGCATAGGGAATGTTGTATAATTCTAAGTCCAAAGCTCAGATCAAATCCAACAGTCTACACAAACATTTTTTAGGGTTTTTTGTTGTTTATTAAGTATCTTAAGGTCCTAAGACCATAATCACAAACAAAATATACAAGCAAATATACACAATCACAATATATGGCTCAAGTGAGCAAAGTGAAAAATGACATAAACATAAACAAATTAAATGATATGTAAATGACAAATGAAATGGTAAATGGCTTGAATTTAAATTGCATAAAGTAAATGACTTGAAAATAAAAGCAATAATAATAAGAGTTAGTCAAATGTTAGTTGATTAGATGTTAGTGATGTTTTGCTTTTCAATTGATTAAGTCATTCTTTGGAGAACACTTAACCCTCTATTCACAAGCATGGATCCTTGAACCAAGACATCTTCCAAAGGAAGGAAAAAGGCCAAGTTTCCACACAATACCATTAAAGGGGGAGACTTACAATCTCACTTACTAGAATGTTATGCCTTCGGGTAAAAATTTAGCGTTTTGTTAAGCAATCGTAATTGGACTTATGTAGAAGTCACCACTATCTGAGGCCGGGCAATAAAAATGTTGGTGTTAATGCATGTTAGAGATATGGTATAATGAACCATACTCCTAAAAAATACCACACATAAAAAGAAAGTGATCCAATGATGGACCTAATCTCATCCATACTTGTATTGATTCATCTAACACAAAGTTATTGATGAACTAATTAGCCTTAGGATATTGAGACTTCGTTGGTCAATGAAAGGGATGAGATATAATGGGATTGAAGATGAAGAGGGAAGGGAGATGAGAGAAACACAAATTGGTCATGGGGGGAATTTTATCAAATTAAAATCATTCATTCATTTTGGGAGATGAAATGTACATTTCATCAATCCCCTAAATCCAATGATTTTAATCCAACAAAAGTCAAATCAATCTTGACCAAGGCCCAAACACATAATCAAACTTCACAAGTCAATAAAAATGGCTCAACATAATTTCTACACAATTAATCAGTAAAAAATCAAATTAAAATGCATTTATATTAAATTATGTTTGGTCAAAAACCTAAAACCTCTTCAAAACACCAAATAAATGGCCAAGAGATTTATCCTAGGTCAAACAAGGTCAAAGAACCTCAAACAAAAAAATTCATAATTTTTGAAAAGTGAGAAGTATTTTTAAACAATTAAAAATATGCACAAAAACAATTAAATCGTGAAAAATATCAAATTTAAGCCAAAAAATAATTTTAATTCAGAAAATGAAAGATGAAAATATTTGATTTTTTTTGTGAAAGTCCCATATTTTTTGGATTAAAAATGAAATTAATATGAATTAATCAAAATAAATAGATTAAACACAAAAATAAAAAAATCAAAAAAAAGGAGGGTCATCAGATCTCCCTCATTAGTTGAGGTGGTAGATCTGATGGCCAAGCGCGCACGTTCCACAAACACCTTTGTCAACTGCATCACACGCTTGGTAATCAGAAGCAAGGGACGAAATTAAAACATTTCAACTGGATCATATGGTTGAGATGTGTGACAACACATCACCGGAGCTAGGGCCCCGGTCTTCTTCTCCGGTGGACCTCACCGGACTGGTCCACCATCAACCATCACCAAAATGAAAAACAAGGACATGGATTTAAAGAAAAAATGCCCAGGAGCTTGAATCTGCCCTCAATTTTGTCTAATTCCAAGTATATAGGAAGATACAAGGATTTGAATTTTGAGGATCATGAATTGAGTTGCTTCGATTTGACCTCAAAGTAACTCAATCTTCTTGCCTACATTGATAGGACTTAAGACAACCAAAAATCAACAAAAATGGTGAAGAATTGACGGAGAATCGAAGAGATGAAAATTCTGAAAATTCACCTTCAATGGAGCTTCAGATTGGCACGATCTTGCTTTCAATTATGCTTGGCCTTGCTTCAGATGCTTAATGAAGGTGAAATGGATTAAGGAGAAGTATGGACTCTTGGAGTTTCAATCTCAAAACAGATAGAGAATTGAAACTCGATTTTTGAAGAAAATCCTCAAGTTTATCCTTCAATGGTGAGGGTTTGGGGTTGCAGGTTCAAAGCTTGGGCATGTGGTCTTTAATTATGAGCAACGAGGGTCTTATTTATAGGTCGTGAGATTGATTTTTGCACACTTCCAAATTTGGAAAATTTGGAAAATTCTCCTTGCATGGGCGTGTGATAGGCCCATCAAGTGATGCACTCAGGTCCAAAATTGAATGGTAATCATGATGAAACCATGTTGGAAGGCCATGCAAAAGTGTATGAAAAGTGGAAGTGGAATTCATCCAAATGGTTCTTCAACTTACACCCATGCTCAAGTCCTTCATATTTTGGTCAAATGAGATGATTTTGGACTTTGTGGAAATGTGAGATTGTCATACCCCAAAATTTGCCTGTTAATTTTTATGATAAATTGATTCATGCATGGCATTCATTTCACATTTGCATTCATTCATTAGCATACATTCTCATATAAATTATAAATTTTAATTTATTTATTATGTGATACAGATATAAAAAATAATAATAATTTTGGTTATCTGTATGATATAAATAAATTATATATATATAAATAAAATAGTTTTAATTTAATGATAAATAAAAATAGATTTGAATTTTAATTGTATAATTAAAATTTTAAATTAATTTTATTTGTTAAAGCTCATTAAATTATAATAACTATTTTTTTATAATTTAGTGACTCATGTTCCATTTATTCATTATTTATAAATAGTATATATTTAGTAATTCACGTTTTTTACTTAATAAAATTTACTTATAAGAGTAACATTTTTTAAAAGCCCATAAATTATAAAATAATTTTGGTTGATATAAGTAAGAATAATTTTGATTTTTTTTTAAATGATGAAAGTAAAAATAGAAATAGGTTTAAATTTTAATTCAATTATGTAACTAAAATTTAAATTAATTTTTATTTGTTAAAAATCATTTAAATTATTCATTATTTATAATAATATTTGTATTTAATAAATATTTAGCAAGGTTAAACCCTAACTCTCCTAAAGTATAGGAAGGGATTCAAATATTTAGCAAGGTTAAACCCTAAAGTATAGGAAGGGATCCAAATATTTAGCAAGGTTAAACCCTAACTCTCCTAAAGTATAGGAAGGGATCCAAATAGTTTGCAAGGTTAAACCCTAAAGTATAGGAAGGGATCCAAATATTTAGCAAGGTTAAACCTTAATCCACACCATTATAAATACTTCATATGGCTGTAGCGAGAGGGAGAAGACGGAAAAGAGGAGAGATACAGCAGAAGAAGATACACAAGGCAAGGCAGAAGCAAGAAGGTTCACGGGCAGGGAAAAGAGAAGCAACCATAAAGCACTCATAGCCTGAATAAGAACAACACACATACAGTGAGCAAGCTAGAAGAATCAAATCCCCAGTAAGTGTTCATTAGGGAATTTGCATCCAGCATGATTACCTTGCAATACTCCTTAATTCATGCATGAATAATATTGGTTTAATATATATATATTGAGATGATGTATTCATGGTTTGGTGGATGTTGATATTGCTTTATTCAAGTATGCATCTGTTCTTGATATGTCATAGCATGTTGGAGAAATTCTGTTTGCATGATTAAAGAATTATATCTGCCATTTAATTCTTATTATATGAGTGTTGTTTCTAGCATGATTATGTTTATTTCACATGCTGTTATTACATAATAATGATGATGATGATGATATAATGGTGATAATATAAATCCTTGGTTGTCTTTAACATGTATGTGTAAAGTTTGTTTTATCATTATCACTTGCAGTAAAGAGAACTAATACATGAGTAAAATAATATAAGCTTCTTGATTTGTGCATGGCTATTTTTATTATTGCATGATGATTACATATGATCTTATTTTATGTGTGTGGTTTGATATAAGATGAAGTTACAGGTTTGTTATATTCACATGAAAGAAACAGCATGAGAAAAAATAAAGTAGCTTGCCGTAAGAGAGAAAGTTGTAACATGCATGGTGGTGTTGTGTCAAAAGGGAAAAATCCATGTAGAATTAATATATATTTTAATGAAGGCGAATAAATAACGAATGGACCAACATGGCTCGTTGGTAGCTCCCCCCTCACTTCAACGTAGAGGTCCTGGGTTTGAGCCCCCAAGACCTATTTTTTAGCTTTTCAGTGTTTTTACTATGTTTACTCCCTTTCCACTCTAATTAATTCACCACTATTTTTCTACTAGTCTTATTTTTCGCACTTTAATTTTTCCATACTGTGAATATAACTGTCTACATGTATGCTAATAGGATTGCATGGAAAGATAAATAATCGAACTTAGATAAATTAATTCAAGATAATATATCCGAATCCAATCATTTCCACACTTGCACCTCTAGGGTAACCCTCTCTTTGTTGCCTTACGATATTACGGTCATGTCCCGCGAATGTGGGGAAACCCTTAGCAAAGACCCTTTCGATTAAATCATCATCATCCCTAAACAGATAAGTCATAGCCCCTTCGATCAAAAGGTCAATGTCCCTACAAGATAAATCATAGTCCCTCGAACGTTGCCTTCGAATATATGACCTTGTCCCTCGAACGTTGCCTTCGAATATATGACTTTGTCCCTCGATGACCCTTTGTTGTAGCCTACGATTAAATGATGATCGTCCCTTCGAATGCTAAGGTATCCTTACAAATGTTGCCTTCAATGACCAATCGACGACCCCACGATGTCCCTTTACATCCAAAGGATAAGACTACTTACTTCTCAATAGTAAGGACAGTTTTACCCTCCTAAGGATAGGAAATACCTATAAAGACCTTGGTTAGGTATAACTCTTAAATGCTTGCTCACAGCTTAAAATACTTTTCACACCTCACACTTTTCAAAACATCTTTTAGAAAATCACCACTTGGTATACATTCGCACCAGAATCATCGTCGAGTTATATTTTTCTAAACATCTTTCAAAATCAAACGAGATAAACACTTTGTATACATTCGTACAAGAATCATTACAAAGTTAAACTTTCCTTTCCAAATATTTTCTAAACACACCACATTTCTCAAACACTTTCTCAAACAAGGAAAACATAAGTGAGTTAAGCAATTAAGAGCCCATGGATAACCATGGATACAAAGGGTGCTAACACCTTCCCTTTGTATAATGTACCTCCCGAACTCAAAATCTAATCAAGGTCTTTCTTGTTCTTTTCCGCCCTTCCTTATTGGATAAAAGAAAAGTCGGTGGCGACTCTTGCTATCCGCAACATAGCTTTTCAAAGCAAAAACACAAAGTCAATTCAGCGTATCACAAAATTGGCGACTCTGCTGGGGACTCTTAAAAAGAGAGGTTACCTTAAAGATAAGATCACTTATGTTTTCAAATTGTTTCTTTGTCTGATTTACTTTTAAGGGATTGTTTGGGTATTCTATGCTTGAGTGAAAGATCCTACACCCGGATCTAGTGTACCTTAGGTAAGTAGCAAGAGATCATCGCGACTGTCCGGTGTATACTGGAATGGTTAAAATGATGGCTACGGTTAATGTGACACTTTGGATGTCCTGATGTTCCTCATGTTTACTTGAGGAAAAATTTGGCGTCTGCGTGGTGTCATCTAAGCATTAACCAGACCTTTAGAACCCTAATTGACTCATCCTAGCCATTAGAAAGTAGTGAGATAACTGACTTCGGTTCCGACTGGGGTTGGTTGATACTCGATACTACACTCTTTGAGATTGGACTTTAGGGAAATTTTGGTCAACCGCTTGGTGTTGCACTGAAGTGGACTTAAGGAAAGGTCAATGATTTGAGATCCTTCTAGAACCCGGTTACTATTCTAGGACAAGTCGAACCAACCAAACTTCAGTGGGGAGGGTACTTACCTATGGAACTCATGCAAGCCTTAAAACCTAGGAATGATTGTGGTGTGACTTGTTTGTGCTTGTTACTTACTTGACATCATAACATCATAACATCATGACATCATGTCATTGTACTAACCATTTCGAGGACTTAGGGATTTAACTTTGCTCTGTTTTGTAGGGTTATGGCTTCCAGGAAGACCATTCGGATCAATTTTGTAGCGACCTCTCCTCAACTCAAAGATTTAGTGTCGGAACTTCCCGATCATGCTCAGTTCATCAAGAAACATGGTTATCTCCTCAATTTAGTTACCACCGGTTTCAAGGAAGATATGATGAGAGTTCTATTCCAGTTCTTCGATCCTAAACATCATTGCTTCACCTTCCCAGATTATCAGTTGGTACCCACATTAGAAGAATTTTCCAGGTTGCTTGGGATACCTATCCTTGATCAAACACCTTTCAGTGGTTTAGAAAAGATTTCGAGGTCTGAAGAGGTTGCCGCGGCTTTACACATGACAAAGTCCGACATTGAAACTAATTGGGTAACAAGAAGTGAAGTTAAGGGTTTACTTGCCAAATTTCTGATAAATAAGGCCCGAGAATTCCTAAAAGCTATGAGTGTCCACGCTTTCGAAGATGTTCTAGCATTACTAATCTATGGTTTGGTTCTATTTCCTAATCCGGATCAATTCATAGACATGAATGCTGTTAAGATATTTCTCACTCATAACCCTGTGCCCACCTTGCTTGGAGACATTTTGCATTCCCTTCACACTCGTACTATGAAAAGGCAAGGGACTCTCATGTGCTGCGTACCTTTATTATCTAGGTGGTTTATTTCGCACCTTCCTCAATCAGTCTTGAAGAATGAGCAAAATTTGAAATGGTCTCAAAGGATAATGTCGCTCTCCCATTCAGACATCCATTGGTGTCCCCAGCCCAAAGAAAATGTTATCATCATTGACCGCTGTGGAGAATTCTCTAACGTACCACTCCTGGGGATAAGAGGAGGTATTACTTATAATCCTGCTTTAGCCCTACGTCAGTTTGGTTATGCTCAAAGAGATGGTCCACATGAAATAATTATCCAAGGCACTGTGTTTGACTATGACAACGATTCTCAAGGTCTCCGTCAAAGGTTTGTACGAGCTTGGGGCATGGTGAAAAGAAGTACTTTAGGACAGAAAAACTCTATTCTTATGGAACCTTATCTCAGATGGGTACGCGCCAGAGCTCGTGAGCTTATCATGCCATATCTTGCAATCGGACCTCTGATTGTTGAACCAAAAGTTGAAGGAAGTACCCCTCAGATCATTCCTTATCCAGATATGCCTACCAATGTTGAAGAATTGAAGAAATCTTGGATCCAGTTGAGAGAGGAAAGGGATACTTTTGAAGCTCAGTTCTGTGCTGAAAGGAAGAAAGTATTAGAGCTCACCGGCCAGCTTAATGAGGAACGAAGTCTCAACGCATATCTCCGCCCAAAAAGAAGCCGTCCCTGGGAGACTTGAGCTTTCATTTTTTCTTGTAATGAACATTGATTAAAGAAATTATTAATAAAAGTTCCCCTTTCTGGTGGTTTACGCAAAGTTAAATTCCAAAAGTCCTTGAAAACATTTCATACATTGCATAGCATAACATAACATTGCATAACAGGTACTCTAAAGGATAAATGTTCTCACGGTCTTCCTCTCAAATAGAAAAATGGCCCTCGAACAAACTGTCAAGGATCTCCAGGCTCAGAATGCTCAATTCCAGGAGATGATCTTGAACTTATCCAAGGGGCAGGAGGAACTGAAGACTCTATTGCTCGAGAAGAAGAAGGACAAGAAATCTGTGAGTTACATTAACCCGGGAAGAAGGCTTAAAGGACAGGCTCTAGGAGTCAAGATTGGAATTCCGAAGGATAAAGAATATGAGACAGAAAATGATTCGGAAGATGAGAATGTTGATCCCTTCAACCCTGAGGACGACTATGAAAATTATGAAAATGAACAGTACTCTCCGAAAGATGATAAGTATAAGTTGTTGGAAGAACGTATGCTAGCTATGGAGGGTCAGAAGGCGCCCAGTCTAGATTTCGAAAGCTTAGGTCTGGTCTCTGATGTGGTCATTCCTCGCAAATTCAAGGTCCCCGCTTTCACTAAGTATGATGGTGCGTCTTGTCCTCAGATTCATCTGAGAGCTTATGTGAGAAAGATCCAGCTGTATACCACTGATAGGAAGCTATGGATCCATTTCTTCCAAGAGAGTCTGTTTGGCACACAGTTAGAGTGGTATTATCAGCTCGAGAGCTCTAACATCCGCACCTGGACTGATTTAGCGACAACTTTCTACAAGCACTACCAGTATAATTCTGAATTAGCGCCTACTCGGCTACAACTGCAGAATATGACTATGGGCTCTAAAGAAAGCTTCAAAGAATATGCTCAAAAATGGAGAGACTTGGATGGCAGAGTCAAACCCCCTATGACTGATTGAGAATTAGTGGACATGTTCATGGGTACACTGACTGGCCCATTCTACAGCCATCTATTGGGAAGTTCCTCATCGGGTTTCACTGAACTTATATTGACGGGTGAACGTGTTGAAAGCGGCATTCGAAGTGGAAGGAGACAGGCGGCTACTCTGCAAGCACCAAAAAGTCCTATCAGGGGAAGAATGAATCAAATGCTATGTACGGTCAAAGGGGTCATAACAAGAAAAATCGTGACCATACTGTTGGAGCAGTTACGATTGCTGCACCGCCATCTCAAAACTTCCAACACAGACAAGACAGGCCAAGAAGGCAGTTTACCAAGATTAATATGACTTTAGCACAAGCACTGCAGGGTATGCTAAAAGCAAATTTAATTACCCTCAGAGATCCTCCTGCAAATCCCAACACTACTTCTCCTCATTATAATCCCAATGCCAGGTGTGCATATCACTCCGATAGCCCCGGGCATGATACAAACGATTGTTGGTTGTTGAAGAATAAGATTCAGGATATGATCGACGCTGGAGAAATTGAATTTGATCCTCCAGAGACTCCTAATGTCATCACTGCTCCTATGCCTAATCATGACAAGACTGTTAATGCTGTGGATGACAATTCTCACATTACTAATGTAGTTGACTTAGCATCTCCTCTCCTGATTGTCACAACCTAAAAAATACAGTGCGCGTAAAAACAACCGGCGAAAGAAAATGACAGAAGAGTCGCCACCGTGCGTTATTCATCCCAAAGGAGGGAAAGGAAACGCTCGAAGTAAACCTGAAAAAGGAAAGGACAAGACGGGGTCCCGCAACCAAATCTTGGGTTCGGGAGTCGGTTATGCGAAGGGAAGGTATTAGCACCCCTACGCATCCGTAGTACTCTACGGGATCCACTTTTGTAGTTCTTGTCTAAAGGGTGTGAGTTTATCTTGTGCTGTTTACCAAAAAAAGGGTTAAATGAAAATGACTCGCGCGGATGTCGCATCCACTGCATACGTATCTCATATGAATATGAGAATCAGACTCTTCGTAGCTCGGCTGACCTATGGGTTGGGGGGATGTGTGCTCGCTAAGACATCGCATCTTATGCCTACGTATCTCATCTAGAATGAGAATTAGAGCAAGCCGTAGTTCGGCTAACTACGGGGTTATGGATTGGGTTTTGGACGAACGACGTCACTACGCAATCTACCGGATGCTCGACCTTTGGAGACTTACTCGCCTGTAGTAGAAGGAGTTAACGTGTTGCTTTGGGTTTTAGGGTTTGGGATGCTCAAGGGCAAAAAGGCAGTCCTTGACGAAGGAACCGCGCTACCTACAGGGATACGAACACATACAAAACAAACATGTATAAAGTAAATGTGCCAACAAGGGGCTCAGAAGTAAATAAACAAAAGAAAACAAATGCCTCCTATCGAGGTCTTCCAGCTAAGAAAGCGATAAAATGCGGAAAAGAGGTAAAAGTACCATACGGATAAAGATCCGAAGTAACAGCAATTAAAGGAGTAAGAAACCCATGGATCTCCCAAGCTAATGCCATCAAAGAAAGGTGAGTCAGTACAGGTAATCGGAATGAACCTTCAGGGGGTATCCCACAAATAAAGTGGGAAAACCATGCAAACCATCTCTGCAAGAGTCTGTGAGCCCTCACAAAAACTCAACAAAAGGGTTAGTGAAACATGATAAGCATTTTTTTCATGGATAACAGTATGGTTTCAGAAACCTCAAACCCTGTGGCATACATTTCAGAAATCATGTGATTAAACATTCAAGGCATAGGTTTTACCCATTCATGCATAATTAAACCCGTGGGCAAAAACATAATGAAATTCATCCATCATACCTCATACATTCAGATGATCCAAATTAAGAGCATAAAATCATGGGGAATGAGGCAAACCTGATGGGAGAGACCGGTTGAAATCAAATGGCACGACTGGGTTTGCAAGGCAATGTTAGGGTTTGCGTGAGATGAAAGTGTGTGAGCCAGATTGAATTTTTCAGAGTTGCCTGGGGGTTGCTCTGAGTTCTCTGTCAGGTTTCTCTTCAGGTTTTGTCCAGGGTTTTATTCCAAGGAAACCTCAGAGTATTTTGCTTCTCTTCCTTTTTCCCCAGGGTTCTTCTCTCACTATCTTTTTCCCAGACAGGGTAATAGGAATAGAATGGAATTTTGTTTCACTGAAACTCTGAATTTATAACCTGATTTTTGTGGTTTTGTGGGCTCAAATGAGAGAGGTCCAAGTCCAAGTTTTTCTATTATATTTTATTTATTTTTTTATTATTATTTTTATTTATTTATTATTTATTATTTCGTTTTTTTTTTCGTTTTTTTTTTTTTTTTAAGTTTCTTGGATCTAATTCTGATTGACATGATGAAATGCAATATGAAATGCAAAATGAATGCATGAATGAGGAGGGCAAATTTTGGGGTGTTACAGCTGCCCCTATTCAATCATCAGCTAACCCGAGTAGGATGAAAGCGAACAGCTTATCAGACAAACGGGATGAGCTGTGATTGAATACCAAAGACAGACCGAAAATTTGCGCTCCGAGAACACCACAAAAACGCGGAAATACACCGCGCTGTTTATTTTTCTTCCGATCCTCTGGCTGGATCTGAATCAGTCTTCTGGCTTAATCTGGAGTTTCGATCCTCTGGCTGAACCTATACTTAATTTAGTCCTCTGGTTGGATATTAATTTTGATCCTCGGGCTGGATACGATTTTGATCTTCTGGCTAGATCTTCTTCGATCTTCTGGCTAGATCTCCTTCGTTTCGATTCTCTGGCTGAATCTATTTCCTTTGATTCTCTGGCTGAATCTACTTCGATCTTCTGGCTAGATCTGAATTGTTTCGATTCTCTGGCTGAATCTATTTCCGGTCTTCGGGCTAGACCTGACTTCGATCTTCTGGCTAGATCTTCTTCGATCTTCTGGCTAGATTTCCTTTGTTTCGATTCTCTGGCTGAATCTATTTTCTTTGATTCTCTGGCTGAATCTACTTCGATCTTCTGGCTAGATCTGAATTGTTTCGATTCTCTGGCTGAATCTATTTCCGGTCTTCGGGCTAGACCTGACTTCGATCTTCTGGCTAGATCTGGATTGTTTTGATGATAAATTCCCATCATTAGGATCCCGCATCTGAGGCATGCGCTGGTTGACCCTCTTTTGAAATCTACACCCAACCTTCATATTAGATATGCAGCTTCAAGAATATTCCACTTTTGGGCTTCGTACATATTCTTCGGGCTAGAGCATGTTGTAACGACTCCTCAATTAGACTTGGGCTTGCTGGGGAAATAAAGCTTGTAGGCGACTTCACTGGGGAATCTTCAAATTGAGCCTTAGGCTGGCTTACTGGAACACGATTCTCAGGCTGAATCTTCGAAATGACCCTCAGGCTGGATCACTGGAACACGATTCTCAGGCTGAATCTTCAAAATGAACCTCAGGCCGGATCACTGGAAAACGATTCTCAGGCTGAATCTTCGAAATGACCCTCAGGCTGGATCACTGGAAAACGATTCTCAGGCTGAATCTTCAAAACGACCCTCAGGCTGGATCACTCACGCTTGATCCTCTGGCTGGATCTCATGACCTTGGTTGTAAAGTAATTCTTCAGTCTGCTTGGAAGAACCTGTTTATCAGCTTATGTGTATGCTTCATATGATATGCATGCAAATGCAAATGTTATGCATGGTGTAAAAAGAAATCTGCTTGGGGAAGCAAACTCCGGTAGGGAACAGATCGCTGTATCAATCCTTGAATGCTCTGTGGGGAATGATCCGTCTACCGGGACCAATGAGCCACCAAAAATAAATTGGCTGCTTGAAAAGTTGACCTTGCGAGGGGAGTATCAACTATGGAAACTTTGTTCGGCGAGGCTCTGTGAGGAGAGTCTGTGGGGAAAACACTTCCTGGGGAAATGTCGTAGGAAACGACCTTTGCTGGGGATATGAACTTGCTAATCGCCCTCAAGCTGGGGATTAACAAATCTGTTAAAAATAATCTGCTGGGGAATGAGATGAACACTGGGAACACCACCCTCTCATCTGTTGGTTATGCAACCACTCCGCTGTTGCTAGGAAGATACAATCTGACACTATCAACTCCGCTAGGGATATATAGTCTGGATACTGTCGACTCTGCTGGGAAACATGCTCTGCTGAGGAGAGACTTTGTCAACCGCTTGGGGATGAGGATTCATGACTTGGCATCCGGTTCCTGTGACCTGCAACCAAAAATACATGTATGCCTCGGGGGAATTACTCGCTTGAATTCACCGTCCGGGATTAAGCACATTCAAAGCAATTTTAAATGTTTTCCTGTGCAAATCATCTACAAAAACCACCATTATGTTCATATGCAATATGTTTTATCAAAAATTCGGACATTTTTTTGCAAACAAACTGATAAATGAAAAATAAAGAGGCTCTTTAACTGAATTATTCGACTCTTACTAGGGAGAAAATTTGTGCCAGGAATAGGCGAGGGTATCAGGAAGCTGATCCCTGAAAAGAGGTGATCGCTATAAAAAGAGAACTATCCTAATGGCAATGGGGATACGGGGTCCCACCGAGTTTCGACTCTGCTATGGCTCATATGTCCTCAAGACGCTCTGCTCATCTTGCTTTCTGAAGTGGATGATTAGTCGATCTTTAACCTTCGAAGATTGCCGGATTGAATGAAACGGTGATATAACACTGATGAACTCAGATCACAATCATTCGCTTATTCCCTAACTTTTGCCTGGATCGCCCCCTTTTCGGGTTTTCAATCCACCGGGATACCCATTTTTGCCTGAGCCGCCCTTTTGGGTTTTCGACTCACCGGGTGTACTCTTTTTTTATATCCCTAATTTTTGCCCGAACCTCTTTATTCTTTTTTTTTGGTTCGTCGGGATGCCCTTTTTTTGCCTGGACTATTCTTTTTATCGTCCAGCGGGTCTATTTTATGCAAAGCATTTTTTTTTTAACTGCGTCTGAGTTAATAGGGGACGGGAATCCTTCGCCATCCATGGTTGTTAGCATCAAAGCTCCGCCATAGAAAATCCTTTTAACCACGTACGGATCCTCATAGTTCGGTGTCCATTTGCCCCTGTGATCTGTGTTGGGAGGAAGAAATCTTTTGAGTACCAATTCACCGACTTGATACCCCCGAGGGCGCACTTTCTGACCAAATGCTTTCTTCATTCGTCTCTGACCGAGATACGTCAATTCTGGGTACGTTGTTCCAGCATAGCACCTTAATCATCGAAGACAAGGTAAGCAAAGCATCAACAAATTGGTTTTCTTCAAAAGAAAGTCAACAATCTTTTCGTGTAGTCTCTGTAAGGAGCCAGATGAGGCTGAGGTGTATATCATTTCCCGTTGGTTTGATTGATGACCAAAGCTGAATCCCCATATACATCCAGGGTTTTAATCTGTATATTGACGGCTTCCTCAAGTCTTAGGATACAAGCTTCGTATTCGGCTTCATTGTTGGTGTAGGGAAAAGTTATTCTGGCACCAAATGGCATATGAACCCCCTTCCGGTGTGAGCAACACTACACCAACTCCGCGACCATTGACGTGGACCGCCCCATCAAACATCATAACCCATTTGGATTCAGGGTCAGGCCCCTCCTCCGGGAGTGGTTCCTCTCAATCTTTCGATTTGAGAAACATGATGTCCTCATCAGGAAAGTCAAACCTCATAGGTTGGTAATCATCAATCGGTTGCTCTGCAAGATAGTCTGACAAGACACTTCCCTTGATGGCTTTTTGTGAAGTGTATTGGATGTCATACTCTGTCAGTATCATTTGTCACCTAGTAACCTTTCCGGTAAGTGCTGGCTTTTCAAAAATATACTTGACTGGATCCATTTTTGATATCAATAGAGTCGTGTGAGTCAACATATATTGTCTTAGTCGGCGAGCAGCCCATGCCAAAGCGCGGCAAGTTTTCTCGAGCAATGAGTATCTTTGTTCACAGTCGGTAAACTTTTGCTAAGGTAGTATATTGCATGCTCTTTTCGACCTGACTTGTCATGCTGACCGAGCACACAACCCATTGACCTTTCTAACACAGTCAAGTACATGATCAACGGTCTTTCCTCTCGGCCTGTAGACTTGCCCCGATCTTGATCTCTTTCTTGTCGTCTGCGGTACCGATGTTGACGGTCTCAATCACCTCCTGATAAGGTGTAATAGCTCGGTCCTCCTGTTTCAACAATCTGGCTAACCCTTCAGGCAATTCACAATCTTCCTCAACCCCTTCTTCGGCTTAATAGATAGGATTGTCGAAGTTATACTTGGCCATAGCAGTGTCGTTAGTAGTGAGATCCGGGTGGTCCACTCTGCATGATGGAGGATCATGCTTTACCTTAGAATGAGAGTTTTTTTTTTGGAAAGAAAGAAAAAACGAAAAAAGAAACATTGCCATTTTTTTTTGTAAAAGTAAAAAAAACTGAAAGAAAGAGAACACAAAATTGTTTGCAAAAGCCGTCCTTTATTGATGATAAAAATAATTGCGAAATGTAACTAAATGGATGGCCCTACAAATGAGCCGTTACACCTTGGGCAAAGTGTAAGACTTTATTATGCATGTAATAAAGGAAAACAATAAAAATCACTCTTTCAGTAGAGTAACCCGGACGGTTTTTTCAGACGACCAATTGTCGAGCTTTTCTCCCGGGACACACGGGCGAATCCAGCTATCTAAGTCACAGCCGCTGTCAGCCTTGTCTTCATCTGCAGCATTGACGATGTGGGGAGAAACCAAACCCCCGCTGGAGAGAGTACCGGTTTCATTCTTCTGAGATCCCGAAGCATACCCCAATCCAAACTTGTCTTCTTTGATGACTGGCTCCACAAATTTGCCCCAACCTTGGGCATTACCAGCTTTAACCACTTCGACAACTTGCTTGTATGAAGAGATAGAAGTCCCGACCTTCTCAAACTTAGGTGAAAAGACAGCTTCGGGAGCGACCTCATTGATGTTTATGGCTTCGAAGCCCTGACACAGCATCTCGTGCATCTCGTGCATCTCGAATCTCTACATACTTAAATGTGGACAGGTGGCTAACAAAAATATCCTATTCACCAGAGACAGTGACGACCTGACCTTCTAGTTCATATTTGAGCTTCTGGTGGAGGGTAGAAGTAACAGCACCGGCAACATGAATCCAAGGCCGACCTAGCAGACAGCTGTAGGCAGGCTGGATATCCATCACATAAAAGGTGCTCTTGAACACCTGCGGTCCAATCTTAACTGGCAACTCAACTTCGCCAAAGACAGCTCTCTTAGAGCCATCAAAAGCCCTCAAAACTAAGTTACTTGGCCTCAGGATGGTGTCATCGCAATCCAACTTCATTAAGGCTTTCTTTGGAAGAACATTCAGAGAAGAGCCTGTATCAACCAAAACATGGGAAAGCATCACCCTTTGCATTCCATTGTGATATGCAAGGCTTTGTTGTGATTCCTGCCCTCAGATGTCAGGTCATTATCGGTGAAACCTAGCCCCCGGCTAGCGTTTACATTGGAAACTACCGACCCCAGCTGGTTAACAGTTATCTCCGGTGGAACATAGGCCATATTCAGTACTTTCAACAAGGCTGCTCTGTGCGCCTCAGAGCACAGCAATAGTGAGAGAATGGAGATCTTTGAGGGTGTCTGATTTAGCTGGTCGACTACCTTGTAGTCACTTTTCTTGATAATCCTCATAAACTCATCCACTTCCTTCTCGAATGCGGTCTTAGGAGGATCTTCCTCAGTAGTAACCTCTTCGGCGGCCATCTGTTTCCCTTTAGCCTTGGCAGCTGCCTCGGCTTCAGTATTCACGCGTAATATTGATGGTGCAAATAGGCATCCACTGCGAGTGAAGCCACCAACCCCTCCAACATTGTCTACAGCGGAGCTACCAATGTCAATGTCTTCTTCGTTAACTTTCTGCCCCTGGCAGTAGATATCAGCCCCATAGTGCCACGGGATAGCACTGTCTTTCTCATACGGAACGGGTCCTGGTATTGTGATGGTGATCGGACCAACCAAAGTCGGTTGAGGGCTGTCAGAGTAAATTGCAACTGGTGCTGAACTTTCGATGTTCACCGCTGCTGGTTCTGTACTTTCTGGGAAATATATTGTTGTCGAAGCGAGTCTCTCGGGAACATATATTTCTTCAGGAGTGAAATAAAACGTCACCGTCGATACATCATTCTTCACTGGACGGGCCTGATCGAACTGAAGACAACCTTCATCTATCAGTTGCTGAATACCCCTTCTCAAACTGTCACATCCGTTTTCGGCAGTCTGACAATTTCTGCATTCTTCCCCACAGCCCGGGAAAATCTGTCCTTTCAGAAGTCGGTCTTTAACCACCGATAGTGAAGTCTTCACCTTAGTCACATCAGAAACCAAATTCAAAGTTTCCCCACTATCAACAACATTAATCCTCTGCCCGCCGTGAGCCGGCATCGGGTTCTGGATAACATTAGGCACCGGAGCAAAATTGATAGCTTGGGCATCTCTCAAATCTTGTACCTTTAACTGGAGAGCCTTGCAATTATCTGTAGTATGGCCAGGTGCGTTGGAGTGAAAAGCTCATCTGGCGTTGACATCATAACCTCTAGGCAAATTATTGGGATCGATTGGTGGGGCCAGAGTTCTCAACGTAACCAGATTCATGTCAATCAGCTTGGGAAGTAATACTGAATAAGGCATTGGGATTGGCTCGATGACCCGGTCCGTCTGCCTTGGACGTTGTTGATAGTGTCTCTGCTGACCCGGATTACCTCCTTGTTGTTGATTGTTGTACTTGGGTTGTTGTTGCGGATGATATTGCGGTTGAGGAACAGGTGTTGGAATAGTGACTGCGGCCACTTGATCTTGATAATAATTAGGGCGTCCTCTACCCCTGCCTCTGCTGGCATACACAACGCTTGCCTCGCCTTCTTTTCTTCGCTGACCGTTACCAGCAAACGGTCTCTTGGGACCTGATGAGTTGGAAGCACTATTGTCTTGAATTCGGCCCATCTTCAACAGACTCTCGATTCTTTCTCCAGCAATTACTATCTCTGCAAAGCTGATTGACGGGTAAGCAGCCAATCTCTCAATATAATTGCCTTGAAGAGTGTTCATGAACATGTCCGCCATCTCCCTTTCAGACATAGGG
Organism: Lathyrus oleraceus; assembly: GCF_024323335.1. Taxonomy (NCBI): domain Eukaryota; kingdom Viridiplantae; phylum Streptophyta; class Magnoliopsida; order Fabales; family Fabaceae; genus Lathyrus; species Lathyrus oleraceus. Next base: position 367,558,310 of record NC_066582.1, read on the forward strand.
GGTTGGACGGACGCAGCAATCTGTCTCCAACGTTGAGCATACTCTCTAAAGGTTTCCTTGGCAGTCTGAGACATACCTTGCAACAAGGTCCGATTTGGAGCCATGTCCAAGTTGTATTGATATTGCTTGACAAAAGCCTCTGCCAAGTCTTTCCAGCTCTTGATGGTAGTACGAGACAAATGAGAATACCATTCACGAGAAGCTCTAGTTAGGTTGTCTTCAAAATAGTACATCCACAGCTTTTCATCTTCCGTGTGAGCTCCCAACCTTCCCAGATAAGATTGGAGATGAGTGCGTGGGCAAGAAGCCCCGTTGTATTTCTCAAAAGTAGGGGGTTTGAACTTGTGAGGAATCCTTACTCCCTGAACCAGACCAAGATTTGTGACATCAAAGCCTAAGGAATTTTGAGACTCCAAAGATTTGAGCTTCTCAGCAAGCTCATCCATACGGCGAGTGGTCTCGAGGGCCTCGTCGTGCAAAGAAAATTGATCATACTGATAATCTTCAGTAACGGGGCGCCCGTTAATCCGAATTCCTTGATTCACATTGTACCTTCCGCCAATACCATTTTCAACATTCCCTGTGTTGCCAACATTACCCGGGTTTCCATCAGCATTTGTGTTACCCGCGTTACCAGTGTTCACAGGGTTATCAGCGTTCCCAGGGTTACCAGGGTTTCCCTCAGCATTTGGTATCTCCACCTCCGGATCGGGTCTCGGTTGCTCAACCAATTCCCTCAGCTTTTCCTGGCCTTCTGCCATACCAGTCATCAATGTCATGAACTGATCCATCCTTTCACGCATATCAGCCAGCTCTTTCTGTACTTGGTCCATCGCTAGCTGTGGACGATTTTCCTTTGTCGGGTACCTGTGGACTCGCTTGGGACCAATAACTGCCTGATACAGGGAACAAACATTAGACACTGCGGTGACACCTACAAAACAGACAAGGGTTAATATGCATGGTATGCGATGCACTGCTTGTTCAGTTTTAAGGCACCCCCGTTTTGAAAGGGAATACCCTGCAAATGAATAAGCATGAGATGTTGGATGCAAATATGCATATGATGTTATGCAATGCAAAGGCATGTCAATCAGAATTGATGGATCCGCTTGAACATCTGTCAGGTTGCACTGCCTGGAGAGAAATTCATTGAGGAATATAATACAAGACCAAAACTCTGCTCTAGAAAACCGGGTTGGTTGGAGGTTAAGGTTTCCTGAATTTAGCCCGCCCCTCACTGGTAGGTTCTAAGAACAGAAGTTCGTCAGCTTCAGCCCTTCAGTCGCGAATAATACGTTTACCACTGAAGGTTTGGTATTATTACGGGACAAAAGACCTCCATTGACTCCCCTCAACAGGACATCCTAATAGCAAGTTCCCAGTCTCGGGATCCTCGGATTGAGCAGCGAGAATGCGCCCACCAGAGCTAACATAATCACGTCTCGGAGGAGAGGCCTCGACTGAGTTCTCGGGAAATGGTCACCAGAGTCGACGATTTCTAGAGGAACATCCTGCCGTTACGGAACACCCGTAAGACATAATATATCCAAAAGAAACCTCGTCTGGGTGTGGTTCTTCACGAACGACTTAACGTAGCAACACGCCACGCAAGCCTCATGATTATCCACTCTAAAACCTGTGTGTAAACTCAAGCCTGGGTAATGGGCTTATCTCTCATAGAACACCCCATCCCAACAAACAAACTAGGAGGGACTCGCTTAGGGAAGATGGACCAGCAAGAGGTCAACTTCTTAGTGTCCCCAGCAGAGTCGCCAGCTGTAGCAACCTGAAAAATACAGTGCGCGAAAAAACAACCGGCGAAAGAAAATGACAGAAGAGTCGCCACCGTGCGTCATTCATCCCAAAGGAGGGAAAGGAAATGCTCGAAGTAAACCTGAAAAAGGAAAGGACAAGACGGGGTCTCGCAACCAAATCTTGGGTTCGGGAGTCGGTTATGTGAAGGGAAGGTATTAGCACCCCTACGCATCCGTAGTACTCTACGGGATCCACTTTTGTAGTTCTTGTCTAAAGGGTGTGAGTTTATCTTGTGCTGTTTACCAAAAAAAGGGTTAAATGAAAATGACTCGCGCGGATGTCGCATCCACTGCATACGTATCTCATCTGAATATGAGAATCAGAGTCTTCGTAGCTCGGCTGACCTATGGGTTGGGGGGGATGTGTGCTCGCTAAGACATCGCGTCTTATGCCTACGTATCTCATCTAGAATGAGAATCAGAGCAAGTCGTAGTTCGGCTAACTACGGGGTTATGGATTGGGTTTTGGACGAACGACGTCACTATGCAATCTACCGGATGCTCGACCTTTGGAGACTTACTCGCCTGTAGTAGAAGGAGTTAACGTGTTGCTTTGGGTTTTAGGGTTTGGGATGCTCAAGGGCAAAAAGGCAGTCCTTGACGAAGGAACCGCGCTACCTGCAGGGATACGAACACATACAAAACAAACATGTATAAAGTAAATGTGCCAACAAGGGGCTCAGAAGTAAATAAACAAAAGAAAACAAATGCCTCCTATCGAGGTCTTCCAGCTAAGAAAGCGATAAAATGCGAAAAAGAGGTAAAAGTACCACACGGATAAAGATCCGAAGTAACAGCAATTAAAGGAGTAAGAAACCCAGGGATCTCCCAAGCTAATGCCATCAAAGAAAGGTGAGTCAGTACAGGTAATCGGAATGAACCTCCAGGGGGTATCCCACAAATAAAGTGGGAAAACCATGCAAACCATCTCTGCAAGAGTCTGTGAGCCCTCACAAAAACTCAACAAAAGGGTTAGTGAAACACGATAAGCATTTTTTTCATGGATAACAGTATGGTTTCAGAAACCTCAAACCCTGTGGCATACATTTCAGAAATCATGTGATTAAACATTCAAGACATAGGTTTCACCCATTCAGGCATAATTAAACCCGTGGGCAAAAACATAATGAAATTCATCCATCATACCTCATACATTCAAATGATCCAAATTAAGAGCATAAAATCATGGGGAATGAGGCAAATCTGATGGGAGAGACCGGTTGAAATCAAATGGCACGGCTGGGTTTGCAAGGCAATGTTAGAGTTTGCGTAAGATGAAAGTGTGTGAGTCAGATTGAATTTTTCAGAGCTGCCTGGGGGTTGCTCTGAGTTCTCTGTCAGGTTTCTCTTCAGGTTTTGTCCAGGGTTTTGTTCCAAGGAAACCTCAGAGTATTTTGCTTCTCTTCCTTTTTCCCCAGGGTTCTTCTCTCACTATCTTTTTCCCAAACAGGGTAATAGGAATAGAATGGAATTTTGTTTAACTGAAACTCTGAATTTATAACCTGATTTTTGTGGGCTCAAATGAGAGAGGTCCAAGTCCAAGTTTTTCTATTATATTTTATTTATTTTTTTATTTTATTATTTTTATTTATTTATTTATTTTTTTGTAATTTTTTTTTTTTTTTTTTTAAGTTTCTTGGATCTAATTCTGATTGACATGATGAAATGCAATATGAAATGCTAAATGAATGCATGAATGAGGAGGGCAAATTTTGGGGTGTTACACTAATCATCAAGAAGAATTTATTGCAAGCTGGTTTATTTCCAGGTTGTGCTGAAAATTGCGATCTCTGTATACTCCGACCCAATGATTGCTTGTAGTTGAGGAATGGTATTCAACGGCTGATGGATGATCGTATAATTCTCTTTGAAAAGATTCCTAAGGTGGAAAACCTTATTGAAGAAATATCTGTGATTGCTAGGTCCAAAGTTCCAGTGAAGATTACCGCTACTAGAGTGCCTGTAAAGATTACTGCTGAGCCCAAGGTAGCTCCCCTAATTATTACTGCACCTGGCCCAGTACCGTATTCCTCAAGCAAAGCCATTCCGTGGAATTATGGAGGTGATGTTTACATTCACGGCATAAAGCAAGATGATAATTCTCCTAATCCTAATGACGTTGACATTGTTGGGACTAGTAAAATTACTCGAAGTAGAAGGATCTTCTCTCCAGAAATCTCACCTCGCGCCCCTGAAACTCGAGGAAAGGGACCAGTAATCAATCCTTCTCAGTCAAAGACACCAGTCGAAGTTACTACCGAAGATGTTGCCAAGCAGGAAATGGAAGAAATGCTGAAAATCATCCGTAAGAGTGATTTTGATGTGGTAGAACAGCTGAGGCATACTTCGTCTAAAATTTCGATGTTATCCTTGTTGTTATCTTCTGAATCTCATGCCAATGCGTTGATAAAATTCTTGAAGACCGCTCATGTACCTCACGAGACATCTGTCGATCAGTTAGAAAATCATGTTGCTAACTTGGCTCTTGATAATGGCATAGGCTTTTCTGATGCTGACCTGACACCAGCAGGAAAGAATCACAATAAAGCTCTGCATATCTCCATTGAGTGTAAGGGGATCACCTTGTCTCATGTGTTGATCGACAATGGCTCTTCTTTGAATGTGCTACCGAAAGCTGTGCTCGATAAGCTTGACTGTAAAAACATTGAACTGAAACCTAGTGACGTTGTGGTGCGTGCTTACGATGGTGCGAAGAGTGTTGTCCATGGTGAAGTGGTTCTCCCTATCAAGATAGGACCTCAAGTCTTCAATACTACCTATTACGTAATGAACATTCATCCTGCCTATTCCTGCTTGCTGGGACGCCCTTGGATCCATGGGGCAAGTGCTGTAGCTTCATCTCTCCATCAAAAGCTGAGGTATCCAATAGAGGGCAAGATTGTCACTGTGTATGGAGAAGAAGAGTATATTGTCAGTAGTGTGCATACCTTTAGATACGTCGAGATGGATGGTGAATTCTTTGAGACTCATTCTCAGTCATTTGAAGTAGTTCCTCCGACCAGTCCTGTCCTTAAGCCAACTTCCCGTGTGCCCAAGGTTATTCGTGCTCCTCCTGCTATGATTTCTCTAAAAGATGCTCAAGCCGTTGTTGAAGATGGTGGTCGTACTGGCTGGGGTCAACTGATCGATGTATCGTACAAGTCTGATAAATTTGGCCTGGGGTTTAGCTTTGAAAAGATAGTCAAAGATCAGATTAATGCTGTAGAAGATGCTGATAGCGATTGCGACTTGGATAGCTGGATTTTCCCAACAATTGGTGACGGACTCAATAATTGGAAGGCTGAAGACACTAACCCGATTTCCTTTAGTCAGGAGTAATTGTTATTGCTTATTTTAGTGTTTCAAATTTTGTAATTTTTATTATGAACAATTGAACTTCTTAAAGCATTATGTCTATGCCCGGGGCACAATAGCTAATTTGTTAAGGGTTTTGTCATTTTCATAAGCATATTCACATTCAATAAATCAATGGACTTTTTGCATTCAAATATTGCGCTCTTTATCTTTCCTGTCATCTTTCAAATAAGCTATGTTTTCTTACACACACTCACGTAACAAATTGCAGATCCATATCCACTCTGGATCCTGTTGATAATAATTATGCTACTGTTAGATATGGCTTTAAAAATCCGATCTACCAAGCCGAGGATGGAAGTGAGGAAGATTGCGAAGTGCCTGGAGAGCTTGCCAGACTGTTACTGCAAGAAGAAAAGATTATACAGCCGCATGAGGAATCAATTGAAATTGTAAATCTGGGTACTGAAGTAGACAAGAAAGAAGTCAAAATAGGAGCAGGCTTGGAAAACAGTGTCAAAGAAAGATTGATTCAGATGTTACATGACTATGTAGAGATTTTTTGCTTGGTCTTATGAAGACATGCCAAGACTGGATACTGATATAGTAGTACATCGTTTGCCGATGAAGGAAGATTGTCATCCTGTTAAGCAAAAGGTTCGTCGCATGCGTCCTGAAATGTCTGAGAAAATCAAAGCCGAGGTTATGAAACAATTTAATGCAGGTTTTCTAGCTGTTACTTCTTATCCTCAATGGGTTTCTAATGGGGTACCAGTGCCAAAGAAGAATGGTAAGGTGCGAATGTGTGTAGATTATAGAGATTTGAATAAAGCAAGTCCCAAAGATGACTTTCCACTTCCGCACATTGATGTTCTGGTAGATAACACCGCTCAACACAAGGTATTCTCATTCATGGATGGATTCTCAGGTTATAACCAGATTAAGATGGCACCTTAAGACATGGAGAAAAATACGTTTGTGACGCAACGGGGAACTTTCTGTTATAAAGTAATGCCATTCGGTTTAAAGAATGCAGGGGCAACATACCAGCGTGCTATGGTGGTTTTGTTCCATGATATGATCCATCATGAAATAGAGGTATATGTGGATGACATGATAGCCAGATCTCATACTGAAGAAGAACATCTCGAGCATTTATACAAACTGTTTGAGAGGTTGAAGAAATACAAGTTGAGATTGAACCCGAACAAATGCACCTTTGGAGTAAGATCCGGTAAACTCTTGGGCTTTATTGTCAGTGGTAAAGGAATTGAGGTTGACCCGGCTAAGGTGAGAGCTATCCAAGAAATGCCAGTTCCCCGTACAGATAAAGAAGTCAGAGGTTTATTGGGATGCTTGAATTACATTGCCCGATTTATCTCCCATTTGACTGCTACTTGCAAACCCATCTTCAAATTACTGAGGAAAAATCAAGAGATAATATGGAATGATGAATGTCAAGAAGCTTTTGACAAAATCAAGAAGTATCTCCAAGAACCTCCAATTCTGATGCCACCAGTTGAAGGAAGACCTCTAATAATGTATTTGACCGTGTTAGAAAATTCAATGGGGTGTGTGCTGGGGAAACATGACGAGTCTGGTCGAAAAGAGCATGCAATATACTACCTTAGCAAAAAGTTTACCGACTGTGAAACAAGATACTCAGTGCTTGAGAAAACTTGCTGCGCTTAGGCTTGGGCTACTCGCCGACTAAGACAGTATATGTTGAGTCATACCACTTTATTGATTTCTAAGATGGATCCTATCAAATATATATTTGAGAAACCTGCTCTCTCCGGAAGAATGGCAATATGGCAGATGATTTTAATAGAGTATGATATCCAGTATACTACCCAGAAAGCAATCAAAGGAAGCGTGTTAGCTGATCATTTGGCTCATCAAGCAGTTGATGATTACCAATCTATGAATCTTGAGTTCCCTGATGAGGATGTTATGCTTGTTACTGATTATGAAGAACCTAGACCGGATGAAGGACCCGAACTGGGATCCCGATGGACTATGGTTTTTGATGGATCTTCTAATGCATTGGGTAATGGTGTTGGTGTTGTAATTATTTCTCCCAAGGGTTGCCATACGCCTTTCACTGCTAGACTATGTTTTGATTGTACCAATAATATGGCTGAGTATGAAGCATGTATTTTGGGACTCAGAGCTGCTATAGACCTGAGAATCAAGTTTTTGAGTGTGTACGGAGACTCAGCCTTAGTAATTAGTCAGATCAAAGGAGAATGGGACACTAAACATCCGAATCTCATCCCTTATCGAGAGCGGGTGTTGACATTAATCTCATACTTTGAAGAGATTACATTCGAACATATTCCACGAGAAGAGAATCAGTTGGCAGACGCATTGGCTACCATGTCATCTATGTTCAGAGTCAGATGGGACAATGAAGCTCCCATGATCACCATTGAACGATTAGATGAACCAGCATATTGTTATGAACTTAAATGCTGATGAAGTAGAAGAGAAACCTTGGTTCCACGAAGTAAAAAGATATTTAGAAACTCAGGAATACCCTGAAGGGGCATCCATTAATGACAGAAATTTTTTGAGGAAGTTCTCCGCTAAATTCTTTTTGAGTAATGGAGTATTATACAAACGTAATCATGATTCGACTTTGCTTCGCTGTGTGGATAAAAAGGAAGCAGAAAAGATTATGGAAGACATGCATGACGGTATTTTTGGGACTCATTCTAGTGGACATACGATGGCTAAGAAGATTCTGAGATCAGGGTATTATTGGTCTACCATGGAAGTTGATTGCCACCATCACTCCAGAACTTGTCACAAGTGCCAGATCCATGCGGACAAAGTACATGTACCTCCTACTCCATTGAACGTGTTGACAGCCCCTTGGCCCTTTGCAATGTGGGGCATTGATATGATTGGAAAGATTAAACCTACTGCTTCTAATGGACATCGTTTCATTCTTGTTGCTATTGATTACTTTACGAAGTGGGTAGAGGCAGCCTCATTTGCTTCTGTCACCAAGAATATGGTGGCACGGTTCATCAAGAATAGTCTTATTTGTCGGTATGGCATCCCTGAAAGAGTTATCACTGATAATGGTACTAATTTGAACAACAAGATGATTACTGAACTCTGCACGTAGTTCAAAATAAAACACCATAACTCTTCTCCGTACCGGCCAAAGATGAATGGCGCCGTAGAAGTTGCTAATAAGAATATTAAGAAGATTATACAAAAGATGACAGTAACATACAAAGACTGGCATGAGATGTTACCATTTGATCTTCATGGTTATCGCACTTCAGTACGCACTTCGACAGGGGCAACTCCTTTCTCTTTAGTCTACGGAATGGAAGTCGTTTTACCAGTGGAAGTTCAGATTCCCTCTCTAAGAATTATGAAAGATGCAGGCTTAGATGAAGATGAATGGATTCAGACTCGACTCGATCAGATAAATTTGATTGATGAAAAGAGACTTGCGGCTGTTTGTCATGGACAAATATATCAGAAGCGCATGACCCAGGCATTTAATAAAAAAGTCAAGAGACAGGTGTATCAAATTGGCGACTTGGTGATAAAGCGTGTCATTCTATCACAAGGTGATCCTAGAGGCAAATGGACTCCCACATACGAAGGGCCATTTGTAGTTAAGAAGGTATTCTCTGGTGGATCCATGATGCTTGCTACAATGGATGGCGAAGATTTCTCGCATCCCGTGAACGCGGACATAGTTAAAAAATACTACGCCTAAAAGAGACCCGCTAGGTCGACATATCTAGGCAAAAGTAAGGGCATCCCGGCGAACCAAAAGGGTTCGGGCAAAAATTAGGGATAAACATATAAAAATGTACACCCGGCAAGTCGAAACCTGAAAAGGAGGCTTGGGCAAAAAAGGGTATCCTGGTGGACTGAAAACCTGAAAAGGCGGTCCAGGCAAAAATTAGGGATTAAAGCGTATGACTATGTCCCGTTCTCGGTCAGCTTCACGAAAGTCAAAGAGACTGAACAAGCCAATCACTTCTATCCGACAGCAAGAGATGAGATGCTTGAAGACATAATAGCAGTAGTAGAATTAAATCAACAGGGCTTTTTTTTCATAGCTGTTTTTTCTTTGCTTTCTTGACAATTTCCTCTTGCTAGGATTTCTGTCTCCTTGTATTAAAATTGCTTGTTTATAGGCCCTCTTTCAAAATCAATACAATTTTATTTCCAAAAAGATACTTTTGTTTTACTTTCTCCGTTTTGTTTGCATAAACGTCCATTGATTTAATTCGAATTAATATATGCATTTGAATATGATTGATGTTTACCGAAAATACATGCATAAAATAGAAATAGCAATTACTAAAAGACTTTAGGATCAAGGATAAGGTTTAACCATGCATTCTAACAAATCCGGTTGCAAATCCTATTCCCCAACAAAACCAGTTATTCCAGAAGAAATTGGCACTAATAGACAGACTGGTCATTTCTTTTATCCCCAGTCAGGTTCTGTTGAATATTTCTACCATCAGGCAGAAATCAAATATCCCCAGCTAAGAAAGGGTCATCAATACAAATATCTCCAACCAGAATGTCGGGATTTATTTTCCCATGGCAAAAAATTTCAGACGCATAATTCATTCATGCATCATTTCACAGCATATACATGCATGCAATGTTCGCATTTATTTTCAAGAGCATAAAACATCTCATGCATCATGACATGGCATGAGGCTAACTCTTTTTTTTTCCAAGTTAATTATCCTCCTGATACAATCAAAATAAAGATTCATTCAGACGGATATATTTATCGATTACATTCAAGATTCAGATACATCTTTCAGATATAATCCATATGAATATTCATTCTGACAAGCATTCTGATATCCTCCTAATTATGGCATCTTTAAGCCCATCCCAGACATTTATTGCAAATACAACATATACAAATATTATCAGATATAGCCTAACGTACGGCTCATTCTGATTCAGCCTAACGTATGGTTCCTTCAACTGTTCCAATACGGTCTAGTGTACGACCCATTTGGATATTCATCCCCTCGGATACTACCTAGCGTACGGTACCATTTGGGCATTCTAAGTGTTCAATAATCTTCCACCTCCAGATCACGAATGGCGTACATACCATTCTAATTCTCTCGGTTTAAGAATATTGAACAGGGGCAGCTGTCATACCCCAAAATTTGCCTGTTAATTTTTATGATAAATTGATTCATGCATGACATTCATTTCACATTTGCATTCATTCATTAGCATACATTCTCATATAAATTATAAATATTAATTTATTTATTATGTGATACAGATATAAAAAATAATAATAATTTTGGTTATTTGTATGATATAAATAAATTTTATATATATAAATAAAATAGTTTTAATTTAATGATAAATAAAAATAGATTTGAATTTTAATTGTATAATTAAAATTTTAAATTAATTTTATTTGTTAAAGCTCATTAAATTATAATAACTATTTTTTATAATTTAGTGACTCATGTTCCATTTATTCATTATTTATAAATAGTATTTATTTAGTAATTCACGTTTTTTACTTAATGAAATTTATTTATAAGAGTAACATTTTTTAAAAGCCCATAAATTATAAAATAATTTTGGTTGATATAAGTAAGAATAATTTTGATTTTTTTTTAAATGATGAAAGTAAAAATAGAAATAGGTTTAAATTTTAATTCAATTATGTAACTAAAATTTAAATTAATTTTTATTTGTTAAAAGTCATTTAAATTATTCATTATTTATAATAATATTTGTATTTAATAAATATTTAGCAAGGTTAAACCCTAACTCTCCTAAAGTATAGGAAGGGATCCAAATATTTAGCAAGGTTAAACCCTAAAGTATAGGAAGGGATCCAAATATTTAGCAAGGTTAAACCCTAACTCTCCTAAAGTATAGGAAGGGATCCAAATAGTTAGCAAGGTTAAACCCTAAAGTATAGGAAGGGATCCAAATATTTAGCAAGGTTAAACCCTAATCCACACCATTATAAATACTTCATATGGTTGCAGCGAGAGGGAGGAGACGGAAAAGAGGAGAGATACAGCAGAAGAAGATACACAAGGCAAGGCAGAAGCAAGAAGGTTCACGGGCAGGGAAAAGAGAAGCAACCATAAAGCACTCATAGCCTGAATAAGAACAACACACATACAGTGAACAAGCTAGAAGAATCAAATCCCCAGTAAGTGTTCATTAAGGAATTTGAATCCCGCATGATTACCTTGCAATACTCCTTAATTCATGCATGAATAATATTGGTTTAATATATATATTGAGATAATGTATTCATGGTTTGGTGGATGTTGATATTGCTTTATTCAAGTATGCATCTGTTCTTGATATGTCATAGCATTTTGGAGAAATTCTGTTTGAATGATTAAAGAATTATATCTGCCATTTAATTATTATTATATGAGTGTTGTTTCTAGCATGATTATGTTTATTTCACATGCTGTTATTACATAATAATGATGATGATGATATAATGGTGATAATATAAATCCTTGATTGTCTTTAACATGTATGTGTAAAGTTTGTTTTATCATTATCACTTGCAGTAAAGAGAACTAATACATGAGTAAAATAATATAAGCTTCTTGATTTGTGCATGGCTATTTTTATTATTGCATGATGATTATATATGATCTTATTTTATGTGTGTGGTTTGATATAAGATGAAGTTACAGGTTTGTTATATTCACATGAAAGAAACAGCATGAGAAAAAATAAAGTAGCTTGCCGTAAGAGAGAAAGTTGTAACATGCATGGTGGTGTTGTGTCAAAAGGGAAAAATCCATGTAGAATTAATATATATTTTAATGAAGGCGAATAAATAACGAATGGATCAACATGGCTCGTTGGTAGCTCCCCCTACCTATTTTTTAGCTTTTCAGTGTTTTTACTATGTTTACTCCCTTTCCACTATAATTAATTCACCACTATTTTTCTATTATTAAAATAAAACCCATTAATTAATTTTCTAATTAATATATTATATTAGTTATTTAAACTAGGATATAATTTAATCTAATTTATTAATTAAATTTTCATATATCACTTAATTAATTAAAATGAGCTATTTTGAATAATAATTTTTTTTTTTAGTTTAATTAGGTTTTATTAGTTTGTATGCCCTTTTAATTTTGTACTCGTTAATTAAGATTTAAATATTTTATATCCCCTTTTAAATTATGTACCCCCCATCCCGAAGCCATGTAATAGTGTAGTCTTATTTTTCGCACTTTAATTTTTCCATACTGTGAATATAACTGTCTACATGTATGCTAATAGGATTGCATGGAAAGATAAATAATCGAACTTAGATAAATTAATTCAAGATAATATATCCGAATCCAATCATTTCCACACTTGCACCTCTAGGGTAACCCTCTCTTTGTTGCCTTACGATATTACGGTCATGTCCTGCGAATGTGGGGATACCCTTAGCAAAGACCCTTTCGATTAAATCATCATCATCCCTAAACAGATAAGTCATAGCCCCTTCGATCAAAAGGTCAATGTCCCTACAAGATAAATCATAGTCCCTCGAACGTTGCCTTCGAATATATGACCTTGTCCCTCGAACGTTGCCTTCGAATATATGACTTTGTCCCTCGATGACCCTTCGTTGTAGCCTACGATTAAATGATGATCGTCCCTTCGAATGCTAAGGTATCCTTACAAATGTTGCCTTCAATGACCAATCGACGACCCCACGATGTCCCTTTACATCCAAAGGATAAGACTACTTACTTCTCAATAGTAAGGACAGTTTTACCCTCCTAAGGATAGGAAATACCTATAAAGACCTTGGTTAGGTATAACTCTTAAATGCTTTCTCACAGCTTAAAATACTTTTCACACCTCACACTTTTCAAAACATCTTTTAGAAAATCACCACTTGGTATACATTCGCACCAGAATCATCATCGAGTTATATTTTTCTAAACATCTTTCAAAATCAAACGAGATAAACACTTTGTATACATTCGTACAAGAATCATTACAAAGTTAAACTCTCCTTTCAAAATATTTTCTAAACACACCACATTTCTCAAACACTTTCTCAAACAAGGAAAACATAAGTGAGTTAAGCAATTAAGAGCCCATGGATAACCATGGATACAAAGGGTGCTAACACCTTCCCTTTGTATAATGTACCTCCCGAACTCAAAATCTAATCAAGGTCTTTCCTGTTCTTTTCCGCCCTTCCTTATTGGATAAAAGAAAAGTCGGTGGCGACTCTTGCTATCCGCAACATAGATTTTCAAAGCAAAAACACAAAGTCAGTTCACCGTATCACAGAGATCAAGGGGAACAACTTTCATGTTTAACACATTTTAATTTTAAGCTTTGATCATGATGAATTTTGAGATGGAAGTTTGGGAAATCAAACATATTTGAAAATTTTCTAAGTCCCAAGTCAAATGTTCACTTCTTCCACCTTGAATAACTTTTTTTATGTACTTAAAATGAGAAAAGTTTATTCATAAATGTTGTAGCTATTTAAAACCTATTCAATTTTGAAACAAATTTTACCTCATTTGGATTTGTAATGAAGGAGTTATGCATTTTAGAAGTTGAGGAAAATCACTTGTTCGATGGTATTGGCCCAAAATGACCTATAATATTTTCTCTTAGCATATGCAATTTCAAGTTGAATTTAAACTTCCTCCAAACATAAAAGTTGAATTAGACATCTTTAATTTGATCATGCAATTTGAATGGATTTCATCTCATAAAAATTGAGCAAGTTATGGTCTTGGGAAGTTGACTTCCAAACTAGGGTTCAGACAAAATGACCTTTAATCTTTCACCATAAAAAATGACTTTCCAAGAAAAACTAGCTCTAGAATTCAACATGAAAGTTGTTTGAAATGTCATTTTGAGTAATGTTTCTCTTTGAATAATTTTCATTGTACACAAATTGTAGGAGATAGGGTCTAGGGAACCCCAGTTTTGACTAGTTGACTTTCTCTAGTTAACCACCATGAACCAACTTGCTAGCTTGACATTCTCTTGACTTTTGGGATTCATGGAGGATCGTATATGTGTAAGATGATGAAATAAGAAGTATCCCTTGAAATATTTGATCAATTGTTGAATAAACTTATAGAAGAAGTCACACAAGATACCCAGCTGAATTAGGGTTTCTAAGGCAAACAAACTCCAAACTCTTGATGACTTCTTGATCAAAATAACAGTGAAGATCATGGGGATCCATATATGATACTTAGAGCCAATAAGAACCATTTCTTGATTGTGCTCCTTGCATTGAGGTTCTCAAACCCTATATATGAGCTTGATAGAGCATAAGTAATCATACATACTACCTACAAAAACAACAAGTTATACATTGATATATTTTTGGTATTTTGGTTAGTAAACAAAGCAAAATGAAGTATGATACAATCAAATGTGCTTGGTGATCTCTCCCAATGCAAACCTAATGAATTAAGGGTAAGGAGGATGCCAAGGTGTGATCCCAATGTCAATGATATGATGAGATAGTCATGAGGGATCTTAGGGTCAAAATCGGGGTCTTACAGCTGCCCCTATTTAAGGACGTTCTAGCTGAGGAAATGAAGGTTAAAATCTTCATATTGACTCAGCAAAATTGACTTAAATATCAACAGTAAAAGCAATTTTTGGTCCCTAAGAGACCTTATGGTGCATATGATATGAAATGTTAAAAATAATCTTTGTGGGGGAAATGTTTCCACAAAGGAAAAGAATCCGGAGAGACTGAAAGTCCGCAGAAGCATAATGCATTCCATAAGGAAAACTCACTGGGGAGATAGAGACTCAGGGGGATAAAAAGTTGTGCGTAGGCCAGGCTACGACTTAAAACTGTTGGGGAGACACGAGGGATTCCATGAAAATAAATCAATGGAAAGACCCAGCCAGGGATAAAGGGAAAATCTGCAGGGGAAACGGGTAAAACCGGACAAAACTGAAATACTCGAACCAAATAGGAAACGATGATTTCACTGAGGAAATACGCACTCAGACTCGATTGGGGAAGAAATGAACTTCAACACAGGATTAACAGAAGTATATTATCCATTACCGGTTACTGGGTAAGGAGATAACATAGCCTGACATGGAGGACATCTGTTACCAGTTAGGGTAAACATATCAAGGATGACTCGCTGAGGGCAACAAGAGGTGTATCCATTACCAGTTACTAGGTAAGAATACCCTGCTGGGGAGAAGCAAAATAGGATTTACAACTACCGGTTATTGGGCAGAAGACCAAAGAGAGAGAATATTCGTCACTGGTTAAAGTGAACATATCAAGGATACACTCAAAGGGAAGAATATCTGTCATCAGTTCAGATGAACATATCAAGGATAGACTTTCAGGGAAACGTAGGAATTAAATCTATCAGTTATTGGATAGAACACCAAAAAGAGAATATTCGTCACTGGTTAGGATGAACATATCAAGGATAGACTGAGAGGGGAGAAATGGGAATTATATATATCTGTTATTGGATAAAATACCAAAAAGAGAATATCCGTCACCGGTTAGGATGAACATATCAAGGATAGACTCAGCAAAGGGGAAAGCGGGATTTATAACTACCGGTTACTGGGCAGAAGACCCCAAAGAGGAGGAAACCCGTCATCGGTTAAGATGAACATATCAAGGATTAATCCTTTGGGGAATGGAAAATAGGGATTACAACTATCCTTTTACTGGGTAGAAAACCACAAAGAGAATATATTTCATCGGTTAGGATGAACATGTCAAGGATAGACTCGAAAGGAAAGAATATTCGTCATCGGTTAAGATAAACATATCAAGGATAGACTACCTGGGGAAACGTAAAACGGAACCACTAGGAAAAACAAGAGGAAATAGATTACTATTACCGGGTATTGGGTAAGAGTAAAGTGCTCACAAATTGAGAAGAATATTACCAGTTACTGGGTAATAGACTCTCAAGGGACCAAAAGCATCTATCTAGGTAAGTGCTAGAAATAAACGGTCAATCAAAGACTCGACCCGGTGAGGATATAACTCAAGGGGAGTGGTTCCATCTAGATAATCGACTAAGAAGGAAGCTAAAATAATAATCATCCATGAGGAAATAACTCAGTGGGGAATGATAAAGGTTAAACTCTTTCTGCTTAAGGGGCTGACACTCTACAATTGAGGGAGGACAGACACACCAAGTCTGCATGAGGGAAAGGATACCACCATAGAAGATGATCAGAAATAATGAATCACAAGATGCAATAATAGTGAAATCGTGAAATCTATGAATATATATATATATATATATATATATATATATATATATATATATATATATATATATATATGTATATATGTATATATGTATATGTATATATATATATGTATATATGTATATATGTATATGTATATGATGATTATGCTGACAAAGCAATCAAAAAGGATACAAATGTCATAGGTCTGAATCATCGCTACAACACTTGGCTAATCTTGACAGGATGGAGGCGTCAACTGGAGAAAAGAGTTAGGGGTGGATATAAAAGGTTCAACCCTGGCTGGGGAAGGGAACAGATCCGCTGAGGTTTTGAACCGTTAACTCTGCGGGGAATTTTAGGTTAATACCATGTCAAATGGGAGACAACCTCACAGGGGATACTACCAAAACTATTCAAGAATCAGTGTTGTTGGTGGATCATGAGTGAAATCCGCTGGCGAACTGAGGGGAAATGGAATTTGTACTGAATTTATGCAAACCGTTGAGAATACATGCCTGAAATCAGCTGGGGAGGCGATCTCAAAACTCAGATGGGGAACAAACTTATTGAACCAACTGCTTGGGGAAGACCAACAATGTTTCGCATTTTGGGACCCACCTGTTTTCAGACTGCTATTGATATCCCTTACTGAAATCGATTGATTAAAAGTAATTGCTTTTATTTTAAGAAAAATGATCTTGATTTTAAATTCAATTTCAAAAATGATCATCATAAAATTTAATTCTATTTGGCTGAAAGATAAATGAGAGTAGAAACAATTGGATAAAAAGCTCAACTTTATTTAATAAAATGGTAGTCTGTAAACGACAAGACTCCATAGATCTTTACAAAAGTCAGCAAATGGTAATTTATATGGAAAAGGGTTACATTGAATACAACGATCACTAGTCCTTCTACCAACTTCAATCTCCATTGTGTTCTTAGCTTCGGTTGAGAGTGACGAATTAGAACCAAATGACGTACTCAAGAATGTCTTCAAGACTAAAGGTCTACCGAATGCAGTTACTTGCCATAATCCCTAATTTTTGCATAAATTTCCCCAATGTGAGGTACTCAATCTATCGGGATAAAGTTTTCTGTTTTATGTCTCTAACTTTTTGAAATTCTAGTTAACAGACTTCCGATGTCACAAGGGTTATTATGACATCCAATTCTGCACAGACAAGAATTATGCAGAACTTAAAATGTAAGTGCAGTAAATAACACAAGTAATTGTTTACCCAGTTCGGTCCAACATGACCTACGTCTGGGGGCTACCAAGCCAGGGAGGAAATCCACTATTAGTAGTATTAATTCAGACCTTAAACCAACTGTTTAACCCTATCACTTAATACCTACCCAATGCAATTTCAATCTTACACAAAGATCAGAGTTCCTACTCACTCCCCCTTAATCACCTCAGTGATTACTACCTTTAATCAATATTAAAGACAATTATGAAGTGTTACTTCAAACAACTCTTGATTGTGCTTAACAGCTTTAATCAAGATACACAACACTCACGCTTAAAAGCTTAGAGTGACACAACACTTACAACTCAATGAACACCCTATACCAATGCAATCATCTACGTGATAATAGCTTGGCTTACAAGATATGTCTAATACAAGACACACAAAAATACAGCAGTGAAGTATGATGGACACACTAAATCTTCACGCCTAAAAATCCCTAGTTCTGAATGAAGGATTGCCATCCTTTTATATTGCAGCACTTGGGCCTTGTACTTGTATTTTCCTGAAATTAAGGTCACGCGAGTTCCCCTAAATTCCACATCTAGGTTACTAACAAATAGGCTATTTGTTAGGTTCATTAATTGTAGCTTGGTTGCTGGTTTCCTAGATTTTCTCTCAGCTGTTGAATCCCTGAAGAATAGCCTGAGAAAAATGCTGAAACAGAAAAACTAAACAACCTACAATATAGCATACGCTGTCAGGAATGAATGTCACAACATTCAGTTTGACATCCAAATCAAGGACCATATGCTAAGTCTGTTTTTCCTGAAAACAGACAGTACAAATTTGCTGAACTGTACAGGACCAATCTGTCCATACCTCAGTATCAGCGTACATTAATAAATGTCAAGACATCCAATTTGACATTTACACATTTTGCCTTATGTCAGGTCTGTTATCCTCCTGAAGAACAGACTGAGATACACACTGAAGTGTAGTAGAAAACCACTCTGCCTATTGTTCAGTATATGCTGTCAATGATGAATGTCATAACATCCAGTTTGACATTCAGACAGTAGGCCTTATGTCAGGTCTGGTATTTCCTTGATAACCAGACTGAAAATAAATAATGAGTTCTAACAGAACACCAACTGTTCTATTCCTCAGTATCTGCTGACAGGGATGAATGTCATAACATCCAGTTTGACATTCAATAAATCCTGTATTAGCTAATCCTGCAGTATACTACTCAAGTATGTCATGACATCAGCCAAGACATCAGAGTACAACTAGATATTCTAACATACAATGCAGTCAAACAAACACCTCCACAGCATGTCATGACATCAGTCAAGACATTAGAATCCAGCTAGTGTTTTACCATACAATGCAGCCAATTAAACACCTACAAACTCCCCCTTTGGCAAATTTTTGGCTAAAACACTTTGGTCTCACAACAAAGTCCATAGCAGCGGAAAACACACATCTAGCAGGAAATTAACCTAGCTAATACACTCAGAGTAGCAGCACACTCACACATATGGAAGTTAAATAAAAACTTCACATTGCAGCACACATACAGAAGTTAAATAAAAACTTCTAACTGCAACATACATACACATACTCACTCTCATAGAAGTGGAACATCAGCTGCAGAGTAGAGGATCTTGAATCTTTCTTGAATATCTGTTTTAACAAAACAATCTGTTGTCCTGGGGGCATCACAGGTGTTACTCCCCCTTTTTGTCAAAAATGTTGCCAAAGCAACACTTTAAATTACAGACCAACATAACATAAACAGAATTACACACACAAATGACAAAATTACAGACTTGATTTTACTTCACAGTTTCAATCAAGCATACCCCCTCTTGATCTTGCTTTACAGCTTTGATCAAGACATCATCCACTTGATCTTGCTTCACAGCTTTGATCAAGACATCATCCACTTGATCTTGTTTCACAACTTTGATCAAGTAGTTACACATTCTTGCTTTACCCCCATATCAGATGCCATGACTTTGAGTCTGACATCTTGAACCCCTCCTGCATGAACACTTTCTTGAAGTCCAACAGACACATAGGCCAACCTATGTTAGGATATCCCCTTAACATCTTGTTACTATACTTGCAGTAAGTAACATAGCTGTGAACTGTTGTCCAATCATAGCACACTTTCAATTGTTTAATCGGTTGAGATATTAAACAATACATACCAAACATCATTGGTTGCTATAAGTCCTCAGAGAGGCATATTCCCAGTTTGCCTCTTAGGTTTTCAAACTGAGTAGCATCCAAAGCCTTTGTAAATATGTCAGCCAGTTGTAGTTCAGTGGCTACATGTTCCAAGGTAATCACTTTGTCTTCCACCAGATCTCTGATGAAGTGATGTCTAATGTCAATATGTTTGGTCCTGCTGTGTTGGATGGGATTCTTGGAAATATTGATGGCACTGAGATTATCACAGAACAATGTCATGACATTTTGAGAGACATTGTACTCAGTAAGCATCTGTTTCATCCACACCGGTTGGGAACAACTACTTCCAGCCGCTATGTATTCAGCTTCTGCAGTGGACAGAGATACACAGTTCTGCTTCTTGCTTAACCATGATATGAGATTGTTTCCCAAGAAGAAACATCCTCCTGATGTGCTTTTTCTGTCATCAGCACTCCCAGCCCAATCAGCATCACAATACCCAGATAGGATAGGCTCAGATCCATGAGAGTACAACATACCATAGTCACAAGTCCCATTGACATACTTGAGAATCCTCTTGACTTGATTCAAGTGGCTCACTTTGGGTTCTGCCTGGTATCTAGCACATACTCCAACTGCATAGGAAATATCAGGTCTACTTGCAGTTAGATACAGTAGACTACCTATCATGCTTCTATACAAGCATTGATCAACACTGGGACCTCCATCATCTTTGGTTAACTTTAAATGCGTAGGTGCAGGAGTTCTTTTGTGCCTAGCATTATCCATACCAAACTTCTTAACTATGTTTTTGGCATATTTTCTCTGGGAGAGAAACATAGAATCCTCCATTTGGTTAACTTGCATTCCAAGAAAATAAGTTAGTTCCCCAACTAGACTCATTTCAAACTCAGATTGCATCTGGTGAACAAAATGTTTCAGCATTTGCTCTGACATTCCACCAAAGACAATGTCATCCACATAAATTTGGGTAATCATGATTTTGCCATCTGTGTCCTTCACAAACAAGGTCTTATCTATCCCACCCTTTTTGTACCCATGAGAGGTCATAAATTCAGTCAACCTTTCATACCAACCTCTAGGTGCTTGCTTTAACCCATACAAGGCTTTCCTCAACTTGTACACATGTTTAGGTTGGTTAGGATCACAGAACCCTTTAGGTTGTTCCACATAGACTTCTTCATTTAAGTAGCCATTCAAAAATGCACTCTTCACATCCATTTGGAACAATTTGAACTTCAGAATGCAGGCCACACCTAACAGCAATCTGATTGACTCAAGTCTAGCAACAGGTGCAAACATCTCATCAAAATCAACCCCTTCAACTTGAGTATATCCTTGAGCCACTAGTCTTGCTTTATTCCTAGTGATTACTCCTTTCTCATCAGACTTGTTCTTGTAAATCCACTTGGTACCAATGATGTTAGTCCCTTCAGGTCGTGGAACTAGCTCCCATACTTCATTCCTTTTAAACTGCTCCAGTTCATCTTGCATGGCATTGATCCAATATTCATCAGTCAGGGCTTCTTTCACATTTTTTGGTTCAACCTTGGATACAAAACAAGAGTTTGAGCTAATTTCCCTTGACCTGGTAGTCACACCACTATTGGGATCCCCTATGATAAGATCCTTAGGGTGGTCTTTCTGAGTTCTGATAGATGGCATTTTGGTGGGTGCATCTACCTCACATTCAGGAGGAGTCTCCCGTACTTCTTCAGACTTGATTGATATGTCTGTTGAAGTATAAAGGAATGTTCCAACATCCTCTATGACATCGATTCCCTCCTCTTTATCATCCACGATAACATTTATGGATTCCATCAGGACATTGGTCTTGTAGTTGAACACTCTGTAAGCTCTGCTGTTAGTTGAGTATCCTAGGAATACACCTTCATCACTTTTGGGATCCATTTTTCTTCTCTGTTCACGATCTGTGAGAATGTAACATTTACTTCCAAAGATATGAAAGTACTTCACAATGGGCTTTCTGCCTTTCCATATTTCATACGGAGTGGAGGAGGTTCCTTTTCTCAAGGTAACTCTATTATGAACATAGCAAGTTGTATTCATCGCTTCGGCCCAAAAGTGCATAGGAAGCTTCTTTGCATGAATCATCGCCCTGGCAGATTCTTGAATAGTTCTATTTTTCCTTTCAACTATCCCATTTTGATGAGGAGTTATAGGAGAGGAAAACTCATGACTTATCCCTTCAGACAAGCAAAACTCATCAAACCTGGAATTCTTAAACTCCGTCCCATGGTCACTCCTAATTCAGACAACACAACTGTCCTTTTCCCTTTGAAGTCTGATGCACAGTTCTTTGAAGACATCAAATGCATCTGACTTTTCTCTGATGAAGCTTATCCAAGTGTATCTGGAATGGTCATCAACAACCACATAGGCATACTTCTTTCCACCCAAACTCTCAACCTGCATAGGTCCCATTAAGTCCATGTGCAGAAGTTCCAGAGTTTTGGAAGTTGTAGGATGTCCCAGCTTAGGGTGTGACATCTTGGTTTGCTTGCCGACCTGGCATTCCCCACAGACTCTTCCTTTATCAATAAGCAGCTTTGGGATTCCTCTGACTGCTTCCTTGGATATGATCTTCTTCATTCCCCGTAAGTGGAGATGTCCAAGGCGTCTATGCCATAGCTTCACCTCCTGTTCTTCCTTGGTTGAGGAGCAGATTGTGGAGAAGTTTGAGACTTTAGGTTCCCACAGATAACAGTTATCTTTGGATCTGGATCCTCTCATAACTTCCTGGTTGTCTCCATTTGTCACAACACATAGCTCCTTCGTAAACTGAACATAAAACCCTTGATCACACAGTTGACTTATGCTGATGACGTTTGCCGTTAGTCCTTTTACTAACAGCATATTATTCAGTTCTGGAACTCCAGAGCAGTCCAGCTTACCCGCACCTTTTATTTTTCCTTTAGCACCATCACCAAAGGTCACATAGCTGGTAGTGTGAGGTTGTATATCCACCAATAAATTCTCCATACCAGTCATATGTCTTGAGCATCCATTGTCAAAGTACCAGTCTTCTCTGGTAGATGCCGTTAGAGCTGTGTGAGCTAACCTAGCATACCATTGTCGCTTCTTGATGGGGACATTGTGCCTATATGCCTTATGCTTAGGTCTGACATGAGGGGCTTGGTTAGGGTAACCATGAAGCCTATAGCAGAAGGCTTTTATATGGCCAAGCCTACCACAGTGGTGACATCTCCATTTCTGGAATTTCCTCTTCTTATGATTATTCATCCTGGTTCCCTGATGTTGAGACATTGGGTGTGACCTCCGCTTGAATTTCTGAACTTTAGCCTTTGAGCGTTTGAGTTCAGCTGAGGATTTTTTCACAAAGCCTAAACCAGACATGGTTCCAGACTTCTGTCCCACCTTTAGGATCTCTTCCAAGGTGTCAGTTCCTTTATTCAACATTCTGATGGATTTAGTCATTTCATCCAGCTTGGAGGTCAGCAAGGTTATCTCACCATTTAGACCCTCTATGACTGTCAGATGCTTCTGTTTCTCATCTTCCAGCTCCTTGATGAGCTTATTCTGCTTTTCTCCTTGTACACGCACTTCTGCACTGGTGACACATAGCTTCTTATATGCTGCAACAAGTTCATCAAAGGTCAGTTCATCTGCACTTGAGTCATCATCAGTGGCACAAACACTCGTTAGTGCAGTGACATGTTTAGCAGATTCTCCTTCAGATTCACTCTCAGAATCTCCCTCAGACCATGTGACAGCTAGCCCCTTCTTTTGCATCTTGAGGTAAGTAGGGCATTCAGCTCTAATGTGTCCATAACCTTCATATCCATGACATTGGATTCCCTTGCCTTGGTTGAACTTTTCTTCAGAAGTTGATCTTTTCCTTATGTCAGACGGGATGTTCTTGACATTTAGTCTACCTCTTTGATCAATCTTCTTCACGAACTTGTTGAAATGTCTCCCAAGCATGGCTATGGCTTCTGATACGCTTTCATCACCTCCAGTATATCCAGCTTCTGACTCCTCTTCAGTATTCGATACAAAAGCTATGCTTTTGTTCTTCTTTTCAACATTCTCACACAAGCCCATTTCAAAGGTTTGGAGAGAACCAATGAGCTCATCCACCTTCATCTTGCAGATCTCCTGAGCCTCTTCTATAGCAATGACCTTCATTGCAAATCTCTTAGGTAAAGACCTGAGAATCTTTCTTACAAGTTTCTCTTCAGCCATTTTCTCACCTAAGCCACCAGAGGTGTTGGAAATTTCAAGAATATTCATGTGAAAGTCATGAATAGTCTCATCCTCTTTCATCCTCAGATTTTCAAACTTGGTGGTCAGCATCTGAAGTTTAGACATCTTCACCTTGGAGGTACCTTCATGAGTTACCTTGAGGGTATCCCACACTTCCTTGGCCAGCTCACAATGGTGCACCAGTCTGAAGATGTTCTTACTTATTCCATTGAACAATGCATTCAAGGCCTTAGAATTTCCAAGGGCTAATGCCTCTTGCTCCTTGTCCCACTCTTCTTCAGGGATTTGCATACTGACTCCATCGTTACCTGTCTTCGTTGGATGTTCCCATCCTTTGTTGACAGCTCTCCAGACTTTGCTATCTAGAGACCTTAAGAAGGCTATCATACGAGGTTTCCAGTCATCATAGTTAGAACCATCCAGCATGGGTGGTCTATTTGAGTGTCCTACATCCTTTTCCATGGTACTAGAAAGTAACTTCCCTAGATCTCACCTAGAAATTAACAGGCAGGGTGCCTGCTCTAATGCCAATTGAAATTCTAGTTAACAGACTTCCGATGTCACAAGAGTTGTTATGACATCCAATTCTGCGTAGACAAGAATTATGCAAAACTTAAAATGTAAGTGCAGTAAATAACACAAGTAATTGTTTACCCAGTTCGGTCCAACATGACCTACGTTTGGGGGCTACCAAGCCAGGGAGGAAATCCACTATTAGTAGTATTAATTCAGACCTTAAACCAACTGTTTAACCCTATCACTTAATACTTACCCAATGCAATTTCAATCTTACACTAAGATCAGAGTTCATACTCACTCCCCCTCAATCACCTCAGTGATTACTACCTTTAATCAATATTAAAGACAATTATGAAGTCACACTTCAAACAACTCTTGATTGTGCTTAACAGCTTTAATCAAGATACACAACACTCACGCTTAAAAGCTTAGAGTGACACAACACTTACAACTCAATGAACACCCTATACCAATGCAATCATCTACGTGATAATAGCTTGGCTTACAAGATACGTCTAATACAAGACACACAAAAATACAGCAGTGAAGTATGATGGACACACTAAATCTTCACGCCTAAAAATCCCTAGTTCTGAATGAAGGATTGCCATCCTTTTATATTGCAGCACTTGGGCCTTGTACTTGTATTTTCCTGAAATTAAGGTCACGTGAGTTCCCCTAAATTCCACATCTAGGTTATTAACAAATAGGTTATTTGTTAGGTTCATTAATTGTAGCTTGGTTGTTGGTTTCCTGGATTTTCTCTCAGCTGTTGAATCCCTGAAGAATAGCCTGAGAAAAATGTTGAAACAGAAAAACTAAACAACCTACAATATAGCATACGCTGTCAGGAATGAATGTCACAACATTCAGTTTGACATCCAAATCAAGGACCATATGCTAAGTCTGTTTTTCCAGAAAACAGACAGTACAAATTTGCTGAACTGTACAGGACCAATATGTCCATACCTCAGTATCAGCGTACATTAATAAATGTCGAGACATCCAATTTGACATTTACACATTTAGCCTTATGTCAGGTATGTTATCCTCCTGAAGAACAGACTAAGATACATACTGAAGTGTAGCAGAAAACCACTATGCCTATTGTTCAGTATATGCTGTCAATGATGAATGTCGTAACATCCAGTTTGACATTCAGACAGTAGGCCTTATGCCAGGTCTGGTATTTCCTTGATAACCAGACTGAAAATAAATACTGAGTTCTAACAGAACACCAACTGTTCTATTCCTCAGTGTCTGCTGGTAGGGATGAATGTCATAACATCCAGTTTGACATTCAATAAATCCTGTATTAGCTAATCCTGCAGTATACTACTCAAGTATGTCATGACATCAGCCAAGACATCAGAGTACAGCTAGATATTCTAACATACAATGCAGTCAAACAAACACCTCCACAGCATGTCATGACATCAGTCAAGACATTAGAATCCAGCTAGTGTTTTACCATACAATGCAGCCAATTAAACACCTACACTTTTGCCTGGATCGCCCTTTCGGGTTTTCAATCCACCGAGACACTCATTTTTTCCTAAGCCGCCCTTTTGGGTTTTCAACTTAGCGAGTTGTTCTTCTCTTTTTAGGCGAAGCATTTCTTGACTGCATCGACATTCATAGGATGAGTGAACTCTTCACCATCCATAGTTGTAAGAATCAAAGCACCGCTTGAAAAGGCTCTCTTTACAACATATATGACTTCATAATTAGGAGTCCATTTTCCCCTAGAATCTGGTTTGAAAGGTAGAATCTTCTTGAGCATAAGGTCACCTTCTCTAAACATATGAGGTCTGACCTTCTTATCAAAAGATTTCTTCATTCTCATCTGGTACAACTGACCATGACACATGGCAGTCAACCTCTTCTCTTCAATCAAATTCAGCTGGTCATATCTGGTTTGACACCATTCAACCTCAGTCAGCTTGGCTTCCATCAAGACATGTAATGATGGGATCTCAACCTCCACCTGGAGCACAACTTCCATGCCATAAACAAGTGAGAAAGAGGTTGCCCATGTTGAAGTGAGGATGGACGTACAATACCCATGTAAAGCAAATGGGAGCATTTCATGCCAATCCTTGTAGGTCACAACCATCTTCTGAATGATTTTCCTGATATTCTTGTGTGCAGCTTCAACAACCCAATTCATCTTGGGTCTGTATGGAGAAGAATTATGATGTGTAATCTTGAAGTCTTTGCAAAGAGCTTCCACCATACTATTATTCAAGTTAGATCCATTATCAGTAATGATCTTACTTGGCACACCATACCGGCATATAATTTGATTCTTGATGAACCTTACAACAACTTGCTTGGTTACATTTGCATACGATGCCGCTTTAACCCACTTTGTGAAATAGTCAATAGCCACCAGAATGAAACAATGTTTGTTCGAAGCTTTGGGCTCAATCATGCCAATCATATCAATTCCCAACATGGAGAAGGGCCATGGATAGGAAATAACATTCAACAGTGTCGGAGGGACATGAATCTTATCTGCATAAATTTGGCACTTATGGCATTTTTTCACAAAATTGCAACAGTCAAATTCCATTGTCAACCAATAGTAACTTGCTCTCAACATCTTCTTAGCCATAGCATATCCGTTGGAATGAGTACCAAAGGAACCTTCATGGACTTCAGTCATCAATTAGTGTGCTTCGTGTCTATCCATGCATCTGAGCAGAACCATATCAAAGTTTCTCTTGTAAAGCACATTACCATTCAGGTAGAAGTTGTCAGCTAATCTCCTCAAAGTCTTCTTATCTTTCAAAGATGCCCCAGGCGGGTAAATCTGACTTTGGAGAAAACACTTGATATCAAAATACCACGGCTTTTCATCCTTGATATCTTCAACAACAAACACATGAGTTGGACTGTCAAGACGCATCACAGTCAAATTAGGAACTTCATTCCAGAACTTCACCACAATCTTGAAGCCAGCGTTGCAAGAGCATCTGCCATCCGGTTTTCATCTCGAGGGATATGATGAAATTCCACTTTTGTAAAGAAAGTTGAAATCCTCCTCGCATAATCTCTATATGGTATCAAACCGGGTTGATTCGTATCCCGTTCACCTTTGATCTGATTCACAACCAAAGTTGAATCTCCATAGACGTCCAAATACTTGATTCTGAGATCAATGGCTTCTTCAAGCCCCATAATACAGGCTTCATACTCGGCCATGTTGTTTGTACACTTGAAAGTCAATTTAGATGTAAACGGAAAATGGGTGCCTTGAGGAGTAATAATCACTGCCCCATTGCCATTACCATACTGATTAATAGCTCCATCAAATACCATGCCCCAACGGGAACCAAGTTCTAGCCCTTCTTCAAGCAGTGGTTCATCATAATCTTTCATTTTTAGGTACAAGATGTCTTCATCAAGAAAATTGTATTGTACTGACTGGTAATCTTCAATTGGTTGGTGAGCCAAATAGTCAGCCAAGACACTACCTTTAATTACTTTTTGAGATCAGTATTCAATATCATACTCGGATAACAACATCTGCCAACGGGCGATCCTCCCAGTTAAAGCAGGCTTCTCAAAAATGTACTTGATTGGATCCATTTTGGATATCAACCAAGTAGTATGATTCAACATATATTGGCACAGACGCTTAGTAGCCCAAGCCAATGCGCAACAAGTTTTTTCTAGCACAGAATACCGAGTCTCGCAATCGGTGAATTTCTTACTGAGGTAGTAAATAGCATATTCTTTCTTTCCAGTTTCATCTTGATGACCAAGAACATAACCCATACTCTCTTCGAGAACAGTCAAATACATTATCAAAGGCTTTCCTTCCACATGCGGAGACAGAATCAGAGGATCGAGCAGATACTCTTTGATACTGTCAAAAGCTTTCTGGCAATCTTCGGTCCAATCACAAGACTGGTCTTTCTGAAGAAGCTTGAATATAGGTGCACACGTGGCAGTTATATGTGAAATGAATCTTGAGATGTAATTCAAGCGGATGAGAAAATCTCAGACTTGTTTCTCAGTTTTGTGTGCGGACATTTCTTGTATTGCTTTGACCTTAGCAGGATCAACCTCAATACCTTTCTCGCTAACGATAAAGCCCAACAACTTACCAGAACGAACACCAAAGGTACACTTATTGGGATTCAAGCGGATTTTGTACTTCCTCAAACGCTGGAATAACTTCAACAAATGCTCAACATGTTCTTCTTCATCACTTGATTTTTCAATCATGTCATTAATATAAACCTCGATCTCTTTATGCATCATATCATGAAAAAGAGTGCTCATCACTCTCTGGTATGTTCACTATGTTGCATCAACATTCTTTAAACCGAAAGACATCACTCTATAACAGAATATTCCCCAGGGTGTAATGAATATGGTCTTCTCCATATCTTCGGGTGCCATTTTAATCTGATTATAACCGGAAAATCTGTCCATAAACGAAAAGACTTTGAATTTAGCTGTATTGTCTACCAACATATCGATGTGTGGCAGAAGGAAATCATCTTTCGGACTAGCTTTGTTCAAATCTCTATAATCGACGCACATACGGACTTTTCCGTCCTTCTTAGGAACAAGCACAATATTGGCCACCCGTTACGGGTATTCAGCGGTAACAAGGAAACCGACATCAATCTGCTTTTGCACTTCTCCTTTGATCTTCACTGCCATATCAGGATGAGTCCTCCTCAACTTCTGCTTGATTGGCGGGCATTCTGGCTTCAACGACAATCTATGCTCAACAATCTCAGAATCTAAACCAGACATATCTTGATAGGACCAAGCAAACACATCTGAATACTCTCGGAGAAGATCAATCAACCCCTTCTTAGCTTCTGGACACAGTTGAGACCCAATCTTGACTTCTTTCACATCATCTTCAGAACCCAAGTTGACTAGCTCAATTTGCTCTTCAAATGGCTGAATGTATTTTTCCTCGTGCTTAAGTAGACGAGATAGTTCATCAGATACCTCTTCATCAATTTCTTCCTCGGCCTCAAACACAGGGAAATCAAAGTTTGGAGAGGGAGTAGGATCATTGTATTCAATGGGTTTGGAAACCAACCTGCATAATGATTTAATATTTTGATTTTAGAGAAGTGAATTGTGACCAAATATTATGCAGATGGACAATTATTATTTTTTTATGTTTTTTGTGGTTACCATTTTCAAAAAAGCAAAAAGTAAAAATAAAAACATCATAGATGTGGATGAATAGAATTGCATTTTATTGATGATAATTTGAAAAATGCCCAATAATGTTCACTTCTCCCTTATTGGCTCACTTCTATGGTATACAGGGGATACAGACTCTATGTTGTATTCTATGAGCAGTTTCTTAAGGCTCTCTTCACTTCTCCATTTCTCTCCGTTTCTTATTGGCTCTCTTCATTCTTCGTTTCTTAAGGCTCACCAAATCTACGTTGTATTCTATGAGCCTTAAGAAACGAAGAATGAAGAGAGTTGATAATTCCTATCTTTGTCTAGGGTATACAGGGGATACAGACTCTGTACAGGGTATACAAAGTAGAAAGCGCTTGGGCCCTGGGTGTTAGGCCCATCGATGCACTGTCTCATGAATCTGGGAAAACTTTACCCCGTACCCCTACAATTGTACCCACACCCCTACATTTAAATTTTTTTGACCAAAATACCCTCACATAAATAGGGTATATTTTCCATTTCTAATTTTTTTTACCATTTTCGTTCAAGAGTTCGGAGAAGAGAAATTTTTGGCTTTTTGGCATTGTGAACCGGAACACTCAGAGTAAGTCTTCTGGTTCATGAAATGTATACCGGAACACTTCTCTAAAGAGTTCCGATTTGTTGCCTTTAGGGGCACTGAACCGGAAGTCTTTTAGAAAGTCTTCCGGTTTGGATTGTTGTATACCGGAAGTCTTTCTTAAAGACTTCCGGTTTGGATTGTTGTATACCGGAAGTCTTTCTTAAAGACTTCCGGTTTGGATGATCTAAACCGGAACTCTTTAAGAAAGTGTTCCGGAAGTCATCTTGTTTTTTTACAAACCGGAACTCTTCTTTGAAGTGTTCCGGTACGTTTCTTCTTTTTTTTTTAATTTTAATTATTTTTTTAAACTTTTTTTTGCAGTGGTTCGAAGGCGAGGTGCAGATGGTAGGATTCCAGTCCGCACGTTAGACCGGGGTGCATCTTCATCTACAGCTGAGCCGACTGGATATCCAGGAGCGCCGTACGATACGTCTCTTTTGGTGAAGTACGAGCATCATGTTGCTCGACATTTATGGTTCGGTGAGGTGAGTAAACGGGCTATATTTGAAAATGAATAATAGTTGAATATTTTATATTTTGTTTTCTAATATGTGTTTTAATTGTTTTTAGGAAAGAGATCCAAAGAAAGAGTTGAAGGTTGCTGGACATGGACTGAAGTTGACTTCTAGGGTTCCATTGGCTCTTCCACCACAGATGGAGAGTTGGGTATCTAGATCCGGTTTATCTTCACTGCAGAGAACCAGTCTGAACAAGATAGACACAAATCTTGTCTCTGCATTTGTGGAAAGATGGCATCTAGAGACATCTTCATTTCACATGCCGTTTGGTGAAATGAGCATTACTTTAGATGATGTCGCATGTCTACTTCACTTGCCCATCAGGGGTATCTTCTGGAGTCCTCAGGATGTGACTGAAGAGGTAGTTGTTGAACTTGCTGTTGACTACCTAGGAGTGTCACAGGGTCAGGCACAGTCACATGTTCGTAGCTGCAGGGAGTCGTATTACAAGTTGGAGTGGTTATATGATTTATTCGTACAGCATAGAGCTGCTTCCAGCTGGGCATATGCGACTAGAGCATATCTATTGATGTTGGTGGGTTCCACCATATTTGCTGATAAGACCTTTACACTTGTAGAGGCACGATACCTCCTCCTGTTTACGGACTTGGATGGATGTTCAAGATATAGTTGGGGAGCAGCTGCACTAGTTACCCTATACAGATATCTTGGAGATGCGTCCATGTACAGTTGCAAACAACTCGGTGGATATCCTACTCTCCTACAGGTATATAATTTAATTTTGTTTATTAAGTGTTGGATTCATTTTATAAAATATGTTAACTTAATTTATTTTATTTATTATGTTTGTATTTTGTAACAGTGTTGGATTCACGAGTATTTTCCAACTGTTGGAAAAAGAGGGGAGAATTGGAAACATGTTGATAACTGTGGTCTTCCCCGAGCGATGAGATGGTCGTATAGGCAGGGAGTCCTGAAGGTCGATGATTTATGACCTATTTTGGACGAGTTGACACCTGTCGACGTCATATGGTGTCCATTTGAGGATCATAGAGCATGGCGTGTATTTGATGAGATATGTCTTTACAGGGGCTGTTTGAAGTGGGGTGAAACAGTTGTTCCATACTTGCTTGATAGATGTTTACATCAGTTCGGGTATAGGCAGTATGTTCCATCCCCACCTCTGGATTGTATGATGACGACGGATATTGATGTTGATTGGATCAGTTACCATCAGAGTGTTATCGCTGTGATCGGTTCATCTACCGTGGCCACCACTCCATCTGATGTAGAAGACGGTTATCTGGAGTGGTATTATCGTGTTTCGCATCCACGGTTGGTCCCTCCCCATCGTGACGATCCTAGAGAGGTACCAGTTCTTGTATATGACGTCAGGCCATCTGATCTTGATTGGGCCCGTGTATCTACATTGATTCATCGCTATCTGAGACAGGTTAATACCGAAGAGGAAGATCCACAGTTTTCTGATTTATTTGAAGCTTTGCATATTTCTCGTTCACATTGATTTATGTATTAAGCTTTGAATATAATAGACATAATAATATAAAATTCATGTTTTGATTACATATTTATGTTTTGAGTACATAATCATGCTAATACAGGTGTAAGTAATTGTCAATGTTGCATACGTTCTGCAAATCCTAACATCCAAGTAGTTGCTATATAAGAACGAAATTTCTTCCAATCTAATGTGACCGGTGGCAATGGAAACCCCTCTTTCATGTTAACCTGATAAAGTAAAATAATTAAAATATTAAGTCATATAATATAAAATATTAACTGAAATAATGTAGTGAAATAATTAAAATATTTAGGCATATAAATACGTACCTGAACCCAATGATTGTGGTTAACAAAACCAATGCAATAAATAGAGACATTTGGTGAATGTGAACTTGTCATCGGAAAGAAAGTCATGCACGGATTGCCTAAACAGACAAGTACAACATTATAACGATTCGCTATCAAGTAACCCATATCTGGTAGACTCAACCATTTTTCAGGTGGCTGTGAACCAAAGGATTCTATCATCAAAGATTCTCTCACTTCTGACAACCGATTAGAAAATAACTTGTCATACAAAGTTGACCTATCCTTGTCTATTATTTCCAACCCCAACTCTCTGCGAACCATTGGCCAACCATCCTCACCATATTCATGCAATGATGCAATGACTCTAAATCCATAATTACCATCTGATTCAACATTAACTACATCTTCAATGTATGACCTAATATGATTAGGAAATTGAAGAATGAATTATGGTTGCTTCTTTGATAATTTTATCTTCTTCGAAGTCTATGATGGTTGAGATTGCCTTTGTGAAGATTGAGATGCCTTATCAACATACTCATGATACGAAGGGTCCCTATAAACATCATATTCTACTAGTTTTTTCCCTTTCTTCTTCACTCCTCCTTTGGTTTTTATTTTCTCAGGTGGTGGACACAATGGAGTCATTGTTGGGTATGCTAGTTCACATACCCTACTCTTCAATGCCCTTTTCCCAATAACATTTAATGACCTAAATCGTCTCCACAACTCATCCATTGCAGAAGTCATATCCACCTCTGATCCATCATCTTCACCTACCTCTAACTCAACTTCCATAGTTAGTTTCCTCCAATGAACATGAACGGCATCAATGGGTATTGGTATACCACCTAGTCTGTATCTTCCTAACTCACAAGCACAAGGTAACCCATAAGATGTTCTAAGAGTACAACCACATATTTGCCTGTTAGTTCCAACATAATCAACTCTCAATAACTCTTCAGCAATACGTCTCAAAGCAGCTCGAGATACGAAACCATGCAAATAACCATAAAAGGGACTTACGTGCGCGTGCTCAACTTCGTAAAAACTCTTTTGAAAAGAAGCTCTAATGTTTCCCAGTTGTAACCTCAAGTTGTTATTCATGGCTTCCCAACATTTGACCATGTCACCTATACTGTTTCCTAACATCTGCTTTAACTTCCAATGAGCAGATTCAACCCTAAAAATATTGAAAATAACATATAAAAAATACATAGAAATAATATCAGATATAAAAATAACACATACAAAATTATAAGACGTACCGATTAGTCGTTGTGTTACCCAAATGTAGCACTCGATTAATCCATGCTCCAACAAATCTATGCCTATGTCGAGTCAACCATGCGTCTTTCACATAATTAATAAATCCACTATAATCAACACATGCTTGCTCAAGTTGATGCAACCGCTGACCATACTGAACCTCATCACTAGCCCAGACAACTTCCATCCATAATGTGTCTATCGTCTTTTGCAGGTCATTCACCACATGTTGTTTGCATTTGGCATCAACGTTTTTGTTAATGTGAAATCTACATAGCAAATTAATCGAGCTGGGAAACACAACTTCAATTGCTTTCATCAAAGCAAGATCTCTATCTGTCAAAATCACTTGTGGACACATGTCTTTCTTCACAAACAACTCTTTTAATTTCTCCAATACCCATCAAAAATTCTCTGTTTGCTTAGACTCCATATACGCAAATCCAACAGCAAAAGTCAACTCGGTCGATGTCATGCCAACAATTTCAAACAAAGGTTGTCTATATTTGTTTGTCTTGTAGGTGCTATCCATAACTAACACAATCGGAAAAATATTCAACAACTTAACTAAATCAGGATGTGCCCAAAATATCTCTCTCACCACTTCCGAGTCATCCTTTTTCTACTCCAATAGACATAGCCTGCATCCTCAATAAGCTTAAATAGAAGTTATATCTCACTCCTAGGACCTCTTATCTCTTTTTGTATCACACTCTTATGCTTGTATACTTGCGTAATCCGAGTGACATTCTCAGGATATCGGTCTTGCAAGGAAAGCAATATGTGTCTAGGTGTTACATGTCTCTTTGCCAAATCAGCGACATGTTCCTTCTCATTTGTGGTCAACCTACCAATAAACGAATGACCTTCTAATCTATCAGGTAAACCATGATTATGTAACCCACATTTTACATCAATCTTCCAACCAGATCCATCTTTCGCCGGAGTCGACCTGATTTTAAATGGGCATCCACATTTCTTGGACGCACTTTGGGTACCACTATCACTAATCTTGTGTTTCCCACCTTTATCACAACCAAATATTATTTTGTTACTTCTCCCTCTCTTCTCCGTTTCAGTATCTGAACGACTGATAATAACAATTACTTTATTATCGATTCCAACCTCTTTAATCCATCTGATAACCTCTTCTCGTGTACCAAATCTTTCCGTCGTCATAAATCTTTCACGTGGGGACGGTGGTGGAAACCACCGTCTTCTCTGGTGAGGCTCACCTTCCGGCCAGAATTTGCAGGTTTTCAAAACCTCATTAAAATGCACGATCCTTATATCATTGGAAAGCTAGGGTGATGTACATCACCCCTGTGCCATTGGTTTCCACTCAAGATCACTATATGAAGAGAAATCTGAGATGGAAATTTATGGAGTTCAAACTGAACTTGATCAATTCATGAAATTAAAAGCTCAAATCAATTGCCTCTCACATGAGGACTTCTGAGGTACCAACAAACACAAGAAATGAGCAATATTCAAGGAGTTTCGAATCAAAAAAGTTTGAACAACAACCTTTGAAGTGCAGCTTTACAAGGCACGATCTCCTCTAATTCTTTGTTGCAGTGTGTTCTTGAGATGGAAAGGAAGCAAGGTCTAGGAATTGAAGCTCAATGTTCAACCAATGAAGTTGAAAATTGAACTTGAAAATTGAAAGAGAAAAGCAAAATTCCTTTTAATGGAGGTTGGGTTTTCACTTCTGCAACAGTTCAGGCGCCTTGAGGTTGGTCTTGAATGAAGCCAGGCATGTGTATTTATAGCAAGAGATGATGCAAGCAATGGAAAACTCGTGTGTGCATGAGCTTGGTTCCTCCATGCATGGGCCTGTACAGGCGCATGGGAGGCCCAAATGCAATGGCAATTGACTGCTAAGATGTAAGTAAGATGAATTGGACGTGCATATTTGATGGAATTAGCTTGTGCACAAAGATCTGATATGGTTTCCATAAATGAGTACAAATTTTCACCTCTTCGAAAATGCCCTTTGCCAAATTGAAACATGGTCATGTGGGTAATGATTGGAAAGGTCTTGACATGAGGAACAAATGTTATGTTGAACAAAAATCCATTTGGTGTTGGGAAATTAATGAAAAGAGGCCATGAAGTTCAAGGTACAAAACATGTATATGGAAATTTAGCCAAAATAGACCAACTTCAAGCCCTTCTGTTTCAATGATGCAAGCCTCAAATGACAAAACCTTCAACATAAAAGTTATAGATCTTTTCAAGACAATCAATTTGGACTTAATTTTGCATCATTTGTATTTTTGATGAGAAAGTTATGGGCACTTAAAGTTGGACTTTTTCATATTTCAATGGCTTTGGTCCAAAGTGACCTATAATGTTTTGTATTATCACATGTGTTTATTTTGGGATTATGAAAATTTGTTCAACATAAAAAATGAATTAGACATCTAAAAATTTCCAATGCATTTGATCCCACCTCAAAATCATGAAAAATGAAGGAGTTAGGTCCTTGGGAAGTTGACCCAAAATTAGGGTTTCAGTCAAAATGACCTATAATGTTTTGAAATGAATGATGACCTTCCAAGTTTCAAATGAAATTTTGATGAAAATTAAATTTGTTCATATGGTTCTTAAGAACATTTTTTCTCTTTTGGTCATCTTCATTTGACAAACACATCGGAAGTTAGGTCTCAGTGTATTTTAAAATAGTCAGATGAATTGACTGACCAACTTCTCAAGTCCAAACTTCAAACCTTGATGAATTGATGATTGAGGCCACTCACATAAGCTCAAATATGCATAAAATTATGAATGAAAGAACTTTCCTTGATGGTATTTTATCATAGGTTGAGATTGCTTCATGGGCAAGGCACAGTCAATGCACAATTGAATTAGGGTTTCCTTGGGAAACAATCCTCAAGCCCTTTGGTTTATCTTGATCAAATTGACAAATTTAGATACTTGGGAGGCATATATGATGATTTAGAGCTTTTGTAACCATTGTCATGCTTTCTTTCAACTTCATTTGTCCACATCAATGAGTATAGGGGCCTCCTTGGAGCCTTGGGTCAAATGCTTGCTTAAGCTACAAAACAAACAAGGTTAGTGACATATTTTTGTGCTTTTGGTTAGTAAAAAAAATAAGAAAAACAATAATATACAATTCAAGTATGCTTGGTGGTCTCAAACCAACTCACACAAGTCCCAACCCGAGGGTAAATGAGCCAAGATGCTATGATCCTTGAGGCAAATGCAATGTGCAATGATATGATGCCATGAGGGATCTTAGTGTCAAAATTAGGGTCTTACAGATGCCCCTATTTAAGGTCATTCTAGCCGGAGATATGAAGGTTAAAATCTTCATCTCAACGAGGTAGAATGGGCTTAAATAATAACAAAGAGACTAATTTTGGTCCCTAAGAGACCTCATGATGCAAATGTATGTATGCGAAAGTTAATACTCTGTGGGGATATGTGTCCACAAAGGAAAAAGAAATCCGAAGAAACTGAAAATCCATATGAGTAATACACTCATAAATGGGACAGAGACTCTGGGGACTTTATTGGGGAATAAAGGGAATAAAATGTGTGAGCAGGTCACGACTTAAGACTTGCTGAGAGACACAAAGGGATTCCATGAAAATAAATCAATGGAAAGACTCGAGCTGACGCAAAGATGCATGCATTGGGGAATATGCCAATACAACAAACTATCCACGAAGGATACTTCGGATAAAAAATCCGGACTCAGATGGGGATGTCCATAAAGGGACTCAGGCTGGGAAAATCCACAAAGGACTCAGCTGAGGAAAAGGTAAATGAGGTATTACCGGTTACTGGGTAATAAGCTCAATGAGACATGTGATCAAAACACCGGTATAAGGGTGAGAGAACAACACGCTCGGGGAGAATGAATATCTAAGACCGGTATAAGGGTGAGAGATATCAATCATCCAAAACATCTGATGAAGACCTAAAAAGGTATAGTTCAACTCAGGGGAATCTGACTCCGCAGGGGACAAAAAGTCATAATAGGGAGCATAAAGGAAGGAACACCATGGATACCGGTTACTGGGCATATAATAGGCGACCAACCATGCGTGAATTGGGGAATATTTCCAAGACACTCATCATCCGAAAGGAGGGATGAAAAAGCAAACTCGATTACAGGATGGACATTCGATTCCAAAAGGAAATACGAATCTTACTCGACTAGGGAAGAAAAAGACTTCGACTGAAGAGCGCATGAGATATATTATCTATTACCGTCAGAACGTAAATAACATACTCGCATGGAAGACTATCCACAATCGGTTACTGGGTTAATAAAGGATAAATCGACCAAAAAGAAAGGACATCAGGATACCGGCTACTGGGTATAAAATGATGACCAATCAAAGGGGGAGAAACAATCATTACCAACAAAAGGGTAAATGAAAGATGACTCGCTGGGGGTACATTGACAAAAGCAATGAAGGAATATCAGTACCGAATATTGGATAAAGATAACCAACAAAGAGGGGATTACATCTACCGGCTACTTGGGTAGAAAACCACAGAAGAGAGTAATTGTCATCGGTTAGGATAAACAAAAATCAAGGGTTAACTCTGCAAGGGGATAAAATGGGGTTTACAACTACCAGTTACTAGGTAGTAGACCACAGAAGTATGACTTACAACTACCGGTTACTGGGTAGAAGGCCACAAAACTCCGTCGGGGAAAAGATGGACAATTACTGGTTACTGAGCAATCATTCATCTAAACTACGGGGAAGTGCAGGGGAAATACCAAGAGGAGTCAGTCTAGGAACAAAACTAGAGAGACACAATGAAACAAGACTCAACCCGATGAGGATGTAACTCAGGGGAGTAATTCCATCCCAATACATGTTTTGGGAGGAAACAGAAATAATAATCATCCACGAGGACCTAACTCAGTGGGGAATATGGAAGAAAGGATAGACACTTTCTGCCTACAGAGCTGACTCTATATGGAGATATCAGACACAAACATCTGCTTGGGGAAATATGTATCACCAAATAGCAGGAGATAACAAGCAAAGGTATATGGAAAAGAATGCAACATGAATATCTTAATGTTATAATTATGCATGTATATGTGTGGTTTATGTATGATTAATGCTGACAAACAGACATATCTAACACAAACAGGTCCAAGAATCAATGGACAGACATCCGGTACTACATCTCAAAAGAGAAAGCCAGGCCCACTGGAGAAAAATCCAATCTGGTGGGGGGGGCAACCAATACCAGGGAACGCCAATCTCTGCAGGGGATAAAGACCAATGTTGAGGATCGAGCGACGTCGCTTCCAGGGACAAAGATCAATGCTAGGGGAACGAGCAGGAGATCAGAGACCGCTGTTGGGAATAAGCAAAGGATCACAACCAAAGCTGGGGATCTTCCAACAGTACGCAGAGACAAGGATAAGATCAGTCGGAGAAGAAATCTACTAGGGGATCTTATCAGGGGGTGATGTGGAATTCTGTGGGGAACAACCACCAAACAGAAGCACATCAAACAATCATTCACTTCAAATCATGAAAGGAATGTCTCTGCTGCGGAGAAGGAGAAGCAGCCATTCCACTGGGGAAGGAAGAGAAAACATCTTCCTCAAAAGTTCCAACGCCAAACTAGGATCAGACATGGCCTTAGTTGGGGAGCTAAACGGATAAGATTCCATTGTAGAAGAAACTCTACTGGGGAACTTATCGGGACAAGATAGGAAACTCTGTGGGGAACAACCACCAGACAGAAGTTTCAAAACCATCACATTTCCTCATACTGCTGGAGAAACAATCTCTGCCGAGGAGAAGAGAACAACGCTCCACTGGGGATAGAAAATAAACATTTTCATCATCCGCTCTGCTAGGAGGAAAACCATCAGAGAAGGAGGAAGTAACAACATATCAGGCTCCGATCAGGCAACTCCACCGAAGAAACAACTGCTGATGACTGAACCGGGGATAACCTGAAGGCGATCAGCTGGAGATAACCTACTGGTGACCACACTGGGGAAGTCTAACGTGAATAACCTTGCTGAGGATGAGCAGGAGGCAAACCTGCTGGATATCAAAGTATGCAAATCCACAGGGATAATCTACAATCCAACTTGTTGAAATTTCCACTCATGCTGGGGATTTCTTGCTCACTCTGCGGGAGATTTCCAATCTGAATGAGGGAAGACCAACTTCCTCGAAAAAGATAGCATGTCAATTTATCAATCTATACAAGATTTTAGGTCAATCCACACAAGGGATGACAACCATATAATTGATAACACAGATGCTAGAATCAGACTCACTGAGGAGCTAGAAGACCGAGACCAAACTCCAGACACTCTCAGGGGATCTGGGTGGTGTATCACTTTCTCTTGCGCTCACTGAGGAGACAACCTGAAAGATAATGAAGAGGATACGGATATGCTAGGAATATGAACAAATGTCTTACCCTTTTGGAGATCATACTATCCTTGGGAGATCACTAAAGATGTCCCAATTATCCTTTTCAGTCTTAGTGAATGTTCACTTTGTTTAAAATCAATTTTATAAAACTTTATTTATTTAAAACAGTGATATTTATCAAATAAAACATGCAAATATTTGTTAAACAGAAACAAATAAGAGTGCAAAGAATTGGATAAAGGCTCAAATTTATTTGATGGAATGGTAGTCTGCAAATGGCAAGACTCCATGGATCTTTATAAAATTGAAATTGGTGATATATATTGGAAAAAGGCTACATTGAACATAATGACCATTTCTCCACCAACTCTGAATCCAATGTATTCGAAGCTTCAGTTGACAATGACTGAGCGAGAATTTCTGACAGATGTCGGTTGTAGGACAAAGTCTTGTCAGGATGCAGTTACTTGTCAAATCCCTAATTTTTGCCTAGATTGCCCCAGGGTGGGGTACTCAATCTAGCGGGATATATGTATTCATTTTTTATGTCTCTAACTTTTGCCTGGATCGCCCTTTCGGGTTTTCAATCCACCGAGACGCTCATTTTTTGCCTAAGTCGCCCTTTTGGGTTTTCAACTTAGCGAGCTATTCTGTTTTTATTTTAGGCGAAGTATTTCTTGACTGCATCTGAATTCACAGGACGAGTGAAATCCTCCCCATCCATAGTTGTAAGTATCAAAGCACCGCCTGAAAAGGCTCTCTTAACAACATATGGACCTTCATAGTTTGGAGTCCACTATCCCCTGGAATTGGGCGTGAAAGGCAAGACTTTCTTGAGCACAAGGTCACCTTCTCGGAACACACGAGGCTTGACCTTCTTATCAAAGACTTTCTTCATCCTTTGATGATACAACTGACCATGGCACATGGCAGTCAATCTCTTCTCTTCAATTAAATTCAGTTGGTCATAACGACTCTGAACCCATTC
Organism: Lathyrus oleraceus; assembly: GCF_024323335.1. Taxonomy (NCBI): domain Eukaryota; kingdom Viridiplantae; phylum Streptophyta; class Magnoliopsida; order Fabales; family Fabaceae; genus Lathyrus; species Lathyrus oleraceus. The sequence continues at coordinate 367,599,648 of NC_066582.1, forward strand.
AGCCTCAGTCAACTTGGCTTCCATCAAGACTCTCATTGATGGGATCTCAACCTCCACGGGGAGCACATCCTCCATGCCATATACAAGGGAGAAAGGGGTTGCTCCTGTTGAAGTGCAGACAGATGTACGATAACCATGCAAAGCAAATGGCAACATCTCATGCCAATATTTGTACGTAACAACCATCTTTTGGATAATCTTCTTGATATTCTTATTAGCAGCTTCAACAGCCTCATTCATCTTGGGTCTATAAGGAGAAGAATTATGATGTGCAATCTTGAACTCGCTACATAGCTCTTTCATCATCTTGTTGTTCAAGTTAGATCCATTATCAGTAATGATCTTATCTGGCACACCATAACGACATATGAGTTGATTCTTGATAAACTTCACAACCACCTGCCTGGTCACGTTTGCATACGATGCCGCTTCAACCCACTTGGTGAAGTAATCGATTGCTACGAGACTAAATCTGTGACCGTTGGACGCCTTTGGCTCTATCATGCCAATCATGTCAATTCCCCACATAGAGAAAGGCCATGGGGAGGAAATAACATTCAGAAGTGTCGGGGGAATATGAATCTTATCCGCATAAATCTGACACTTATGGTATTTCTTCACGTATTTGCAGCAGTCAGACTCCATTGTCAGCTAATAGTAGCCTGCTCTCAACATCTTCTTTGCCATGGCATTGAAGGAGAATTGCGGTCCAAAACGCAGCGGAAATTAAAATTTTCTCCTTTAGAGATCCTTACGAATGGTCATGATCAGTGATAGAATATTTACCTCTTGTGACGATTGAAACCTTTGGTGCAGATCTCTTGTGACAATCAAAACCTTTGATGCAGATCCACGGAGCGATCACGAACGTTGAACGATGACAACGTCTCTACTCAGTCCACACGAACGGGTTCCTTCAATCTCAGTGCTAGCTGGTACGAATGAAGGCTTTGAGTGAGAGAGAGAGAAAGAGAAAACGAAATTAATGCAACCGCAAATTTATGCTTCTGCACAAGGGTTCTATTTATAGAACCACTTGTGTGGGCTTCAAGCTAAAAAGGCCCACTTAAGTGTATTTTGGCCCATATCTTATAATATGCCCAAAATCACTTAAGCACATGGTACCTTACCATATTTTGTATTCTACTCAAGTACACCGTACCTTACGATGTTCTATAATTCACTTAAGGGCACCGTACCTTACGGTATTCCTTAGTTACTTTATCTCTCATCAATCCGTCCTTTGTGTGTGACCCTGTAGGTTTTCGCGGCATTGGCAATTATATTAAATCATGTATTTAACATAATAAATAGTGAGCGGTATCTAGCAACACATCACTGCTACCCAAGACACGAAAATGTCATGTGATCTGACAATTCCTTATGTGATAATACTTATGTGTATAATTACCCTTTTGCCCTTATGTCTATATTGAACACAAGGCATAGACCGTGTCATCCTTGTCCAGTTCAATATTGGGCCCATAGACATTTATCCTTTTATGCAGGATGGGCAAATTCCATCTAGGTCACTCATGTCCCTCAGCATGCTTCGTGGAGTACCCATCAACTGTCTTTATGGTTATCCAGTTACGGACAACGTTTGATCAGCAATAAAGCACTCGACTCTACATCTAGGGTCCATAGTGGTTTCATGTCGAAGAGTGGTATACACCATTATCACCATGAGAATAACTTATGACACTTTGCATAACTTTCTATATAGTATTCTCATAGCGGGTCAATCCGGTATAAATATTACTCTTAATATTCATACCTATGTTTAAGACTTGATAACTCTTTATCCATTATCCATGAGATGTGATCATCAGTCTACAAACATAATAGTCTTAATGCTTTAATGTTATCCCACTTCACACTAAAGCTCGACTACGGATACTTTAAGAATAGTGTCCTTATGTTTAATGTGATCTCATGATTAAGTCATACTTGATACATTAAACAGACTAGCTATTCTAGGGACTTTATTAAACAAACATAATAAAGAAAAAGCCTTTTATTATTAATAAATAATTCGATACAAGTACCAAAAGTATTGGCCTCTAGGGCTTACACCAACAATCTCCCACTAGCATTAGAGCCATTCAGGCATACCCTTAATACCCATAGATCTAGTATGGCCATCATGCTTCTGCTGCGCAAGAGGCTTTGTCAGTGGGTCGGCAATATTGTCAAGTGTAGGTACTCTGCATGTTTTCACATCTCCTCTATCTATTATCTCTCGAATGAGATGATAACGCCTAAGTATGTGTTTGGATCGTTGGTGAGATCTAGGCTCCTTGGCTTGTGCGATAGCACCATTGTTATCACAGTAGAGACCAATGGGATCCACAATGCTAGGAACTATGCCAAGTTCACTAATGAACTTTTTGATCCAAATAGCTTCCTTTGCTGCACTTGAGGCAGCAATATACTCGGCCTCGGTTGTAGAATCAACAATTGTATCTTGCTTTGAACTTTTCCAGCTCACAGCGCCACCGTTTAAGCAAAACACATAACCAGATTGCGATCTAAAGTCATCCTTATCTGTCTGGAAGCTAGCATCGGTGTATCCAATTACAACCAACTCTTCCTGACCTCCATATATCAAGAATGAGTCCTTAGTCCTTCTTAAATACTTAAGGATATTCTTGACAGCTACCCAATGAGCATCACCAGGATCAGATTGGTACCTACTCGTTGCACTTAAGGCATACGAGACATCTGGTCGAGTACATAACATGGCATACATGATAGATCCTATTGCAGATGCATATGGAATCTTATTCATGCGATCCCTTTCTTCCTTAGTTAAAGGGGATTGTGTTTTTGATAGACACAGGCCATGTTGCATAGGTATGAATCCTTTCTTGGAATCATGCATATTAAAGCATCTCAACACTTTGTCTATGTATGTACTCTGACTTAGGCCAAGCAGTTTTTGTGATCTATCTCTATAGATTCTGATTCCTAATATATAGGCTGCTTCACCTAGGTCCTTCATAGAAAAGCATTTCCCCAACCAAGACTTTACTTGTTGTAGGGTAGGGATATCGTTTCCAATGAGTAATATGTCATCTACATATAATACCAGGAAAACGATCATGCTCCCACTAACCTTCTTGTAGACACAAGGCTCATCTTCGTTCTTGATGAATCCATATTGTTTTACTGTATCATCAAAATGAAGATTCCAGCTTCTGGAAGCTTGCTTCAATCCATAGATTGATCTTTGTAACTTACATATCTTTTGGGCTTCCTCTGCTATGTCAAATCCTTCAGGCTGTGTCATGTACACATCCTCAAGAAGATTTCCATTAAGGAAAGCAGTTTTGACATCCATCTGCCATATTTCATAATCATGATATGCAGCGATAGCAAGTAAAATCCAAACAGATTTAAGCATTGCAACTGGTGAAAAGGTTTCATCATAGTCAATCCCATGAATTTGTTTATATCCTTTTGCAACCAGTCTTGCCTTATAGGTATGTACCTTACCATCCATGCCAGTCTTCTTTTTGAAGACCCACTTGCATCCTATAGGGTTAACTCCTACAGGAGGCTCTACCAAGGTCCAAACTTGGTTTGTGTACATGGAATCCATTTCAGATTTCATGGCTTCTAGCCACTTCTCAGACTCGGGACCAGTTATGGCCTCTTGGTAGGTCACAGGCTCATCTTGATCCATGAGTAATACATCACCTTAATCAGTTATGAGATATCCATATCTCTCAGGTAGTTGACGTATCCTGCTTGACCTACGCTGGTTTTGTTCTACTTGAGCAGGTTGCTCTTCCACAACTTCTTGTGTTTCCTGCTCTAATTCCTCCATAGGTGTATCTGTGCTTTGTGATTCTTGAATTTCTTTAAGCTCTACTTTCCTCCCACTGGTTCCTTTGGAAATAAAATCCTTTTCTAGGAAAACTCCAGTTCGAGCGATAAACACTTTGCCCTCAGAAGGATTGTAGAAGTAATACCCTCTTGTTTCTTTAGGATACCCCACAAATAAGCATTTTTCAGATTTGGGCTCAAGCTTAGTTGAAATTTGTCGTTTCACATAAACCTCGCAACCCCAAATCTTTATGTAAGACATATGTGGTTTCTTACCACTCGATATCTCATATGGTGTCTTCTCAACCTTTTTGGATGGAACACGGTTAAGTGTGTAAGCTGCTGTCAATAGTGCATGTCCCCAAAAGGAGTTTGGAAGATCGGCGTGACTCATCATGGATCGGACCATGTCTAACAGGGTTCGATTTCTTCTCTCAGATACACCATTCCATTGGGGTGTTCCAGGAGGAGTGAGTTGGGATAGGATCCCACACTCTTTCAGATGGTCATCAAACTCTAGGCTTAAATACTCACCACCTCGATCTGATCGAAGAGTTTTAATATTCTTACCTAGTTGGTTTTGTACTTCATTCTTGAATTCCTTGAACTTTTCAAAGGACTCTGATTTGTGTTTCATTAAATAGACATAACCATATCTACTGAAATCATCAGTAAATGTGATGAAGTATTAAAAACCTCCTCTGGCTGGTATGTTCAGTGGTCCACATACATCAGTATGTATGAGGGCCAAAAGATCATTAGCTCTTTCACCTTTTCCTGTGAGTGGAGACTTTGTCATCTTTCCAATTAAACAAGATCTGCATGTCTCATATGATTCATAATCAAAAGAGTCCAAGAGTCCATCTTTATGGAGTTTGGAAATGCGTTTCTCATTTATGTGGCCTAATCGACAATGCCAAAGGTAAGTTGGATTTAACTCGTTAAGTTTCATCCTTTTAGTATTAATGTTATATATAGGCATTTCGAGATCAAGGACATACAGTCCATTTCTCATTTGTGCAGTAGCATAGAATATATCATTCAAATATATTGAGCAACATTTGTTCTTTATTATAAATGAAAAACAAACTTGTCCAAACAAGAAATGGAAATAATATTCCTGCTAATTGCAGGTACATAATAACAGTTCTCTAATTGAATTATTAAACCACTAGGTAAAGTTAATACATAAGTTCCTACTGCTAAAGCAGCAACCTTTGCTCTATTGCCAACTCGTAGGTCAACTTCACCTTTTGCCAAATCTCTACTTCCTTTTAGCCCCTGCACATTTGTACAAATGTGAGAACCACATCCAGTATCTAATACCCATGATGGTGAAGTAGATAAATTTATTTCAATAACAAAAATACCTGAAGTTGAAGTCTCTACTCCATTCTTCGTATCTTCCAGGTACTTTGGGCAGTTTCTCTTCCAGTGTCCGGTCTTACCGCAATGGAAGCAGGTGCATGCCTTTGCTATGCCTCCTCTAGGCTTCAAAGCAGCAATAGTGGGTCTGGGTTTGGCAACTTCCTTGCCTTTCCCTTTATCACCCTGCTTGGTGGGCCTTTTGTTTTGTCTCTTTCCATTTCCGATCATCAGAATGGACTTCCCTTTTGTCTTCAGATTCTGCTCGGCTGTTCTCAACATGCCTAGCAGTTCAGGAAGAGATTTATCCATATCATTCATATTGAAATTTAGGACAAATTGACTGAATCTATCTGACAATGATTGCAAGATCAAATCAGTCGCAAGTTCCTTTCCGAGGGGAAAACCCAACCTTTCAAGGTTTTCCACATACCCAATCATCTTGAGCACATGGGGACTTACAGGGGCTCCCTCAGCTAACTTGCTTTGAAAAAGGGCTTTTGAAACCTCAAACCTCTCATGCCTTGCTTGCTCTTGATAGAGCAACTTCAGGTGTTCGATCATATCGAACGCTGACATGTTCTCATGTTGCTTTTGCAATTCTGAGTTCATGGTAGCTAGCATGAGACAAGCAGTTTCATTGGCATCATCGACATGCTTCTTATAAGCATCTCTTTCTGCCTTAGGTGCAGAACTAGGAGGTTCCTCTTCAGGAACAGGAGTCTCCAAGACATACAGCTTTTTATCATGTTTGAGGACAATCCTCAGGTTTCGGTGCCAATCCAGGAAATTTGTCCCAGACAATTTTTCCTTGTCAAGGATTGATCGCAAGATGTTGTTAGAGGTGTTTGTTGTCATGGTAATCTACATAAGAATTAATGAAAATATAAGTATCATTGACATATTTAATCAGGCCTTTAATTAAATATGCTCCCACTATTTTACTCAAAACAAATGACCCTCATCATTTGATTCGGAAAATCCCGTTGGAATATTTTCTAGTGGGTCGAGATCCATGTTTCACTTCGTTCTAAGTCCGCGTAGGCGGATTACACAAAACTAGGTTATTTAGGTAGGAACTCCTTCCAGTTGTATCTCATACAACTCTCGAAAATTTCAGTTGGGTGAATAACTCCTTATTCCAATCCATCATATGGATTATTCCCAACTCTTGCTTCTAAACATATATAATAAAATTATAATTAAGTTTGACTCATCGTTTTAGCAGTTGGATATTACAATTATCCCATCGCACCTTAACTAATACAAAACATGCACCTCGCGTAGGCGAAACCTACATTATTCGATACCAGTCTTGATGAGTGCTAAAACTTGGAAAGCAAACATACATAATATTATTATAATTTGTTTAGTTAAGTTTTACCCATTGTCTTGGCAGTTGGATATTACAATTATCCCATCGCACCTTACTAATATAGAACATGCACCTCGCGTAGGCGAAACCTACATTATCCGATACTAGTCGTGATGAGTGCTAAGACTTAGAAAGCATAAACTTAATATTTTAGTTTGAGGGAATTGCAATTGTTCTGATCTCACCGGCTTAATTATCATATAAATCGTCTCTCACATGCATCAACATATATTCACATGCATCAACATACATACACATGCATCAACATACATAATGAAACAGTTATGACCCCTAGCGCAATTGTTCTCCCAAGCTAATGAGAGAATCTAAGTTAACCTAATAACGATCTAAGCCTCTCCAAGCAAGATCTTCAAGGTTGTCCTCCTTTGATATTGAATTCTTCTCTAAGCTTCTCCAAGCAAGATCTTCAAGGTTGTCCTCCTTTGATATTGAATTCCTCTCTTTCTTCATAACATTGTCTTCTTTTCTTTCTTCATTACATTACAGAAGAAACTCGTTTTACATACGAGGGATTGAGATGAGAAAAGAAGTTACATTAAGAGATTAAAAGGAGAGGCACGACACACAAGTCGTATTTAAAACCCAAAATAAAATAAAAGACAACTAAGGCCATAACTAATCACCACAAGGCAATAATAACAAACACATTATTATTATTATTAATTTTAATTCCTTTAATTAATTAAAACCAAATTAAATTTCGGCGACCGATCACACTACGCAGAGTTAGCCGGGGGCATCGTTTTGCATCAACACAACCCTTGCATAGTCACAAAACAGAAACCCCAAAATTTTGACTCTGTGCGTGTGACGAACGTCACAGGCACGTTATGCCCGTCACATGCATGTTACGACCGTCACGTGGCCAGAAACAGAAATGCCTAGAATTTTGGATCTGTGAGTGTGACGACCGTCACAAGGCATGTGACGACCGTCACGTCCTTGTTACGACCGTCATGGGCCTGTTACGACCGTCACGCATCCAGCGCTTGTTACGCTCGCCAAAATAACAGAACTTTGAAACAGTCTATAGACCTCTTCCAAAAAGCCCTAAATTCACAACTCCTTGACGGCACAACCCTTGCGCCGTCACCAACCCTAATGCGCCAATTTCAGACCGTCAAACACACCTCGATTGTTGATTCAGTATGATTGATCAACAGGTCATTGCTTCACCATACTAATGTCGGATTCCGAAGCAAATGACCATTGATCGCTCAAAGGAAAACAATCACTTAGTGTTTGAATGAACGAAACAAAAACAGTATATCACATATACTGTACTTTGCATTAGGATTACTTATATCATATATAAGTTGATCGGTCTCAATTGCGTAACCTATGGACGATCGATGTATCGCTGCTTCACCATACTAATGTCGGTACCGAAGCATAGTCAACATCAATCATCCAACTCGTACACTCATGATGCCAAATTTAATTACCCGTTTAATTAATTGATTCATTATGCCTTTTAATCATATTAATACAGAAATTAAACAGCTATCCGATTCATGGTTTCGTAAGTGGCTCTGATACCACTGAAGGAGAATTGCGGTCCAAAACGCAGCGGAAATTAAAATTTTCTCCTTTAGAGATCCTTACGAATGGTCATGATCAGTGATAGAATATTTACCTCTTGTGACGATTGAAACCTTTGGTGCAGATCTCTTGTGACAATCAAAACCTTTGATGCAGATCCACGGAGCGATCACGAACGTTGAACGATGACAACGTCTCTACTCAGTCCACACGAACGGGTTCCTTCAATCTCAGTGCTAGCTGGTACGAATGAAGGCTTTGAGTGAGAGAGAGAGAGAAAGAGAAAACGAAATTAATGCAACCGCAAATTTATGCTTCTGCACAAGGGTTCTATTTATAGAACCACTTAAGTGGGCCGAACCACTTGTGTGGGCTTCAAGCTAAAAGGCCCACTTAAGTGTATTTTGGCCCATATCTTATAATATGCCCAAAATCACTTAAGCCCATGGTACCTTACCATATTTCGTATTCTACTCAAGTACACCGTACCTTACGATGTTCTATAATTCACTTAAGGGCACCATACCTTACGGTATTCCTTAGTTACTTTATCTCTCATCAATCCGTCCTTTGTGTGTGACCCTGTAGGTTTTCGCGGCATTGGCAATTATATTAAATCATGTATTTAACATAATAAAAAGTGAGCGGTATCTAGCAACACATCACTACTACCCAAGACACGAAAATGTCATGTGATCTGACAATTCCTTATGTGATAATACTTATGTGTATAATTACCCTTTTGCCCTTATGTCTATATTGAACACAAGGCATAGACCGTGTCATCCTTGTCCAGTTCAATATTGGGCCCATAGACATTTATCCTTTTATGCAGGATGGGCAAATTCCATCTAGGTCACTCATGTCCCTCAGCATGCTTCGTGGAGTACCCATCAACTGTCTTTATGGTTATCCAGTTATCCATGATCCATGAGATGTGATCATCAGTCTACAAACATAATAGTCTTAATGCTTTAATGTTATCCCACTTCACACTAAAGCTCGACTACGGATACTTTAAGAATAGTGTCCTTATGTTTAATGTGATCTCATGATTAAGTCATACTTGATACATTAAACAGACTAGCTATTCTAAGGACTTTATTAAACAAACATAATAAAGAAAAAGCCTTTTATTATTAATAAATAATTCGATACAAGTACCAAAAGTATTGGCCTCTAGGGCTTACACCAACAGGCATGTCCATTGGAATGAGTACCAAATGAACCCTCATGGACTTCAATCATCAACAGGTCTGCTTCGTGTCTATCCATGCATCTGAGTAGAACCATGTCAAAGTTCCTCTTATAAAGCACATCGCCATTGAGGTAGAAACTGCCAGATAATCTCCTCAAAGTCTTCTTATCTCTAACAGATGCTCCAGGCGGGTAAATATGACTCTGAAGAAAGCACTTGATATCAAAATACCATGGCTTATCATCTTTTACTTCTTCCACTGCAAATACATGAGCTGGTCTATCCAAGCGCATCACAGTGATATTGGGGACTTCATTCCAGAATTTCACCACAATCATCGAAGCAAGTGTAGCAAGTGCATCTGCCATCTGATTCTCATCTCGAGGAATATGATGGAAGTCAACCTCAGTAAAGAACGTTGAAATCCTCCTTGCATAATCTCTGTATGGGATGAGGCCAGGCTAATTCGTCTCCCATTCACCCTTAATCTGATTAACAACAAGGGCCGAATCATCATAAACATCAAGATGCTTGATCCTAAGATCAATACATTCTTCCAAACCCATAATACAGGCCTCATATTCCGCCATATTATTCGTGCATTTGAAAGTTAGCCTTGTTGTAAAAGGAAAATGTGTGCCATGAGGAGTAATAATCACTGCCCCAATACCATTTCCATATTGATTTACAGCGCCATCAAACACCATGCTCCATCGGGAACCAGGCTCTGGCCCTTCATCGAGCGTAGGCTCATCACAATCTTTCATTTTCAAATATAGAATCTCCTCATCTAGGAAGTCGTACTAAACAGACTGATAATCCTCAATTGGTTGATGTGCAAAGTGGTCAGCCAAGATACTACCTTTAGTAGCTATCTGAGCTCGATACTCAATATCATACTCAGACAACTGCATCTGCCAACGGGAAATCCTCCCAATTAAAGCAGGCTTCTCAAAGATATACTTGATTGGATCCATTTTGGATATCAACCAAGTGGTATGATTCAACATATACTGGCGTAAGCGCTTAGCAGCCCAAGCCAAAGCACAACATGTTTTCTCAAGCATTGAGTATCGAGACTCACAATCAGTGAACTTCCTACTCAGATAGTAGATAGCATATTCTTTCTTCCCTGATTCATCTTGCTGGCCCAATACACAACCTATAGAGTCTTCAAGAACAGTCAGATATATAATCAAGGGTCTCCCTTCCACAGGCGGAGACAGAATCGGAGGCTCAGACAAATATTCTTTAATACTGTCAAAGGCTTTTTGGCAATCCTCGGTCCAATCATGGCGCTGATCTTTTCGGAGGAGCTTGAATATCGGCGCACATGTGGCAGTCATGTGGGATATAAATCTGGAAATATAATTCAAGCGGCCAAGAAAACCTCGGACTTGCTTCTCAGTTTTGGGCGCAGGCATCTCTTGTATTGCTTTGACCTTGGCAGGATCAACTTCAATACCTCTTTCACTGACAATAAAGCCCAATAACTTGCCGGAACGGACTCCAAATGTACACTTGTTCGGATTTAGACGAAGCATATACTTCCTCAAACGCTGAAAAAGCTTCAACAAGTGCTCTACATGTTCAACTTCCGTTCTCGACTTTGCAAACATATCATCAACATACACCTCGATCTCCTTGTGCATCATATCATGAAAAAAGGTAGTCATAGCTCGTTGATACGTGGCTCCGGCGTTCTTCAAACCGAAGGGCATCACTCGATAACAGAATGTTCCCCAAGGTGTGATGAATGTTGTCTTCTCCATATCCTCGGGTGCCATTTTGATCCGATTATATCTGAAAAATTCGTCCATAAATGAGAAGACATTGAATTTAGTTGTATTGTCTACCAACATATCAATATGTGGTAGAGGAAAATCATCTTTCGGACTAGCTTTATTCAAGTCTCTATAGTCCACACACATTCGGACTTTTCCATCTTTCTTAGGCACGGGCACAATATTTGCCACCCATTGAGGATATGTAGAAGTCACCAGAAACCCCACATCAATTTACTTCTGAACTTCTTCTTTAATTTTCACTTCCATATCAGGATGAGTTCTTCTGAGCTTCTGCTTCACAAGCACACACTCAGGCTTCAAAGGCAGGATATGTTGCACGATATCAGTATCCAGACCAGGCATGTCTTCATATGACCAGGCAAAGACGTCGACATATTCTCGTAGCAACTCAATCAACCCCTTCTTAACAGACTCTTCCAGGAGTGCCCCAATCTTCACCTCACGAACACAATCTTCAGACCCCAAGTTGATTGTTTCCAGATTCTCAAGATGCGGTTGAATGATCTTCTCTTCGTGCTCAATTAGACGGGTAATCTCGTCAGGAATCTCTTCAATATTATCTTCTTCTGCCTCAAATACAGGGAACTCAAAGTTGGGAGATGGTGTTGGATCATTATGTTCAATGGGTTTGATCAACCTGCATAATGATTTTGGATATAAAAGAGATTTTAGAATTCAAACAAGGCAAATCATTAAGCAGATGAAAAGATTGATTTTATTCTCTTTTTAGGGTTTTTTGGTGATCACCAATTTCATGCAAAAAGCAAAAAGTGAAAATAATTTGGAAAAACAAACATTTAACATGAATTTATTGAATGAATATCATTGTATTTATGGGCCAACAATGTCATCACTTCTCCTTTTGGCATGGGAGAAGGGTTTTTAAACAAAAATGAACATTACGTGGACTTATGGACAACTGTTGGAACATCAATAACGACCCAATTATTGCAGACTCCTCCAGGAATGACAAAGTTGCCAGAATCTTCCTCTGCATCCTCTTCCATAACAGCAGCAGCTTCTTGGTCTTCAACCGTGTGGATGAAACCACCACTCTGAAACAGACCGTGCTTGTTGAAAATGCTTGAAGAATACCCTATGCCAGCCCGGGATTTATTGCCTTCCAGCTTGATCATTTGTCCTAAACCAGTAGTTGCGCCATGCTCAATGGCCAACTTCGCATCATTGTAGGACGCAAATGAAGAAGTTCCTTTCTTAGAAGGCTCAGCAATAGACAAGGCTTGGAACGGCGTCCCAACCTCATCCTCAGCATCAATATAAGAAAAGGAAGACATATGGCTAACCAAGAGAGCCTTCTCTCCCCCTACCACCACCAACTTCTTGTTCTTTACGAATTTCAACTTTTGGTGTAGGGTGGATGTCATAGCGCCTGTCTCGTGAATCCATGGTCTGCCCAACAAACAGTTATATGATGGGTGGATATCCATGACCTGAAAAGTGATATGGAAATCACTTGGTCCTATCTTGATTGGGATCTCAACCTCTCCAATCACAGTCATGCGCGATCCATCAAAAGCTTTGACGACCACTCCACTCTACCTCATGTGAGGCCCCTAGTATGAAAGTTTGGCCAGAGTAGATTTTGGCAACACATTCAGCGATGATCCTGTGTCTACCAGCACATTAGACAAGGTATCCTCCTTGCAATTCATAGAGATGTGAAGTGCCAAATTATGGTCATTTCCCTTCTCGGGAAGATCAGCGCCACAGAAACTCAGGTTGTTACAAGCAGTAATGTTTGCAACAATACTATCAAACTATTCTATGGTGACATCGTAATCCACGTACGCCACGTCCAACACCTTCTGCAAAGCTTCACAATGTGGCTCAGAGTTCATCAACAAAGACATCACAGATATCTTTGAAGGCGTTTGTAGCAGCTGATCTACAACATTATACTCACTCCTCTTGATGAGCCTCAACATCTCATCACAGTCCTCTTTCATCATGCCATTCTGGCCAGTAGGGACAGGAGCTCTAGCAACATTGGCAGGTCTGTTAACAGCAAGTGCCGGATTCGGAGAAGAAGCAGAATTCCCCAAAGGGCGGACGACACTATCAGCAGTATCAGCTCTTCTGGTGTCAGCCTGGGGTTTCGGCGCCGCCGAGAAAACACGACCACTGCGGGTCAAACCACTGACATCAACAATATTCACAACAGAGGTGGAGGGCAGAGGCACCTCCTTCCCATCTTCTAATGCCACCGCATTATAACGATAGGGAACAACTTTGTCAGAAGAGTATGGAACAGGGCCGACTGGCTTAATTATGAGAGTAGGAGAGGCCTTCTGCTTGCTGCCATCATATCTGACAACAACAGGCTCAGGTATTCTGAAGACATGGGATATCACATTAATTTCATCCTCATCACGATTCTGAAGTATCTCTATTACACCCTGATCCAGCATTTCTTGGATGTCTTTTCTGACTTGACGACATCCTCTCTCATTAACAGTGCATACACGGCAGCTGTCGTGGTCATGCTCATAGTGACTGTATCCACACAACAGTCTGTACATCTCGACCAAAGATTGTCAGATATGGCTGACATATTTGACCTTGTATTTTCCAGGGCAACCCTGAACCATATTAACAGCAGATTTCCCATGCTCGGGCAATGGGTTCTTCTTGACGTTAGGACCTACATCCTCGAAAAATAAGATACCACTTCTAACAAGGTCTTGAACCTCGGTCTTGAGAGGGTAACAGTTCTCCACATCATGTCCGGGAGCACCAGAGTGATAAACACAATGAAGCTCGGGCTTATACCACCACTAAGGGTTGGTAGGTATAACAGGTGGGTTACATGGAGTGATCAACTTCCTTTCAATTGATGAAGGATATAATTCTACATAGGTCATCGGAATAGGATCAAAACTGACCCTCTTCCTATCATAGCTAGTGCTGGTTTGATTGTTGTTTCGAGGTTGGTAGGCCTGCTGTTGAGGACAGTGTTGTTGTTGTTGATATTGTTGATGTTGCTGTTGCTGGTTCTGATGCTGATAATGTTGATTTTCTCTTAATGCAGGTGCTATATGAGCCACCTGGTGCTGGTTACTGGCGGGACACACAGTCTTCCTCTTCACAGAGGGTCTTCTTGATTTAACATGGGAGGTCACAACATGTGCCTCTCCATCTTTCTTCTTGGCAAACGCCCCATAACGTTTGGCAGAAGAGCATTCTTCTCTGGTCAGGTGCCCTTCCCTGACTCCTTCTTCTAGTCGCATCCCCATGTTCACCATCTCGATGAAGTCAGAGGGAGCGCTAGCAATCATCCGCTTGTAGTAGAAAGAGCTTAAAGTCTTGAGAAAGATCTTCGTCATCTCCTTCTTTTTCGAGCGGGGGCATAATTTGTGCAGCCAATTCACGCCACCTATGGGCGTACTCCTTAAAAGTTTCTTTCTCCTTCTGGGACATGACCCTCAGTTGGTCCCTATCGGGAGCCATATCAACGTTATACTTGTACTGCTTGACGAAAGCTTCGCCAAGTTCGTTGAAGGAGCGGATGTTCGCACTATCCAGACCCATGTACCATCTCAAAGCGGCACCGGACAGGCTGTCTTGGAAGTAGTGGATTAGGAGTTGATCATTGTCGGTCTGAGTCGACATCTTGCGTGCATACATCACAAGATGGCTGAGCGGACAAGTGTTTCCTTTGTACTTTTCAAAGTCAGGTACTTTGAATTTTACAGGAATCTTGACATTAGGCACGAGACAGAGCTCAGCAGCAGATTTGCCAAAGAGGTCCTTCCCTCTGAGAGTTTTAAGTTCCTTACGCAGCTCAAGGAATTGATCATTCATAACATCCATTTTCTCATAGACATTTGGGCCCTCAGATGGCTCAGAGTGATAAATGGTGTCATCAACTCTTAGCAAAGTATGCACGACTGGAGGTGGCACAGCAAGGACCGGGCTAGATGTCGACAGAGAAGCAAAAGTTAGGGCGAGACCCTCTGGAACAAAGTTAGCGGGAATCCCCCAGGGAAACCCGGCCGGCACAGCAGACGGTGCAAAGTGGGCACTAGAAGCAAGCATGGTAGAGGAAGAAATCTCTGAGATGACCGTCCTCTATGGAGGAGTTGAAGGCGTTGGAGAAGACTGGCTTTGGGCGGCCAAGAATGAATCCATCAGGGCAGTCAATCTTGCCACTTCCTCCTTCAGTTCTCTGTTCTCTTGCTCTAGGTGATCCATTAGCTTTGATGAGTTGGCTCTGGTGTAGTACCGGTGCGTCAGCTTGTATTCAAAATAAATGAAGAACACAGAGTTAGACCACTGAACAAGAAGCCCTGGAACAAAACCTGCTTATGCACATGATGCATGCAATGCTTGTGCATATGATTTATTTTTTAGTCAGAGGAACTTTTTGAGATCTATTTGCAAATATTTGGAAAATATTAATCATTTAGACATATATGGAATAATCTCATCAATAATATCTGGAAAAATTTTACACCAAAGAAGTACAATCTAGGTAACCAAATACAATACAAGAGAGAAGGAAAATGAACATCCTATGGAACCCTAGAAACAATCGTCCAAAGCTCTCGAGACCGGAAGATAAGCTGCATGAAGCCTCTTCACCTCTCTCTCATAGGCTGCCTCCATATCTACCTTCTCCTTGGCGAGTCGATCGTACTTCCTCGTCCAAAACCTGGAAGACTGAGGAAGAAGAGAAGTAACCACATCATCAGGCTCGTCGATAACCTGATGCTCAAGAAACTCTATCAATGCATCCTTATCTCTAAGCTGCTGAAGTAGCTCCTATCGCTCACGGACCCAAGCGCGCGAACGGTCTTCATCTCTCAACTCCTATACTCCTTGGTTAGGGAGGTTTAAAGGCCCAACCATAACCATAGGTGTAGGTCTCGGGTAGTCATAGGGCATGCGGTACTCAGAAGCTCTCTTCCTCACCCACGAGGTGTAGGGTTCCAAAGCAATACAATTCTTCGGACCAAGCTCTTTCCTTCCCTTCCTATGAATCTTGCGCCAAGCGCGGACCATCCTGCCCTTCAAGTTTTAGGGATCTTTACCCTCTTGAAAGAACACACCTTCTAACAAAATGTCATTAGGTTTATCCTTTAAGGGGAACCCAAGCTGATGACGTGCCAAAACAGGATTGTAGTTAATCCCACCACATGTACCAAGAAGAGGTACATTGGAGAATTCACCACAAGAGTCAATAATCTGCACACCATCATATACAAGGTTATACCAAAAGATATCATCATTAGTGAAAGACATAAGTCTCGTGGACCACCGTAGACATCCTTTGTTCTCCTTGAAAAAGGCGAGCGCCTGTGGCAAGTGCGAAATAAACCACTTGTATAATAGAGGCAAATAACACACAATCGTACCACCACCCTTTGTATTCCTCATATGCAAAGAGAAATAAATGTCACCCAACAGAGTAGGAACGTGATTAAGAGTAGAGAAAATCCTAATAGCGTTCACATCCACAAAGTTGTCGATGTTGGGGAATAACACTAGCCCATATATGAGAAGTACAAATATGGCTTCAAAGGCATCCTCACTCATGGCCTTCCCAAACATAGTAGCTTGAGCAATGAGGATATCAGATGGGAGACCTTGAATTCCACCTTTGGTAGTCATATGAGCACCAACAATAGATTCATCTATATGCAACAGATCAGCAATCTCTTGGGAAGAAGGAACTTTCTCCAAGCCACTGAATGGCAACTGATCTAAGATAGGTATACCCACAAGATAGGCATACTCCTCAAGCGTAGGCAAAAGCTAGAAATCCGAAAAAGTGAAGCAACAGTACAGAGGATCATAAAACTGCACCAACACACTCATCAGACCTTCATCCACCTGAGTAGCAAGAATAGACAGAAGCTTCCCATAACGAGCCTTGAACTCCAAGGGATCTAATACATAGGATGTCAAATTCCTTAACTCTTTCAAGTCGGGTTGTCTGAAACTGTACTTCTTCGTATTCCTTCTTTGCTTATCCATGTCTGAAAATTTGCAAATAGACCCCTTAAGTTCCTTGAAAATTTTCTCATTGTTGATGATATGGATGTGTATGAATGCATGAATGCATGGATGCAACAATCACACTCAAGGATCAAGCAAATCACACCACACAACGGTCATCGGATGGATCAAGTCATCCTTAATATCAATCATCCATTTTGGTGGATTATGGTTTACACCTTATCAACATCCAAGTTCCATTGATATTAAGGATATACAATAACGGATCAATCATGAATCAAGGGTTTGTTGCAAGTCACGAGCATGGAGTCTCAGTTAAGAACCACCCAAAGGGAGTGTACTATGGTTCTACAAGAGGTTTCCATAGTCATCATCCCATCTTTCAGTTATTATTGGATAAACGACTACTCGTACTCCAAAAATATTCTCAAGAGAGACTCTTATGAGTGTAGTATCGCGTAACAATCATATCAAATCTTACACTTGAACGACCTTCGCACTACGTCCTAAAATAGGCCAAGATGGGCTTGGTAAACTAAGGTCCTTGGCTTCTAAGGCATATATTAGAAAGAGTAATGCCTAACCACGACTACTCGTGTGACATTATTGATCCCAACATAACCTCCACCAAGTGAATGGGCTTGCAAGTCAACTTGCTAAGGAATAACTCCACACAAGTCAACAAGACTATGCCATTCTCCTATCATAAGTGCACTCGAGTTCGGGTATAGAACTCATCTCACAAGAGACCACCAAGCACACAAGCAATTGATATATCAAGCAATTCATACATTATAAACAATACAGTCATCCCAAATTTGCACAAAAATATGTCACAAATAAATATAAGCATACAATACAAAGGTAAAAAGTAGGCAAAACCCACTAGGCAAATGTTTCTCTTTTCCCCAGCAGAGTCTTCACTTTTCTGTAGCGGGGCATTCGTTACCTTTAGATTTATTGACTAAATCAAAAGTAAATCATACAATTCGAGTCGCCACCGCACTTCTATTTATCCAAAGGAAAGGTTAGAAAGCGAACAAAAACCGAGAAGTTTTATCAATTCAAAAACTAATAAAAATGTCAGAGATCTGGGTAAGGGGGTTGGTTATGCAATGGGAAGGTTTTAAGCACCCAAAACATCCTTAGTACTCTAAGGGAGCCCTTTTTACAAATGTTGTATGGTAGGTTGGTATTTGTGAAAATATTTGTGCAAACATGATTGGGGAGATGAGAAAAGAATATACAAATTATTTACAATTTTGTGTTTGAATGGATAAACCCATTGCCTACGTACCATCTTAAAAAGGTAGGATCAAAACCTCGTAGTTCGGGGTAAAAATCTCAAAAGAAGATGGTGAATTGATTGGTCAAAAGCCTTAAGGTCTTTTGTTATCAAAGGGAGAAAACTCAACCTAAAACCACATGGAGTTCCCTTCTTGAGATCATAAAGATGATCCAAGTTGCTTAATTCCTTTGGATTTGGCAAGTAATAAGCAAATAACTCAAGCAATCAAGCAAATAATCAATCAAGCTCCTAGGAATCTTCCAATTGGCTTTTGTATCTTTTATCTTGGATGTCCATGACAATGGTTCTTCTAATTGGCTCAAGTTTGGGATCCCTAGCACGCAACAACACACAAATAAAAAAGTTCCACAATGCAATAGAAAGAATGGACAAGAGTGAGTTTAGAATTAGGGGTCCTTTCAATGTTATCTTCAAGATTAAGCATTCTAAAGGCATGAGGCCTAGTTGCTCTTTGACAATTTTAGAATTCTAAAGGCATGAGGCCTAGTTGCTCTTCAAACTCCATTAGTATAGGTAAGGTCCTAAATCTAAGTCCTTTCTCCATTTGCATTGGGTTCACACAAACAAAACAAAACAAGCACAATAATATGTACACAATAATATGCTCAAGTGAGCAAAAGGAAAATTGCATTAACATAAACATGAGCTCAAGTGAGCAAATGGCAAAGACAAATGAGTTAATATGCAAGAAATTAAATTGCATTCAAGTAAATTGCAAAATTAAATGCTTGAATTAAAAGTTAGTCATTAGTAGTTAGTGTTAGTGTGCCATAAGGCAATTTAGCGTTATGTTAAGCAATCGTAAGTGGACTAATGTAGTAGTCACACCTATCTGAGGTCGGTCAATAAAACTATAGGCAACAAACACAAGTTAGAGACCATGACTAGTAAGCCAAGCTCCTACAACTTGCCATGCCAAAAGAAAAGAAGAATGATCTTGTATTGATTTAGGTTTTTTGCTTGACCAAGAAGCAACATATCCTTAATGCAAAGCAATTCACTTGATATTTGATCAAGATGAATTTGATTTGAATCAAGGAAGGTTAAGCCTCTCATATGTCAAGGCTAACCACCAATCTTTAACTCATTGATCAAAAAGAAAAAAGAAGAAGAAGAAGAAGGAATATAATGTACATAATGGAATTCAAATGACATAAGCAAAAATACATTGATCAAACATGAATGAATTCAATATCAATCAATGGTAAACAGAAGGGAGATGAAGCTTGGAAGTCAAGAAACAAATAAAATATTTTTGGTATTTTTTGGAATTAAAATAATACTTGAATTAAAATAAACAAATAAAGGTCAAACTTCAAATCCATTTCAAATCAACTTGGAAAAGTCCAAATGGATCATCCTAAGTTCAACATGGTCAAACAAGGTTTGACAAAAAAAATCATCATTTTTTTTTAAAACAGAAACTAATTTTAAATAATTAAAAATGAAGAAAAATAACATAATTGAACTAAAATCTCAAATAAATCTCAAATCAATTAAGAAATTGATGAGAATATTTTTCATAGATTCATCATCATTCAAGGATGTTAAGAAAATATTTTTGGCATTTTTGAATATTGGAAACTATTTAAAATGAATTAAAAATAACCAGAAAAGAGAAAATTCACAAAAAATATTAAATGACAACATAAAAAATATTAAAATTCATTTTTAGAAACTAGAATAAAAAAGAGAAATAATGCAATTGGTCCCATATTTTTTGGATTTAAAATGAAGAAGTTATAAATTTTTGAAATAAAATGAAATTAAAGGAAATTAAATGAATTAATCAGAAATTAGAAAAATCCTGGCGCGTCTGATCCTGATTCATTAAATGACGTGGAGGATCAAATGGCTGCTAGGTGCACGCTCATGGTGGACCAAAGTCAACAGCGAAACACACATATTAAATGAAAGTCATAATGTTCAAGGGCTAAGATTAGATCAGAAGCCAAGCATCCAACGGCCATGGACTCGTCCACGTCGGAACGGTGGTGGAAACCACCGTCTTCTCCGGTGAGACTCACCGTCCGACTAGAATTTGCAGGTTTTCAAAACCTCATTAAAATGCACGATCCTTATTATCATTATAAAGCTGGGGTGATGTACATCACCCGTGTGCCATTGGTTTCCACTCAAGATCAATATATGAAGAGAAATCTGAGATGGAAATTTATGGAGTTCAAACTGAACTTGATAAATTCATAAAATTAAAAGCTCAAATCAATTGCCTCCTACATGAGGACTTCAGAGGTACCAACAAACACAAGAAATGAGCAATATCCAAGGAGTTTCGAATCAAAAAAGTTTGAACAACAACCTTTGAAGTGCAGCTTTATAAGGCACGATCTCCTCCAATTCTTTGTTGCAGTGTGTTCTTGAGATGGAAAGGAAGCAAGGTCTAGGAATTGAAGCTCAATGTTCAACCAATGAAGTTGAAAATTGAACTTGAAAATTGAAAGAGAAAAGCAAAATTCCTTTTAATGGAGATTGGGTTTTCACTTCTGCAGCAGTTCAGGCGCCTTGAGGTTGGTCTTGAATGAAGTCAGGCATGTGTATTTATAGCAAGAGATGATGTAAGCAATGGAAAACTCGTGTGTGCAAGAGCTTGGGTCCTCCATGCATGGGCCTGTACAGGCGCATGGGAGGCCCAAATGCAATGGCAATTGAGTGCTAAGATGTAAGTAAGATGAATTGGACGTGCAGATTTGATGGAATTAGCTTGTGCACAAAGATTTGATATGGTTTCCATAAATGAGTATAAATTTTCACCTCTTCGAAAATGCCCTTTGCCAAATTGAAACATGGTCATGTAGGTAATGGTTGGAAAGGTATTGACATGAGGAACAAATTTTATGTTGAACAAAAATCCATTTGGTGTTGGGAAATTAATGAAAACAGACCATGAAGTTCAAGGTACAAAACATGTATATGGAAATTTAGCCAAAATGGACCAACTTCAAGCCCTTCTGTTTCAATGATGCAAGCCTCAAATGACAAAACCTTCAACATAAAAGTTGTAGATATTTTCAAGATAATATATTTGGACTTACATTTTGCATCATTTGGATTTTTTATGAGAAAGTTATGGGCACTTGAAGTTGGACTTTTTCACATTTCAATGGCTTTGGTCCAAAGTGACCTATAATGTTTTGTATTATCACATGTGTTTATTTTGGTATTATCAAAATTTGTTCAACATAAAAAATGAATTATACATCTTAAAATTTCCAATTCATTTGATCCCACCTCAAAATCATGAAAAATGAAGGAGTTAGGTCCTTGGGAAGTTGACCCAAAATTAGGGTTTCAGTCAAAATGACCTATAATGTTTTGAAATGAATGATGACCTTCCAAGTTTCAAATGAAATTATGATGAACATGAAAGTTGTTCATATGGTTCTTAAGAACATTTTTTCTCTTTGGGTCATCTTCATTTGACAAACACATCAAAAGTTAGGTCTCAGTGTATTTCAAAATAGTCAGATGAATTGACTGACCAACTTCTCAAGTCCAAACTTCAAACCTTGATGAATTGATGATTGAGGCCACTCACATAAGCTAAAATATGCATAAAATGATGAATGAAATAACTTCCCTTGATTTTATTTGATCAGAGGTTGAGATTGCTTCATGGGCAAGGCACAGTCAATGCACAATTGAATTAGGGTTTCCTTGGGAAACAATCCTCAAGCCCTTTGGTTTAACTTGATCAAATTCACAAATTGAGATACTTGGGAGGCATATATGATGATTTAGAGCTTTGGGAACTATTGCCTTGCTTGCTTTCAACTTCATCTATCCATATCAATGAGTGTAGGGGCCTCCTAGGAGCCTTGGGTCAAATGCTTGCTTAAGATACAAAACAAACAAGGTTAGTGACATATTTTTGTGCTTTTGGTTAGTAAAAAAAATAAGAAAAGCAATAATATACAATTCAAGTATGCTTGGTGGTCTCAAACCAACTCACACAAGTCCTAACCCTAGGGTAAAGGAGCCAAGATGTTATGATCCTTGAGGCAAATGCAATGTGCAATGATATGATACCATGAGGGATCTTAGGGTCAAAATTAGGGTCTTACACTTACTTAGCACCTTCAATCAAGTAGACACACACTCATGCTTAAAAGCTTTGAGTGACAAATTACAACTCAAAAATCAGACCAATTCAATCATCTATGGATGAATTGAATGGCTTACAAGTCACACGACCACACAAGACTTAAACCCTTATTTTCTCTAAATATTTCGCTCTATATTTCTTGTGTATCAAATCAGGTTTTCCATGTCCTTTTTATAGAAGCATTTGGCTAGGCTTGGACATCATAAAACCCTAAAACTATTTTCCTTTTAAATCTTCTCATGACAGTTGGTTAGATCTCTTTGGAAAATAAGTTAAATCACGTTCTAATCATTGATTGATTGCGTTTGCAATTAACTCATCAATCAAACATAGATTGCCATTAAAAGCGCAATCACATAACACATACCATTCAGATTGAATATTTTGTGTACAGATGTCATGACATCGGGTCTGACATCCTGGAACAATCATGCATAATTCCTTTTTAAATATCCAGCAGGTACATTATATCAGATGTCATGACATCGGGTATGACATCCTGAAACAATCCTGCATCATTATATTTTAAACCTCCAGCAGGTACAAGATATCTTATGTTAAGACATCACATGTGACTTCTTGTGAACACTCTTGGTTTTACCAAAATTATTGCCAACACCTATAACCAACAAACTCCCCCTTTGGAAAATTTTGGCTAAAACATATATCAGTCCATTTTGTTCACAAGAAAAAAACACATCAGCAGATAAACAGCATAACAGCAGTTTAAGCAGCAGCAGAAGCAAACATAATTTCTAGCTATAATAGCAACTAGTAATACACAAATGCACATGGGTACTTCTTATCCCCCTAAGTCTGTTCAATACAGACATCTCCTTCAACATCTGTAACATTCAGAATTCAGAATCACATTTTGACATCTCCTTTAACATCACCTGTACAACCACTTGTACAACACATAACATTCTTTTGTTCAACATCTGACATCTCCTTCAACATCACAAAATAGAACATCATAGAACATCATTCTGTTCAACATCAGTTGTCACCTGTTTAGCCTAGCTATAACAGCCCATAATAACTACAGCTCTCCACATCTCCACACAACTACAGTTCTCCACATAATACCTTCTCCCCCTTTTTAGTCAAAATAGACCAAAGTGGCCAATTAGACAAAATAAATGTCAATTAGTCTAGCAGAGAATGTCACAAGAGATGTTATAACATATAAAATATCAAAACACAATTTCAGGAGATACAAAACCATAATTATACACAGCTGCAATAGCTGAGATAATCAGAAATCCAAGGAACTCATAAAGAGCCCAAATATTACATCATGGCATCAGAAAGACTGCCAAAAAATACAACCATTAAACAGAAAAACATTAAAACATCCAAGCTTCCAAAATATCCAAAACAGCATCCAGAACAACATAATTTTCATAACAGGGGGACCATTACACCTTAGTCTGAGGAAGTAGCATCTTCTTCACCTTTAGATTCAGAACTGCCACTAGATTGATCTTGAGAATTAGACCTCTCACTTGAGGTATGGGCATCTGACTCCTTGGCTTCACCAACCTTATCCATCTCTTCCTTCTCCAAGCTACTAATGAGAACCTCTAAAGCCTTTTTCCTAGCCTTGGCAACCCTAATCCCAGTTTCCAGCTCCTTACAAGTTTCCTTCAATTGAGCAATCAAGCCACCTTGAGAGGCTGGCTCCTTCCTTGCAGATGTCATCACAATATCATTGACATGGCTTCCTTAAAATAACTTATAATGAATGGACAATGGAGGCTTCCTTCTGCTGGGGATATCAGTTGTGTTTAGAATACCAGGTTGATGGCTTAAAATAATTCCATAAATGATAGAGGGAAAGGTAATAGGCAGCTTTACTGCATTAGTGGAGGCATGTCTAACAATTTGTTCAAACATGAACCTTCCAAAATCAAAGTTGAGCCTGGTTCCAATAGCATATATAATCCTTCCAAGACCATTAGAGATAGTTGAGATATGGTTTGTTGGCACCCAGTTGGCTGAACCAATCTTATGCAAGATGGCATATTTAACAGTTAATTTTCCAGCTGATAGATGCTTTTTGCTTGGCCATTCCTTGACTTGGCTAGCAGTGATTGTCCTACAGACTTCATTGTCTATAGCCTCTAACTCCACACCTCCTTCAGTTCCTTTCTATAGGAACTTATTGATTATAGCAGGGGAGAACCTTACACACCTTCCTCTCACAAAGACCTTGCAGAATTCTTTGTTATTCTTGTCAGAAATATCCTCTAGGATATTCACCACAAACTCCTTCACTAAGCCTTCAAAACATTGGGGTAAAGCAACAAATGTTTTCATCAAACCAACAGTCTTGACCAATTCCATAACCTCCTTCACTTCTACAGCCTCCTTCCCTAGTTCCCTCTCAATAGCAACGCTCCTCTGTATAACAAATTTCCACTTGGCAACCCCATCTTCCAGCTGGAAGGAAATGTTGTCTAAATGCACAGCTGCAACCTTGGCTGGAGACTTTTTAACAGTCTGTATTTTAGCAGGAGAGATGTCTGGGACATCATCTTCGACATCATCTTCAGAGTCAGAACTCTCTCTAACCTTCCTCTTCTTGACCTCTACTTTACTCCATGATTTGGAGGGTCCTACACCAGCAACCTTCTTACCTGTTATGGCTGTCAACATCTCAGCCACAGTCTTCCCTTTCCTGGTCTTCAGTTTCTTAGCAACACTTGGTTTCACATGATGGACCAAGGTGCCATCTTCCTCTTATGAACTCTCTTCTTCCACATCAATAACCTTCTCAGCAGTTTCATGAGACACATCTACTGGTTTCTTACTAGGAAAGGTTTTACCAAGAGAGCATAGTCCCTCAGCAGCCATGTCTTTCTCTGATCTAGATGAATCATCATCTTTCTCAGTTTGAGGTTCCACCTCAGGAGAGGGGTCCCTTCTAGACAGAGGGGTTGAAACTCCTTTGACATAGTGTCCTTCGTTTAGAATCCTAGTTACAAGGTTCCTAATGACACGATCAGTATAGTGCATGTCATCCTTAGGTGGAGAGTTTTTAGAGTTGTTACCTTGATTGTTTCATGCCGTGAAAGAAGGGCCAGGGGCATCACTTGGGATTACAGAAAGTGGAATAACATCCAACACGTTTGTAGCGGTGTATTCGTCGCCATATGATTTATCAATTAAATCATAAGCAAAGCATACAATGAAGTTTCGAGTCGCCACCGCACTTTTATTTATCCAAAGGACTGGCTAAAAAGCGAACAAAAGCCTAAGAAGTTTTACACGTAGAAAACTAATAAAAGATCAGAGATTCCGGGTAAGGGGTAAGTTACGTAATGGGAAGGTGTTAGGCACCCACTACGTCCTAGGTACTCCTAGGGAGCCCTTTTCACACTTATTGTAAAGGATTGTTATTTGTTAAGACATATGCATTGTGCAAACAGGAGTGAGATGATGAGAAAAGAATGCACAAGTTTTATTGGGTTTGAGCGGATGAACCCGCTGCCTACGTACCTTCCATCAAAGGTAAGGATCAAAACGCCGTAGTTCGGCTAAAAGATTTCCAAAAGTGAGTTGGATTCAATTTTAAACAATAGCACTGAGGCTTTTCATTATCAATGGGAGAACACTCGACCAAAACCAACATCCACCATGCGAGGACAGCTTCGACGTACGAGAGGGGTTAACCCTATTTTCAATACGGAAGTCTTACTGTCGACTCACTAAAGATAAGGTGAGGTTTACATCAACCACAATGATAATTGAAACCTACGGCTAATGCATGAAAAGATTAATGGACATGGCCAAAACAAGTGAATGAGTGAAGTTAATTGATTGTGATTATGAAAGTGAAGTCAAAGTATGATTAAGATTAATTCAAAAGAAGTATTATGAAATGGAGTTTGTGAAAAGAGTCAAGGACTTGAGTCCAGGTTTTTAGTTTGAAAAAAAACATGAAGATGTTTGCACAATGTCTAAGTCAAGTTTAAGATCAAAGTGTGAAAAGGTTCTAGGACACAATGAGGATGAATGAGTGAGGATGGAAAGTAAAGCTTCTCAGGAGGTTCACTTCTTGAGATCATATGAGAAATGATTCAAGGGTGTCCTTTGGAATGGAAAGTAAGTAATAAAGCAAACAAACAAATGATACCGGATGCCACTCAATGGTCTTACTCCAATCTCACAAACAAAAGCGGATATCGGATACCAATGGCTGGGTTTACACCAATCTCCTAAAACAGAACTGGATATCAGAGGCCACTCAATGGTCTTACACTAATCTCCTCAAAAAGAACAATGAAGAAATATGGAAGTCAACTGCCAGCTTGTGGGACCTAGGTTAACTCCACACATGATCATAGGAAAGCAAATGCCAACTTGTGGGACTTACAATTGCATCCTCTCACAAACAAAGAAAGCAGAACAAGGATGTCAGACGCCAACTTGTGGGACTTACTCTAACACACAGTATGATCCTAGGAAAACAACTGCCAACTTGTGGGACTTACAATTGTATCCTCACATACAAAGAAACAAGGCAACAAAACAAAAGTAAGATGAGTGGCCAATGTGATGGTCTTATACTCACTTCCATATCATAGGAACAAATGCCAACTTGTGGGACTTACAATTGTCCTCAATGGGTAAACAACAATAATGATGTCAAACAGACAAAAGAGATGCTCATGCATTAATGACAATTGATGGTGATAAATGCATAACATATAGGCAAGCAAATGCACATAGAGCAAGCAATCAGTCAATGAATAGCAAACAGCACACTCTATAGCCAAACAATTGGGGGCTCACACAAGAGGGTTTGACTTTGAAAGTCCACTGTAATGGGTGAAGGTCGCTCTTAACCTGGCCATTGAGGGGCTCAGGTGAAGCAGATGAATAGGAGATAAGGGGTGTGCCTTATTGCTTCTATCTCAAATAAGAGAGAGCATCAAATAGAAAGTGGGGGAGTCCAGAAAGATGGAACTCTTTCCCCATTATTGACTCGATTAGATCTTGGGTATTTATCTCAATGCTTCAACCAGGTACTGGGAGCAAAGAGAGGACACACTGAATAGTGGGGGATAGATTGCTTATCCCTACCTTCCACCAATTGCCTTACTTGAAGGACTTTTCCTGCTTAGGACAAATTTAAACAAACACAGGCATTGCCTCTTAAGGAGGACTTCAGACAGTTTGCCCGGTCAAATAACAGACCGGGTCTCCAGACTACATGAAGAAGAAATATTTATACCTCAAAAGCAAATGCTAAAATAGCAAAGCAAGCAAGTTCAAAGAACTTAGGCAACTAAAATACCTGAAAAAAGTCAAACTCATTAGTAAACAAGTCAACAGTCAAAATCAAAAGAAATGGATAAACAGTCAACCACAGGAGGTCAACTGTGCAAAGCAAGACTCAAGTTACATGAGTCACCTACAAAACAAAAGGTTAGCACAATATAGACAAACAAACATCAATCAAATTGGTATGATCTTGGAAGCACTATGCTCAACCTGAAACAGATAAACTCAACATAAGTCCAAGGGACCACTAGGACTAGCCTAGGGTCAAACATGAAGGAAAAAGTCAAGGCAGCAAGGAAAAGTCAACTCAAAGTCAAAGTCAACCAATTAGAAAGCAATCACAATTGGGCCCACATTCAAATCATGCATCATTGTCATTTCATGAATATTTGAAATCAAAACATGGCAAAGGAAAGCATACAAAAGTCAACAGAATGACTTGCATCAAAAGTCAACTCAAACAATTTCAAAAATTATGAAATAAATCACACTCAATCTTAACATCTAACATGGTATACATGTAAAATTTCATGGCATTTGGATGAGAGGAAGGCAGCCAATTAAAATCATGAAGTCAAACCAAGTTCAAGCAAGCATAGTGAAAGTCAACAAGCATGGGTCAACTTCAAAAAATCGTATCAAATTGAAAACAGATGAGAAATGAATGAGATTAATACCAATGAAAAGCTTGAAATGTCTAGTATGCACATATGAAATTTCATGGTCATGTGATAAGATTTGAGAATTTCACAAAAGATTTGGCAAGGCATAGCACAAAAAGTCAACATATGACCAAGCATGGAAGAAAATTCACAATCAAATGGAAAACAGCAAGATTAATTCCAAGAAAATTCATACATCAATTAGACATACAAGGGATCATTCATGCAAAATTTCAAGTGATTTGGATAAGAGGAAGCATGTGAACAAAATTAGGAAAAATGCATAATCATGGTATGACACCAAATGCAACACATAACTTCAAAAAATCATAACCAACAAACCACAAATGGGAAATCCACAAACTTTATACCAAAATGAAGGTCAACATGTCTAGTTTCATCACAAAAAATTTCAAAGTCATTGGACATAACATGAGTATTTCACAATTGAGATGGTAAGATGTATCATTTATGCACACATGTTGGGAAAACAATTGTCAATAAAAATCCAGCCACTGAAAAATTCATTAAAAATTACAATTAAAAACTAGCCTTAAGCATGAACATGATGGAAAAAGAATCAGAATTTTTGGATTAAAATTGAAGGAGAAATTAATTGGGGAAGTTTGATGATTAATTGGAGTAAATATGAATAAAATGCATGGCATAAAGGTCAACACGGAAGTCAACAGTGGCATTCTTGAAATATGGCGTTTCATTAAACCAAACGCTGCGTTTGGGAAGGACACGGGAAATGTCCTGATTGGTCAGCTTCCCATGTAACAGTACGCGTGCAGGAAAACAACAACAAACAGCCAATCGAAGCTCACGATTCTGGGCAAGGTTTCATGTTCATGTAACCTAGGGTTTGGCTATGAAACGATACATCCTCCTCATCTTCGAACACCATAACATGAAATTCAAGCAATAACTCACAAACAAACATGGAAGTAATACTCATGCAATCATCAGCTAGCAACAACCAAACCTAATTTTATGCAAAATCTGGGCAGATTTGAAGGTTTAAACAGCAGGGTATCAACACCATCATTCAAAATCGACCAAGAACAGATTCTCCAGGAAATGATAACAAGCATATCAAAATCTTCAGCAACACAAACACAAACATAATATAACAGCCATTTTTCTCAAATCAAGCTGTCAAAGGAGGAATAATCAAAAACATATTCGATGGTGAAACTTTGAATCCACTTTTCTCACTCAATACTAGACCATTTTACTTGAATCGAAGCTCACAATAAACACAAACAAAAGATTTACAAAATGGATCCTACAGTTTTAAAAACGGCTAAGGTTGGATTATACCAGATTTTGAAGGCAGTGAGGTTTCCCATGGTTCTTTGGCAGAGATTGCTCGAAACAGAAGTAGTTCAGGCTTCCACATGATGAGTAAATGCATTCATAACAACCAGAAGTTTTGCTCTTAGCCTCCATCTCGATTTGCCATGCTTGATGCTCTAATAAAACAGTAATGGAACCAAGCTCTTCAGTCGTGTTTTTCAGCTTCCAAGGGGTTCAAAAACAATTGCATATCATGACTGGACCAAGGTTGGCTCGAGAATTTTGAAGTTTTGTCAAGAATTTTCACAAATGCAAAATTGCAAGGGAGAGGAGAATGAAGTTTCTGTGGTTTTTTAGATGGTGGCTAGGGTTGAAATGTGACAGAAAAGTGTTTATAAGGGTCTGTTTAACAAGACTTAATAGAATGGTAAACTTGTTTAGCTCAAAAATCACTAATTGCCAACTTTGCTAATTTGCACATAAGTGGGAATGGAGGGTGTAGGCTGGTCGAAATGGGCTTTAGGCATGCTGCAAAAGACCAATTAAAATGCTGTTTGTTGTTTGTTTAAGAGTTGCTAGCATTGTTTTACTTGTGTGACTCCTCTTGCTAAAATACCAAATATGAACATTGCATATGGAAGGTGTAAGCTTGTGGTCGAATGGGCCTTGAAAATAGGCTGCAATTGCTCATCACACATGCTGTTTCTAGTCTGCTTGGGAATTGCTCACTTGGTTCTTACTCTTTGAAACCAATTGCACACCTTTGTCAATTTTGCATTTTGGCCAAAATAGTGATATGGAGATGGCATGAACATGAAATGATGATTGGAACATGTCACAAATATGATATAAAAGCAATCTCAATTGGTCAATTGTTCAAAAAGTCCATAAATCAAAAAGTCAAACTTGAGTCAAACTTGGTTTTTTAATGAAAAAGGTCAAAAAATGCCATTTTGATTGGCAAGGTTTTAGGTCATGAAATTTATATTTTTGGAAAGAGGATGAAAAATGTGGTTTGTAGGAAAAAACCCCACCAAATTTGGCCTTATGGTTTGGGAGATATGCTCAGTTGAAGTTCACAAATTGATGAAAATGATTTGATCATATCTTGACAACCATACATGGGATTTGAGAGTTCTTGGACTTTTTGAAAATGGGAGAACAAGATCTTCAACTTTCATGTTGGGCAAAAATTCATTTGGAGCTTGTATCATGATGCAAGTTGAGGATCAAGAAGTTTCTATTTTTGGCAGTTGAAATTACAGGTCCACTTTCTATTTCTGGAAAAATTTCTGATTGACTTGATTTTCTTCCATGATGTTGATTCCCATGACATATGAGACCTATTAGGACATGAATAAGATCCTTCAAACCATTTCCATCCATCAAAACCAAAGAATCAACCACAGTTGACCAACTTTGACTTTCTAGGGTTTTGGACTTGACTGTGCACCTCTGATGAATTCCAAACCCTAATTCCTTGAGATTTTGACTTAAAATGATGTCTCAAGACAAATGAACTCTTGAATATTGACTATGGTGCCCAAATTCCTCAAGAATGGCCACCATCCACTGCTTTGATTGATTGTTGACTGTCTAGGGTTTTGACCTGGTTGTGCACTGACTGCTGACCTCTGAGGCTTCAACCCTTGACTTGAACACTTCAAAAAGACCCCCAAGGCATGTGAACTTGTTGGACAAACCCTGGGGCTTTGATTCCTTGAGGAACAACCTTGCTTGATTGGTGGACTGATCTCCTGATCAATTGACCTAATTTCTGCTTGCTTGCACTTGAGGCAACTGGGGGACAATGCAAATGCTATGCAATGGATTATGATATGCTATGACCTAATATGAGATGGTATGCACAATGATAGGTGCAAATTTGAGGTGCTACAGCTGCCCCTATTCAATCAGCTGGGAACCCGAACGGATGATAGCAATGGCTGTCAGACTTTCAGGGTAAACAGGGATTGAATACAAAAGAACCGTAGAAATTTGCACCGACTGGATATAAAAGAACCGCGTCATTTACCGACGACAAACTGCAAGACAGCTTCAGAAAAGCGAAACCATTTACTGATGGTTGAAGAAACTGGAACTTCAATATTTACAGATATTGACTTCAGCACGATCATTTACCGATGGCGGCTGGGGAAAACCAACTTCTGAAAAACAAACCATTTACCGATGGTTAAAAACTGGGACCTTGATATTTACCGATATCAACTTCAGCCAGACCATTTACCGATGGCTGCTGGGAAACAAATGATGTTGAAAGGAAGCAAGACCATTTACCGATGGTGGCTTCAAAGCAAACTTGACATTTACCGATGTCAACTTAGCAAGACCATTTACCGATGGCTGCTGCAACTGGGAACTCGATATTTACCGATATCGAAAAAGCTGGGCCATTTACCGATGGCATCTCCGCTTGGGGAGGAACAAAAATCTTTGTGGTGATACCAGACAAGACGTTTACCGACGACTTCTGGGGGTTTTGATTTTATTAACAAGAGAACAAAGAAATGACCAGACATTTACCGATGACTGGGGTGAGACACGATGTTTACCGACATCGAAAGATGATGTTTACCGACATCCAAAAGAATGACCAGACATTTACCGATGACTGGGGTGAGACACGATGTTTACCGACATCGAAAGATGATGTTTACCGACATCAAAAGAATGACCAGACATTTACCGATGACTGGGAAGAGAAATTTATTGGGGAAAGACAAACAGATATTTGCAACTGAAAACCAGACAAGACATTTACCGATGACTCTACTGGGGATTTCTGTTGGGGATTATCAGACATTTACCGATGACTGAAAGAAATACTCGATGTTTACTGACACCGAAGCAATGGCGTTTACCGACACCAAAAAATGACCAGACATTTACCGATGACTGGGTGGAACTCGATGTTTACCGACACCGAAACAATGGCGTTTACCGATACCCAAAACAAAGAAGACACACGCGGGTGTTGACATGACACCTACTGGTATCACAAAGAACGATATCTGGGATATGTTGAAGCAAGGCTGATCACTTGCTGGGAGTCTCACTGGGGAGAAACAAACTTCTGTCACTATCGGGTGAGGAAATAAACCTCTGTGGGGATAATCATTTCTGAATGCTGTCTGTAGCAACTGTAGCAGACTTGCTGTGCTGATGTTGAACAAAATATGATCCGCCTCTGCCGGGAATACGGTCTGATGTGGTTTCGAACACATGAATGCATATGTTTGAATTTTTCTATGGCGTAATGCTCCATATTGGAATGGAAATGCTACGCAATTTTGAGGATGCAATGATTACTATATGCAATGCAATATGATGAGAACTCTGCGGGGAGAGATACACAGGTCGACTGTGCTGAGAAATCTTCAAGATGAAATCTACTGGGGGAAGCAATACAAACCGCTGCTGGGGAGCCAACAAAACAAATCCACTAGGGGAAGACAAAGCAACTCGCCGGGGAGTAATGAAACAACTTTGTTGGAAAGAAATGAATCAACTCTGCTAGGGGAAAGCAAAGGGAAACCTGCCGGGGATAGCCCAATCAATCCATGAAAAATTCCGCTTGGGGAAATAAAAAAATCCGCTGGGGAAGCTAAACCAGGCGACTCTTTGGGGATGAGGCTTCATGCAAACCTCAGATAAAATAGACTGCCTTGGGGAATAACTGTTACTCCGTCGGGGACGACCCGCAATATTCACAAGTAGAAATCAACTTAGCTGGGGATGCGGATATCGATCTTCCACGATAACTCATCCAATCCTCTGGCGGGATAAACTCTGCTGGAGAGATAACTGCTTCGCTGGGGAAGGCTTGAACAATCCATAGCTAGGGTAATGATTCTGTCTGGGGAAAGCATTGCTGGAGAATGCTCACAGGCGACGACCTTACTGGGGAAAACATTCACAGGTGACGACCTGCAAATCGGAACGACAGATGCCCCAGGGAGTACATGGACAAGATACGCTCAAGTGTCCTCAACATTCAAAATGATTTTCAAATGTTTTAATCTTTCTGCACGTCATTGTTTAGCCTTCATGTTTTTATATGCAATGTTTATCAAAAATCGGACGTTTTTGCAAACAAAACAGTAAAAATAAAAAGACAAGAGAGCAATTTATCTGAATAACGACTTTTATTGATTGAAAATGTGCCTGAAAAGGCAAGTACATTGAGAAGCAATTCCTGGAAAGAGGTAATTGCGCACAAAAGGAAAATAAACTATCCTAATGGCAATGTGAACACGGCATCCACTGTTTCCCAACTCTGTTATAACTCATAGATCCTCAGTTTCCTCCCAATTCCTTGCTTTCTGAGAAGAATGACTGGACCGATCACATCTGTCGAGATGGTAGCTGACGAAGCATGACGAAGTACAAATAACTCAGACTGTAGTCTTCGCTTTAATCCCTCTTTTGCCTGGATCGCCCTTTCGGGTTTTCAATCCACCGGGATACCCATTTTTGCCTAAGCCGCCCTTGCGGGTTTTCGACTTACCGGGTGTACGTTTTTCATTTTTATCCCTAACTTTTGCCCGAACCTTTTCTTTCTGTTTTTTGGTTCGCCGGGATGCCCATTTTTGCCTGGACTATTTTGTTCTTTTCGTCCAGCGGGTCAATTTACGCGAAGTATTTTTTGACTACATCTGAGTTGACAGGGGAAGGAAAGTCTTCACCATCCATAGTTGTAAGCATCAAGGCTCCACCGGAGAAAACCTTCTTTACAACATATGGACCTTCGTAATTAGGAGTCCACTTGCCCCTGTTATCTGTACCGGGAGGAAGGATCCTCTTCAAAACTAGATCGCCAGTTTGAAATGTCCGAGGACGCACTTTCTGATCAAAGGCTCGCTTCATCCTTCTCTGATACAACTGCCCATGGCATACAGCTGCTAACCGTCTTTCTTCGATAAGGCTTAACTCGTTAAACCTTGTACGAATCCACTCGGCTTCGTCCAGTTTGACATCCAATAGTACCCTCAGAGAAGGGATCTCCACTTCAACTGGTAGGACTGCTTCCATACCATACACAAGGGAGTAGGGGGTTGCCCCGGTCGACGTACGCACTGAGGTACGGTATCCATGCAAAGCGAAAGGCAATATCTCATGCCAATCTTTGTACGTAACGACCATTTTCTGCACAATCTTCTTGATGTTTTTGTTAGCCGCCTCTACAGCACCGTTCATCTTTGGTCTGTAAGGAGAAGAATTGTGATGTTCAATCTTGAAATCTCTGCATAAGTCTTTCATCATTTTGTTATTGAGATTCGACCATTGTCAGTGATGATTCTCTCGGGAACTCCATAACGACAGATGATTTCTTTCTTGATGAACCGGGCAACCACTTGTTTGGTGACGTTGGCATAGGAAGCTGCTTCCACCCATTTGGTGAAGTAATCAATCGCAACCAAGATGAAACGATGTCCATTAGAAGCAGTAGGCTCAATCCTTCCAATCATGTCGATGCCCCACATGGCAAACGGCCAAGGCGAGTTCATGACATTCAATGGGCTTGGTGGTACATGCACCTTATCAGCATAGATTTGACACTTATGGCATTTCCGAGCATATTTGAAGCAATCGGATTCCATAGTCATCCAGTAATATCCGGCTCTCAGCAATTTCTTCGACATTGCATGACCACCAGCGTGGGTACCGAACGAACCCTCGTGCACTTCTTGCATCAACATGTCTGCTTCGTGTCTATCCACGCATCTGAGCAAGACCATGTCAAAGTTCCGCTTATACAGCACATCATCCTGATTCAGATAAAAGCTTCCAGCAAGCCTTCTCAGGGTCTTCTTATCATTCTTCGACGCACCTTCAGGATACTCTTGAGTCTTGAGGAAGTTCTTGATGTCATAATACCACGGCTTATCATCAATAGCATTAACAGACTCAGCTGCAAACACATATGCAGGCCTCTCGAGTCGATTTACAGCAACGTGTGGCACATGATTCCACCAATGAACCTTTATCATAGAGGATAAAGTAGCCAAGGCATCAGCCATCTGATTCTCGTCCCGGGGGACATGATACAACTTTACCTTCTTGAAGAACGTCAGTATTCTTCTGGTGTAATCTCTATACGGAATCAGATGTGGCTGGTTTGTATTCCAATCTCCATTGACCTGATTGATCACTAGAGCTGAATCTCCAAATATGTCGAGTGTTTTGATCCTCAGATCAATGGCTTCTTCTATCCCCATGATACAAGCCTCATACTCAGCTTCATTGTTGGTGACGTCGAATGTCAGTCTGGCAGAAAAAGGTATATGAGCACCTTTGGGATTGATCAACACTGCACCAACACCGTTACCGTTCATATTCACGGCCCCATCGAACATCAGTGTCCACTTGTCATCAGGATCCGGTCCTTCCTCGACAAGCGGTTCTTCACAGTCTTTCGTCTTCAGATACATGATGTCTTCATCAGGGAATTCAAACATCATAGGCTGATAGTCGTCGATTGGTTGTTCGGCAAGATAGTCTGACAGAATACTACCTTTGATGGCCTTCTGAGACGTGTACTGAATGTCATATTCGGTTAAGATCATCTGCCAACGGGCAACACGTCCGGTGAGAGCTGGCTTCTCAAAGATGTATTTCACAGGATCCATCCTAGAAATCAACAGAGTAGTATGGTTCAACATATACTGCCTTAGTCGGCGAGCAGCCCAGGCCAAAGCACAGCAAGTTTTCTCGAGCAGTGAATATCTTGTTTCACAGTCGGTAAACTTTTTGCTCAGGTAGTATATGGCATGCTCTTTTCGACCAGACTCGTCATGCTGACCCAATACACACCCCATCGAAGTCTCGGTGACTGATAGGTACATGATCAGTGGTCTCCCAGGAACTGGAGGAATCAGGATTGGAGGTTTCTGTAAGTACTCCTTGATTTTGTCAAATGCCTTCTGACAGTCATCATTCCATTTGATCGCCTGATTTTTTCTGAGTAGTTTGAAAATTGGTTCACATGTGGCAGTTAGATGAGATATGAACCTTGCAATGTAGTTCAATCTCCCTAAAAACCCACGGACTTGCTTTTCCGTCTTCGGTTCAGGCATCTCTTGAATGGCTTGGACCTTTGCTGGATCAACCTCAATCCCTTTCTCACTGACAATGAAGCCTAAGAGCTTCCCGGATCTCACTCCAAACGTGCACTTGTTCGGATTCAGCCTCAGTTTGAACTTGACCAGTCTGTCAAACAACTTCTGCAGATTAACCAGGTGCTCCTCTTCCGTCTGCGACTTCGCAATCATATCATCCACGTACACTTCGATTTCATTGTGCATCATGTCATGAAAGAGAGTCGTCATTGCCCTCTGATAGGTAGCACCGGCATTCTTCAGCCCAAATGGCATCACTTTATAGCAGAACGTGCCCCAAGGTGTAATGAATGTCGTCTTTTCCATGTCTTCTGGCGCCATCTTGATCTGGTTGTAGCCTGAGAAACCGTCCATGAAAGAGAATACCGAGGACTGAGCCGTATTATCCACCAATACATCGATGTGAGGTAATGGGAAATCATCTTTCGGACTCGCCCTGTTCAGATCTCGGTAATCGACACACATTCTGACTTTGCCATCCTTCTTTGGCACGGGAACAATGTTGGCAACCCACGGCGGGTAGCTAGTGACAGCTAGGAAACCTGCGTCCCACTGCTTTTGGACCTCTTCTTTGATCTTGACAGCCATGTCAGGACTAGTTCTGCGAAGCTTCTGCTTGACCGACGGACACTCTTCTCGGAGAGGTAACCGATGCACCACGATGTCTGTATCCAGACCCGGCATATCTTGGTATGACCAGGCGAATATTTCCATATATTCTTTCAGCATCTCGATTAGCCTCCTCTTGACAGAGTCTTCTAAAGCAGCCCCAATCTTGATCTCTTTTCTGGCGTCCTCAGTACCCAGATTGACGACTTCCAACTCTTCCTGGTGAGGTTGGATGACCCTTTCCTCTTGCTTCAGTAGTCTGACCAATTCTGCAGGGAGTTCACAGTCTTCCTCACTCTCCTCTTCAGCTTGGTAGATGGGATTGTTGAAATCATACTGAGCCATAACAGAGTCGTTCACAGTGGGTGCCAAAAGATCACTTCTGCATGTTTAATGTTTTGTTTTTAGAAAAAAGATTTCAATAAAGTCACAAAAAACAAAAACATTGCCATTTTTAATATTTTGAAAAAGTGGAAAAACAGAAAATAGAAAGACAAAGATCTCAAAATTTGATTGAAAAAACGTCCTTTATTTATAAACATTGAACATGATGTGGCCCTACAATGAACCACTACGCCCTGGGCGGAACGTAGGGTTTTCATGCAAAATGATAAACAAAAGAAAATTACTCTGTCAGTAAAGTAACTTGGACCACATCTTCTGCTGTCCAATTGTTGATAACCTCGCCTGGTGCACAAGGGCGGACCCAGACGTCCAAATCATGATCACTGTCTTCACCATCAGTAGCAAAGACGTCTCCATGGTTCATCAGCCCAGCGCTGGTGAAGGTGCTCGGACCTGCTTGTACGCTCTGCTCTGCTGCGAGAGGCTCGTACCCAATGCCGAATTTGTCTTCCTTAACAGGAAGGTCAACCATCTTGCCCCAGCCTTCTGCTTTACCGGAGTCAACCACTTCTTTGGCTTGCTTGTACGACGATATTGAAGCACCCGGCTTCCTCTGCTCTGCACAAGCTACACCTTCCAATGCCACAGTCTCAAATGCCTGGCACAGGGTTTCATGGATCTCGCCATCCACCTCAACATATTTGAATGAGGAGAGATGACTCACCAGAATCTCCTCTTCTCCACAGACGGTCACGATCTGACCGTTCCAGACATATTTGAGCTTTTGATGGAGAGTTGACGAGACTGCTCCAGCAGCGTGAATCCAAGGACGCCCCAACAAACAGCTATAAGCAGGCTGAATGTCCATCACATAGAAAACAATGTCGAACACCTCCGGACCTATCTTCACCGGCAATGTGACTTCACCAAAGACAGAACGCTTGGATCCATCAAATGCACGAACTATCAGGTCACTGGGAGTGAGCACAACTCCCTCGACATCAATCTTCTTCAGTATTTGCTTCGGAAGGACATTCAGGGACGACCCGGTGTCCACTAGCACATGTGATAATACTGCACCTTTGCACTCCATAGTGATGTGCAAGGCTTTGTTGTGGTTGCGGCCCTCAGGCGTTAGATCTAGGTCAGTGAAACCTACACCATGCCTGGTACTCACATTTGCTAGTACACCCTCCAGCTGGTTGACAGATATCTCTTGCGGGACGTATGCCATGTTCAACATCTTCAACAGAGCGTCCCGATGTGCCTCAGAACACATCAGCAAGGAGAGTATCGAGATTTTCGACGGAGTCTGGTTGAGTTGATCAACAATTTTGTAGTCACTCTTTTTGATGATCT
The DNA here is from genome assembly GCF_024323335.1 of Lathyrus oleraceus. NCBI lineage: Eukaryota > Viridiplantae > Streptophyta > Magnoliopsida > Fabales > Fabaceae > Lathyrus > Lathyrus oleraceus. Next base: position 367,638,907 of record NC_066582.1, read on the forward strand.
TCATGAACTCCTCAACATCTTTCTGAAAAGAACCCTCAGCCTCCTTCTGAGCCGGTTCTTCGTCAACCACTGCCTGTTTGCCCTTAGCCTTTGCAGATGACTCAGCAGCAGTATCCCTCACAGGCTGAGGCGCAAACAGTCGTCCACTCCTTGTGAAACCTCCCTGTCCTCCAACGTTGTCCACCACCGGACTTGCAACAGCAGGGATCCTCACAGGAGCACTGATAGTGACTGGAGCTTGGTTAACTGGCCTTGTCTGGTTACCAGCCCTCCTATCTCGGCGATAGGCATTGTCATAACTCCAGGGCACAGCTCTACTATTTTCATTCTGCCTTCTGCCAGGCGCAACAATAGTAGCAGGTGCTCTGATGGTTACCGGAGCAGAAATGGTAACCGGAGTATTGCTGGTGGTGGGTGTACTGACAGCCCCACGTCCTCTTCCTTCAGCCGGCTTATAAAAAATGGTGACAGTAGACACTGCCCCATTATCTCTGGTAGCACGGCTAAACTGTAGACAGCCTTCGTCCATTAACCTCTGAATACCAGTCTTCAACTGGTCACAACCGTCCATGGCCTCTGAACAGCCCAAACAATCTTCTGAACAACCTGGGTCAACACCCCCCTTTAGCAATCGGTCCTTGACAATCAGTAAGGAAGTCTGGACATCTTCAACATTCACAACCAGATCTTCAGCCTCTCCATCTTCAATGTTATTAACCCTATGCCCCCCATGTTGCGGCATAGGATTGTTCACGACATTCGGAACCGGAGAGAAGTTGATTGTCTTGGAATCAATCAAGTCCTGAACCTTGTGCTGAAACGCCCGGCATCTTTCAGTATGGTGGCCTGGTGCCCCAGAGTGAAAGTCACATCTTACATTGGCATCATAGCCGGGTGGCAGCACGGTAGGAGTAGCCATTGTACGCAACTCTACAAACCCTAACCGGAGTAGCTCGGGTAGTAGTTCTGCGTACGACATAGGCAAAGGATCAAATCTTCTATCAGGATTCAACCTCTGTCTCTGCTGAAAAGGTCGTTGTTGTTGTTGTTGTTGTGGTTGAGGTCGTTGCGGTTGTTGTTGCTGAACTCTCTGTTGTTGTGGACGAGGTTGTGGTGCAGGAATGGTCACTGCAGCTACCGGACGATACTGGTCCCTGTTGTTGTTAGCTCTGTATGCACTCCCTCTGTGCTGTACAGCATTGGTTTCTCCTTCTCTACGGCGAGGTGCCCCAGAGAAGGGTTTCTTCGAAGAAGATGAGGAACCAGCATCATGGATCCTCCCAGCTTTGATTAAGCTCTCAGTTCTTTCGCCGCAGATAACGACGTCAGAAAAGCTTCCGAATGGGCAACTTCCCATCCGGTCCATGTAGACACCTTGCAGAGTGCTAATGAACATGTCAGTCAACTCCCTTTCCAGCATAGGGGGTTGAACTCTTGCAGCTAGTTCGTGCCATCTCTGGGCGTACTCTTTGAAACTTTCATTGTTCTTCTGACATAAGCTTTGTAACTGAGTTCTGGTTGGAGCCATGTCCATGTTGTGCTTGTACTGCCTGAGGAAGGCCTCACCCAGGTCTCTCCAGCACCGAATTGAATCCCGCTTCAAATCCATGTACCAATCCAAGGATGCCCCAGATAGACTATCCTGGAAGAAATACATCCACATCTTCTCATCGTCTGTATATGCGGATATTTTTCTATAGTACGCCTGCACATGGGTGCGAGGGCAAGAGGTACCGTTGTATTTGTCGAATGACGGCGCCTTGAATTTATGCGGGATCCTAAGTCCTTCAACTAATCCCATGTTTGTAACGTCAAAACCGAGGGAGTTTTGACATTCCATTGCCCGGATCTTCTCAGCAAGGGCCTCCACTTTGCGATCTCTCGCATCATTTCTACCCAACATGTTGTCGTCTTCACTGAGCATTGTAAACAAATCCTCTTGTCTGTCAACAATTGGAATTCTATTACGGACCGGAGCATGGATGACTCTGGGACTAACAGCATCTGGAGCAATCGGTTGACCGTTGACTCGGATACCCCTCAATTCTTCACCTACAGCATAGTCGTTGACGGGAATAGCAGCGGCAGGGACTTCAGGAACCGGGTTTCCTTCTTGCAGAGGCTGGTTGGGCGGTGGCAATGTAGCTTCTTGCCTCTGGACCATTGCTCGGAGCTCTTCTTGGCCTTGCGCGACCCCTTGCATCATGTGAATAAATTGGGCCATGCTTGCCCTCATCTCTGCCAACTCGGCTTGTACTTGATCCATGTTGCGTTGATGGTTGAGCCTCGTTGAGTAGCGGTGCGGCCTTTGGTCAGCTATCCTGTCTGGACACAGGAATCAAAGTGAGAAGATGGCCTGAGAACACCTGTTATGCAAATGAGATGAGTATGATGCATGCAATGCTTGTGCAAATGCTTTGTTTTCAAGGAACCCTTAGGGTATTGTTTGCAATATTTTGAATATTTAGACATTTTTGTTTGCTCACGGAAATATTTCATTCAATATATTTTGAGACAAAGAAATACAGCGTTTCTGATTCATTACAAAGAGAAAAGGTAAATGACATCCTATGGATCCCTAGAAGCTCGGGATGCTGGAAGACGGGAAGTGCACAACTTCTTGATCTCCCTCTCATAGGCAGCCTCCATGTCAGCTTTCTCTTTGGCAAGTCGATCATACTTCCTCTTCCAGAATTTGGATGACTGAGGAAGCAGAGAAGTCCAAGTGTCGTTCGGATCGTCGATCACTCGGTGCTCGAGAAATTCAATCATAGCATCCTTCTCCTTGAGCTGTTGCAGCAATTCCTCCCTCTCACGGATCCAGGCACGCGAAAGGTCCTCCTCTCTCAACTCCTCTACACGTTGGGTAGGGAGGGTTGAAGGCCCAGCCACATCCAACAGTGCAGGTCCTGGATGATCGTACGGCATCAGGTAGGTTGCAACTCTCTGTCTGACCCAAGAAGTATAGGGCTCCAAAGCAATGCAGTTCTTTGGACCCAATTCATTCCTACTTTTCTTGTGAATACTGCGCCAAGCACGGACAAATCTGGCTTTCAGGCCTTGGGGATCTTTACCCTCCTGAAAGAACGCGCCTTCTAACAGAATGTTATTAGGTTTATCCTTCAGGGGGAACCCAAGCTGACGTCGTGCAAGAATAGGATTGTAGGTAACCCCACCACATGTACCAAGAAGAGGCACATTAGGGAATTCCCCACAATAGTCGATGATCTGAACGGTATCGTACACGCGATCATACCAGGTAATATCATCATTGGTGAGAGACATGAGTCTCTGAGACCACCGTAGACATCCCTTGTTCTCCTTGAAAGCGACTGTCTGCGGCAAGTGCGAAATAAACCACTTGTACAGCAGGGGTAAACAGCAGACAATGACTCCTCCATTCTTCATGTTCCTCAGGTGCATGGAGACATATGTATCACCCAACAAGGTCGGAACTGGATTAAGGACTGCAAAGATCCTAATGGCGTTCATGTCAACGAACTTGTCGAAGTTGGGGAACAGCACCAACCCATAGATGAGTAGCACAAACAGAGCCTCAAAGGCGTCCTCACTCATGGCCTTCCCATAAAAAGTAGCTTGGGAAATGAGGAACTCGGAAGGAAAACCTTGAATTCCGCCTTTGGTAGTCAGGTTAGCTTCAATCAGATCTTCATCTATGTGCAACAGACTAGCAATCTCTCGAGCAGATGGAATACTCTCTAGGCCACTGAACGGCACTTGATCCAGAATCGGAATCCCAATGAGGTGAGAGTATTCTTCCAAAGTCGGCAACAGCTGGAAGTCTGGGAATAAGAAGCAACGATGCAACGGATCGTAGAACTGAGCAAGAGTACTCATCAATCCTTCGTCAACCTGAGTGGTGAGCAGAGGCAGAAGCTTCCCATAGCGAGCTTTGAAACCCAAAGGATCTAATACATATGATGTCAGATTCCTTAACTCTTTTACATCAGGCTGCTTGAAGCTGTATTTCTTTGTATGTCTTTTTGGTTTTTCCATTGTCTGAAAAATTTGCAAATAAACCCTTTAAGTTCCTTGAACATTTTCTTTTTCTGATGATGACATGTATGCGGATGAGTGCATGAATGTATGAATGCAACAAACACACTCAAGAATCAAGCAAGTCACACCAAGCAAAGGTCGTGGGAAAGCTCTGTGTATCCCTAATATCAATCATCCATTTTGGTGGATTTAGGTTTTCACCTTATCGACACCCAAGTTCCATTGATATTAACGGTACATGAACCGGTTCAAACATCCCTAATATCAACCAGCCGCTTTGGTGGATTTTAGGTTTTGCACCCGATCCGGGATCCATTGATATTAACGGTGTTTGAACGACTCAACCACGAATCAAGGGTTTGTTGAGAGTCACGAGCATGGGGTCCCGGTTAAGAACCACCCAAAAGGAGTGTACTAGGGTTTAAACCTGCCAGACATGTTCTATCAGAGGTTCCCATAATCATCGTTCCATCTTTCGAATATTATCGGAGGAACGAATACTCGTATTCCAAGAATATTCTCAAGAGAAACTCTTATGAGTGTAGTATCGCGTGACAATCGTATCAGAACTGACATCTGAACGACCTCCGCACTACGGTCCTAAAAAAAGGCCAAGATGGGTTTGGTAAACTAAGGTCCTTGGCTTCTGCGGCACATGATTGAAAGAATAATGCCTAACCACAAATGACTTGTGTGACATTATTAGTTCAACATGACCTCCACCAAGTGAATGGGCTCGCAAGTCAACTGGCTAAGGAATACTCCACACCAGTCGACAAGACTATGCCATTCTCCTATCCTAGAGTGCACTCGAGTTCGGGTATAGAACTCATCTCACAGACCACCAAAGCAAACAGCAATGTATGTCAAGCAATTCACACATTACAATCAATACAGTGATCCCAAATGGTGCAAGAATAAATCAAATAACAAATAACAATATATCACAACAAAGGTGAAAAGTAGGCACTACCGCCAAGGAAACTAGAGTCCCCAGCAGAGTCGCCACTTTTCTGTAGCGGTGTATTCGTCGCCATATGATTTATCAATTAAATCATAAGCAAAGCATACAATGAAGTTTCGAGTCGCCACCGCACTTTTATTTATCCAAAGGACTGGCTAAAAAGCGAACAAAAGCCTAAGAAGTTTTACACGTAGAAAACTAATAAAAGATCAGAGATTCCGGGTAAGGGGTAAGTTACGTAATGGGAAGGTGTTAGGCACCCACTACGTCCTAGGTACTCCTAGGGAGCCCTTTTCACACTTATTGTAAAGGATTGTTATTTGTTAAGACATATGCATTGTGCAAACAGGAGTGAGATGATGAGAAAAGAATGCACAAGTTTTATTGGGTTTGAGCGGATGAACCCGCTGCCTACGTACCTTCCATCAAAGGTAAGGATCAAAACGCCGTAGTTCGGCTAAAAGATTTCCAAAAGTGAGTTGGATTCAATTTTAAACAATAGCACTGAGGCTTTTCATTATCAATGGGAGAACACTCGACCAAAACCAACATCCACCATGCGAGGACAGCTTCGACGTACGAGAGGGGTTAACCCTATTTTCAATACGGAAGTCTTACTGTCGACTCACTAAAGATAAGGTGAGGTTTACATCAACCACAATGATAATTGAAACCTACGGCTAATGCATGAAAAGATTAATGGACATGGCCAAAACAAGTGAATGAGTGAAGTTAATTGATTGTGATTATGAAAGTGAAGTCAAAGTATGATTAAGATTAATTCAAAAGAAGTATTATGAAATGGAGTTTGTGAAAAGAGTCAAGGACTTGAGTCCAGGTTTTTAGTTTGAAAAAAAACATGAAGATGTTTGCACAATGTCTAAGTCAAGTTTAAGATCAAAGTGTGAAAAGGTTCTAGGACACAATGAGGATGAATGAGTGAGGATGGAAAGTAAAGCTTCTCAGGAGGTTCACTTCTTGAGATCATATGAGAAATGATTCAAGGGTGTCCTTTGGAATGGAAAGTAAGTAATAAAGCAAACAAACAAATGATACCGGATGCCACTCAATGGTCTTACTCCAATCTCACAAACAAAAGCGGATATCGGATACCAATGGCTGGGTTTACACCAATCTCCTAAAACAGAACTGGATATCAGAGGCCACTCAATGGTCTTACACTAATCTCCTCAAAAAGAACAATGAAGAAATATGGAAGTCAACTGCCAGCTTGTGGGACCTAGGTTAACTCCACACATGATCATAGGAAAGCAAATGCCAACTTGTGGGACTTACAATTGCATCCTCTCACAAACAAAGAAAGCAGAACAAGGATGTCAGACGCCAACTTGTGGGACTTACTCTAACACACAGTATGATCCTAGGAAAACAACTGCCAACTTGTGGGACTTACAATTGTATCCTCACATACAAAGAAACAAGGCAACAAAACAAAAGTAAGATGAGTGGCCAATGTGATGGTCTTATACTCACTTCCATATCATAGGAACAAATGCCAACTTGTGGGACTTACAATTGTCCTCAATGGGTAAACAACAATAATGATGTCAAACAGACAAAAGAGATGCTCATGCATTAATGACAATTGATGGTGATAAATGCATAACATATAGGCAAGCAAATGCACATAGAGCAAGCAATCAGTCAATGAATAGCAAACAGCACACTCTATAGCCAAACAATTGGGGGCTCACACAAGAGGGTTTGACTTTGAAAGTCCACTGTAATGGGTGAAGGTCGCTCTTAACCTGGCCATTGAGGGGCTCAGGTGAAGCAGATGAATAGGAGATAAGGGGTGTGCCTTATTGCTTCTATCTCAAATAAGAGAGAGCATCAAATAGAAAGTGGGGGAGTCCAGAAAGATGGAACTCTTTCCCCATTATTGACTCGATTAGATCTTGGGTATTTATCTCAATGCTTCAACCAGGTACTGGGAGCAAAGAGAGGACACACTGAATAGTGGGGGATAGATTGCTTATCCCTACCTTCCACCAATTGCCTTACTTGAAGGACTTTTCCTGCTTAGGACAAATTTAAACAAACACAGGCATTGCCTCTTAAGGAGGACTTCAGACAGTTTGCCCGGTCAAATAACAGACCGGGTCTCCAGACTACATGAAGAAGAAATATTTATACCTCAAAAGCAAATGCTAAAATAGCAAAGCAAGCAAGTTCAAAGAACTTAGGCAACTAAAATACCTGAAAAAAGTCAAACTCATTAGTAAACAAGTCAACAGTCAAAATCAAAAGAAATGGATAAACAGTCAACCACAGGAGGTCAACTGTGCAAAGCAAGACTCAAGTTACATGAGTCACCTACAAAACAAAAGGTTAGCACAATATAGACAAACAAACATCAATCAAATTGGTATGATCTTGGAAGCACTATGCTCAACCTGAAACAGATAAACTCAACATAAGTCCAAGGGACCACTAGGACTAGCCTAGGGTCAAACATGAAGGAAAAAGTCAAGGCAGCAAGGAAAAGTCAACTCAAAGTCAAAGTCAACCAATTAGAAAGCAATCACAATTGGGCCCACATTCAAATCATGCATCATTGTCATTTCATGAATATTTGAAATCAAAACATGGCAAAGGAAAGCATACAAAAGTCAACAGAATGACTTGCATCAAAAGTCAACTCAAACAATTTCAAAAATTATGAAATAAATCACACTCAATCTTAACATCTAACATGGTATACATGTAAAATTTCATGGCATTTGGATGAGAGGAAGGCAGCCAATTAAAATCATGAAGTCAAACCAAGTTCAAGCAAGCATAGTGAAAGTCAACAAGCATGGGTCAACTTCAAAAAATCGTATCAAATTGAAAACAGATGAGAAATGAATGAGATTAATACCAATGAAAAGCTTGAAATGTCTAGTATGCACATATGAAATTTCATGGTCATGTGATAAGATTTGAGAATTTCACAAAAGATTTGGCAAGGCATAGCACAAAAAGTCAACATATGACCAAGCATGGAAGAAAATTCACAATCAAATGGAAAACAGCAAGATTAATTCCAAGAAAATTCATACATCAATTAGACATACAAGGGATCATTCATGCAAAATTTCAAGTGATTTGGATAAGAGGAAGCATGTGAACAAAATTAGGAAAAATGCATAATCATGGTATGACACCAAATGCAACACATAACTTCAAAAAATCATAACCAACAAACCACAAATGGGAAATCCACAAACTTTATACCAAAATGAAGGTCAACATGTCTAGTTTCATCACAAAAAATTTCAAAGTCATTGGACATAACATGAGTATTTCACAATTGAGATGGTAAGATGTATCATTTATGCACACATGTTGGGAAAACAATTGTCAATAAAAATCCAGCCACTGAAAAATTCATTAAAAATTACAATTAAAAACTAGCCTTAAGCATGAACATGATGGAAAAAGAATCAGAATTTTTGGATTAAAATTGAAGGAGAAATTAATTGGGGAAGTTTGATGATTAATTGGAGTAAATATGAATAAAATGCATGGCATAAAGGTCAACACGGAAGTCAACAGTGGCATTCTTGAAATATGGCGTTTCATTAAACCAAACGCTGCGTTTGGGAAGGACACGGGAAATGTCCTGATTGGTCAGCTTCCCATGTAACAGTACGCGTGCAGGAAAACAACAACAAACAGCCAATCGAAGCTCACGATTCTGGGCAAGGTTTCATGTTCATGTAACCTAGGGTTTGGCTATGAAACGATACATCCTCCTCATCTTCGAACACCATAACATGAAATTCAAGCAATAACTCACAAACAAACATGGAAGTAATACTCATGCAATCATCAGCTAGCAACAACCAAACCTAATTTTATGCAAAATCTGGGCAGATTTGAAGGTTTAAACAGCAGGGTATCAACACCATCATTCAAAATCGACCAAGAACAGATTCTCCAGGAAATGATAACAAGCATATCAAAATCTTCAGCAACACAAACACAAACATAATATAACAGCCATTTTTCTCAAATCAAGCTGTCAAAGGAGGAATAATCAAAAACATATTCGATGGTGAAACTTTGAATCCACTTTTCTCACTCAATACTAGACCATTTTACTTGAATCGAAGCTCACAATAAACACAAACAAAAGATTTACAAAATGGATCCTACAGTTTTAAAAACGGCTAAGGTTGGATTATACCAGATTTTGAAGGCAGTGAGGTTTCCCATGGTTCTTTGGCAGAGATTGCTCGAAACAGAAGTAGTTCAGGCTTCCACATGATGAGTAAATGCATTCATAACAACCAGAAGTTTTGCTCTTAGCCTCCATCTCGATTTGCCATGCTTGATGCTCTAATAAAACAGTAATGGAACCAAGCTCTTCAGTCGTGTTTTTCAGCTTCCAAGGGGTTCAAAAACAATTGCATATCATGACTGGACCAAGGTTGGCTCGAGAATTTTGAAGTTTTGTCAAGAATTTTCACAAATGCAAAATTGCAAGGGAGAGGAGAATGAAGTTTCTGTGGTTTTTTAGATGGTGGCTAGGGTTGAAATGTGACAGAAAAGTGTTTATAAGGGTCTGTTTAACAAGACTTAATAGAATGGTAAACTTGTTTAGCTCAAAAATCACTAATTGCCAACTTTGCTAATTTGCACATAAGTGGGAATGGAGGGTGTAGGCTGGTCGAAATGGGCTTTAGGCATGCTGCAAAAGACCAATTAAAATGCTGTTTGTTGTTTGTTTAAGAGTTGCTAGCATTGTTTTACTTGTGTGACTCCTCTTGCTAAAATACCAAATATGAACATTGCATATGGAAGGTGTAAGCTTGTGGTCGAATGGGCCTTGAAAATAGGCTGCAATTGCTCATCACACATGCTGTTTCTAGTCTGCTTGGGAATTGCTCACTTGGTTCTTACTCTTTGAAACCAATTGCACACCTTTGTCAATTTTGCATTTTGGCCAAAATAGTGATATGGAGATGGCATGAACATGAAATGATGATTGGAACATGTCACAAATATGATATAAAAGCAATCTCAATTGGTCAATTGTTCAAAAAGTCCATAAATCAAAAAGTCAAACTTGAGTCAAACTTGGTTTTTTAATGAAAAAGGTCAAAAAATGCCATTTTGATTGGCAAGGTTTTAGGTCATGAAATTTATATTTTTGGAAAGAGGATGAAAAATGTGGTTTGTAGGAAAAAACCCCACCAAATTTGGCCTTATGGTTTGGGAGATATGCTCAGTTGAAGTTCACAAATTGATGAAAATGATTTGATCATATCTTGACAACCATACATGGGATTTGAGAGTTCTTGGACTTTTTGAAAATGGGAGAACAAGATCTTCAACTTTCATGTTGGGCAAAAATTCATTTGGAGCTTGTATCATGATGCAAGTTGAGGATCAAGAAGTTTCTATTTTTGGCAGTTGAAATTACAGGTCCACTTTCTATTTCTGGAAAAATTTCTGATTGACTTGATTTTCTTCCATGATGTTGATTCCCATGACATATGAGACCTATTAGGACATGAATAAGATCCTTCAAACCATTTCCATCCATCAAAACCAAAGAATCAACCACAGTTGACCAACTTTGACTTTCTAGGGTTTTGGACTTGACTGTGCACCTCTGATGAATTCCAAACCCTAATTCCTTGAGATTTTGACTTAAAATGATGTCTCAAGACAAATGAACTCTTGAATATTGACTATGGTGCCCAAATTCCTCAAGAATGGCCACCATCCACTGCTTTGATTGATTGTTGACTGTCTAGGGTTTTGACCTGGTTGTGCACTGACTGCTGACCTCTGAGGCTTCAACCCTTGACTTGAACACTTCAAAAAGACCCCCAAGGCATGTGAACTTGTTGGACAAACCCTGGGGCTTTGATTCCTTGAGGAACAACCTTGCTTGATTGGTGGACTGATCTCCTGATCAATTGACCTAATTTCTGCTTGCTTGCACTTGAGGCAACTGGGGGACAATGCAAATGCTATGCAATGGATTATGATATGCTATGACCTAATATGAGATGGTATGCACAATGATAGGTGCAAATTTGAGGTGCTACAACGTTTTCATCTAGAAACTCCATGGAGGGAGTCCTTGCTTTATGAGTGGGTTTTGAACCAAAGGATGAGGGATGTTGAGATATTTTGTTGAACTTTTGAGAGAAATGTGGTTGCCCTAGCAGAGGTTGTCTGAGAAGTTGGAGGAAGATGGAAATGGTTGTGTTGAGGTAGCGTGTGGAAATGACATAGATACTAGTTCCAATACTAGGTAATGATTTACCATAAATGAGGCACTTTCTTTTAAGTGGGCAGACAATATTTTTATTACCTTTTCCACTCCACTTTAATTGCTATAAATTCTCATGAATACAAATTCCCAATTTCCCTCTTAAACATTCAAATTGATTAGCATCCAAAGCTTTTGTAAATATGTCAGCTAATTGCATTTCAGTAGTAACATGATCCAGTGCTATGATTTTCTCATCCACAAGTTCTCTAATAAAGTGATGACGAATATCAATGTGTTTTGTCCTACTGTGCTGAATAGGATTTTTAGAAATATTTATAGCACTCAGGTTGTCACAGTACAATGTCATGACATCTTGTGTGACATTGTATTCAGTCAACATTTGTTTCATCCAAACCAGTTGAGAGCAACTACTTCCAGCTGCTATGTATTCAGCTTGATATATAGCACAAACACCATTTTCATCTTTGGAGACTTTCAAATGTGTAGGAGCAGGTGTCCTGTTATGACTTGCATTCTCCATGCCAACCTTCTTAACATTGTTCTTGGCATATTTGCTTTGAGATAGAAAAATAGAATCTTCTATCTGCTTGACTTGTAGCCCAAGTTCAACAGGGCTCATATCATCCACATCTATTTGAGCCACCATGAGCTTTCTTCCTTCATTCTTCACAGATAGGATATTGTCAATACCTCCTCTCTTGTAGCCATCATAGAGGACTTTCTTCAATCTGTACACATGCTTTGGAAGGTTTGGATCTGTGAATCCTTTAGGCTTTTCAACATATACTTCCTCTTTTAAGTAGCCATTTAAGAAGGCACTTTTTTACATTCATTTGAAACAGTTTGAACTTCATACTATATGTCACTCCATGCAAAAGTCTAATGGACTCAAGGTGAGCTATGACATTTATTCTTTCAGGTCTAGGAATCAGTTCCCAAACTTCATTCTTCTTGAATTGACCTAGCTCCTCCTGCGTGGCATTGATCCAGAACTCATCAGTCAAGGCTTCCTTGACATTTCTAGGCTTAATCTTAGACACAAAGCAGCCATGTGAGATCACTTCCCTTGATCTAGTTGTGACCCTTTTATTTGGATCTCTTTTAATGAGATCTTTGAGATGATCCTTCTGAACTCTGATGGGGGGTCCCTTGTTGATTTTGTCAGGTTCAGCTTGAGGAGGTTCATTCTCCTTGTCTGAGAAATCAGCTGGGGTATCATTCAGAGATGTCTCAACATCGTCTGTGACATCAGTTTGTTGGTCATCAACCACAACATTAATAGATTCCATCATTACTTTAGTTCTGGAATTAAAGACTCTATATGCTTTGTTGTAGCCCAAAAATAATCCTTCATTACTTTTGGGATCCATCTTCCTTCTTTGTTCACTTTTAATTTTGATAACTTGACTTTCCTTTTCTCCTTGAAGTTTTAGACAAAGATCTTTGAAGACTTCAAACACATCAGATTTGTTTCTTATAAAGTTGATCCAGGTGCATCTGGAGAAGTCATCCACCACTACATATGCATACTTCTTCCTACCAAGGCTTTCCACCTGCATAGGTCCCATCAAATCCATATGGAGGAGTTCCAAACCTTTGGAAGTGGTGTCATGTCTGAGTTTCTGGTGTGACATCCTTGTCTGACATTTCCCACAGACTTTTCTTTCATCAATCTTCAAGTTAGGAATTCCTCTAACAGCTTCAACAGATATAATCATCTTCATAGCTTTAAGATGCAGATGGCTCAATCTTTGATCCCATGTCTTCACTCCTTCCTTTTTGACTAAGGTACACTTTGAAGAATAACCAATTTAAGAACTCCACATGTAACAGTTGTCTTTGGACTTGACTCCTTTCATGATCACTTCACTTTCTCTGTTAGTAATCAGACATTCAATTTTAGTGAAGTTAACATTTAGACCTTGGTCACACAGTTGACTGATGCTTATTAGATTTGCAGTCAAGCCCTTAACAAGTAGGACATTGTCAAGATCAGGAATTCCAGGGCAATCAAGCTTACCAATCCCCTTGTTTTCACCCTTTGCTCCATCACCAAAGGTTACATAGCTTATGGCATGAGGATGAAGGCCAGTTAGCAGGTTTTTGTTTCCAGTCATGTGTCTGGAGTACCCACTATCAAAGTACGGATCTTCTTTGGCTGAAACTCTGAAGGAAGTGTGAGCTTTTAGACTTGTAACATTAGTCTTAGGAATCCATTGCTTTTTGTTGACATGTATGTGATGTTTGGGTTTAGGTTGATAATGAGCAGGCTGAGGGTAACCATATAACTTATAGCATAAGGGTTTTATGTGGCCAAACTTTCCACAGTAATGACATCTCCATTTTTGGTGTTTCCCTTTCTACTGTCTTCCTTTATGATGTTGTGACATATGATGTGACATCGCACGTCTGCTATCAATATGGCTGCACTTAGGTTTGGATTTAGGTTTGCCACTAGTGTAATTGCACTTAGCCTTAGATTTATTGAACCCAATGCCAGATTTGTCTCCTGTTATTTGACCAGTCTGGAGAATCTTGTCTAAGGTGTCAGATCCATTGCTTAGCATCCTTACATACTTGGTCATCTCATCCAGTTTAGAATTCAAGAATACAACTTCAGTCTTTAACTTGGAGATGGTTTCCACATGTTCTGCCTTCTCATTCTCCAACTGTGCTATCACTTTCTTCTGGCTTTCAACTTGTTGACTCTCATCTAGTTTGGCATTCAGAACCACTGCTTATGTTTTTAATTTAGAGATGGTTTCCAAGTGTTCTATCATTCTCCAGTTGAGTTATTACCTTCTTCTGGCTTTCAACCTGTTTACACACTTCTGCACTTCTGTGACACAACTTTCTGTAGGTAGTGGCCAACTCTTCAAAGGTTACTTCATCATCACTTGAGTCTTCATCAGAACCCCACCTTCCAGTCAAGGCAGTCATCAGATTTGCAGACTCTTCTGTTTCACTTTCATCAGACCAAGTGGCAGCAAGACTCCTCTTCTGTTTCTTGAGGTAGGTTCCACATTCAGTTCTAATGTATCCATACCCATCACATTCATGGCACTGTACTCTTTTTCCTTCTTTGGGCTTTTCATATGACCTTGTTCTTCTTTCAGCATTATTGGATTTACTGATGTCAGATGAGATGTTCTTGACATTTGCCTTAGATCTTACATCCATCTTTTTCAGAAGTCTGTTAAACTGTCTTCCCAGCATTGCTACATCATTTTCCAGATCTTCATCAACACCCTGACCACTTTGCTCCTCTTCCTCCTCAATATTTGACATGAAGGCTATGCTTTTGGTTTTCTTTTCAGATCCATCACACATTCCCATCTCAAATGTTTGGAGGGAACCAGTTAGCTCATCAACTCTCATATTGGAGATGTCTTGAGACTCTTCTATGGCTGTCATCTTCATAGCAAATCTCTTAGGGAGTGACCTGGGTATTTTCCTTACTAATTTTTCATCTGACATCTTCTCTCCCAGGGCTCCTGAGGCATTAGCAATTTCAAGGATACTCATATGAAATTCATGAATATTTTCATCTTCTTTCATCCTTAAATTTTCAAACTTGGTGGTGACCTGCTGCAGTCTAGACATCTTTACTCTAGAGGTGCCTTCATGAGTGGTTTTGAGAATGTCCCAAGCATCTTTAGCCACCTCACAGTTGTTTATCAATCTGAAGATATTCTTGTCTACTCCATTGAATATAACATTTAATGCTTTAGAATTTCCAAGGGCTAGATCATCCTCCTCCTTGGTCCATTGTTCTTCAGGCTTTTTATCAGTTGTAGCTTCTCCTTCCTTGGTAACTACTGGATGTTCCCAGCTTGTCAACACAGCCTTCCAAGCCTTATTATCCAGAGATTTTAGGAAGGCTATCATTCGAGGTTTCCAGTAGTCATAGTTGGATCCATCTAAAATAGGTGGCCTGTGAACAGATCCTCCATCTCTCTCCATAGTACCAGAAAGTATCATCCCAAGATCTCACCCAGAACCAGAGCAGGATGCCTGCTCTGATACCAATTGAAATTATGGTATCAGATATGAGATGTCGAAGGTAATGTCACGACACTAATATCTGAATAATACAAACGGGATAAAGATAAAGAATAGTAATGCAAGAGACACAAGCAATTTTCAACCCAGTTCGGTGCAACTCACCTACGTCTGGGGGCTACCAAGCCAGGAAGGATATCCACTAAATAGAATCAGTTCAAATACTCTCAGTAAACTACACAAGTTACAGTCTTTTTCACCTAATCTCTACCCGTGTGACTTCTACCTAAGAATTCTTAGATATGAGATCCCACTCACTCCCCCTCAATCACACCAATGATATTAAACAAGAATTATAATGAAAAGAAGACACTCTTCAAAGACACACACTTGATCTTACTTAGCAGCTTCAATCAAGTAGACACACACTCATGCTTAAAAGCTTTGAGTGACAAATTACAACTCAAAAATCATACCAATTCAATCATCTATGGATGAATTGAATGGCTTACAAGTCACACGACCACACAAGACTTAAACCCTTATTCTCTTTGAATATTCCGCTCTATATTTCTTATGTATCAAATCAGGTTTTCCATGTCCTTTTTATAGAAGCATTTGGTTGGGCTTGGACATCATGAAACCCTAAAACTATTTTCCTTTTAAATCTTCTCATGACAGTTGGTTAGATCTCTTTGGAAAATAAGTTAAATCACGTTGTAATAATTGATTGATTGCGTTTGCAATTAACTCATCAATCAAACATAGATTGCCATTAAAAGCGCAATCACATAAAACATACCATTCAAACTGAATGTTCTGTGTACAGATGTCATGACATCGGGTCTGACATCCTGGAACAATCCTGCATAATTCCTTTTTAAATATCCAGCAGGTACATTATATCAGATGTCATGACATCAGGTATGGCATCCTGAAATAATCCTGCATAATTATATTTTAAATCTCCAGCAGGTACAAGATATCTTATGTTAAGACATCACATATGACTTCTTGTGAACACTCTTGGTTTTACCAAAATTGCTGCCAACACCTAGAACCAACAACCATAGCAGAGGATAAAAAAAATAAGGAATCAAATGCTATAACAATGCATAATGAAATATCTGATGTATGAATGTATATGTGTGTGTGTATATATATATATATATGTATATGTATGATTGATGATTATGCTGACAAAACAATCACAAAGGATACAAATGTCATTGATCTGAATCATCGCTACAACACTCGGCTAATCTTGACAGGATGGAGGCATCGACTGGAGAAAAATTGGGGATGAATATAAATCATCCACCTCTGAACATCTCAAACACTGCTGAGGAAGGATAAAAAATTTGATGAGGACCTGAATTATCAACTCAGCGGGGAATTTTAGGTCAATGCCATACCAAATGGGAGACAACCTTGCAGAGGACCAAAAATACTTCTCAAGAATCAGTGTTAGCGGGGATCAAGAGTGAACTTTGCTGGGGACTTGCGGGAAATAAAGCTTTGTGCTGGATCTATACAAACCGTTGAGAATATGCGCCTACAACTCAGATAGGGAGGTGATTAACCAACTCAGATGGGGAGACTGATTTGTCGTTTGGGGAGGAAAAAATGGCCAAACCAACTGCTTGGGGAAAACTAACAATGCTCCGCACTTTGGGACTCACCTATTCTCAGGCTGCTGTTGATATCCCTTATTGAAATCGATTGCTTTTTAAAAGTAGTTACTTTTATTATTTTAAGAAAAATGATTTTTATTATTTCAAAATTTTCAAAATTATCATCATAAAAATTCAATTCTATTTAGCTGAAGAATAAACAAGAGTAGAAACAATTGGATAAAAAGCTCAACTTTATTTAATATGATGGTAGTCTGTAAATGACAAGACTCCATAGATCTTTACAAAAATTGGAAATCGGTAATTTACATGGAAAAAGGCTACATTGAATACAATGATCATTATTCCTTCTACCAACTTCAATATCCATTGTTCTCTTGGCTTTGGTTGAGGATGAATCAGAGTTGACTGACTTGCTCCAAACTGTTCTCAAGATCGGAGACCAACCGAATGCAGTTACTTGCTATAATCCCTAATTTTTGCATAGATTGCCCCAAGGCGGGGTACTCAATCTATCGGGATAAATTTTATGTTTTATGTCTCTAATTTTTTCCTGGATCGCCCTTTCGGGATTTCAATCCACCGAGACGCTCCTTTTTGGCTAAGCCACCCTTTCGGATTTTCAACTTAGCGAGTTGTTCTTTACTTTTTAGGCGAAGTATTTCTTGACTGCATCGGCATTCACATGACGAGTGAACTCTTCACCATCCATAGTTGTAAGAATCAAAACACCGCCTAAAAAGGCTCTCTTCACAATATATGGGCCTTCATAATTAGGAGTCCCTTTTCCCCTAACATCAGGTTTGAAAGATAAAATCTTCTTGAGCACAAGGTCACCTTCTCTGAATACACGAGGCCTGACCTTTTTATCAAATGCCTTTTTCATTCTCTGTTGGTATAACTGACCATGCCACATGGCAGTCAACCTCTTCTCTTCAATCAAATTCAGCTGATCATGTCTGGTCTGACACCATTCAGCTTCAGTCAACTTGGCTTCCATCAAGACACACAATGATGTATGGTACCCATGCAAAGCAAATGGGAGCATCTCATGCCAATCTTTGTACGTCACAACCATCTTCTGAATGATCTTATTGATGTTCTTGTTTGCAGCTTCAACATCCCCATTCATCTTAGGTCTATAGGGAGAATAATTATGGTGTGCAATCTTGAAGTCTTTGCAAAGAGTTTCCACCATACTATTATTCATGTTTGATTAATTATCAGTAATGATCTTGATTGGCATACCATAACGGCATATAATCTGATTCTTGATAAACCTCACAATAATTTGCTTGGTTACATTCGCATATGATGCCGCTCCAACCCACTTTGTGAAGTAATCAATAGCCACCAGAATGAAACGATGTTCGTTCGAAGCTTTGGGCTCAATCATGTCAATCATATCAATTCCCCACACAGAGAAGGGCCATGGAGAGGAAATAACATTTAACAGTGTCGGAGGAACACGAATCTTATCTGCATAAATTTGACACTTGTGGCGTTTCTTCACAAACTTGCAACAGTTAGATTCCATTTCCAGCCAATAGTAACTTGCTCTCAACATCTTCTTAACCATAACATGTCCATTGGAATGAGTACCAAAGGAACCTTCATGGACTTCAGTCATCAACAAGTTTGATTCATGTCCATCCACGCATCTGAGCAGAACCATATCTAAGTTTCTCTTATAAAGCACGTCACCATTCAGGTAGAAGTTACCAGCTAATCTCCTCAAAGTCTTCTTATCTTTCAAAGATGCCCCAGGCGGGTAAATCTGACTTTGGAGAAAACACTTGATATCAAAATACCACGACTTTTCATCTTTGATCTCTTCAACAACAAGCATATGAGCTGGCCTATCAAGATGCATCACAGTCAAATTTGGAACTTCGTTCCAGAATTTCACCATAATCATAGAAGCCAACGTTGCAAGAGCATCTGCCATCCGGTTTTCATCTCGAGGGATATAATGAAACTCAGCCTTTGTAAATAAAGTTGAAATCCTCCTCTCATAGTCCCTATATGGTATTAAACCGGGTTTATTCGTCTCCCATTCACCCTTGATCTGATTCACAACCAAAGTTGAATCTCCATATACTTCAAGATATTTAATTATGAGATCGATGGCTTCTTCGAGCCCCATAATGCAAGCTTCATACTCAGCCATATTATTTGTGCATTTGAAAGTTAATCAAACGGAAAATGAGTGCCTTGAGGAGTGATAATTACTGCCCCAATGCCATTATCGTACTGATTAACAACTCTATCAAATACCATGCCCCAACTGGAACCAGGTTTTAGCCCTTCTTTAAGCAATGGTTCATCACAATCTTTCATTTTTAAGTACAAGATCTCTTCATCAGGAAAATCATACTGCACTAAGTGATAATCTTCAATAGGTTGGTGAGCCAAATGGTCAGCCAAGACACTACCTTTGATCGCTTACTAAGATCGGTATTCAATATCAGACTCGGATAATAACATCTGCCAACGGGAAATCCTCCCAATTAAAGCAGGCTTCTCAAAAATATACTTGATTGGATTCATTTTGGATATCAACCAAGTAGTATGATTCAACATATACTGGCGCAGACGCTTAACATCCCAAGCCAATGCGCAACAAGTCTTTTCAAGCATAGAATACTGAGTCTCATAATCAGTGAATTTATTACTGAGGTAGTAAATAACATATTCTTTTTTCCAGTTTCATCTTGCTGACCAAGAACACAACCCATAATTTCGTCGAGTACAGTCAAATACATGATCAATGGTCTTCCTTCAACAGGTGGAGACAGAATCAGAGGCTCAAGCAGATACTCTTTGATACTGTCAAAAGCTTTCTGGCAATTTTCGGTCCAATCGCAAGACTGATCTTTCCGAAGAAGCTTGAATATCGATGCACATGTGGCAGTCATATGCGATATAAATCTTGAAATATAATTCAAGCGGTCGAGGAAACCTCTGAATTGCTTCTCAGTTTTGGGCGCATGCATTTCTTGTATTGCTTTGACCTTGGCAGGATTAACTTTAATACCCTTCTCACTAACGATAAAGCCCAACAACTTACCAGAACGAACACCAAAAGTACACTTATTGGGATTCAAGCGGAGTTTGTACTTCCTCAAACGCTGGAATAAATTCAACAAATGCTCAACATGCTCTTCTTCGTCACTCGATTTAGTAATCATATCATCGACATAAACTTCTATCTCTTTATGCATCATATCATGAAAGAGAGTAGTCATAACTCTTTGGTATGTTGCTCCAACATTCTTTAAACCGAAAGGCATCACTCTATAATAAAATATTCCCTAGAGCGTAATGAATGTGGTTTTCTCTATATCTTCGGGTGCCATTTTGATCTGATTATAACCGGAAAATCCGTCCATAAACGAAAAGACTTTGAATTTAGTTGTATTGTCTACCAACATATCAATGTGTGGTAGAGGGAAATCATCTTTAGGACTAGCTTTATTCAAATCTCTATAATCAACACACATACGGACTTTTCCATCCTTCTTTGGGACAAGCACAATATTGGCCACCCACTGCGGGTACTCAGCACTAACAAGAAAACTAGTATCAATATACGTCTGCACCTCCTCCTTGATTTTCACTACCATATAAGGATGAGTTCTCCTTAACTTCTGCTTGACTGGCGGGTACTTTGGCTTCAACGATAATTTATGCTCCACAATCTCAGAATCCAAACCAGACATGTCTTGATAGGACCAAGCAAACACATCAAAATACTCTCTAAGAAGATCAATCAACCCCTTCTTAACTTCTGGACACAGTTGAGACCCAATCTTGACTTCCTTCGCATCATCTTTGGAACCCAAATGGACTAGCTCAATCTACTCTTCAAACGAATGAATGGCTTTTTCCTCATGCTCAAGCAAACGAGATAATTCACCAGATACCTCTTCACCATTAGCCTCTTCCTCAGCCTCAAACACAGAGAAATCAAAGTTTGGAGAGGGAGTAAGATCATTGTATTCAACGGGTTTGGGAACCAACCTGCATAATGATTTGATATTTTGACTTTAGAGAAGTGAATTGTGACCAAATATTATGCAAATGGACAATTACTATTTATTTATTTATGTTTTTTGTGATTACCATTTTTAGAAAGGAGAAAAGTAAAAATAAAACATCATAGATGTGGATGAAATATAATTGCATTTTATTAATGATAATTGAAAATGCCTAACAATGTTCACTTCTCCTTTAGGCATAGGAGAAGGATTTTTCTTAAAACATGAAAACAAATTACTTAGAGCGATGGATAATAATGGGAATATCGACAGCAACCCAATTGTCACAAGTCTTGCCATGCATCACATAGTTAGCGCAGTCTTCGTCTTCATCACCCTCAATCACGACAACTGAGTGTTGTTCATTACCGTGGATGAACCCTCCACTGCGGAAACT
The DNA here is from genome assembly GCF_024323335.1 of Lathyrus oleraceus. Taxonomy (NCBI): domain Eukaryota; kingdom Viridiplantae; phylum Streptophyta; class Magnoliopsida; order Fabales; family Fabaceae; genus Lathyrus; species Lathyrus oleraceus. The sequence goes on from NC_066582.1 coordinate 367,660,223, forward strand.
CGGTTGCTCATTTCCAGCTTTGATGTTGAACGACCCTGGTTGAAATCCCAATCCGGCCCTACTCTTATTCTCAGCAATCTCTATCATTCGGCCCCACTGATCAGTAATGTCTGCCTCAAATGCTTTCTGAGCATCTTTGAAAGAAGACATGGGTGGCCCAGTTTTCTTCACTTCAACAATAGATAAGGCTTGGAATGGAGTTCCAACCTCCTCCTCAGCTTCAACGTATGTAAAAGATAACAGATGGCTCACCAATAATGACTTCTCTCCACCAACAACGTCAAGCTTGTCGTTCTTCACAAATTTAAGCTTCTGGTGCAGAGTAGATGTCACAACTTCAGCTTCACGAATCTGTGGCCTTCCCAGCAAGCAACTATAGCCTGGGTGGATATCCATTACCTGGAAAGTAATTTGAAAATCACTCGGACCTATCTTTACTGGAAGGTCCACTTCTCCAATGACAGTCTTGCAAGAACCATCAAATGCTTTAACAATTACGCCATTATACCTCATCGGGGCGCCTTGGTAAGAAAGTCTGGACAAAGTTGATTTCAGGAGCACATTCAAAGATGAACCGGTATCGACCAACACATTAGACAACACATCCTCCTTGCAGTTCATTGAAATACGCAACACCAAATTGTGATTTCTAGCGTCATCAGAAAGCTCTTCATCACAAAAACTCAGATTATTGTAGGAAGTAATGTTAGCCACAATATGGTCAATTGATCCACAGTCACGTCGTGTTCAACGTAGGCTTGCTCCAACACTTTTTGCAATGCTTCTCTATGTGCTTCAGAATTCATCAACAGAGACAACACTTAAATGTTTGACGGGGTTTGGAGCAGCTGCTCCACCACATTAAATTCACTCCTTTTAATCAATCTTAATACCTTATCATCATCATTAGGCTTCAGCTTGCTGGATTCACCAGACTGACACACTAGAGCACTAATTGGATTCACCACAGGCACATCCACTTTCTTACTGACTGAAACCTCCTCTTCTTATTTTGAAAAGACGGGACCAAATACACGACCACTATGGGTCACCTTTGCGATATCAATTATATTTACCACAGAATTTTCCACAGGCAATGGAACCTCTTGACCATTCTCTAACATTATGGCATTATACTGATAAGCCAAAGCTTTATCGGATGCATACGGGACGAGGCCCGCTAAGCGTATTACCAATGGTGATACCGATCTATTGACATTGTTGTTGCTGCTACTATCGAACTGAATCACTGCCCACTCAGGGTTTTTGAACACTGGTACTATCACATTCATATCATCTACCTCCCTTGACTGACATACTTGGATAAGCCCTTCATCCATCAACCTTTGAATATCCCTCTTGACAATGACACATCCGCGAGGGTTCACGCTGCATATTACACAACCATCATGATTATGCTCACAATCACTAACCAAACAGATATCTCTACGAATTGCAACCAAAGATTGTCTGATATGGCAAACATCATAAACCTTATACTCTCTAGGACAACCATCTACCATGTTGACAGAGGTGTTACCATGAGCGGCCAACATATTCGCTTTCACATTCGGCGCACGGTCCTCAAAGGACACTATCCCACTCTTCACAAGCTTTTGTACCTCATAGTTCAATTGGTAAAAGTTCTCAATATCATGGCCAAGAGCTCCTTGGTGAAAGACACATTGAAGTTCAGGCTTGTACCACCATGGAAGTGGCTCGGGAATTTGAGGTGGATTTCTTGGTTGGAGTAGGTTCTTGAGAACCAAAGATGGATACAGTTCGACATATGACATAGGAATAAGGTCAAAAGCGACCTTCTTCCTCTCGAAGTTTTGTTGTTAATTATTGTTGTTGTTGTAGTTGGTTCTTTGTTGCGGTTGTTGTTGACGTTGTTATTGCGGAATCGGGATAAACTGATTGTTGGAATTATTAGAAAACACTGGAATTACTGATGAAACTTGATGTTGATGATGACGCGGTTGAGGATTTCTTCTGACATGAGGCCTCACCTGCCTCCCCACAGATACTAAATTGGTTTCCCCTTCCTTCCTTTTGGCAAACCCACTCCCATATTTCTTGTTGGATGACACCTCTTCCTTGGACAGACGTCCTTCACAAACTCCTTCCTCTAATCTCATCCCCATGTTTACCATTTCGGTAAAGTCACTAGAGGCACTGGCAATCATTAGTTCGTAATAAAACGAACTCAAGGTCTTCAGGAAAATCTTTGTCATCTCTTTCTCTTCCAATGGAGGATTAATTTAAGCATCAAGTTCTCTCCATCTTTGAGCATATTCTTTAAACGTCTCTTTATCCTTCTGAGACATAGACCTCAGTTGTTCTCTATCAGGCACCATATCCACATTATATTTATATTGCTTTACGAAAACTTCACCCAAATCGTTGAACGTACAAACACTTGCATTGTCTAGCCCCATATACCATCTCAGAGCAGCACCAGTCAAATTGTCTTGGAAGTAGTGAATCAATAACTGATCATTATCAATTTGAGTTGACATTTTTCTGGCGTACATGACAAGGTGGCTAAGTGGACAAGTATTTCCCTTATACTTTTCAAAGTCAGGAACTTTGAACTTCATCGGGATCTTCACCTTCGGTACCAGGCAGAGCTCAGCAACACTCTTACCAAACAAGTCTTTTCCCCTTAACGTTTTCAACTCCTTACGCAACTCAAGGAACTGATCCTTCATTTCATCCATCTTCTCATAAACATCTCGGCCCTCAGATGACTCAGAATGGTAGATGGTGTCCTCAACACAAGGCAAGGTATGAACAACTGGAGGTGGCACAGACATGACCGGGCTAGATTCCGGTATAGAAGCAAAGGTGGGTGCAAACCCTTCAGGCATGAAATTTGGTGGCATCCCCAATGGGAATCCAGCAGGCATAGTTGGACCAAATTGAGTAGCAGTAGTATAAATGGTCGAGGTAGCAACCTCGGAGATGACAATCCTTTGGGGAGGAGTTGCAGGAGTTGGTGAAGACTGATTCTGCGCAGTAAGAACATACTTCATCATGGCAGTTAGCCGGGAAATCTCATCCTCTAGATTTTTGTTCTCTTATTCCAAATGTTCCATAATTCTGGATTGATTAGCACGAATGTTGTATCGGTGAGTCAGTTTGGCTGAAGTATAGAAGAATAATCCATAAGACATCTGGCAGAAGAAAACCTGTTATGCAAATGATGCATGAAATGCAATGTTTTTCTTTGTTTTTAATTTCAAGGAACGCATAAAGCTTTATTTGCAAACATATTCAAATAATAATAGTAATAACAATTTGATTGACCATAAAATCTCTTTCATTCATAAAATTTGGAAGGATTACACTGAGTACAGTTTCAAAAACCAAAGTCAAATACAAGAGAAAAGAAACTAATCATCCTAAGGATCCCCTAATAACAGTGTCAGATGATTTGGCTGTTGGCGCGTACTTCCTTCGGATGCGTCAAATCTCGGACTCAAAGGATGTCTTCGTCTGAGCCTTCTCAAGGACAAGCTGATCAACAATCTTCTTCCAAGCACCGGAAGGCTGAGGCATACTAGAGGAAGGTGGATGATGCTTGTCGTGGCTATATATAAAATATAGTTTATCGGGTACTTGACTGCAAGTGCACAGTCCAGTCGCTTTAGTTTTAAAAGATATCGATCCTAGAGGGACCTATTGTCAAACTAGTGTTACTAACGTCACTATGTTTAGCTAAGGGAATGATTAATAGAAGTTCGGGTGCAGAATATTAAATCTAGGGGAATTTAGTTTTAAGAAAGAATTGATGGAAGGAATTAGTATGCAACGCATTAATTGTCAGGGATTCGATAAGTCACCGGTGAATAGTTTAAATGCCAAATATCTCTTAGTAGAAAATATTTATTTAAAAAGCTTTATCTCACACTCTCGTGATTGTTGATTCGGCCTATAGCTTTAAGTCAGAATGTACGCTCTCGATGTCCCATTTGAAGTTAAAATTACTTTTTGAAAATAAATAAGTTCTAATTGCTTTTAAAGTGCTCTTGCTGTTTTTAAACTCAATGCCTAATTTTTACTATCCAGCTCGAGCCTCACGCTCTCGCGATTGTTGGTTCTCACCTTAGTTAATTTCCCACTCTCGTGGCAAAATCGTATTAAATAGCTTCTCACGCTTTTGTGATAAAGTTAATTAAATTTAAATTAAAAACCTCAACCTAAAAGATTGTTTGAGAAAAAGAGTTTTCACCAATTATTATTAAATCTCATCTAATTAAATTGCTACATATCGATACTAGTAATTTAGCCGGACATGTTAAATAAAGCAAACACATAGCATAAACAGATTAACATTACGGCAAACATAATTATAATAATAACTGGGCAATAATAATAATAATTTAATAAAAACCTGGCAATTGAAGTAACAGAGTTTGGCAAATCTTGGAGTACTTGAGCAGTCCTCCACAAGTCAGTAGGATTCTGCTTCTTCAATACAAATTGCTTACAAAATTAAATAAAGTGTAGCAGTTCCCCGGTGTAGGAAACTACTACTTTGGCTAACTGGAAAACGGAAAGGAAAGGAGAAAAGGAAATTCTAAAAAGAATGGCAAATGAACTAAGGCAACAAAAACAAAGTTGCTAAAAAGAAAATAACTAAAAAGCTAGAAAGCTGTAAAAAATAATTGCAGAGCGTATGTGTAGATGTAGTCGTCTTCAATTTTTCCAACTTTGGTCCTTTATATATTGCCTTGGTAGGTCTTGGCGGTTGAGAAATTTAAGGAAGACTGGTTGAATGAGGAATCCACGGGGGAGTCATGCTGTTGGAGAGAATTTAGGCACGTTTGGGTGCCTGTGATTGACTGTTTCAAAACATAAATTTTGGCCGCGTGACGCTCGTCATGGGCGTGTGACAGTCGTCACAGGCTGGGTCGTGACGGTCATCATGAAGCTTGTGACGGTCGTCACATCAGCAAATTCTGCATTCTGGTTTTCTGCTTTTTCCTGTGCTTTTTCATCTGTTTCTTCTTCTTTTTCTTCCATTTCTTCATTTTGCTGATTAATGCTTGGAGATTTAAATACCTGCAAAAACAACTCGAATACTTGCAGAATAATCGGAATATTAATTAAAATGGTATGATCTTTGAGTGTAAATCAAGGCAAATATCTGATGTATTTTCGCGTTATCAAACTCCCCTAAACTTGAACCTTTGCTTGTCCTCAAGCAAATACAATTTGAAAACAAAGTTAAACGCGAATACATTACCCATTCGTACGTGGTTGTCAGGTGGATTGTTAAGATGGCCGATATTCAAGTAAAACACTAAAGATACTGTGACGACACGAGCATTAAGCATTAGCGCAAATCTATCCTTTGCACAAGCCAGTTTGAATCATGCTATTATAGCTCAACCTAGTGTCTCTGTTCCTATTTCACCCGGTTTCATTCTAGCGCAATCACATTAAGTCCTTTGCCTCCGCACGCACTTAGTGAACTAGCCAGTTAGTGACTTTGATCCTTTTCTTAGCACGGGGGTCTGGTACACTAGTGTGGTACCCCTTTATATATCCCCTTTTTGAAGGTTGTGGGGGATCGAACCGTAGTTCGCCCTACCGAGTCCAGTACCAGGTACCTCTGGACCAACCAGCTGGGGTTTTTGTTCCTTCTTTTTGTATACCTTCGCAACCTTTTGTATGGTTCGTTTATCAATTTCTTGATAGCAACAGTATGGAGGAATTTCTTAATTTGTAGGCATCAAACACTTATATTCATCGGCTCTCCACGTGGGTTGCGCTTGAGACGGTGTTGACTGCTAGTATAAACTACTAGGGGTTAATCTAGAATGGAGACTTAAGTGTCAGTATAATGGTTATTCAAACTGATCTCGTAGAAGTGAGGGATCTAGGGTGCCAGGAGGGTATCAATCTTGTTAGATCTTTCTCAGTTTTCCTAACAAAACCTCTGCAAGACAACCTATATACTCGTAAGGTATGCATTTAATCTTAAGGAAAAAAAATTGTTATGCCAAAATATGTATAAATGATTGATAAGGACAAACAAAAACATTTGTATTGGCTGAAAATACTAACAATAGAAACAAGTAGATGAGTGATAAGGATTTCCTCCCATATTTAATCAATACATTATCCTCAATGCGACAATATACAGAATAAAAAGAAAGAAAGAAAAGTCACTACTCGTTGTTACGTTGTTGGCTTCTGCGTGCTCTGGCTCATGCTCTTGCGCGCTCACCTCTCCCTCGCTGGGCAGGATCCAATCCTACATGTTGAGTGTACTCCTGGATGGCATCTACGCGATATGTCAGGGCACTCATCTGGTATAAAAGCTCTGCCATCCCCTGATCATGCCAGTTAGCATAATCGTGTTGATCCCGCTGTATTTGCTGGATCGCTTGCATCATTTCCGTCTGGCGTTCTTCCATTCTTTGGTTGTGTCGCATCATCTCTGTTTCTGAATACGACGGTTGAGAGGTCGGGCGTAGCTCTTTCTTGACGGGCCATTGATAAGGTTTATGAAACTTTTGGTGTTGGTGGATGAGATGGAATATTGTGAGTTACACGTTTGAAAAAAATGTAAAGAATTGAACAATGGAGAGCAGAATGGTATGAGTGTGGTGATTGATGAGGAAGAAGAGAGGAAGAGCACCTGCATTTATAGGCGAGCTCTCTGGATTTCGTGACGGTCATCACAGGGGTGTGACGGTCGTCACGCGCAACGGGTGTGTAACGGTCAGATGCTCGTAACGATCATTTGCATGTCGTGTGACGATCGTGGTAGATCCGTGACGGTCATCACGTCTGTGAGATGGTCGTCACACTTTATGTGACGGTCGTCACACGCTGATTTTCAATTTTCTCATCAAAGGTTACAGCGGTTTGAATTACAGTAGCATATGATAACAATATAATATGCAATTGAATTAAAAAGCATAAATGAGTAAATGAATAAATAAATATAGAAGCATAAATAAATGAATAGCAATTGAATTAATAGATTGAAATTAAATGTAACATTGGAAAAAATAATAACGAAACAGAGCATTAAACAAAAGTAATAAAATAAAATGAACAAAAGTAATAAAATAAATGTGCTCCCTCCCCACACAAAATAAAGCAGTATCCTCATTGCTTAGTGCGAGTAGGAGAAATCAGTGGTCAGTAGTATTAGCCACGGTTTTGTCCCAATGCAGCTACAACCTGGTTCAGGTGATGAAACTGCTCGACGGCTATATCCATCCGGCCTAAGACATCAAAGCGTATGATCTTTATCTCGTCTTTCACGGTTGTGATGTCATCTTGGAAATCATTCAGACGGGTAAGAAGCATGGCAAGATTATCAGCATATGATAGAGGAACCGGTTCATCAATGTTATAGTAGTTGGGAGGTGTTTCATGGTCAGATTCTTCCACATGGATAGGGTCATTGATATACTCATACTTAGGCGGTGTCTCGGGAGGTGAAGGTGGATCAATAGGGTGTTCATCTAAGTCATAAAGCCAGTTATTGCGGTTGTGAACACTCGTTCTCTCATGGTTAGGCAAGGTAAATAGTCGGACCACTTCGTTATTGATTAAATAATCAAAAGTATCCGGCCCAAGGTTTCTTATGATTCTACGATTAAAGCAAAATTCGATATCCATGGGTCGGATGTTTCCAAATGGTACATGCTCGTAAAATGGGCTTCTAAGTCCGATGGCGTCTGCTATCATGGGTACTAGGCCACCTATTATTATTGGGGTATGATTGTTCTTAGCAAGGTGAACAAATCTCTCCATCATGAATGTCACGATATTGACATGTCGACCTTGATCGACATATAGCAAGATGAAGAGTTCGTCGTGGGACACTATGGTGTTGTTCTCTTCCTTACCAAACAGGGTCTGGGCTAGTATTTTATGGAAGTAGCGGATAGCAGGGTTATGGATCATCTGTGAGTGCATCTCATTCAGGTTAGGGTTTGATTCTCTAGTTAAGCTACCCCAAAAGTCATCTAGGTCGATGTTATCGATCAGTTCCTCCTGGCGGGTAGTAAAAGCGAAAGGGCCACTAGGAAATCCTAGGAGGTCAGCAAGGTCTCGCCGGCTATAGGTGAAGTCCATGCTAAACAGCCTAAAGGATATCAACCCTTTGTTAAGTCTGTAACCATGCTCGGGGTTGTAAACCAGGGAGCTAAGGAATTCTAAGGTTAATTCACGGTAAGTGACAAACCGTCTCTTAATAGCTGCATTCTCCCACCCTAGCTGGTTAAACATAAATAGGATGTTATCTCAGATACCTAACTTATCCGTGGTAGGTCCATCATAATAAATCGATAATGCCATGTCCTTCCGAGCTAGATAATCATACCGCCTTCTCTAGACTCTGCCTCTGAAAACTGTATCTACTTGTTGCATGATGAAAGTAGGTAACTAACTAGTTAGTACTTTTCCTGTTTATCAGTATCCAATTGTCGCATTACGCGAAAAACCGGCGGGAAAAAGAAATAACAGAGCCGCCACCGTGCGTTATTTATCCCAAAAGAGGGGAAGGAAACGCTCGAAGTAAACCTGGAAAGGACATGGTCTCGCGACCAGAGAAAGATGGGATCGGGAGTCGGTTATGCGAAGGGAAGGTATTAGCACCCCTACGCATCCGTCGTACTCGACGGGATCCACGCTCAGAAAGAATAGAAGAAAGGTTGCTAAAGATACTGCTCAAACACTGCACAAACCGGAGTGAAACACAGAAAGGACGGAAAAAGAGGGACTCGGCAGGATATCGCATCCTGGGCCTACGTAGTCTATCAGACACAGACATCAGAGTCGACGTAGTTCGGGAATAGGGGAAACGTGCTCGCTAGGATGTCACATCCTATGCATACGTATCTTCTCTAACTAGAGAAAGAATCAGAGCACTCGTAGCTCGGCTAACGCACACCAAACAGAACCACACAGGAAACCAACTGCCAATCGCTGGACTTATGTCAGACTCCAACAAGCAAACAAGACACAGGAAACCAACTGCCAATCGCTGGACTTACGTCAGACTCCAAACACACACAAAGGGGTTGAAAAAGAAAAAAGGGCGCCCGGAGACATCAGCTCATCTCCTGCCTACGTACCTCATCTGGTATGAGGATCAGGGCGACGTAGTTCCCCTTAACAGGGAAAGAACTTCTAACCTAACCAGAGACAAGGGAGATAACAAGCTACTAGGGAGACTACGACTCGAGCCTAGAAGTTGTCATGCATAAGATCCCTATGTTGAGGTCTCTATCCTAACTTGCACAGGCAGCAAGCTAGCCTAAACAGCACAATCATCAAACACAAGCACAAGTAGCACAGACTATATACAAACAATTGGCTCATACAAGGCTAGGCTTTAGTCAAGGGGTCACGTCAACCTCGACAAACAAGCCAACTGGAATGGGGTGTGGTTAGCTCTTAACCTTAACATTGAGAGTTAGGGTGAAGCAGATGCAATGGGAAGTGAGGGTAAGACCTCACAGCTCTTATCCCTGGCCTGGGAGAGCTTGACTCAAATAGAAAATGTGGGAGTTCAGAATGTAGGAACTCTTCTCCACATGACTGACACAACAAGATCTTGGGTTCTTATTCAAGATGCGTCAACACATGGTGTGAGCAAAGTGAATGACACAACTGAATAGCAGGGGATGGATTGCACATCCCTTTTATCTGCCAATTGCCTCTTGAGAGGTCTTTACCTGCTTGGCACAAAATTAAACAACCACAAGCATTGCCTCTTAAGGAGGGCTTCAGACAGGTGCCTGCCAAAGTAACATGACAGGTCTTCCAGACTACATGAAGATCAAGGAATTATACCTCAGTGGTATGCAAACCACAAGCAAGCAAAGCAAAGTTCAAATGAACTTAAAGCAACTTAGGTACCTGTGGAAACAGCTAAACCAATCAGTACAAAATCCAGACAAACAATCAACAGTCAATATTCAAACAGACAGACAAATCCAATGTGCACAATGAGCAAACACAAGTGAACCATCATCAAGGCCTACAAAACAAACCAAGGTTAGCCAACAACAACAAATGATCAAGCTCAAATGAAGGAGCAACATCAACCATGGAGATGTATACTTGAACCTGAAATCACAACTCAAATAGTAAGTCCAAACCACTAGGTCAAAGCCTAGGGTCAAAAGGGGATCAAAAATCCAAAACAGAAGCTCAAACTCAACATGAATCATATTTAACCAATCAAGAACAAATCCTAAAAAGGACCAAACCAAAATCATCATGCAAGTTCATGTAATAGGCAAGAGAAGTCAAAGACCAATTCAAGGCACACATTTGATCATTACGAATGAAAATTCCAAATCAAAACAGAAATGATTCAAATAATTCTGGAAAAATTCATGAGCATTCAATGCATCCAAAACATCCATCATACAAAAAATCAGAAGCATTAGAGGTAATTTGGCATGGAAATCAAATTGCACAAGTTGAACAACCAAAGGTGTGACACAAATTGTCACACCATGCTAACATGAGCATAAAACAGAAATGGTACATGAGAAAAATCCCAAACCAAGCGTCAAAGGTCCATCAATGTGTCTAGAATCACCATGTAAAATTTCAAGTCCATTGGATTAAAAACAAGCATTTCATGATAGTTTGAACAAAGCAATGTCACAAATGCACATGTGTTCAATCAACCTAGAGCAAGTAAAATTCCAGCCAGGCACAACTTCCAAATTCATGATCATAAAAAACTAGACATTCCAAGGATCATTTTGCAAAAAATTGGGAGCGATTTGGAGCATTTTTCAATTTGTTATGGATTTTACAAGTTGGCATAAAAAATGAAATTCAAACATGAACAAGGCATGACATTTGGAGGGAAAACATGAAAAAATGCTGAACATTTGAAAAGAGTGCTCGCTGGGAATCGATCCCTGCCAAAATTCAAATGGAGCGTGCCAAGGCAAAACGACCTCGTTTCATTAAAACCCTAAGCCTGCGCAAATTTGGACGGTTCAAACCGACGCTATTTGCAAAGAACCGACGCAATTTTTCCAGAATTCATGAATCTTCATCTTCTTCACGAGGAAGAAGATGAACACGGTGAACTTCATGCATCAATTTTCCAGAAAATCCAGAAATCCACAAAAAAAGCATATCACTAGCAAGATCTTTCAATGGTGAGCAAGGATCTACAAACATCTAAGCTTAAAACATCAAAATCAAAGAGAATCGAGCATGAACATTTTTGCATCTCAAACTTCAAATGCACATAACTCAGTCAATAATGCTCCATTTCACACGATTTTTCTACCAGAATTCTCAGTAAACAAAGATCTACACAATCATACACATGGATTTGAGAATAAGTGAGATCGAATTTCCTACCTCTTGAAGAGCAGGTTATGGTTTTGCACAATCCAGCACTTGTAACGATCCAGATCACTTCCAGGATGCTTGTAGAGATGATTGATGAAGAATTTGAAGCTCTAACACGTGTGAATCCAGTTTAATTTGAAAACTCCATTGATGCATCCAAGCTTGAGCATGCACGAAATTGAGCAGAAATCCACAAGATGCACGTTCAATCTTACTCAAAAACACTCCATGATCATGAATTTACCAAGAGAAATGAGGTTTATGTGAAGAATTTGGAAGTTCTTTGTGAGAGAAAAATTTGAGCAAAATTCTAAATCTAGATCTGAAAATGTGTGTTATCTGAATGAAACAGTTGTGATTAGCTTATATATCCCTTGCTAATCATTCTGAAATTAAGCTTAAGCCATGTTTAATTGGGATTAGAAAGAAATAAGGTGCATGCACAAATTTGCATTTTCACCTCATGCATGAGATGCACACGTGAACAATACACACCAAGGCCCAAATTCACTCAAAATTACTTTTCAAACACAATGGCAATGGTAGAAAGTCCATACAATGCACCATTTTTAAATTTCCAAATTTCCCTCCAAAATTGACTTGGATATGCAAATGCTCATGTGATAACATTTCATGCAATGTGATGGTTGATTTGGAAACCTCATGACATGAGAAGAACAATGCAAAAAGAACCACCAAATTTGGAGTTTTGGTTCAAAAGATATGGCCATTTGAAGTTTCAAGCATACTTTGCAATGATTTGATCATAACTCCTTAACCATTCATTATAAATTCATGATCTTGGACTTTTTAGAAATGGGAGAGAGAGAGAGATTCAACTTTCATGTTGGACAAAATTTCATTTAAAGCTTCTTTGATGTTGGAAAGTTGAGTTGAAGTTGGTCCAAAAACTTGCCATTTTTGGAAACTTGAAATTACAGGTCACTTTCCATTTTCAGAAACTTTTGATCTGGCTTCAAAATCTTCAAGGTAGATGTTTGACATGTTGAATAACCTTCTTTGGGACATGAATGAAGTGTCTCAATCCATTTCTCCATATCCTAGCCCTCAGTTGACTTTTATGGGCCTCAGATGACTTGGTCATGCACTGTGGACTTTGAACCTTCAACACTTGGCCAAATTGCTTCCAAATGATCCTTGGGTCATGTAAGCTCTCTAGAACAACCATAGGGCCTTTATCTCATGGAAAAACCCTTGCTCTCTTGCACAAATGGATTCTCCTGATCAGTTTTGACTGATGAAATGCAACATGCTATGCAATGCTAATGACCTAAAAATGAAATGTATATACAAATGGGAGGTGCAAATTTGAGGTGCTACACCAATATGTCTAAGTTAGTAACTAGAAGCAACAAGAATGACTACAAAGAATCAAGAAGAGGGGAGCAAAAAGAATAAAGAAGAAAATCAAAGAAGGAAAAAAGTTTGTAGCAAAGATAACAACAACAAAAAAAAGAACAGGTGGGTTGTCTCCCACTAAGTACTTTGTTTAATGTCGTAAGTTCGACAGTAGCGTCGCAGTGTACTAGGTTTGGGGTTGAGCGGGCGGCTCTATGATTCTAAGACTGTTCGAATAGTCTCTATTTTCAATATTATGATAATGCTTTAATCGCTACCCGTTTACTATAAAAGGTTCACTATTCCTACCTTTTATTTCTATCGCACCGCTTTTGAGGACTTTGGTGATCTCGAAAGGGACGGACCACCTAGATTTAAGTTTTCCTGGAAAAAGTTTAAGTCTTGAATTGAATAGTAGCACTATGTCGCCGACATTAAACTCCTTCCTAGAAATGTGTTTGTCATGCCATCTTTTGGTTCGCTCTTTGTATATCCTGGCATTCTCATAGGTGTCCAGTCTCAGCTCTTCCAATTCGTGAATATCCAGAATTCGTTTTTCGCCTGCAGAAGTATAGTTTATATTTATGGTCTTAATTGCCCAATATGCTTTGTGTTCTAATTCCACAGGGAGATGACATGATTTACCATAGACTAGTTTAAAGGGTGTGGTTCCTATTGGGATTTTGTAAGCCGTCCTATAGGCCCACAGAGCTTCGTTTAGTTTAGATGACCAGTCTTTTCTGGATATTCCTACAGTCTTCTCTAGAATTTGTTTTATTTCTCGATTCGAGACTTCGACTTGCCTGCTAGTTTGTGGGTGATAAGGTGTTGTTACACGGCGTCAGACTCCATACTTCAGAAGAAGTTTTCCAAAGATATTTGATATGAAGTGGGAGCCACCGTCACTAACTACTAGTTTTGGCACACCGAATCTAGGAAAGATAATGTTCTTGAACAACTTAATTACTACCCGTGTATCGTTTGTCGGAGAGGCTACAACCTCGATCCATTTTGAAACATAGTCAACAGTAATGAGTATGTACTTATTACCAAAAGAAGCTGGGAATGGTCCCATGAAGTCAACCCCTAATACATCGAAGACTTCTACTTCTAAGATTCATGTTTGTGGCATTTCATCGCGTCTTAAGATGTTGCCAGTGTGTTGGCACAGGTCGCATTTTATAACCGCATTATGGACATCTTTCTATAGAGTGGACCAAATGAGGCCCGATTGCAGGATCTTAATACATGTCTTTGAGGTACTTGCATGCCCTCCATAGGGAGCAGAATGGCAATGAGAGATTATATCATCTATTTCATCCTCAGGGACACATCGACGGAAAATACCGTCGGTACCTCTTTTGAAAAGCAGAGGTTCATCCCAGTAATATTATTTTAGATCGTGAAAGAATTTCTTCTTTTGTTGGTAAGATAGGTCCGGTGGAAGTACTCCTACAGCTAGGTAGTTGACAAAATCAACATACCATGGCAGAGTTGCATTCACATGTATTTCTTCCACAGATTCTTCTATTTCTATATCGTTTAATGTTAGTTTAGACATATCACTTTCCATTTGGGCTATGAGTCGTTCGTAAGGGAAATCATCATTAATTGGAATTTGTTCAAGTTTATTCCCTTCGATTCGTGATAAGTGGTCTGCTACTACGTTTTCAGTACCTTTCTTATCTTTTATCTCTAAGTCAAATTCTTGTAAGAGCAGGATCCATCTTAAAAGTCTTGGTTTGGCATCCTTCTTACTTAGCAGATATCAAATAGCGGCGTGGTCGGTATAGATGATAATTTTCGTCCCTACTAGGTAGGAACGGAATTTGTCCAAAGCGAACACGACGACTAGAAGTTCTTTTTCAGTGGTGGCATAGTTCATTTGGGCTGGATCTAGTGTTCTACTTGCATAGTAAATAGCATGAAGCTTCTTATCCTTTCTTTGTCCTAGTATTGCGCCTACTGCGTAATCACTCGTATCACACATGATTTCGAAAGGTAATCTCTAGTCAGGTGGTTGCATTATGGGTGCGGTGATTAAAGATGTTTTTAGTTGGTTGAACGTTGTTAAGCATTTTTCATCAAAGATGAAATCAGCGTCTTTCATTAATAAACCCGTAAGTGGCTTGGTAATTTTTGAGAAATCTTTGATAAAACGTCGGTAGAAATCGATGTGTCCTAAAAAGCTTCGTATTTCTCGTTCGGTTTTAGGAGGTTGAAGGTTCTCTATGATTTCGATCTTAGCTTTGTCTACTTCAATTCATCTATCAGATACCACGTGACCTAACACGATTCCTTGTTAGACCATGAAATGGCATTTCTCCCAGTTTAAAATGAGGTTTACTTTTACGCATCTTTCGAGTACCATTTCAAGGTTTGATAGACATCCTTCAAAACTCTACCCACAAACAGAGAAGTCGTCCATAAAGACTTCCATGATGTCGTCTATAAAATTGGCGAAGATTGCCATCATGCATCTTTGAAATGTTGCGGGAGCATTGCATAATCCAAATGACATTCGTCGGTAGGCGAATGTACCATAAGGGCATGTGAAGGTAGTCTTTTCTTGGTCGTCAGGATGGATTGGGATTTGAAAGAATCTTGAATAACCGTCTAGATAGCAGAAGTGAGAATGCTTAGCCAATCGTTCGAGCATTTGGTCAATGAAGGGTAAAGGGAAATGATCTTTCCGAGTGGCTTTGTTTAGTTTTCTATAGTCAATGCACATTCTACTTTCGGTCACAACTCTTTGTGCTATAGATTCACCCTTCTCGTTCTTAACAACTGTAACACCCCATTTCTTGGGTACTACATGAACGGGGCTAACCCATTGACTATCGGAGATTGGGTATGTGATTCCAGCATCTAGAAGTTTCTTTACTTCATCCTTGACTACCGTACTTAGGATTGGGTTGATCCTTCTCTGGTGTTCTCTAGAGGTTTTACAATCTTCCTCCAGCATAATGCGATGCATACTTATGTGGTTTCTTGCATCTCCATCTCTCTCACGCACTCGTCTATGACATCTAGTAGATAACAGGTGTCGTCTATAACTGGCGCTTGTAAGAATTGGGTCAAGATGAATTCAACCTTTTCCTCTCCAACTTCGAATGTCAGCCTACCTCTCTTTACGTCTATTATGGCTCTGGCGGTACCCAAGAATGGCCTTCCTAGTATGATAGGTGTACTGGCATCTTCTTTGATGTCCATGATTATGAAGTCTGTAGGAATGTAAATTTATCCTACATGTACGGGGACATTCTCTAGTATACCGACAGGATATTTGATTGAGCGGTCAGCTAATTGAACAGACATCTTGGTCGGTCTTAATTCTCCCATACTGAGCCTTTTATAGATGGTTAAGGGAATTACACCAATGTTGGCTCCTAGATCGCATAGAGCTTTGTCTATGATGAATTTTCCAATGACACAGGGTATGGAAAAACTACCTGGGTCTTTTAGTTTGGGAGGCATGTTATTCTGGATTATTGCGCTACACTCGGCAGTAAGTGTAACTGTCTCGTTATCCTCAATCTTTTTCTTATTGGATAGGATTTCCTTAAGAAATTTGGCATAGGAGGGCATTTGTGTGATGGCTTATGTAAAGGGTATTGTAATTTTTAGTTGCTTCAGAAGTTCAACAAATTTCCTAAATTGACTCACAGTTTTAGAACTTTTGAGTCTTTGAGGGTATGGAATGGGTGGTTTATAAGGAGGCGGAGGCACATAAGGTTTCTCTTTCTCTTCGGCCTCTTGGGAATTATCTTCTATTTCCTTTGGTTCATTCCCCTGCTCAGTTGAGGTTTTGTCTGGTTTTTGGTACATGGCAGGGTTTTGGAGTCTTGGATCTACGGGTCCGTCTATTTCTTTTCCACTCCTCAGTATAACGGCATTTGCGTGTCCTTTTGGATTCGGTTGCGGCTGTCCAGGAAATGTTTCAGCTGGAGCGGCTGTAGATGCTTGATGTTGAGCCACTTGTGAAATCTGTGTTTCAAGTATTTTATTGTGGGTGGCTAAGGCGTCTACTTTGCTCGCTAGTTGTTTAAGTTGCTCGCTAGTATGTATGTTTTGGTTCAAGAAGTCTTTGTTTGTTTGAGCTTGGGTAGATATGAAGCTTTCCATCATTAATTCGAGATTTGACTTCCTAGGTATGTTAGGAGCATTATTAGCTGGCTTTTGATATCCAGGCGGAACAGCTGGTGCTTGGCCAGGTGCATACATGGTGTTGTTATTCTTATACGAGAAATTAGGATGGTTTTTCCAACCTGGGTTGTAGGTATTCAAATAGGGATTTCCTTGTGCATAATTCACTTGATCGGTTGAGACTCCTGCTAATATTTGACATTCTTGTGCAGTGTGTCCAGGGTTTCCACATAACTCACAGTTTGGAGTTACAACAGCCACGGTGGCTGCGGATGGTGTAGCGGTGTATTCGTCGCTATATGATCTATTGATTAAATCATAAGCAAAGCATACAATGAATTCGAGTCGCCACCGCACTTTTATTTATCCAAAGGACTGGCTAAAAAGCGAACAAAAGCCTAAGAAGTTTTACGCGTAGAAAACTAATGAAAAGATCAGAGAGTCTGGGTAAGGGGTAAATTACGCAATGGGAAGGTGTTAGGCACCCACTACGTCCTAGGTACTCCTAGGGAGCCCTTTTCACACTTGTTGTATAAAATGGTTATTTGTTATGAAATATTTATTGTGCAAACATGATTGGGATGATGAGAAAAGAATGTACAAGTTAGTTATTTTTGTGTTCGAACGGATGAACCCGTTGCCTACGTACCTTCCATCAAAGGTAAGGATCAAAACGCCGTAGTTCGGCTAAAAGATTTCCAAAAGTTAGTGGATTCAATTTTAAACACAAACCCTAAGGTCTTACGTTATCCACGGGAGAAAACTCAACCTTATAAAACAACGAGTCCACCATGTGAGAAAAGCTTCAACTTGCTAGTGAGGGGTTAACCCTATAATAAGCAAGGAAGACTTACAATTCAATCAACTAAGGACAGATAGGTGAGATTGACATCAACCAACTAGGATAAATCAAACCTAAGGCTAATGTATGAAAACTTAGCAAGAATGGACAAAGCCACAAAACCATTGAATGGGTGAAGTTAATTGATTATGAGTATTCACAAAAGGAGGGTCAAAGTATGATTAAGATTGATTCAAAAGAAGTATTATGAAATGGAGTTTGAAAAAGTCAAGGACTTGGGGTCCAGGTTTTTGATTTAAAAGCATGAAGATGTTTGCACAATATTTATCTCAAGTTTTGAAAGCAATGTGTGAAAAAGTTTAAGACAAAATGGATGAATGGATGAAGATGGAGTGTAAAACTTCCTAGAAGGTTCACCTCTTGAAATCATATAGAAGATGACTCAAGTGTGTCCTTTGGAATAGGCAATGAGCAATAATAAACAAGCAAAGCAAGAAAGAAAGTTAAAAGCGGATACCGGATGCCAATTACTGGACTTATACCAATCTCCTAAAACAGAACTGGATATCAGAGGCCACTCTATGGACTTATACTAATCTCCTCAATAAAGAAATAAAAAGTGGATACCGGATGCCAATCTATCTGGACTTATACCAATCTCCAACAAAAGCAAAAACAAGACATTTGGATGTCAGATGCCAATCTATCTGGGCTTACTCTAACCTCCAACATATGATCATAGGAAAACAAATGCCAAATTACACGGACTTACAATTGCATCCTCACATAAATCAAACAAATGCATCAAGCAAAGAGATGATGAGTGGCCAATGAAATGGTCTTACAACTCACTTCCATATCATAGGAACAATGGCCAATGAATGGTCTTACAATCGTCCTCAATGGGCAAACAACAAAGATATGTCACAGAGACAAATGAAATGATCATGCACTAATGAGTAATTGATGATGATAAATGCACAAAGCATGCAAGCAGACATGTGTATATGAAGTGAGCAATCAATCAATTGAAGTCATTCAGCATACACTATAACCAAACAATCAGGCTCATACAAAAGGGTTAGGCATTGAAGCCAACTGGAATAGGGTTAATGGTGCTCTTAACCTTGACATTGAGAGCCAAGGTGAAGCAGATGAAAGGATATGAGGGGTGTGCCTCATTGCTCTTATCCCTGGTCAGGGAGAGCATTGAATATCAGAAGGTGTGGGAGTTCAGAAAGTAGGAACTCTCTCCACAGATTATTGACTCGATAGATCTTGGGTTTTTACTCAACATGTATCAAACACAAGTAGTGTGAGCAATGTGAGTGACACACACAATAGTAGGAGATAAGTTGCATATCTCTTGGGTTCTACCAATTGCCTTATTTAAAGGACTTTTCCTGCTTGGGACAAATGTAAACACACACAAGCATTGCCTCTTAAGGAGGACTTCAGACAGTTGCCTGGCCAAGTAACAGGCCAGGTCTTCCAGACTACATGAAGATAAGGAATTATACCTCAATGCAAATTGCTATTAAAGCAAAGCAAAGCAAGTTCTTAAAGAACTAAGCAACTAAGGGTACCTGAAACCAGTCAAACAGAATCAGTACACAACTCAAAGTCAAACCAAAATAAGATAGGGATCAACAGTCAACACAATCAGTTAAATATGCAATGCACAAGGCTCAAAGCATGTGAGCCAAGCAACCTACAAAACAAACAAGTTAGTCATGATAATCAATCAAGCTCATTCAATTTGTATTGATCTCTTTGAAACATTTGTTGCTTAACCTGAAACAACAAACTTAAACATGAGCAACATGACCACTAGGACAAGCCTAGGGTCAAAAAGAGATAAGAAAGTCAAAACAGCAAGTGACAAGTGTCCAAAATCAAGTTCAAACAATCAAGAAACAAACTCAATTGGTTTCAAGTTCATATCAATCATCATCATCATTTCATAAGCAAATTAGGTCAAAGCATGGCATATAGGAGTTCAAAGAAGTCAACCGAATGATTTAGCTCAAAACCAATCTCAAACATCTCAAACAATTCTCAAATAATTCATGATCAAATATCATCCATAACATGATAAGCATATCAAATTTCAGCTCATTTGGATCAAGGGAAGTAGGTCAATGAAAATCAGAAATGCAAGGCAAGTTCAAGCATGCTCAAAGAAGTCAACCCAACATGCACCAACTTTAATAAATCATAAAACAGTGACAACATATGAGAAATGAATGGGATCAAAACCATGACAAAGCTTAAGATGTCTACTAATCACATGTCAAATTTCAAGTTCATCCAATTAAGTATGAGAATTTCACAAATCAAATGAGAACATGTGTCACAAAAAGTCAACAAATGACCAAACAGGGGAGAAAATCCCAAACAAATAGGAAATGCCATCAATAATTCCAGGAAAAATCACATGTAAACTAGACATCCACAAGTATGTTCATGCAAAAATTCAAACCAATTTGAGTTCAAAAAGCATGGTAATTAAAATCATGAAGTTGGACATGAATGGTGTGACACAAATTGTCACACCCCTAATCAAAAAATCATAACTCACAAACCAGAAATGATAAATTCACAAACTCTACACCAAAATCACCATGAATGTGTCTAGTTTAAGCACAAAAAATTTGGGAAGCATTGGATAATGTATCATCATTTCACAATTGATTTGGCAAGACATACATAAAATGGACACATATGACAAACCCTAGCACAATTTAAAATCCACACATGCAAAAAATCTGGAAAAAACATGATAAAAAACTAGAGATCAAGATGAACATTTTGCAAAAAAACCCATGAAATTTGGATCAAAATTGAGTGTGCTATGATTTTTGTAAGTTTGGTACATAAAATGAAATAAAAATTGAGAAAGAAAATGAGTTAATTAAATAAATAAACACGGAATGGCAATATGGTAAATAAGTGATCCCTTAAGTGAAACGCACCGTTTCACTTAAGGAGGTGGCAGGCGTGGATTCGTCATGGCAATGGAACAGTAGGAAATTCATGCAAAACAAAATGCTACAGCCAAAACACGATCTGGACTTTTGGAAATTAGGGTTTACTGTTACTGTTCATCATCCTCATCAAATCGTGAAAAAAAATTTCTCCCAGAAATGGAAAGTAAGCATACCAATCGAATCAGCAGACAACATACATCAACATTCCAACAACCATTTTTATTAAATCATGCTATCATGAAAGAACTAAGCAAAAACATATTTGAGTGTCAAGCTTTAAATCAATGTAACTCTCAAAATATTCCACCATTTTTAATGATTCAAAGCTCATTGTGACCAGCAAAGCAAGATCAATCTAAACCATGGCATGATTTTGGAAATAGAGAGATTCGAAACCTTACCAAAATTGGAGCACAGTGATGATTCAGATGTTGTTTGGCTGTGATGTGTAGAAACAGATGCACTATGTCGTTTGTATTGATGAATGGTCGAAGAATGTTAGCTCAGCAATGTTGATTCTAGCTTAAAACCAAATCTGCCATGGAAATGCTTTGATGTAACAGTCACGATTCCTTGCTTTCAGTGGTTGTTTCAGGCTTGCAATGAGCTCAAAAATGATGGTGAATGATGAAGCAACCAACACAAGTTCGAGTTCTCTGAGGTTTTTCAGTAAAA
The DNA here is from genome assembly GCF_024323335.1 of Lathyrus oleraceus. Classification (NCBI taxonomy): domain Eukaryota; kingdom Viridiplantae; phylum Streptophyta; class Magnoliopsida; order Fabales; family Fabaceae; genus Lathyrus; species Lathyrus oleraceus. The sequence goes on from NC_066582.1 coordinate 367,681,559, forward strand.
AATCAAGATGGAGAAAATGAGTGTTTTTGAGAGCAAGAGAGTTTTTTTCTGTTTTGTGAGAGTGGCTGCTAGGGTTTCTGCAGAAAATGTTCCATATATATTCTGTGTTTAGTTACTAAGTGTTTGGTTAGTGAGTGGTAATCACAATTTGCTAAAATGACATGTTTTACCAATTTACTAAAAACCAACTCAAGTTGCATGGGGGTGCATGGAACTGCACGAAATTGGGCTCAAGCAAATCCCAAATACCAATTCTGAACATTTGCCAATGGTACAAAGTGTTGGAAATGATTATTTTGAAAGTCCATTTTTCCACCTCACTTATTTTAATTCAAACCACCTTAAAAATGCCATTTTGCTTGGTTGAGTTTTGGTAAAATGTGATGAAAGATTTGGATAGAGTACATCAAATATGACTTGTAGCAAAAAACTCCACCCAATTTGGCCAAATGGTTTGAAAGATATGGCCTTTTGAAGTTCAAAATTTTTTGAGAATGATTTGATCATAACTTGCCAACCATAAATGGGAATTGAGTGTTCTTGGACTTTTTGAAAATGGGAGAACAAGATCTTCAATTTTCATGTTGGGAAAAAATTCATTTGAAGCTTGTATGATGATGTAATTTTGAGGAGAAGAAGTTTCCATTTTTGGCAAATTCCAATTACAAGTCAACTTTCTATTTTTGGAAATTTCTTGTATGACTTTATTTTCTTCACTGTGGATGTTTGACATGTTGCATGAGGCTTATATGGACATGAATGAGACCTCTCAGACCAATTCCCACCATCAAATCACTGATTAAATGCACAGTTGACCAAGGTTGACTTCAGTTGACTTTGCTAGGGTTTTGCTTGACTGAACCATGTTCTGATGAATTCCAAACCCTAATCACTTGATATCTTGATTCAAAATGATGTCACAACTCATATGAACTCTTGATGAATGATCATGGTGCCCAAATTCTGCAAGAATGGCCACCATCTATCTCAATGACTGACTTTGACTGATTTGACCTAATTGGCTTCATCTGCAAGTAACATGGTTAGATGACAATATTTTTGTACTTTTGGTTAATAGACAGATGAAAAGCAATGATATGCAAATGCAATACATGCTTGGTGATCAAGAACCACACTCACAAGATACCCACCCACTAGGAGGGAAACAAAGGTGTACAATGATCCTTGAGGCCATGATATGATATGATATAGGCCATGAGGGATCTTAGGGCCAAAATTGGGGTCTTACAGATGCCCCTATTTAAGGTCATTCTAGCCGGAGAAGTGAAGTTTAGAAATATTCATCTCGACGCGGTAGAATGGGCTTAAATAACAGTAATGAGACAAATTTTGGTCCCTAAGAGACCTCATGATGCAAATGTATGTACGCAAAAGACACAAATTCTGTGGGGAATATGATTCACACAGAAGAAAAGACGATCCATCGGAGTAATACACTCACCAGGAACAAAGACTCTAACAAAACTCTTGTTGGAGATAAACAAAACTGACACGGCGTGAACAAGACACGACTCTGATTAAGGAATAACAGAAAATCAGACTGGAGACCTCACTGAGGAGTGGAGGACTCACACTGGGGAAAAGAAAAATTCCAAAGGAAAATAAATCCATTGGAGAGACACAAGCTGACTCCTGGGAAGAAGCAAAAGGAAATTCCACTGAGGAAGCACCAAAGGATGAGATGTTACCGGTATAAGGGTAACAAACTCCAGAAAAATGAATATCTATGACCGGTATAAGGGTGAGAGATATCAATCAACCAAACATCTGAGAAAGACCTGAAAAAGGTACATAAACTCAGGAAAATCTGACTCCGCAGGGGGACCGAGGTCATAATAGGGAGCAGAAAGGAAGGAACACCAGGGATACCGAGGTATATAATAGGTGACCGTCCGAAGACGTGAATTGGTGTGTATGCCAAAACACTCATCATCCGAAAGGAGGGCTTGAAAAAGCAAATCGACTTACAGGATGGACATTCGAATCCACAACGGGAAAACGAACCTTACTCAACTGGGGACACAAACCCAAAGAGTGCATGAGATATAATATCCATTACCGGCAGACCGTGGATAAGAATACTCGCATGAGATATATTATCTATTACCGTCTGAACGTAGATAATAAACTCGCATGGTAAGAAACACCAGAGATACCGAGGTATATAATAGGTGATCTACCGAAAACGTGAATTGGTGTGTGTTCCAAAACACTCATCATCCTGAAGAGAGCGAAAGCAAACTTTTTTATAGGATGGATATTTGATTCTATAAAGAATGCAAATCTTACTCAGCTGGGGAAAACAAACAAAGTGTTCGAAAAAAGAGTGCATGAGATATATTATCTATAGCCGTCAAAACGTAGATAATGTACTCGCATGGAAAATTATCCTGAACCGGGTTGTAGGTTGTTTATAGGATAAGATCCGAAGACGTGAATTGGTTTGTGTTCCAAAACACTCATCATCCTGAAGAAAGCTAGAACAGCAGACTTGTTTATAGGACGGACGTTCGATTCCACAAGGAATACGAAACTTACTCTGCGGAGAAAACAATCAAAAGATTGACCCAAGAGTGAACGAGATATAATATCCATTGCCGTCAGAACGTGGATAGAATACTCACATGGAAGATTATCCTGAACCGGGTTGTAGGTTGTTTATAGGATAAGATCCGAAATCGTGAATTGGTTTGTGTTCCAAAACACTCATCATCCGAAAGGAAGCTGGTTAAGGGATGGATATCCGATTCTATAAAGAATACGAATCTTGCTCAGCTGGGGAAAATCAACAAAGGATTCCAACTAAAGAGCGCATGAGACATATTATTCATTACCGGCAGACCGTGAATAATATACTCGAAAGGAAAAGACACCAGAGATACCGAAGCATATAATAGGTGACTAACCAAAAAGAGAGACAATCGATACCAAGCATCCGGGTAAACGAAAGATAACTCAAAGGGATAAATTGCAAGCATCCGGCAATTATCCAACAATAAAGAACATTCGACTCCACGAAGGGAAATAACGAATCTTACTCGATCAGGGAAACACAAAAGGTTTTGACTGAAGAGTGCATGAGATATATTATTCATTACCGGCAGACCGTGAATAACATACTCGCATGGAAGATTATCCACAACCGGTTACTGGGTTAATAAAGGATAAAATCCGAAAAGAAAGGCATCGGGATACCAAACTAGGTATATAATGATGAACAATCAAAGGGAGCAACAGACATTACCAACAAGAGGGTAAATGAAAGAAGGCTCGCTGGGAATGCATTGATGAAAATCAATGATCCGGGGAACACAATCACTGACAAAAGGTGAAAGGACCCGCTGGGGATAAAATTGCTAGCATACGACAATTATCCACAAAAGACTTGCTAGGGATATAAGTGCTTATCTGAGCAACTTATCCAAGCGAAAGGAAGATCAACATCAAGTATTGAATGAAGATAACCACAAAGAGGGGATTGTCATCGGTTGGGATGAACAACAAAATTAACTCTGCAAGTGGAGAAAACAGGGTTTATGACTACCGGTTCGTAGGTAGAAAAACCGCAAAGATAGGACTTACGACTGCTGGTTTGTAGGCAGAGGGCCAAACTCTGGTGGGGATAACCACAAAATTAGGGTTTACATCTACCGAATACGGGGTAGAAAACCAACAACTCCGCGTGGGGATAGAACAAATCACAAATCCGCACGGGAAACCAAAATAGGGCTTATAACAAACCACAAACTGCCGGAGAGCAGGAAAATAGGATTTACAACTACCGACTGTTAGGTAGAAACCTAAAACTACTTCGTTGGGGAACAACCCACTGGGAAGCACAAGACTTTTGACAAATAGCCGGTTCGGGAATAATCCGAAAAGACAGACTGAATCAAGACATGTCCTAATGAGGATGTAACTCAAATAGGAAAATCCGTCCCAATATATGTGTTGGGGAGGAAACGGAAGAAACCGTCATCCACGAGGATATATCTCAGTGGGGAACTGCAGAAGGACAGACAACAGACATTTTTTGCTTATGGGGCTGACTCTATGTGGAGAGATTTAGACACCCTACATCTGCTAGGGGAAGATCTATAGAGAAGATCGGTATCACCATAGCAGGGAACACAACAAATAAAGGATATATGGCAAACAATGCAACATGAATATCTGAATGTTATGAATATGCATGAACATGCGTGATTTATGTTTGATGAATGCTGACAAAACAGACAATTCTAACACAAACAGGTCCAGGAATCAAACGCCAGGTATTATACTTCCAGGGGAAAACCAACTGGAAAGCCAATCTGCCGGAGATCTATATGCTGAGAAACAAAGATCTGCGGGTACTGCTGAGGAAGCAGAGGATCAGAGATATCAAGAAACCAAATCTCCGAGTGACGGATCAGCAAACAAACCGATCAGGGCACAGAAAGTCACAACAGGCAAAACAGCCACCAAGACGAATCTGTTGGAGAACAAGAGAAAACCCAAGATATCTGCAGGGGATCCCAGTGTCAACTGAGAAACAAAAGGTGCCTTGGCGCAAGCACGAACTGCTGTAGAAGCAACTCCACATAACTCCGCTGGGGAACAACCCACTGAGGGAGAATGTACCACACAAGTAGATTCTGCAACAAGCCACTCTACTTGGGAGAGAATACACATAGCAAAACTGATTGCAACAAGTAGATTCTGCAATATAAGCCACTCTACTGGGGATCACAAGCAGTCAGGAAATCAATCCGTTCTCTAAATGCTAGAGCCATCATCCGACCATACTGGGGATTGAAGGAGTATTCAACAGGCGAAACTGCCACAACAAACGTTCTGCAGACTATGCTGAGGGAAAGATGGTTGAAATACTGGGATGTCAACCCAATCAACCACTGAATAAGAAAATAAATCCTGCTCTGCTGAGGAGAACAAACACTCTGATAGAGAGACAGCAACAACTCTTCAGACGACTTCGCCGGGGAAAAGGTAAAGTACCGGGTATCAAACCGCCGACTTACCGAGTCTTTTAAAAGGAAAACGACCGTGCTGAGGAAACAGACAACTCTGCTGGTACCTGCACTGGGGAAAGTGACAACAACTCTGCTGGCGAATGTGCTGAGGAGACAAATAAAGTCTGGGGATGTCGACCCACTGGAGAAAGTGACGGGGCACCAAGATGACAAACCATCAATCGCCGAATCTTCTTTAAGAAGAGCACCCATGTTGGGGAAAATTGCTGCTGGAGAAAACGAAGTCTTCAACAACACTCTGCTTGCGACTATACTGGGGAACAACCCCAACAACAACTCTGTTTGAGGAACAACCCCAACAAAGATCTGAAGAAAGAAGATACAACCAAACCAGGAATATGAACAAATGTCTTACCTGTTGGAAATCATGCCACCCTCGGGAGAGCACTGAGATATTCTTGAGTATCCTTTCAATATTGTGAATGTTCACTTTGTTTAAAACAAATATTTTTTGAAAAATTTATTCGTCTAAAACAATGACATTTTATCAATTTAAAACATGCAAAACATTTGTTGAATTGAAACAAATAAGAGTGCAAATAATTGGATAAAAAGCTCAAATTGATTTGATGGAATGGTAGCCTGCAAATGGCAAGACTCCATAGATCTGTACAAATTTGAAATCAGTGATATATATTGGAAGAGGGCTACATTGAACATAATGATCCTTTCTCTACCAATTTGAATCTCGATATATTCGAAGCTTCAGTTTGACGACGAATCGAGAATCTTCTGACGAAATGACAGCTGTGGAAACAGAAAGTCTTGTCAGGATGCAGTTACTTGCCAAATCCCTAATTTTTGCCTAGATTGCCCCAGGGTGAGGTACTCAATCTAGCGGGATGCAAATATTCTTTTTTTCAAGTCTCTAATTTTTGCCTGAATTACCCTTGCGGGTTCTCCACCGAGACGCTCATTTTTGCCTAAGCCGCCCTTTCGGGTTTTCAACTTAGCGAGCTATTCTGTTTTTCATTTGCATATACTTTTTTTTTCTAGGCAAAGTATCTCTTGACTGCATCTGAATTCACAGGACGAGTGAAATCCTCCCCATCCATTGTTGTAAGCATCAATGCTCCGCCTGAAAAGGCTCTCTTAACAACATATGGACCCTCGTAGTTTGGAGTCCACTTGCCCCTGGAATCGGGCGCGAAAGACAAAACTTTCTTGAGCACGAGGTCACCTTCTCGGAACACACGAGGCTTGACCTTCTTATCGAATGCTTTCTTCATTCTCTGCTGATATAACTGACCATGACACATGGCAGTTAAACGCTTCTCTTCAATCAAATTCAATTGGTCATAACGACTCTGAATCTATTCAGCATCAGTCAACTAGGGACTTGAGGGTATCATTTTTCTTTTTCTTTTGGAAAAAATTGTGAATTTTTTTTCCTGATTTTTGACTTTTCATCTTTTTCACCCTCTTTTTTTTTTTTTTTTGATTGCATTTTTTTTTACATTACATTTGCAATGCCCCAGTTTGACTGTTTTGCTGATTCTCATGATACAGCTGAATGAGCTCCTTTTGTGCTCAAGAAGGCGGGTAATCTCGTCAGGAATCCCCTTCAACATCCTCTTCCTCTGCTTCAAATACAAGGAATTCAAGATTGGGAGATGGCGTTGGATCATTATGTTCAATGGGTTTTAGGATCAACCTGCATAATGATTTTGGTTAATGAAAAGCTTTAGCATTTAAACAAGCAAACCATTATGCAGATGAAAAAAGATTGCTTTTATTCTTGTTTTTATGGTTTTTTGTGATCACTGATTTCATGCAAAAAAGCAAAAAGTGAAAACAAAGGAAAAACAAATGTTTAATAACAATGCATTAATTGAATGAAAACATCATTGTATATATGCTTTGCCAACAATGTCATCACTTCTCCTTTTGGCATGGGAGAAGGGTTTCAAACAAAGTGAACAATTACTCTGATCTATGGATGACTGTAGGAACATCTACAGCGACCCAATTGTGGCAGACACCACCAGGAATGACAAAATTGTTCAGGTCCTCTGTATCCTCTTCCAGAATAGCAGCAGCCTCTTCTTCAGGTTGATCATCATGGATGAATCCTCCACTTGTGAACAAACCTTGCTCATTACATGCCCCAGAACAGTAGCCAATGCCAGCCCGAGATTGGTTAACCAGGAATAAATCCATCAACAGTACATAGTCTGACAAATTCCTCTTCGAGTTCACAATTCTCTTGCTCAGGATGATCCATCAATCTGGCAGAGTTGGCTCTGGTGTAGTACCGGCGAAGTGCGTCTTCAAAATAAATGAAGATCGCAGGGTCAGACCACAGGACGGGAGACCGGAACAAAACACCCACTTATGCAAATGATGCATGAAGTGTTTATGCATATGCTTGTTTTTTATTTCAAAGGAACCCTTAGGGTATTATTTGCAAACTTTGAAATATTTAAGCATTTTGATCGTATCTGAGAATATCTCATCAGATATATCAGGTGAAAATTTTTTCCCGGTTTTTCCATGTTTGAAAAGTTTTGCAAATAAACTCCTTTGAGTTCCTTGAAAATTTTCTTTTTTCTGATGATATGGATGCGGATGAATGCATGAATGCATGAATGCAACAATCACACTCAAGGATCAAGCAAGGCACACCAAACAAAGGTCGTGGGAAAGCTCATTGTATCCCTAATATCAATCATCCATTTTGGTGGATTTAGGTTTTCACCTTATCGACACCCAAGTTCAATTGATATTAACGGTACATGAACCGGCTCGAACATCCTTAATATCAACCATCCGTTTTGGGGGATTTAGGTTTTATACCTGATCAACACCCAGGTTCCATTGATATTAAGGTTGTTTGAACGACTCAATCACGAATCACAGGTTTGCTGAGAGTCACGAGCATGGAGTCTCGGTTAAGAACCACCCAAAAGGAGTGTACTAGGGTTTAAACCTGCCAGACATGTTCTACCAGAGGTTCCCATAATCATCGTTCCATCTTTCGAATATTATCGGAGGAACGAATACTCGTATTCCAAAAATATTCTCAAGAGAAACTCTCATGAGTGTAGTATCGCGTAACAATCGCATCAGAACTTACATCTGAACGACCTCCGCACTACGTTCCTAAAAAAAGGCCAAGATGGGTTTGGTAAACTACGGTCCTTGGCTTCTGCGACACATGATTGAAAGAATAATGCCTAACCACAAATAACTTGTGTGACATTATTAATCCAACATGACCTCCACCAAGTGAATGGACTCGCAAGTCAACTGGCTAAGGAATACTCCACACCAGTCAACAAGACTATGCCATTCTCCTATCCTAGAGTGCACTCGAGTTCGGGTATAGAACTCATCTCACAGAGACCACCAAAGCAAACAGCATTTGTATATCAAGCAATTCAAACATTACAATCAATACAGTCATCCCAAATGGTACAAAAATATGTCATATAACAAATAACAATATAGCACAACAAGGGTGAAAAGTAGGCAATACCACCAAGGATGTTTGCTCCCCAGCAGAGTCGCCACTTTCCTGTAGCGGTGTATTCGTCGCTATATGATCTATTGATTAAATCATAAGCAAAGCATACAATGAATTCGAGTCGCCACCGCACTTTTATTTATCCAAAGGACTGGCTAAAAAGCGAACAAAAGCCTAAGAAGTTTTACGCGTAGAAAACTAATGAAAAGATCAGAGAGTCTGGGTAAGGGGTAAATTACGCAATGGGAAGGTGTTAGGCACCCACTACGTCCTAGGTACTCCTAGGGAGCCCTTTTCACACTTGTTGTATAAAATGGTTATTTGTTATGAAATATTTATTGTGCAAACATGATTGGGATGATGAGAAAAGAATGTACAAGTTAGTTATTTTTGTGTTCGAACGGATGAACCTGTTGCCTACGTACCTTCCATCAAAGGTAAGAATCAAAACGCCGTAGTTCGGCTAAAATATTTCCAAAAGTTAGTGGATTCAATTTTAAACACAAACCCTAAGGTCTTACGTTATCCACGGGAGAAAACTCAACCTTATAAAACAACGAGTCCACCATGTGAGAAAAGCTTCAACTTGCTAGTGAGGGGTTAACCCTATAATAAGCAAGGAAGACTTACAATTCAATCAACTAAGGACAGATAGGTGAGATTGACATCAACCAACTAGGATAAATCAAACCTAAGGCTAATGTATGAAAACTTAGCAAGAATGGACAAAGCCACAAAACCATTGAATGGGTGAAGTTAATTGATTATGAGTATTCACAAAATGAGGGTCAAAGTATGATTAAGATTGATTCAAAAGAAGTATTATGAAATGGAGTTTGAAAAAGTCAAGGACTTGGGGTCCAGGTTTTTGATTTAAAAGCATGAAGATGTTTGCACAATATTTATCTCAAGTTTTGAAAGCAATGTGTGAAAAAGTTTAAGACAAAATGGATGAATGGATGAAGATGGAGTGTAAAACTTCCTAGAAAGTTCACCTCTTGAAATCATATAGAAGATGACTCAAGTGTGTCCTTTGGAATAGGCAATGAGCAATAATAAACAAGCAAAGCAAGAAAGAAAGTTAAAAGCGGATACCGGATGCCAATTACTGGACTTATACCAATCTCCTAAAACAGAACTGGATATCAGAGGCCACTCTATGGACTTATACTAATCTCCTCAATAAAGAAATAAAAAGTGGATACCGGATGCCAATCTATCTGGACTTATACCAATCTCCAACAAAAGCAAAAACAAGACATTTGGATGTCAGATGCCAATCTATCTGGGCTTACTCTAACCTCCAACATATGATCATAGGAAAACAAATGCCAAATTACACGGACTTACAATTGCATCCTCACATAAATCAAACAAATGCATCAAGCAAAGAGATGATGAGTGGCCAATGAAATGGTCTTACAACTCACTTCCATATCATAGGAACAATGGCCAATGAATGGTCTTACAATCGTCCTCAATGGGCAAACAACAAAGATATGTCACAGAGACAAATGAAATGATCATGCACTAATGAGTAATTGATGATGATAAATGCACAAAGCATGCAAGCAGACATGTGTATATGAAGTGAGCAATCAATCAATTGAAGTCATTCAGCATACACTATAACCAAACAATCAGGCTCATACAAAAGGGTTAGGCATTGAAGCCAACTGGAATAGGGTTAATGGTGCTCTTAACCTTGACATTGAGAGCCAAGGTGAAGCAGATGAAAGGATATGAGGGGTGTGCCTCATTGCTCTTATCCCTGGTCAGGGAGAGCATTGAATATCAGAAGGTGTGGGAGTTCAGAAAGTAGGAACTCTCTCCACAGATTATTGACTCGATAGATCTTGGGTTTTTACTCAACATGCATCAAACACAAGTAGTGTGAGCAATGTGAGTGACACACAGAATAGTAGGAGATAGGTTGCATATCTCTTGGGTTCTACCAATTGCCTTATTTAAAGGACTTTTCCTGCTTGGGACAAATGTAAACACACACAAGCATTGCCTCTTAAGGAGGACTTCAGACAGTTGCCTGGCCAAGTAACAGGCCAGGTCTTCCAGACTACATGAAGATAAGGAATTATACCTCAATGCAAACTGCTATTAAAGCAAAGCAAAGCAAGTTCTTAAAGAACTAAGCAACTAAGGGTACCTGAAACCAGTCAAACAGAATCAGTACACAACTCAAAGTCAAACCAAAATAAGATAGGGATCAACAGTCAACACAATCAGTTAAATGTGCAATGCACAAGGCTCAAAGCATGTGAGCCAAGCAACCTACAAAACAAACAAGTTAGTCATGATAATCAATCAAGCTCATTCAATTTGTATTGATCTCTTTGAAACATTTGTTGCTTAACCTGAAACAACAAACTTAAACATGAGCAACATGACCACTAGGACAAGCCTAGGGTCAAAAAGAGATAAGAAAGTCAAAACAGCAAGTGACAAGCGTCCAAAATCAAGTTCAAACAATAAAGAAACAAACTCAATTGGTTTCAAGTTCATATCAATCATCATCATCATTTCATAAGCAAATTAGGTCAAAGCATGGCATATAGGAGCTCAAAGAAGTCAACAGAATGATTTATCTCAAAACCAATCTCAAACATCTCAAAAAATTCTCAAATAATTCATGATCAAACATCATCCATAACATGATAAGCATATCAAATTTCAGCTCATTTGGATCAAGGGAAGTAGGTCAATGAAAATCAGAAAGGCAAGGCAAGTTCAAGCATGCTCAAAGAAGTCAACCCAACATGCACCAACTTTAATAAATCATAAAACAGTGACAACATATGATAAATGAATGGGATCAAAACCATGACAAAGCTTAAGATGTCTACTAATCACATGTCAAATTTCAAGTTCATCCAATTAAGTATGAGAATTTCACAAATCAAATGAGAACATGTGTCACAAAAAGTCAACAAATGACCAAACAGGGGAGAAAATCCCAAACAAATAGGAAATGCCATCAATAATTCCAGGAAAAATCACATGTAAACTAGACATCCACAAGTATGTTCATGCAAAAATTCAAACCAATTTGAGTTCAAGAAGCATGGTAATTAAAATCATGAAGTTGGACATGAATGGTGTGACACAAATTGTCACACCCCTAATCAAAAAATCATAACTCACAAACCAGAAATGATAAATTCACAAACTCTACACCAAAATCACCATGAATGTGTCTAGTTTAAGCACAAAATATTTGGGAAGCATTGGATAATGTATCATCATTTCACAATTGATTTGGCAAGACATACATAAAATGGACACATATGACAAACCCTAGCACAATTTAAAATCCACACATGCAAAAAATCTGGAAAAAACATGATAAAAAACTAGAGATCAAGATGAACATTTTGCAAAAAAACCCATGAAATTTGGATCAAAATTGAGTGTGCTATGATTTTTGTAAGTTTGGTACATAAAATGAAATAAAAATTGAGAAAGAAAATGAGTTAATTAAATAAATAAACACGGAATGGCAATATGGTAAATAAGTGATCCCTTAAGTGAAACGCACCGTTTCACTTAAGGAGGTGGTAGGCGCGGATTCGTCATGGCAATGGAACAGTAGGAAATTCATGCAAAACAAAATGCTACAGCCAAAACACGATCTGGACTTTTGGAAATTAGGGTTTACTGTTACTGTTCATCATCCTCATCAAATCGTGAAAAAAAATTTCTCCCAGAAATGGAAAGTAAGCATACCAATCGAATCAGCAGACAACATACATCAACATTCCAACAACCATTTTTATTAAATCATGCTATCATGAAAGAACTAAGCAAAAACATATTTGAGTGTCAAGCTTTAAATCAATGTAACTCTCAAAATATTCCACCATTTTTAATGATTCAAAGCTCATTGTGACCAGCAAAGCAAGATCAATCTAAACCATGGCATGATTTTGGAAATAGAGAGATTCGAAACCTTACCAAAATTGGAGCACAGTGATGATTCAGATGTTGTTTGGCTGTGATGTGTAGAAACAGATGCACTATGTCGTTTGTATTGATGAATGGTCGAAGAATGTTAGCTCAGCAATGTTGATTCTAGCTTAAAACCAAATCTGCCATGGAAATGCTTTGATGTAACAGTCACGATTCCTTGCTTTCAGTGGTTGTTTCAGGCTTGCAATGAGCTCAAAAATGATGGTGAATGATGAAGCAACCAACACAAGTTCGAGTTCTCTGAGGTTTTTCAGTAAAAAATCAAGATGGAGAAAATGAGTGTTTTTGAGAGCAAGAGAGTTTTTTTTCTGTTTTGTGAGAGTGGCTGCTAGGGTTTCTGCAGAAAATGTTCCATATATATTCTGTGTTTAGTTACTAAGTGTTTGGTTAGTGAGTGGTAATCACAATTTGCTAAAATGACATGTTTTACCAATTTACTAAAAACCAACTCAAGTTGCATGGGGGTGCATGGAACTGCACGAAATTGGGCTCAAGCAAATCCCAAATACCAATTCTGAACATTTGCCAATGGTACAAAGTGTTGGAAATGATTATTTTGAAAGTCCATTTTTCCACCTCACTTATTTTAATTCAAACCACCTTAAAAATGCCATTTTGCTTGGTTGAGTTTTGGTAAAATGTGATGAAAGATTTGGATAGAGTACATCAAATATGACTTGTAGCAAAAAACTCCACCCAATTTGGCCAAATGGTTTGAAAGATATGGCCTTTTGAAGTTCAAAATTTTTTGAGAATGATTTGATCATAACTTGCCAACCATAAATGGGAATTGAGTGTTCTTGGACTTTTTAAAAATGGGAGAACAAGATCTTCAACTTTCATGTTGGGCAAAAATTCATTTGAAGCTTGTATGATGATGTAATTTTGAGGAGAAGAAGTTTCCATTTTTGGCAAATTCCAATTACAGGTCAACTTTCTATTTTTGGAAATTTCTTGTCTGACTTTATTTTCTTCACTGTGGATGTTTGACATGTTGCATGAGGCTTATATGGACATGAATGAGACCTCTCAGACCAATTCCCACCATCAAATCACTGATTAAATGCACAGTTGACCAAGGTTGACTTCAGTTGACTTTGCTAGGGTTTTGCTTGACTGAACCATGTTCTGATGAATTCCAAACCCTAATCACTTGATATCTTGATTCAAAATGATGTCACAACTCATATGAACTCTTGATGAATGATCATGGTGCCCAAATTCTGCAAGAATGGCCACCATCTATCTCAATGACTGACTTTGACTGATTTGACCTAATTGGCTTCATCTGCAAGTAACATGGTTAGATGACAATATTTTTGTACTTTTGGTTAATAGACAGATGAAAAGCAATGATATCCAAATGCAATACATGCTTGGTGATCAAGAACCACACTCACAAGATACCCACCCACTAGGAGGGAAACAAAGGTGTATAATGATCCTTGAGGCCATGATATGATATGATATAGGCCATGAGGGATCTTAGGGCCAAAATTGGGGTCTTACAGGTGGTATGGTCAAGTTGTCTAATTTTTTAACAAGGGCATCTACCTTGGCATAAACATGGTCAAGGCTATTGATTTCGTACATTCCACCCTTTGTTTGGGACTTTTCTACTGGAGTTCTTTCACCTCCCCATTGGCAATGGTTTTTGGCCATGTTTTTAATGAGTTGATAGGCTTCGTTGTATGGTTTGTCCATAAGTGCACCGCCCGCGATAACATCTACTATCAGTCTTGTGTTATACATAAGCCCATTGTAAAATGTGTGAATGATCAACCGGTCTTCGAGACCGTGATGTGGACATATCCTCATCATGTCCTTGTATCTCTCCCACGCTTCGTAGAGAGATTCTACATCTTTTTGTCAGAATCCGTTGATTTGAGCTCTCAGCATAACAATTTTGCTTGGAAGAAAATATCGGGATAAGAGAACGTTCTTCAGTTCTTCCCATGTTGTAACTGAGTTGGAGGGCAAGGATTGCAACCATGCCCAAGCTATGTATCTTAGTGAGAAAGGAAAGAGGCATAGTCTTATCGCATCTTGAGATACACCATTCGCCTTTACAGTATCTGCGTACTGCACAAACTTGGTCAGGTGTTCATTAGGATCGTCCGTAGGATTTCCAACAAATTGATGTTGTTGGACGGCTGATAATAATGAGGGTTTCAGCTCGAAATCGTTTCGATTGATAGCGGGGGCAGCAATGTTGTTATGAGGTTCTTGTTGGGACGGGGTAACGTAGAATTTAATAGGACGATTTTGTGGTCCTTCTTCGGCCATGGTTGGTTTTTCTTCTAGTTTAGGAGGAGAGAAGATATCGGGAATATCGTACTTTTGTTGATATTCGTGTATTCGGAGTCTTACGTATAAGAAACGCTCTAATTCTGGGAATGGTGGTGCTAAGTTATCGCCTTGTGAGCGAGTACTTGGCATACAATCAGGGAAATAAGGGAGAGTAAATTAGTTTTATTTTTATTTTTACCTTAGTCTATACCGTGCAACGAAAGAATCGCATTATTCGACTAAAACAGGTCCCCGACAACGGTGCCAAAAACTTGATGCTTGTCGTGGCTATATATAAAATATAGTCTATCGGGTACTTGACTGCAAGTGCACAGTCCAGTTGCTTTAGTTTTAAAAGATATTGATCCCTCAGGGACCTATGGTCAAACTAGTGTTACTAACATCACTATGTTTAGCTAAGGGAATGATTAATAGAAGTTAGGGTGCAAAATATTAAATCTAGGGGAAATTTAGTTTTAAGAAAGAATTAATGGAAGGAATCAGTATGCAGCGCATTAATTGTCAGGGATTCGATAAGTCACCGGTGAATAGTTTAAATGCCAAATATCTCTCGGTAGAAAATATTTATTTAAAAAGCTTTATCTCACACTCTCGTGATTGTTGATTCGGCCTATAACTTTAAGTCAGAATGTACGCTCTTGCTGTCCCATTTGAAGTTAAAATTACTTTTTGAAAATAAATAAGTTCTAATTACTTTTAAAGTGCTCTCGCTGTTTTTAAACTCAATGCCTAATTTTTACTATCCAGCCCGAGCCTCACGCTCTCGCGATTGTTGGTTCTCACCTTAGTTAATTTCCCACTCTCGTGGCAAAATCGTATTAAATAGCTTCTCACGCTTTTGTGATAAAGTTAATTAAATTTAAATTAAAAACCTCGGCCTAAAATATTGTTTGAGAAAAAGAGTTTTCACCGATTATTATTAAATCTCATCTAATTAAATTGCTATATACCGATACCGCTAATTTAGCCGGACATGTTAAATAAAGCAAACACATAGCATAAACAGATTAACATTGCGGCAAACGTAATTATAATAATAACTGGGCAATAATAATAATAATTTAATAAAAACCTGGCAATTGAAGTAACAGAGTATGGCGAATCTTGGAGTACTTGAGCAGCCCTCCACAAGTCGGTAGGATTCTGCTTCTTCAATACAAATTGCTTACAAAATTAAATAAAGTGTAGCAGTTCCCGGGTGTAGGAAACTACTACTATGGCTAACTAGAAAACAGAAAGGAAAGGAGAAAAGGAAATTCTAAAAAGAATGGCAAATGAACTAAGGCAACAAAAACAAAGTTGCTGAAAAGAAAATAACTAAAAAGCTAGAAAGCTGTAAAAAATAATTACAGAGCGTATGTGTAGATGTAGTCGTCTCCAATTTTTCCAACTTTGGTCCTTTATATATTGCCTTGGTAGGTCTTGGCGGTTGAGAAATTTAAGGAAGACTGGTTGAATGAGGAATCCACGGGGGAGTCATGCTGTTGGAGAGAATTTAGGCACGTTTGGGTGCCTGTGATTGACTGTTTCAAAACGTAAATTCTGGCCACGTGACACTCGTCATGGGCCTGTGACGGTCGTCACAGGCTGGGTCGTGACGGTCGTCATGAAGCTTGTGACGGTCGTCACATCAGCAAATTCTGCATTCTAGTTTTTTGCTTTTTCCTGTGCTTTCTCATTTGTTTCTTCTTCTTTTTCTTCCTTTTCTTCATTTTGATGATTAATGCTTGGAGATTTAAATACCTGCAAAAACAACTCGAATACTTGCGGAATAATCGGAATATTAATTAAAATGGTATGATCTTTGAGTGTAAATCAAGGCAAATATCTGATGTATTTTCGCGTTATCAGTGGTCCATCTGGCTCTCTCTGTCTCTTCACTGCTCGGTCTTCAAGAAGTTAAATAAGCACATCTTTGTCCTTTGACTCAAGCGGAAACTCCTCATGGTTTCGGCTCAAAGCATGGAACCGCTTTTCCCACATGTCCTTCTCTTGCTTCATCTTGGAGAGTGCGTCTTCCAACTCCTCTACGTCTTGGTTACGGAGAGTTGATGGCTCAGCCACAACCAAAGACATAGGTCTTTCACAAGTGTACGCCATCTTCAATTCCAAAGCTCTCTTCTTTACCCAAGTAGTGTAAGCTTCCAAAGCTACACGGTTGCACGGACCAAGCTCGGATCTTCCTTTCCTATGCACCTTATGCCAAGCATATATCGTCTCCTGCTTCAAGTGTTGGGGATATTTACCCTCTTGATAGAAAAGACCTTCTAACTTTGTGTTATTAGGTTTATCTCTCAAGGGGAACCCAAGTTGACGACGAGACAAAGCAGGGTTGTAGTTGATTCCTCCTTGTGTACCAATGAGAGGCACATTAGAGAATTCAACACAACTGTCATTAATGTCCATACTACTTAATGCAGAATCGTACCAAACAATATCATCATTAGTGAGGGACATAAGTCTCTGAGACCACCGTAGACATTGTTTGTTCTCCAAGAAAGCAGGTGTCTGAGGCAAGTGCGAAATAAACCGTTTGCACAGAAGAGGAACCCAACATACAATAGTCCTACCATCTTTAGAATTCCTTAAATGCAAAGATAAGTACATGTCACCCAACATAGTAGGTACAAGGTTCCCAATCAAGAAGTTTCTGATGACGTTAACATCAACAAAATCGTCAATGTTAGGGAACAAAGCTAAACCATAGATATAGCAACACAAAGATGGCTTCAAAAGCATCCACACTACCAGCTTGAGCAAAGACAATAGCTTTCCCAATGAGGAACTCAAAAGTCAATCCAAGCATTCCCCCTTTCTTCACCCAATGAGCCTCAATCTCAGACTTCTTCAGATGAAGAGCTTCAGCTATGATATGAGATTTTGGGATCTCCTCAAATCCACTAAAAGGCACCTTGTCAGAAACAGGTATTCTCAAGAGATGGTCATACTCCTCTAACGCAGGCATCAACTGATAGTCAGGAAAAGTAAAGCCACGATAGAGAGGTTCATAGAACTGAACCAACACACTCAAGAGTCCTTCAACCACATCAGTAGATAACACATATATAAGCTTCCCATGACGTTGCTTGAAGTCCAAGGGATCTAATATAAAGGATGACAACTTCCTTGGTTCTTTCAAATCAGGACATCTGAAACTGTACTTCTGAGTGTTCCTTCGTCCATAATCCATGGTCTGAAAATATTTGCAAATAAGACCTTAGTTCCTTGAACTTATTTTCGTGTGATGAATGATATGATGTGCATGAATGCATGAATGCAACAATCACAAACAAGGGATCACACACAAGGAAAACACAAAGAAAGGTCAAAGGATGAATCAAGTCATTGTCAAGATCAATCATCGATTTTGGTGGATTATGGTTTTCACCTTATCAACTCCCAAGTTCCATTGATATTGACAAGACTTGATTGGATCAACCAAGAATCAAATGGTTTATTGCGAGTCACGAGCATGGAGTCAGGTTAATTACCATCCCCAAAGGAGTGTACTAAGGATAAAAACATGTAAATCGTATTCTAAAAAGTTCCCAGAGTCTTAATTCCATCTATCGGATATTATAGGTTAGGATGACTGACTCATCAACCCATAATATTCTCAAGAGAAACTCGTCTGAGTGTAGTATCACGTAACAACTGTTATCAAGTCTACACCTGAACAGTCTCCGCACTACATCCTAAATAGGCCAAGTTGAGTTAAATGTTCTACGGTCCTCAGCTTCTCGGACCCCAAATCAGAGAAAGTAATGCCTAACCACAAATAACTTGTGTGACATCAATAGCTCCAAAAGGGTCTCCACTGAGTAGATGGGTCTCAAGCCAACTTGTTAAGGACTACTCCACACAAGTCGAACATGACTATACCATCCTCCTATCTTAATTGCACTCAAGTTCGGGTTAGAACTTATCTCACCACTCAGAGATCACCACGTACAAAAAACAGATTATATCACACAAATATGTATACAAACATCAAATATAGAATTATATACACATAAAAAAGTAGGCTAAACCCAATGAGGATTACTCCCCAGCAGAGTCGCCACTTAATTTATGTAGCGGTGAATTCATGACAATCAAGCTATGAATAAACTTAACGTCAATAAAACCAGAGTCGCCACCGCGCTTTTATTATTTCCAAAGGAAAAGGAAAAAGTACAAACAAAACCCAAAGATGAAAAGTTATCAAATCAAAACTAATAAAATGCCAGAAATTACAGGTAAGGGGGTTGGTTACACAGAGGGAAGGTGTTACACCCAAAGTGTCCTTGGTACTCCTAGGGAGTCCTTTTTTATGTGTGTATGTATTTTTGGTATAAAAGATGTTTGCAATAAATAAAGTGTGGGGATGAGAAAAGAATTCATTAATTATATTTTTGTGTTTGATAAGACCTTCGGACTTGTGCCTACGTACCAACATAAAAATGAGGGATCAAAACCTCGTAGATCATGGTATCAATTTCAAAATGAGTGGATTGTTTTTAATCAAAATTTAAGTTAAAAGAGGCACTAAAGGCCCAAAAGTTTGAATGAGTGTTAGTTCCTTTGGTCTTTTGAAAATTTTAAGTCAATATAGTTAAGTTCATTTACAAGTTTGATTTTGGAAAAGAGTTTAAAATGCAATGGCATAAGGCCAAAGTTTCTAATTTGCAATAAAGTCTAAGTTTCGAAAATCGCAAACAAAGAGAGTTTTTTAAAAGAGGGAGAGATTTTGAAATTTAATAAGTGGAAGGAGATGAAGAGACTAATCCTAAGCATAAAATTAAAAGTTAAGAGTTGAAAAGATCTGACCAATGGGATGCAATCCAACAGACAAGAATGTCATATAGAAAATCCACTTTCCCTTTGAACTTTGAATCAAGCAATAATCAGCAAGAAATTAGCAATATGAAGAGCAAGGCATCAAATAAAGATGGCCACATCCAAGCAGACAAATCCATAGCTAACAATCTTCTTTGTCTTCTCATGTATCAGATGAAATACTTCTTGATTTTTGTCCAGAATAAGGTGTAGCATGGGATCAAAGTAACAGTTGCATCATGACCATGTAGTAGATGAACTCAAGTGGATCCCAATACTTGTATCAGATGAAAGCTAAAATCACAATAACTTGGTCTCAGAAATCTTGATATTGGCCAAGTCCTTTTGCATATGGAATGTTGCCTAATTCTAAGTCCAAAAGCTCATATCAAATCCAACAGCCCACGCAAACATTTTTAGGGTTTTTGTTGCTTATTAAGTATTTTTAAGATCCTAAGACCACAAACAAAAACAAATTACACAAACAAATATATACAATCACAATATAAGGCTCAAATGACATAAACATAAACAATTTAAATGCTATGTAAATGACAAGTGAATGGTAAATGATAAGTGAATGGTAAATGACTTGAATTTAAATTGTATAAAGTAAATGACTTGAAAGTAAAAGCAATATTAATATAAGTTAGTCAAATGTTAGTTGATTAGATGTTAGTGGTGTTTTTCTTTTCAATTGATTAAGTCATTCTTTGGAGAACACTCAACCATCAATTCATAAGCATGGATCCTTGAACCAATACATCTTCCAAAGGAAGGAAAAAATGTCAAGTTTCCATATAATACCATTAAAGATAGGAGACTTGCAATATTACTTACTAGAATACTATGCCTTTAGAGTCAAAATTTAGCTCTATGTTAAGCAATCGTAATTGGACTTATGTAGAAGTCACAACTATCTGAGGCCGGATAATAAAAATTTAGGTGCTAATGCATGTTAGAGATTTGGTATAATGAACCAAACTCCTAAAACATACCACATACTAAAAGAAAAAGATAAAAGGGATTGATCTATCTCATCCATACTTGCATTGGTTCATCTAACACAAGGTTATTGATGAACCAATTAGCTTTAGGATTTTGAGATTTCATTGGTCAATGAAAAGGATGGGAAAGAATGGGATTGAAGATGAAGAGGGATGAGAGATGAGAGAAACACAAATTGCTCATTGGAGGAATTTTATCAAATTAAAATCATTCATTTATTTTGGGAGATGAAATGTACATTTCACCAATCCCCTAAATTCAATGATTTTAACCTAACAAAAGTCAAATCAACATTGACCAAGGCCCAAACACATAGTCAAACATCACAAGTCAATAAAAATGGCTCAACATAATTTCTATACAATTAATCAATTAAAAATCAAATTAAAAATGTATTTAAATTTAATTTAATTTGGTCAAAACCTAAAATCTCTTCAAAATACCAAATAAATGGCCAAGAGATTTATCCTAGGTCAAACAAGGTCAAAGGACCTTAGACAAAATTTTTTATGATTTTTGAAAAGTCAGAAGTATTTTTAAACAATTTAAAATATGCACAAAAATAATTAATTCATGAAAAATATCAAAGTTAATCCAAAAAATAATTTTAATTCAGAAAATGAAAAAGGGAAATATTTAATTTTTTGGGTGAAAGTCCCATATTTTTTGGATTGAAAATTAAATTAATATGAATTAATCAAAATAATACAATTAAATGAAAAATTAGAAATTAAAATAAAATTCAAAAAAATGAGGGCCATCAGATCTCCCTCATTAATTGAGGTGGCGGTTCTTATGACCAAAAGCGCGCATTCCACAAACACTTGAGTCAAACGCGTGGCAAGGTTGGTAATCACATTAGACGCTCAAGATTAGAACGTGGAAGGAAGATCTGATGGATAGGAGCAAGCCACCACACCACCGGAGCTAGGGCTCCAGTTGTCTTCTCCGGTGGACCTCACCAGACTGGTCCACCACCAACCACCACAAAAATGAAAAACAAGGACATGGATTTAAAGAAAAAAATGCTCAGGAGTTCGAATCTGGCCTCGATTTTCTCCAATTCTAAGTATATAAGACGATACAGGGATTTGAATTTTGAGGATCATGAACTGAGTTGCTTCAATTTGACCTCAAAGCAACTCAATCTTGTTGCCTACATTGATAGGATTTTAGCCAACCAAAAATCACAAAGAATGGTGAAGAATTGAGGGAGAGTCGAATAGATGGAAATTCTGAAAAATTGCCTTTGAGTGAGCTCCAACCTTGCTTGATCTTGATTCCAGTTGTGCTTGGCCTTATTTCAGAAGCTTGTAGGAAGTGATTAGTATCAAGAAATGGCCTGGACTCTTGGAATTTAAATCTCAAAACAGAAGAAGATTTGAAGCTCTATTTTCAAATGAAAACCTTCAAGATTATCCTTTAATGGCGAGGGTTTGGATTGCAGGTTCAAAGTTTGGGCATGAGGACCTCAATTCTGAGCAATGAGGGTTGTATTTATAGCCAAAGAGATTCATTTCCCCACACTTCCAAAAATTGCCAATTTTAGTAATTCTTTTTGCATGCTTGCATGGGCGTGTGTTAGGCCCATCAAGTGATGTATTCAGGTCCAAAAATGAGTGAGAATCATGCTGAAATCATGTCATGTGGCCATACATTTGTGTATGAAATGTGGAAGTGAAAATCATCCAAATGGTACCTCACATTGCACCCATGTGCAATTCCTTCAATCTTTGGCTAAATGAGGTGATCTTGGACGTTTTGGAAAGGTGAGATCAAGGGGAACAACTTTAATGTTTAACACTTTTTGATTTGAAGCTTGGATCATGATGAATTTTGAGGTGGAAGTTTGGTAAATCAAACATATTTAAAAAATTTCTAAGTTCCAAGTCAAATATTCACTTCTTCCACCTTGAATAACTTTCTCTATGGACTTCAAATGAAAAACATTACTTCATAAAAGTTATTTCTCTTTCAAACTTCTTCAATTTGGTCACAAATTTGACCTCATTTGGATTTGTCATGAAGGAGTTATGCATTTTAGAAGTTGAGGAAAAATATTTGTTCAATGGTATTGGCCCAAAATGACCTATAATGTTTCCTCTTGGCACATGCATTTTCAAGTTGAATTTGAACTTTCTCCAAACATAAAAGTTTAAGATATTGAATTTGATCATGGAATTTTAATGGCTTTCATATCATAAAAATTGAGCAAGTTATGGTCTTGGGAAGTTGACCTCCAAACTAGGGTTTAGACAAAATGACATATAATCTTTCACCGTAAAAAAATGACTTTCCAAGAAAACTTAGCTCTTGACTTCAAAATTAAAGTTGTTTGTAATGTCATTTTGAGTAACGTTTATCTTGCAATCATTTTCATATGACAAAAATTGTAGGAGATATGGTCTAGGGAACCCCAGTTTTGACTAGTTGACTTTCTCTGGTCAACCACCATGAACCATCTTGCTAGCTTGATATTCTCTTGACTTTTGGGACTCATGGAGTATCATATATGCATAATATGATGTAATATGAAGTATCCCTTGAAATATATGATCAAATGTTGAAGAAACTTGCTGAGGAAGTCACACAAGATACCTAGAGGAATTAAGGCTTCCAAGGCAAACAAGCTTAAAACTCTTAGTGATTTCTTGATCAAAATGATATGTGAAGATCATGGAGATCCATATATGATGCTTAGAGCCAAAGTTAACCATTTCTTGATTGAACTCCTTGCATTTAGGGTCTCAAACCCTAGATATGAGCTTGATGGAGCATGGGTGAGCATACACACTACCTGCAAAAGAATTAAACTACACATTGACATATCTTTGGTATTTTGGTTAGTAAATAATGAAAAACAAAGTATGATACCACCAAAAGTGCTTGGTAATCTCTCCTAATGCAAACCCAATGAATGAGGGGTAAGGAAGCTACCAAGGTGTGATCCCGAAGCTAATGCATATGACTAGAGAGCATGAGGGATCTTAGGGTCAAAATTGGGGTCTTACAAAAGCAAAATCAACAGATAAATCACCCATGATGAGCACCCATAATTAGGATTTTATGGATTAAGGGATTCACCTAGGACAAAAGCCAAGCACATGAAAGATCAATGTGCTATCTCCCAAGGTCAAGGAAGGTCATATTGTGTTGTTCATAAACTTTGAATCTATGATATGAATGCTTGATGCATATGATTAAATGCAGATGAATCTCAAGTCAAAGATTGAGTGAAAAGATGAAAAAGGGAGAGGAAATTTGGGGGTATGACAATGGTGAAGATAAGATTATGAAAATTTCTCTTGTCAACATTATTTTGAAGAAAAAATCAATTATGACGAAGATAAGAAGTTAAAAACAACAGTGGTTCCCCTTTGCTGGCTTCAATTATCTTCCACTCATAATTGCTTTTGAATTATTGACTCTACTTTATTAAAGTTTTTTTTGTTTTATTGTAGTTATTCAGGACATGTGGGTCATTACCTTTTATAAAAGTTTATGCTTAGTTTATTTTAGTTTCAAGTCTGTGTGGATCATTTCCTATAAAAGGATCATTTGTGTGTTGTGAAAGGCATTCGAGTTTCCAGCCTTAGAACTTGGAATTCTTGATTTGTCGTCCTTTGTAAGTATTTTTCATAAATAAAAACACGTCTTTTAATATTTTTAACGTGTCTTCTGCATATTACTTTACTAAAAGCACGTATTTTAATATTTTCAACATGTTCTCCGCATATTACTTTACTCTTATAATTATTTTTACCAATAATATTATCTTTATCTTTAATAATATTTCCACCACTATATTTATATTTATTATGTTTACCAGTAATATTATTATGTTAACCATTAAAATTAGGGTTAAATACACTTTACCCCCCTGTAATGTTAGCGAGTTTAGGGTTACCCCCCTGGTAAAGTTATTTTTTCAATACCCCCTTTATGTTATGTAGATTCCTTCATAGAACCCCCTAATATCCAGGTGGCATGGAATCTTGGTTTTTTATTTCAGACGTGGCTTTTTAATTTTTTTATTTTCACATGTGAATCTTCATTAGGTCTCCAGCATGGCATAAACTAGAAATTAGGGTTCCAAATCCATCCCTCTCTCTCTTCGTGAAATCCATCCCTATCCCAAATCCATCCCTCTCTCTCTTCGTGAAATCCATCCCTACCCCAAATCCATCCCTCTCTTCATCTTCGTCTGTGTCCCCTTCATCTGGGTTATGGGTGGCAGCAAGGCATCTTCCATGAGTGAAGTTGGAAACGGCTTACCAAGATGTGGATGCAATGAAACCATGAAGTTGTTGGTCTCCAAGTCAATTGAAAACCCCGGTCGCAAATTTTGGAAATGCAGGAATTATATGGTGAGCAATTTTGAAGCATTTTATTATTTTGAGTTTGATTTCGAAATTAATTGTTGGTGGTGTTTGTCTCAAATTGCAGAATGGGTGCGGTTTATTTTTGTGGGATGATTTGGTCAGTGAGTTTGCAGTGAAAGAAACCAATCCGTCCGGATGCCGCCAATGTGAAGTCAACAAGGCTTATTTGATTGAATTTGCTAAAGAGATTGTTGAGGAGATAGATTGCAGAGTCGGAAAGCTTAACAAGTTAGAAAAACTGAAGAAAAAGATTGCAATGGAAAAGAGGAAAAATTTATGGTTAATGTTTGTAATTGGTCTGTCATGGATGTTGATAGCAGCTATGGTTAAGTTAGTCTAATGAGTCTGTCATGTAATTGTTATGTCATTAGTGTTTTTCAGCAATGTAATGTTGAACTTGTAATGTGTTCATCAATGAAATGTAATCTGTTCATCAATCTTAAACTGTCAGTGCAGCATCATTATTTGATTAAACTTTCAGCATTCAATCTACCAATAATGACAGAAAAAAGTTATATCATAATGAAAGAGCAAAATTGCAAAATCATCAGAAAACTACAGAACAATTTTATAGTCAGTAATTCTAAAGAAAATATGACATAGTAAACATATAAATAAATTGAAATATATTAATGTAGTCTATCTCTTAAACTTTTTCAGTGCAGAATTCAAGGTGAATGTAATTAAATACTTTGGCTTTTTCTTTAGGTCCTGCAGAATTCATGGTTTTGTTGTAAGATTAGTGCACAGACTAGCCATGGCTCTCTGCAGAATTCATGGTTTATGAAAAACAAGAAAAAAATGTGACAGACTAGCCATTGTGTTTTATAGACAATACACACCAATAATGTTAAACTGATACATTAGAATTGATCATCACAGTAAGTGCATATGTTTGTTACAAAAGGATTACAAAATACATGTCTTCAAAGATCAGTTGGCATTACAAAAGAGTTTTCCAAAAGGATTACAAAATACATAGCAGAAACATAATAATCAGTCCCTCATTTTGAAGTGGGTATGTCTTCATTTTCTGGTAGGGTAATTGGTTTGTCACTAGATATTCCTTCACCTGTTATGGGTCTTTTAAACCAACTCAACTTGATCCTCTCACTTTGCCTTCTTTTGATGATAGGTTTTTTTTCAACCCTTTTTCTGGATTATTTTGTGATTGAGGCAGCCACACTAGATCCTGTTTGACTCATAATAGTTGGAACAGGCATATCAGTTGGAGGCTGTGGATCAGTTGGAACAGGCACATTTGTTGGAACAGTCATATCAGTTGCAGTTGGGGCAGGCATATCAGATGCAGTTGGCATATCATTTGCAGTTGGCATATCAGTTGCAGTTGGCACATGTCCTTTTTTAGGTTTTCTCTACAATGTAAGACACAATGTATGGTTGTCATCACAATGCATATCACAATGAAGAATGTAAGACAGAATGTAGAATGTAAGACAAAATGTATATCACAATGAATTACCTTTCTTTTAAGTGCATTGGGATCCTGAGTGGTAGCCTTACAAGTCATAGCATTGTGACCAAAATTATCACATTTGGTGCACTTATATGCAACACCAGATCTTCTCTTCCTTGCACCATCCTCTCCACTTTCTCTTATCCTAATCTTCTTAGGTCTACCAGGACCATTTTTATATGCAGGTGGTAGAGGTGGTTCCATCTCAACTTCTGGCCACATATCTTGACCATTGATTGGACTTACTGAAAATCCATAACATAGTGCAAACTTTTCTCTTGTGTAACAAGCATCAACAAATTCATCAGGGTTTTGCTTTCTATAACTCAGAGCAGCTACAGCATGCCTACATGGAATTCCTACTAATTCCCAAAAATTACAAATCTCCTATCAGCAGGGTCCATGTTCCCAGTACTATGTTCAACATACAAATCTCCTTTCACATTCATTGCACTAAAGTATAGAGCAAAATCATCAACAGCATCATCATCTTTCCTAATCAGAAAAAAACCATCTTGAATTTCTAAAACTTTTGTCCATACCCTAACACAATCAGCCTTATACCCTAACCTACTCAACAACTTCTCAATGTTATCCATGTTCCAATTTGAAACATGTATCCCATTAACTGTCGTATCCGTACCCCCTCTGTATATAATTTCTTCTTCAAAAACCCTGTAAAATTCACCCCCATGGCGGAGTGTAACACTAAAGTGTTGTGAATCTTGTCAATATATTATACCCACATGTCAAAGATTGTTGATTTCAAAATTTTACCCTACGACATTGATGAACTTCAAATTTTTACTAACCTCGGACTTTGGACACTTCACTGAGCTCGTCTTCACTGAGCTGGATCGCTTCTTCGTATTCGCTGAGGTTGTCTTCATCTTCGTCTTCACTGCGGTCGTCTTTCTCGTTTGCTTCGTTCCCTGCATTCTTCTTCTTCGTCTTCGTCTTCCCCTGGAAATTTCGTCTTCGTCTTCCCTGCTATGTTCAGAACCCTAATTTTCTAAGGGGGTATTTGAAATTAAAAAGTGTAAAATGACACATAATCACTTTAACAAAATTAAAAATATGCCAGGTGTAGGACCTCTTATTAGATTCCATGCCACCTGGATATTAGGGGGTTCTATGAAGGAATCTACATAACATAAGGGGGGGTTTACAAAAAATATTTTTACAGGGGGGTAATCCTAAACTCGCTAACATTACAGGGGGGAAAAGTGTATTTAACCCTTAAAATTATTATTTTCATTAAAGCCCGTACCGCTATAGTATCAGAGTGAAGTTGGTGGTGAGATAGTTAATTGCATTATTGTTTTAATAATTTTTCGTTAAAAAATAGTTTTTTTTTAAGTTTTTTTTTCTCATTTTACTGTTTATTTTCAACCATAACCCTGAACTTTGAATTTATTTAAGGGTACCTGCTGGTAGTGTGTGGTCCAGACCGTAAGTTTCGAGAGGTGAGGCAGTAAAACCCTTGATTTAGTACACTGTAGTTGTTGTTAAGAAAATAAACAATAAGGGGGAGGATAGAGATAGAGAGTAAGTGAGAAACTGAAAAATAACTAGTTCGGTAAAATAAAGTTAATTGTAAAGATATTGTTTAGTAACCATGTCTCAAATCATCAAGGCTTTTAGTGAGTTAGGGTCCATTTCACATAGTAAAATTAATAATCGAACCTTAGTTCCTGCTACCTTAAATAATGATAAAATTGAATTAGATCAAGATACCTTCCAAAATCAAGAATTAGAAATTCCATAGATGAAAAATAAATTAGTTAACAGGTATATTCCATAAATTAAATTAAAAGTAATATATAAGATTGGTACTTTTGATTTTAAAGGTCAAAAGATTATTCATACTATTGACTATGTTACTTATGTTAGCAACAAGCTGGAACTATTAATTTGTTAATTAAAAAATTATTAGAAACACATTATAGAGAAGGTTATCATTATATCCATCTATAATTAATTCAGATAGCTATAAAACTATTACATAAGCTAGGGTTAAACACCCATACATCGTTAGTTCTTCGAGACACTAAAATTAAAGACTTTCATAATTCAACTATTGCTATAGCTGAATCAAATTTTAAAGATGGTCCAATCTACTTTAATTGTCATCCAAATTACTCTATGAGTTTGGCTGATGAACTCACTAAGAACTTATTAGTTATATATGTTTAAGGTCTAAGTGATAATTTTAATCCTGGAGTTGACAATGTTGACGTTATCAGTAGAATCATCTACAAAGTCTCCAATGTTAATTATAATTTTAAATCACTTAAAACTACTCCAAGAAATGAAACTTATGTTATTGAAGCAAATCTTAGTAGGTCTAATGTTATCACCTCATAGATACTGACCACTGCAGAAATTATAGAAAAATTTCCTCAAGAATGGATATTACAAGATATGGTTAAATCTAAAAATATTGAGGCCATAACTATTAAAGATATTATTCAGGATGTTGATGGATCAATCAAGACTAGGATGAATAAAAGTCAATCATATCATTATCATCAATCTAGCAGTATTGGGTCGATATCCAATGCTAGACATTCGATTGATTCAACAATTAAGATAAATCTTCTAGGAGTAAACTTTGCACATATAATTCTCGAACCAATATACTCGGAGAGAACCTCTAGGTCACATTCTCCAACCGAATCCCAAATACTAGGTGTTATTACAAATGATGAATTCTTTATCATAGATAAAACTTGGATTAAAGCTGACTTTGAGGCAATTTATAATTTAGAGAAGAGAAATTGATATTTCTCAAATTGCTCCAAAGATCAGACTCGAATGTATTTGCAATTTTTTTATAGGTTTTAGAAACACATGAAATTAATATTTATTTCTTTACATGGTTTGAGTTAGTGTGTTTAGAAGAAAGGATAGAAAACCATTTTTCTCTTAAGATGTACTTAGATGCTAATGTTAGGATAAGTATCAAATAGAAAACTTCTATGAAAGAAATTGTAGAGTCGGTTCATCCGCCTTTGGAAGCTATTAAAATGACCACTTATAAGAAAAACATAGAAATAAAAGCTTCACCATTTAAATCTATAGCTAATCATGTAGATCAGAGAAAAGACATCAATAATCTGCATAGTCAGATAAATTATTCAAACCAAATATTTCACAATATGTCCCAACAATTAGATAGGTTAGATAACTATATCCCCCAACCTAAGGATGCTAAAGACTATAAATTAGATCCTACCGACCTATTTATCAATACCTTACTCCTTTTAACAAAGAGTTGAAAGGAATGAGTTTAGGTCGGGATACTAATCATAAAATAGAGAACTTAGTTACTAAATTAAAAACCTGAAGCATATAAACTTCTTTAGGAGAGATAAATACTTTATCTCGAGTTGAAGAATATGACAATATGGTGAGCAAATTAGGTGGTAGAGCCCCAATACCTAAAACCCGAAACTATTATCCTAGGCTTTCATTTGCTGATATGCAATTTGAAGAAGTAAGTAGTTTTGTAGAAAATAATTATTCAGGAGAGTCCATTGTCGAGTGGAACATCGATGGTGCATCTGAACATCAAGTTTTAGATACAATACAAAATATGACTATGACTGCTACTGTCTTTAAACTCAAAGGAAATACAAACAAACATACTAAAGAGATATTAGTTATGGGGTTTACAGGACAGTTAAAAGGATGGCGAGATAATCTCCTTAGTCCAGCATATAAATACCAAATAGATCCAACTCTAAAAACATAATCTAACGAAGAGATTTTTGATACAACTCTCTTATATGCTATTACTAAGTTCTTTGTAGGAGAACCTCTAAAACTCCAACAAAGAGCATCAAACCAATTACTAAACCTTTATTGTCCAACCATGTCTGATTATATGTGGTATAAAGATATGTTCTTATCCAAACTCTACCTTAGGTCGGATGGTGCTACAAATTATTGGTAAGAAAGATTTATTAATGGTTTACCTAGGTTATTGGTAGAAAAGGTAAAAATTAATATTAAACAAAGTTTTAATGGAAAAATCCCCTATTAGTCATTAACCATAGGAGAATTATCTAATAATGTGATTTAAAGTGGTATACAAATTTTTACAAATTATAAATTACAAAATAAGATTAAAAATGAAAAGGCTAGTAATAGACGCGGAATGGGATCATTTTGCCATCAATATGGAGCTACTCCTTTAAGAGCTCAGAGTAACCCCAAGAATTAAAAAACTGCTAGTAAAGGAAGAAAAACTTATATTATCATAAGATGCAATAAGGGTGTTCAAAACCGAATTAACTCAATAAAAAACCGCAAACCAAACCAAACCAAACCAAATCCGCAAAAAATCGCATTTGATTCAGATGTTTTTGGGCCAATAGTTTAACAAAACCGTGCGATTTGGTTTAGTTTGCAGTTTGTATTTTGCAAACCAAACTAAACCAAACTAAACCGCGTTATGTTACAACCCAAACTTCACGTATCCTACATCCAACCCAAAACCCAAGCCTATTATGCCTTAACCTTACAAATATTCTCTTACTCACACTTAGGGTTTTAGTTTCAATCTTCTCAAATCACTCGTAGTAGTATCACACGTTCTTCTCATCTTCTTTGCCATGTACATCTCACATCTTCCACTCTAATCTCTCATATCTTGTGTTCTTTATTTTTCACCTTCTCATATTTATGCTATTGTTTTCTCTTCTAATTATGTTTTTATCGCACATTTTTCTCTAATCTCACATCTCTTTTGTTCTTTCTTTTTCATCTTCTCTAATCTCTCTTCTCCTCCATTTTTTTTTCTTTTTTATTATAAATTTTTGATATTGTTTTATGCTACTATTTTATGTTTTTTTATTCCATTTTTGTATATCTTATTTTTGTATATTGAATGAGAAGTTTTTGTATAAATATGATGAGTTTTAATATTATTTGGTAACATATGAATGACTAAACACAAAGTTATGTTATTCTCTATAGGTGTATGTATGACTCAATTAAAATCTTGTAAGAAACCAAACCGAACCAACCCAAACTGCATTAGTTTGATTTGGTTTGGTTTGGTATTGTTTCTAAAGCCAACCAAATCAAAGACAAGGATGTTAAATGCTTCAAGTGTGGTTGTTTTGACCATTATGCTAATAAATGTAAGGTTCAAGAAAAAGTTAATCAACAGAGTAAATTAGACATTTCAGAAGAATTAAAAGAAAGTTTGCTAATGTAAGACCCTAATTTTGACCCTAAGATCCCTCATGGCATCATATCATTGCACATTGCATTTGCCTCAAGGATCATAACATCTTGGCTCCTTACCCTAGGGTGGGACTTGTGTGAGTTGGTCTGAGACCACCAAGCATGCCTGAATTGTATATTATTGCTTTTATTATTTTGTTTACTAACCAAAAGCACAAAAATATGCCACTAACATCTTTTGTTTTGTAGCTTGAGCAATCATAAGATCCAAGGCTCCTAGGAGGCCCTATGTTCAAAGAATGGCCAGATGGAGTTGAAAGCAAGCATGAAAATGGTTCACAAGGCTCTCCATTATCATATATGCCTCCCAAGTATCTCAATTTATTAATTTGATCAAGATAAACCAAAGGGCTTGAGGATTGTTTCCCAAGGAAACCCTAATTCAACTATGCATCTACTATGCCTTGCTCATGAAGCAACCTCAACCCATGATCAAATAAAATCAAGGGAAGTTATTTAATTCATCATTTCATGCATATATGATCTTATATGAGTGTCCTCAATCATCAATTCATTAAGGTTTGAAGTTGGGACTTGAGAAGTTGATCAGTCAATTCATCTAACTATTTTGAAATCCACTGAGACCTAACTTTTGATGTGTTTGTCAAATGAATATGACCCCAAGATAAAAAAGTGGTATTAACAACCACATGAACAACTTTCATGTTCATCAAAAATTGATTTGAAGCTTGGAAGGTCATCATCCATTTCAAAACATTATAGGTCACTTTGACTGAAACCCTAATTTTAGGTCAACTTCCCAAGGACCTAACTCACTCATTTTTCATGATTTTGAGGTGGAATCAAATTAATTAAAAAGTTTAAGATGTCTACTTCATTTTTTATGTTGAACAAATTTTCATAATCCTAAAAGAAACACATGTGATAATGCAAAACATTATAGGTCACTTTGGACCAAAGTCATTGAAATGTGAAAAAATCCAACTTCAAGTGCCCATAACTTTCTCATCAAAAATCCAAATTATGCAAAATTTAAGTCCAGATTGATTGTCTTGAAAATATATACAACTTTGATGTTGAAGGTTTTGTCATTTGGAGCTTGCATCATTGAAAAAGAAGGGCTTGAAGTTGGTCCATTTTGGAAAATTTCACATGCACATGTTTTGCACCTTGAACTTTATGATCAGTTTTCATTAATTTCCCAACTCCAAATGGATTTTTGTTCAGCATGACAATTGTTCCTCATGTCAAGACCTTTCCAACCATTACCCACAAGGCCATGTTTCATTTTGGTAAGATGCATTTTCGAAGAGGAGAAGATTTATGTGCATTTTTGGAAACAATGATGAAACTTCATGCACAATCCAATTCCATCATATCTGCACGTCCAAAATCATTTTACTGATGTTAAGCTTGCATTTCCAATTGCATTTGGGCCCTCCATGCGCCTGTACAGGCCCATGCATGGAGGCCCTCACTTCATGCACACATGATTTTCCCATGAGTTGCATCAGCTTTCACTATAAATAAACATGCTCAGCCTCATTCATGATCAACCTTAAGGCGCCTTATATGCTGCAGAAGTGAATCCCCAAACCTCACCAAAGGAATTTTTCAATTTCTCTTCAATTTTTCAGATCCAATTTTCAACTTCCTTGGTTGATTATTGGACTTTAATTCCTTAGCCTAGCCCTATTTCCATCTCAAGAACAAGTTGCTATCAATAACTGGGAGAGATCGTGCTTCATAGAGCTGCACTTCAAAGGTTGTTATCCAAACTTTTTCAATTCGAAACTCACTGATTCTTGCTCATTTCTTGTGTTTATTGGCTCCTCTGAAGTCCTCTCATAAGAGGCAATTGATTGGTGTGTTTAATTTTGTAAATCCATCAAGTTCAGCTTGAACTCCATTATTTTCCATCTCTATTTTCTCTTTCTATGAGAGTCTAGAGTGAAAAACAATGGCACAGGGGTGATGTACATCACCCAAACTTTCCAATGATATGAGGATCGCATGTTTTCATCAGCTTTTTAAAACCTGCAACTCCACTAGAGCTAACATGCTCGCCGGAGAAGACGGTGGTGTACACCACCGTCCCTGTTGCCAGATCTTAGTAGACCGTTTGATTGTGTTTCCAGTTTGAATCGTGGCCCTTGGATGTTATGACCTTTTTTAATTCACTGCGTGTCTCGTTTGACTGGAGCCTATGGTGAGCGCGCGCATGAGGATCCTTGGATGTGCCACCTCATTTAATGAGGTTGATCCAACGCGCCAGGATTTTTACATTTTTCTGATTTTCCATTTTTATTTTCTCTATTTCATTTTATTTCAAAAATTCATATCTCTTTCATTTTAAATCCAAAAAATATGGGACCAATTGCATTATTTCCATTTTTAATTCTAGTTTCTGAAAATGATTTTTAATATTTTTTATTTTGTCATTTGATATTTTTTATGATTTTTCTCTTTTCTGGTTATTTTTAATTCATTTTAAATAGTTTACAATATTCAAAAAATGCAAAAATATTTTCTTAACCTCTTTGAATGATGATGAATCTATGAAAAATATTCTCATCAATTTCTTAATTGATTTGAGATTTATTTGAGATTTTAGTTCAATTAGGTTATTTTTATTCATTTTTAATTGTTTAAAAAATAGTTTCTGGTTTCTAAAAATGCTGAAATTTTTTGTCGAACTTTGTTTGACCTTGTTGAACTTAGGATGATCCATTTGGACTTTTCCAAGTTGATTTGAAATGGATTTGAAGTTTGACCTTTAATTGTTTATTTTAATTCAAGTATTATTTTAATTCTCAAAAATACCAAAAATATTTTATTTGTTTCTTGACTTAAAAACTTCATTTTGCTTCTGTTTAATATTGTTTGACCTTGATTCCATTCATCTTTGATCAATGTACTTTTCTTATTTCATTTGAATTTCAATTCATGTACATTCTTCTTCTTCTTCTTCTTTTTTCTTTTTGATCAATGAGTTAAAGATTGATGGTTAGCCTTGACATATGGGAGACTTAACCTTCCTTAATTCAAATCTAATTCATCTTGATCAAAGATCAAGCGAATGACTTTTCATTGAGGATAGGTTGCTTCTTGGTCAAGCAAAAAACCTAAATCAATACAAGATCATTCTTCTTTTCTTTTGGCATGACAAGTTGTAGGAGCTTGGCTTACTAGTCATGGTCTCTAACTTGTGTTTGTTGCCTATAGTTTTATTGACCGGCCTCAGATAGGT
The DNA here is from genome assembly GCF_024323335.1 of Lathyrus oleraceus. NCBI lineage: Eukaryota > Viridiplantae > Streptophyta > Magnoliopsida > Fabales > Fabaceae > Lathyrus > Lathyrus oleraceus. The sequence continues at coordinate 367,716,525 of NC_066582.1, forward strand.
GTGACTACTACATTAGTCCACTTACGATTGCTTAACATAGCGCTAAATTGCCTTATGGCACACTAACATTGAATCATTAAATCATTTGCTTTTGCCATTTGCTCACTTGATTCTTGCAATTTATTTTAATGCAATTTAATATTCTTGTACATTAAATCATTTGCTTTTGCCATTTGCTCACTTGAGCTCATGTTTATGTTAATGCAATTTGCCTTTTGCTCACTTGAGCACATTATTGTGTATATACTATTGTGCTTGTTTTGTTTTGATTGTGTTAACCAAAAAATGCAAATGGACAAAGGACTTAGATTCTAGGACCTTACCTAAGTTAATGGAGTTTGAAGAGCAACTAGGTCTCATGCCTTTAGAATGCTATAAATGTCAAAGAGCAACTAGGCCTCATGCCTTTAGAATGCTTAATGTTGAAAATGAACATTGAAAGGACCAAATTCTAAACTCACTCTTGTCCATTTTTTCTATTGCATTATGGAACTTTTTGATTTGTGTGTTCTTGTGCTAGGGATCAAAACTTGCCAATTAGAAGAACCATTGCCACAAGCATCCAAAGTGAGAGATACAAAAGCCATTGGAAGATTCCTAGGAGCTTGATTGTTATTTGATTGCTTGAGTTATTTGCTTATTGCTTGCTAATTTCAAAGGATGGGAGCAACTTGGATCATCACTATGATCTCAATAAGGAAACTCCATTGTGGTTTTATTTCTCTTCCTTCATCTTTGTATATTTAGGACTTAGCCATTCTTCTTCTTCCCTCCATTCTAACCCAAGCCAAACTTTTGTGCAAACATTAACATTTGTTTTCAGAATTAGAAACCTAAGCACTATGCTTTTGATTTTTCAACTTCTTTTCATAACACTTATTTTGAATTGAATCCTTAAGTCAACTTTGACCATACTTTATAAATACTTTTCATTGGTAAATATAACTCACTCAATTGTTTTGTGGTTTCATTGGCCACTTTTGCCAAAGCTTTTCATAAACATTAGCTATTAGGTTTGAGTTATCCTAGAGATTGATATAATACTCACCTATATCCTTAGTGATGGACTATAAGTCTTCCATGCTTATTATAGGATTAACCCCTCACTAGCATGTTGAAACTCTCCTCACATAGTGAACTTGTGGTTTAGATTGATTTTTCTCCCTTTGATAACAATAGACCTTAAGGCTTTTGGACCAATCAATTCACCAACTCGTTTTGAGATTTTTACCCCGAACTACGAGGTTTTGATCCTAATCTTTTTTAAGATGGTACGTAGGCAATGGGTTTATCCATTCAAACACAAAATTGTAAATAATTTGTATATTCTTCTCCCATCTCCCCAATCATGTTTGCACAAATATTTATCACAAATACCAACCTACCTTACAACATTAGTGAAAAGGGCTCCCTTAGACTACTAAGGATGTTTTGGGTGCTTAAAACCTTCCCATTGCATAACCAACCCCCTTACCCAGATCTCTGACATTTTTATTAGTTTTTGACTTGATAAAACTTCTTGGTTTTTGTTCGCTTTCTAACATTTCCTTTGGATAAATAGAAGTGCGGTGGCGACTCGAATTATATGATTTACTTTTGATTTAATCAATAAATCTAAAGGTAACGAATTCCCCGCTACAGTTAACTACTTTAAATAACATCTTATTGAACTAAGAGGAAGAAAACTCTTCACCCTCTGAAGAATCTTCTTACAAGGAAATGCATCAAATTAATAGTTCTGAAAAACCAAATTCTAATTCTAATGAATGTTTAGGTATATATTTCTACAACTGTGACAATTGTAACAAAATAATGAATGTCTTAACAAATAATCAAGTTAATATCTTGATAAGAATATTAGACAAAATGGAAAATTCAGAAAGTAATAATGCTTTCATGAGATAAATTAAAAATATTATAGATGAAAATGATATTTGTAAAATGAATATTCACAAAGTAGAATTTAAAAATGTTATGGATTTATTTAAGAAATTGTTTCTATTTAAGATTTACAAGAAGAAATTAGTAATTAAAAAAATGAAATTAGAACTCTAAAAATCCGGGATGATGAGATAGAAATTAAAATTTTAGAGTTACAAGAAAACATGATTATTCAGAATCAACAGTGTTTGCTCTATGCTTGCTATGAGTCTAGTTTTCATCTCAAAGGTGTTTGCGATGCGCTTTGGACGACTTTAACGCTAAAAGTCATCTTAACTGCAAGAGAAAAAAGCGTGCAACTTGGTTTGCTTCGGTTAGATTTTAGAAATAATCAAATTAAATACGGCTTGAATTGATTCGGTTTTTAAAAATATTTTTATTGAGCCAGTTATACATACACATATAGAAGAAAACATGATTTTGTGTTTAGTCATTCATACCTTACTAAATAACAATAAAACTCATAATATTACACTTTCTCATTTAATATAAAAAAACATATTAAAAAAAATGAAATAAAAACATAAAATAGTAGCATAAGACAATATAAAAAAATAATGAAAAAAAATTAGAGGAGATGAAAGATTAGAGAATATGAAAAAGAAATAACATAAGAGATGAGAGATTAGAGAAGAAGATGTGTGATAAAAACGTAATTGGAATAGAGAACAATACTATAAATATGAGAACATAGAAAAGAAAGAACATAAAAAAAGAGAAATTAGAGAAGAAAAAGCGAAATATACCTGACAAAGAAAATGAGAAGAAAGTGTTGTGATACTATTAAAAGAAATTTGAGAAAATTGAAATTGAAACCCTAAGTTTGAGAGAGAAAAACTCGTTCTTAATCGTATGGTTAAAACATAATAAATTTAAATATGAGTTGAATGTGAATTAAGTGAAAATTGACCTGTAATATAATGCGGTTTGATTTTGTTTGTTTCGATTTAAAAATAATCCAAACACATCTAATTCAAATCATACCGTTTATTTGAAAAATAATTCAAACACATCTAAATCAAATATATTTTTTTTATAATTTTTAATTTGATTTAATTTAATTTATAATTTTTTATTGAATAGGTTTATTATAATGCCGTCAATTGAATTGACGTATTTTCTTATTTGTTGTATATTATCGCTATTAAAAATGAGTTAGTATTGAGTAAGTATTAATTTGAAAATCTTATTTGGATAAAAGATTCTAGAATTAATTTTTATATAAAAGAAAAAAGTGTAGAAATAGGACAAACATAGTGTAATAGTTGTAAACCCTACGGATAATAAAGTACGGGGGAAGCGTATGTCTGCAAACCCTGAAGACACATTTTGGGAATTGAGCGTTTATCTCAATCTACACGAGAAGAGACGATTGGTGAAAATGAAGCAGTTTCTCACCAAATCCCTCTCTGTTTGCTCTCTCCCAACCACCCTTCAACAAATTGCTTCTCATCAATCCAAAGGTATCACTTCTCTTTATTCTCACTGCCTTTGGGAGAATGAAATCTCATGGAAGAGTGATAGGGAGCACAAATTTGAAAGTGATTTAAAATAAAAGGCTCCCTGTGTACAATATAATGCTCTCATAGTAATGGTAACAACACTAACAATCTTAGGTTCAAATGCATAACAAATATCAAGGCCTTGTTTTGATAAACGGTTTTGCTAGTAGCTTATAATACAACCGCTTAAAATTAAGTTAAATTGCTTTTGTATATGCTATAAGCTGTTTCTATAACTTATCTTGAAGAGTTTATGTAAATAAACTGTTTTTTTTAAAATGTCATAAACTGTTTTCACAATTTCTCTCCGAGTGCATCACAAAACATATAACAGTAAATAATTTAAAATAAGTCAATGTAAAGAGGCCATTATTTCAACTTATTTATTGGTATTAACACTTGTTAGACGGTTTGAAAGAACTTATGGAAACTCCATCATAAATATTTCCATAATTTTTTCAGGATAGTTTATGAAAACAAAGAATAGCTTATAACCAACCAGTATGACTTTATTTTATATTTTATTATAAATATAGCTTATAAGTGCTTAAGATATAAGAGCTTACTTAAACTGTTTATCCAAACAGAACCTAACTCAGTTGGATTCTTTTTCCACACTCAATAGCCACAATATTGAGTGTCTTCATCATCTATACTTTTTAATTATAGATAAATATAGTATTATAGATTATGTCAGCAGTAATACATGGAAAAGTTGTTTTCTTTTAAGCTTACTGAATTATTTTATCAATAGTTTGGGTTTGCTAGGTGTTGCAAAGGTCGTGCTAAAGAAGGGGAAGACACAGCTCTTTAAGGATGGCAACCCTATGGTATATAGTGGCGCTGTCGATAGAATTATCGGTAGGCCGCCTCCTAAGACCGGCGATATTGTACTGGTATCAGACGGGACTGAGAAACCAATAGGGTGGGGCTTGTACAACTCTGTTTCTATGTTCTGTGTTCGGCTCATGCAGCTTGAGGACGAAGCTACCAGGTACTTATATATGATTATTTGTTCGCAGCTTTTTTGTTTCTGCTTAGCCCGTTGACGTGGCCTTTGATGTTTAGTTTTTTATGACACAGTGATTCAGAATGTGCATTGAACATGGAGAAACTGCTCGAAACAAGAATTGACACTGCTGTTGAATTGCGTAGAAGGTTGGGTCTTCCTTCCATCCATACGAATGCATATCGTCTAATCAATAGTGAGGGTGACAGGTGAGAGATGAAGGGTTGAACTTTTTCTTCTTTATGTTTCCTTTTGTCAACTGTAATTGAATTTGGTTTTACTGGTTTCACAACTCTTACACCATACTAAGTAGCCTGATCACAAGTAACCACTATTTATTTTCTTTACAATTTTCAAATGATAATGCTTCCAAGATGTTTATTTGACGATTTTGAATTGATTTCACAACAGATTATCAGGATTGATAGTTGATGTCTTTGGAGATGTAGCTGTAGTAGCGTCATCTGCTGCTTGGGTTGAGAAGTACAAATCAGAGATAGAGGCGTGCATCAGGAAAGTAAACTATATCAATCATATAAACTGGAGGCCATCAATTGATATTTTAAAGGAAGACGGAGTTAATGTGTCGGATTCAAAGGAAATCCTTTCGCCTACTTGTCCTGAAAGAACCAAGGTATGCCGTGATATGTTAAAACGCTGTACATAATTTATTTGAATTGTTTTTTTTTATGTACTTTTCTCAGGCAAATTGCCGCTATACAACGGTTTAATTATTTTCTTCTTGTATTTCTTGTTTGTTATTTCATTGATGTATGGCACAAGGTATTTAAATGCAATCTGTCATAAAGTTGAAATATATCCAAACCAACCTTTCTATTCCAAGATTCTTAGTTTTTACAAAATTAGTTAAATGTTAATTATTTTATTTCATTTGGAAATGACACTCGGGAATTTCTATTTTGAATGACAATAATTAAGTCTTAAAGTTTTGTTATCCTTACATTAAGCAAATTATATTTTGCACCTTAATCTATGTTTTGATGATTCCTGAATTTCTATATATTCACCACTTGAACATTGTGTGGGTTTTAGGGGTGGGCGGGGTAAAGAGTATTTGAAGTTGGGATTTTGGAATTAGCATCGTTGAGATTTGAAATCTATCAAGTTTGAGATTTTTTTTCCGTGTTTGATGTTCTCATCTGTCAGATTATGGAAAATGGAATCATGTACACAATTTCACTGAAAGGACAGAAGACTGGATTCTATGCAGATCAGCGCGAGAGTCGTCAGTTTATATCAAAAATTTCAGATGGTCAAAAGGTTCTTGATCTTTGTTGCTATAGTGGTGGTTTTTCTCTAAATGCAGCGCGTGGAGGTGCTCTAAATGTCACCGGTACATTCTATGTTGCTAATTCTTAATTCCTTTGTCTATGATTAAGATATATACCATTATAAGTAATTCCGTTGTTATAGAGAATTTTCTCAAATATAAAAAAATAAATTATAACTTGATCTTTTCACAGACTCTTTGCCTGAACGTATTATACATGGATATAGTATTATGGATTTGTATGTTACTAGTGTTGCAAATTGGGGCCAGTAGCCTTATATAATAAGTCTGGTCATGTTGGCAATTTCGTTAGGTGTTGACTCATCAATGCCAGCTCTGGAACTTGCTAAAGAAAATGTTGTACTTAACAGCATTGATCCTGAAAGAATATCCTTTTTGAAAGAAGATGCAACTGAATTCATGAAGGCTGCTCTTCTGAGAGATGAATCTTGGGATATTGTCATCATTGATCCTCCTAAATTGGCACCTTCGAAAAAGGTATAAATTATAGCTGCAAACTTATAGTTATGTTTTTATATACTTTGTCACTTGGGCTTTCTAAAGAAGAGTTACTTTGCTGTTGGTTATATTTGTTTTTAATTTCTATAATGTACGATGATGCTATATTGTCAACATTACAAAACTGGTCATTGTTATGGTACTTTATTACTATGTGCACAATGTTGCTTCAGCTCATTATTATGTACATTGTTGCTTTTGCTCATTTTCAGCTTTTTGTCTTGGAAATTAGAATGTTGTGTAAAATTGATTATGTTACAGGTTCTACATGGTGCATCTGGTATGTACAGAAATTTGAATTCATTGGCCATGCAACTTACAAAAAAAGGTGGTCTTCTGATGACGTGCTCTTGTTCTGGAGCTGTGACCCAAAGCGGCATATTCCTGCGTATTCTACAGGTATTGTATGTCTTAACTGAAATTTATCACCCATGCAGTATTCTATTATATAAAGAATTTCTTACAAGTCATAAATTTAACAATCACCCTTCTTGTCCTTGCTATTGTAAATAACTTATATTTGCATTTAACTTTTAATAATTGTATTCGGCTCATTAGGTTTATAATAATCTATTTAAAGCATTATTATTTGTACTTTATTTGAAACTTATATATCAGAATATTTTCCACACTCACATTAGCACTTGATAAAGATCATACAATACCACTGTGCTATTCTATTTGGCCAACCGTTGGCTTGGAATTCCCAAGTTTAAGTAATGAGTATTACTATTATTATTCTTCTCTTTTAAGAACTTATAAAGTTGCAAATCTAAGATATCCAATATCCAATTACAGAAATAGATGCCACAAGGTTATAATAGCATCCCTTATATATATATGATAAGAATATATATATATATATATATATATATATATATATATATATATATATATATATATATATATATATATATATATATATATATATTCTTATCATACATACAATCAAATCTATAGGAAAGAAGTATGTGGTCAGCAACAATACAGCAAATCTCAAAACAGTTAGAGAAATGTTGATGAAGACCCGACACTTTATATTGAAGTCTACATGTTTCCCACTTCATTGATTTGATATTTTGAGGATTTTGAAAAACGTCTATATGTTCATTTGGTTACTTTAATGAAAGGAAGAAAGGTCCCGCTTACATATACTCTAGAATAGTACGTGGATTATAGTGTTGAAGAAATTAAAAAATGGGAGGGATATGGTTATGCATGCTATGACTAGACTCATCACTATCGGTTTGACTTTAGGTTCTCTCAATGATTTAAAAGCATTATTGTTGAGTATTTGATCCAGTGATGAAAAGTAACGAACATGATATTGGATTACCAATTTTGGAATAATGCAATCATATATCTCAAGGTTGCTGCTTCTTTTATGAAAGTGCTTTGATTGGTTGGTTCTGAATGCAACACCACAATCAGTATCATATACTATGAGATGAATTGTTGCAAAGAAAGGTTGATTCAACACAACTCTGGGAATAGTGTTTATATCCTATTAGTGTCTATAGTTTATAGTATAGTATGCTTAATCATTACACATTTATTTTAATTAGTGGATAGACATTTCACTAAGTATCTACGGCAAGTTAATGAATTATTACCCATTATTTTGGTTTTATTAGGGTGCAGCATCTATGGCAAAGAGAAAAATAACTGTTCTAAGAGATGCTGGAGCTGCTTGTGATCATCCTATTGATCCATCATACCCAGAAGGTGCATACCTTACCAACATTCTGTTGAGAGTTTCATGAGCCTTGTTTGTACCCTGTTGTTCATTTGATTTCTCCAATGTAAGTCTATATTTTGATGCAATTTTGCAGAATTTCTCGGTCACTGAGAAGAGTTCGTGTTTTACTCATTCAGTTGAAAGAGAAAATAGGATTAGGTTTTAATTATTTAGTTAGTTCTGCAAATTGCTAATGTCAATGAAATATTAATGAATCCTTCTAAAAACAGGATGCTTTCTTAAATATGTCATTGGATTATGATTCCATCACACTCCCTCTAATCAAGTGTATATAAAAAAAGAATACAAGACAATCATCAAGTTGAAAGAAGAGTGTTTGAATGTAAGTGAAGTGTACAAAAGAGATACCAACAATTAACAGGGTTAAAATTTGGAAATTTCTTATTTCATCGGGGTGGAAAAATATCCTATTAAAAATTTAAAATGCTCTTTAGATTTTGAAGATGCATCTTCAGATGCACCTTGTTAAAGTAAAAACGTTAATTGATTTAGAGATATAGTTTCAAAATATTTGAACACATACAACATGCATCCCTCTGAAAGATCTCTATTTTACACTAATTGTTTTGGAGATGTATCTCTGTTTTGAGTTTACGGATATACATCTTCGTTTAGGGTTTATAGAGATGCATCTCTGTACCCTATAAGAATAGTGCAGATTATGTGTGGTTTATGGTTATTTAGATGAAAATGATGATTTATAAATGTTAAGGACCATGTTATGTGATGAGTATTAAATCATTCAATTAATACGTAAAAAAATGGCATATATAAATCTAGATAGTCAAAAATTGACATATATAAATGAAATCGAAATACACGATAAAGTAGAATGAAGTGAAAATAAAATACAATCCATAATGAATCCAAAGTACAGTTATTATCTACTACGTATGCTGGATTACAGCTCCTCGGGCTCATCGGCCACCTCTACCCCCGATCCTCCGATGCCGTCTCCGGTACATCAGTGTCTCTTGTGCCTCCGTCATAACGACATCTAGGACCCGTCTTACCTCAGACCCATTAGGGAAGATGCCTCCGTCAATGCCTATCTGCGCAATCTCCACAACGCGATGATATCTAGGCAAGACATCATGCGCATGATCTAACCGTGCCTCCTCATTCTCTAGTATCTCCTAATTAGATGGCCTCGATGGATCCCCTGGAATAGCTTGCACCATATATAGATGTGACACCCTGAAGAACCACCCGATGTACCTGTCAACATAGCTCAAGTCGCTTTTAGTTATGGTACTCCGTGCCTCCTCCGATACCAAATGACTAAGATAATAATCAAACATGACATCTATATCTCTACGTGTCATAATAGGAGGAGCAGAGACAACAAGGTGTTTGAGATTGGTTTGAGTGTAGCCGAACTACTGTGTGACACGCTCAGGCAGATGAGAAAATGTGAGACGTGAACTGCAAGCCAACCATCTCGAGTATAACACTATATCGTAAAATGGTTGCGTCTCACGGTGATCAACATAGTTGTTAAAGTGCATCTCCTCAGTATAAGTCGGTACACACAATCAACCAGAGATGCGTGAGAAGTGCTGTAGGATCCAAGTCTATAAAGTGTTGGAAAACACAAATCATCAGTAAAGGCGTTGCAAAAATGTAATGAAAATGACACAGGAACATTAAAAGATCAATAAATATTACCGTCAGTAGTGTAATGTTGCATGTGACTTGCTTCGTTTTCCACCTACAACCCTCATGATAACTTCGAGTACAAGTAGATCAAACAAGCGTCCCTAGTTGTACTCATGGATTCACTTGAAGTCCTCAAAGTACCGTAGGTAGACGACATCCACATAAGTGACACTCTTGTCCATAAAAATCATAATGCCAATCAAATATAACATACATGCTCTCATAGCATACGCTCTATGGAGCCCCACCTGCTCGTCATCACCTCTAGCCTACTATGCTCTAAGGAGCTCATATGTATATACATTTTTCAGGAATTCAAACCTAGCATGAGCCCCTATGGTTTTTTCACACTCCCTCATGGCATCCTCTAGGTCAACTTCCAGATAGTCTACCATAATCTGAAGTGCCTCGTCTTTGCTAATTCTCCCATGATCTAGAAGTTTCCCCTTGATCGAAAGATGCAACAAACATGACACGTTGTCGAGCGTGATAGACATCTCACCAAGTGGTAGATGAAATGGCGAGGTCCCGGTGTGCCATCTCTCTACGAACGCATTAAACATCCTGTTGTTGACTGTAACATAACCGATCTTGCACAAGTCCTTCATCCTAGATAGGGACAAAGCAACCTGAAATCATCTGTCATTCGACTAAGGCAAGTTAGTAATTTTCCGTCCATGGTTAATAAACTTCAGCAGATTATAGTCCCGCGGAAAAATAAATCCATGTCAAAAACTTGTAATATAATAATAAAAGTAATTTAAAAAGAATGAATCCAACTTATTTTACCTCTCCGTCCCAGATACGTTTGACAGTATGGTCCGGGTACAGAGGCAGCATTGACAACTCTACATGGCCTTATCTAAATGTCAGAGGTAGCATTGACTCATCAGCCTCATCAACCTAAGATGACCCTGGCTCAACAACCTCATCAACCAGAGGTGGTACTGCCTCATCAGCATGAGGTCCCTCCGGTACTTAGGGTGACACTGGTGCCTTAGGTACCATTGATGACTCGGATATCTCTGGCGCTTGAATAGGTGAAACCTGCAATTTGCAGGAGGATGGAGGCAATGATGCGTTAGTAGGTGATATCGTCCGAAGATGCATCTCCGAAATAATTATGAAGATGTATCTCCGAAATAATTATGACGCGATTTAGAAGTAATATCGTCCGAAGATGCATCTCCGAAATAATTATGAAGATGTATCTCCGAAATAATTATGAAGATGAATCTTCAAAATCTAAAAATATTTTAGTATTTTTAATTGATGTCCTAGTAATATATAAGATTAAAAAAATTCTCTAACATTTTATCTTTTTAGTTAAAAAGTATAGCCATTTCCTACCGAGCATTTTAAGATTTTTTTACAAAAATAACCCACCTTTTCAAGGAAATTCCCAAAATATCCCTGATTTCAAAAAAATTTCCAAACTATCCCACTTTTAGGAGGAGTCGCCAATTGAATTGGCGACTCCTCTTAAAAATTGAATGGAGGCGCCAATTAGATTGGCTAGGGCAGGTGCCCTAGCCAATTGGATTGGTGCCCCTGTGTAGGACTTAAGAGGAAGCGTCAATTCAATTAGAGCCTTAGTGTAAAATGCTATTTTTGTGTTATAAATAGATGCGTTGTGTGAGTAATTGTTCCAAATCTCAAATAATCATTTGACAATCATGTTTAGTGTTCGTCGCCGATACGGTAAGGTGATTTATGCGAGAGACAAACCTCAGATGCTGATGCTGTTCTGGAAAATCACTACGTTCGATCAACTGAAGAGGGAGTTGGTTCGTTGGTTAGATGGGAAAATACCAGAAGGGAAAAAAATTAGAAGTATTGAAAGACTTGACAGTATCTTTGGTTGGGTGCGAATGAAGACTGATAAGGATGCAAGGGAAATGATGTTCGATCGAGACGACATCAATTTGATTGTTGTAATCAGTTAGAAATATTTTTGTTTTTAAATAGCTTATTTTGTACTGATGTTTGTTGTGAACCTCGTTGTAACAAAAACTTAATGATATATAATGATTGAAGGTTACAGAAATACAATGTTATAAAAAACTTAAGACCTAGATGATGCTCCTCGATTGGGACAGTTGTTCTTGTTGTGTCCTGGTTGACGACAGATACTACATAATCTTATCATTTTATCTGTGGAATCCATCTCTGTTCTGATACGTGTGCTGTTTGGCCTTCCTTTTTTCTTTCTACGCACTTGTCATTGTGCCAAATAATCCTCCATTGGTAGTACTGAGAAGTTTTGATTATATACATTCATGACGGTGTCGGCCTTGTACACATCAGATAAATGGCTGTAAGCATCTTGACGAGTATAAGCGCATGCTGCAATGACATGGGAGCAAGGTATTCGAAAGACATGGAATTTTCCACAATCGCACCAACTTCTGTTTAGTCTAACAGCGTAGGCTAAATTTGGTCTCCTCTCGTTGTGGTCCATTGTTTCCTGGACGCTGAAATTTTGCCTATGACGGTCAAAGACTGTTACAGCGTGTGTGCTAGCTTTGATGCCCTCCTCTTTCATGACCTTCATGCAACACTCACTGAATACTTTCTCGGACATTAACACCGCACTCCATCTTTCACCTCTGGTTGCGAACGTAGAAGTCAACCTATAATAGGTTGATCTTACCAAGGCGGTTATCGACAGATTTCGAATTCCTTTGAATACCCCGTTCATGCATTCCACAAGGTTTATTGTCATGTGGCCCCATCGACAACCTCTGTCAAATGCCCTTGTCCACTGCTCTACTAGTATGTTATTTAGCCATCTCCCTGCGTCTTCATTACACAGTCTAATTTCATGACGATAATATTGAAATGACGGTTGTGTTAGAGCATACCCAACATTCACCACCTTCTTGCGAAGATTCTTATCTTTTATAGCACACATGAAGTTTTGTGCAATGTGTCTGATGCAATAGACATGGGTAGAAGGAGGATCATGTCACCCGTTGTCATGGTTGTTGTAGGCACTCTCAATGGCAGCATGTCTATCAAAAATCAAACAGAGATTGGCTTGTGGAGCCACATGCGTTCTGAGATGTCGAAGAAAGAAACCCCACCCACCAGCCGTTTCACCTTCAACAAGAGCAAAGGCAATGCGAAAGACATTGTTGTTGCCGTCTTGTGCAACCGCCATGAGCAAAGTACCCTTGTATTTTCCGTATAACCAAGTGCCATCAATTTGAATAATAGGTTTGCAGAATGCGAAACCTTTGATGCACGGGTCAAATGCCCAAAAGAGACGGTGAAAGATTTTATTACTTGTAGCACATGTTCCGCCTGGCATCATCGCTGGCAATGTCTCCATAATTGCCACAGTTCTTGGGACATATGTTTTTAGTGCCCATAAAAATCGTGGCAATTCCTTGTATAAATCCTCCCAGTTGCTGGAAACTTGTTCAACAGCCTTTGTCCTCGCAATCCAAGTTTTCTTGTAAGATGGAGTATAATTATATGTTGTTTTGATATGGGATATAATTATACTCACCTTCAATGATGGATCTTTATTAACCAACGGCAGAATGTCTTGACATATCAATGTTGCACTTAGTTTACGGTGATCTTGTTCAACGTTAGTTGCAATGCAACTGTGAGGTGAGTCTGTTGAAGCGATCTCCCAAGAGTCGTTTTTCTTCTTGTAAGACGCAGCCAAACGAAACTTACAAAGCATGTTACGACATTCGATAACATACCTTCTAGAATCAGTGCGTTTCACTGTAAAATCAACAGAGTTGTTCATGTGGAATTTTTTGATAGCCAAAACACATTCTTCTTTGGTACGAAACATGTCTCCCACCTTTAATTCGCCTTCTGATCTCGGATACGGATTATAGAAAACACTGTTGGATGTTTCATTGTCGTGCAGATCCATATTTGTCATATGTTGAGGCGGGTTGTAGACATGACTAGGAGGTATTGGTGGTGGTTGATCATCATCTTCATCGTCGTTGTTCAGCATGTGATCAACATGTATCTCGGTCTCCTCTTCTTCTTCATCAACGATGTCCACTTCTGCTTCTGCTTCTGGGTTGACGTCATCTGACCATTGTGGATCAAATTCACCAGATTCATCCTGACTGGTTAGTTGAGACTGTTGAGATCGTATACATGGTTGAAGAGTAATGTACAACTCAATACAGTTGCAGCCTGAATGTTCATGACTAACAAACATGTATTCAACATCTTCATCGTCTCATACCTTAAGGGGGAAATACTTGCATTGACTATTCTAAAAAAATATTGGATTTTGATATGTGATCTTTGACACAATACCCGATCCTATACAGGATTGTATTCTTTTTTTCAAATGCAAGAAGGTTGCATTTCTCTTGATCGTGAGTCTAATGGTATCGGTGTTTCGAAAACAAAAACCATATAGCTCAGACTCGTATGTTTCACCGTTGTAGTGAACGTTGACACTGTATAATGATGAAGATGACATTGTGCAGATGAAAACTATTTTCTTACTGCAGATGAATGTGAGTGAAGTGTCTTGGATGTTGATAGTAAGACATTTAAATAAAGGAGTGAAGTGTCTCACATGCTAGCTAGTTCGAAGTGACGTGTCGCACATGCAAGCTACTTCGAAGTGACGTGTCGCATATGCAAGCTACTCCGAAATGATGTGTCAATCATGCAAGCTACTAAGAAATGACATGTTCAGCATGCAAGAGAGAGGATAGCCACGTGTCAGACATGTAGACACACACTCCAAATGAATTGGCGCCCCCACTCATTCCTTGCACATGGGCGCCAATTCAAGTGGAGACACCTTGTCAAAGCATGCATTCAGACTTCGAAACCAAGCAATCAGACCTAGGTCTTGCATGCATGTCCCTATGGAGGCGCCAATTTGAATGGCGACCCCTCTTAAAGGTTGTACATGGTCGCCAATTCAAGTGGAGACACCATGCAAGCACAACTTTTCATGCTCCCATCCATTTGCCTATAAATACATCCACTCCATCAACACTTCTTCCACACCATCACTCTCACTACTTCTTCTACAATTTCATCTTTAACAACTTCTTGTAGTTTCATCTATACCAACCCCCCGACAAAATGTCTATCCTCACAATGGACGAATCACATAGAGGAACGGTTGCAAACATCGCAACATATGTAAGTTTTTTCTTTTGTTAACTTTTTATCTTTCATCTTCACCAACCCCCTTTTATTTTAACATACCAACTTAGTCAAGTTTTTTGTTCTTTCTTTTATAGGATGTATCAAAGTTCCGAACTCGGGTCCACGAATATGTCCATATGGACCCGATGATTCAACCTTATGTTGAACTCGCCGGTTTTGGTCATATAAGCAAGATTTTATCTTGGTCCATAGATAACAAATTCATTATAGCTTTATGCGAAAGATGGAGACTAGAGACACACATATTTTGGTTCCCAACCGGTGAGTGTACCGTGACGTTAGAAGACGTCTACATGCTTTTGGGACTACCCATTGAAGGTAAGGCTGTTAATGGTAAAACCAACTATGCAAATTCAATTTGCATGGATCTCTTGGAGACTGATTTGTTAGATGATAACGGAAGAGGTTAAGGTATACTACTTTCACGCCTTAAGTCGTACTATAATAGTTTATACTTAGATGAACATTCTACCGAAGATGCTCGAATAATAAAAACTAGGTGTTACATTATGCTGTTAATTGACTCGTTTTTATTTCCCGAAGGTAGTGGTTCTAGCATGCGTATTATGTATTTACCTTTACTTAGACATGTAGATAGAATAGGAAGTTACAGTTGGGGATCTGCTTGTCTAGCCTATCTCTATAGCTCCTTGTGCAAAAACTCACACAAAGACACATCTACATTTTCTGGATGTGTTATTTTACTACAAGCATGAGGTTGGTCAAGACTACCGTCCCTAACACCCGTCAACAACAACCCTTTCACATTTCCGTATGCACAAAAGTAAGTTGTTTAAATTGCTATATCTTTACTTACTTCTTTAAAGATTATTACCTCTAACTAATATTTTTTGACTTTTTCGTGTAGATGGTCTGCACGTGGTATGAGTTACAACAGATGTCCAAGACATTGTATTACTTAGTATCGCAACTTGTTGGACCACCTTCGACCGACAAACGTAAGGAAAATAACTTAATTATTTCGTTATATTTTGTTAACTTCTTCTACCTTGACTATAATCCAATCTTCTTTTACATTTCAGTTTATTTGGCGTCCATACCTTAATTTGGATCATGACCATCAAGTCAACGCTGAAGACGCGGCCGTATGGACTGCATGCACACCGATAATACGGTTCACAACTGTGGAGATGCACAACAGTGATCGTGTGAAGCTACAGTTCGGTATGCCCCAAAATATCCCAGATCCCCCAGCTAGCCTAGGAGAATGACATCTGCGCAAAGTTAACGACCAATGGAATTTCAATCCATGGCAAAGCTTCGCAAGATCGGAGTGACGCAAATGGAAGCACCGTCATGACCATGTGTTAACTGACGCAGTCATGCCAATTGAAGAAAAAGCAAGTCGTACTTATATGGCTTGGTACAGATCGGTTGGTTTTCAGTTCATCACCGAGGATATGTACTTGTACGACCCACGCCAGATGACTTACACACCTGACACCTCAACATCAAACCCCTAACAACAGTGTCAAACCAGATACACACAACCCCCTGCCCGTCAAACGTTTTGTTCAACCAACACACAAACATACAACCAAAACATTCCATACACCCAACCCCAATACCAAGAGCATACCCCATACCACCAACAACAAATTGTATGCTCTTTGTAACATTGTATTTCTATAACCTTCAATCATTATATATCATTAAGTTTTTGTTACAACGAGGTTCAGTACAAAATAAGCTATCTGAAAACAGAAATATTTCTAACTGATTACAACAATCAAATTGATGTCGTCTCAACCGAACATCATTTCCCTAACATCCTTATCAGTCTTCATTCGCACCCAACCAAAGATACTGTCAAGTCTCTCAATACTTCTATTTTTTTCCTTCTGGTATTTTCCCATCTAACCAACGAACCAACTCCCTCTTCAGTTGATCGAACGTAGTGATGTTCCAAAACAACATCAGCATTTGAGATTTGTCTCTCGCATAAATCACCTTACCGTATCGGCGACGAACACTAAACATGGCCAAATGATTATTTGAGATGTGGAATAATTACTCACATAATGCATCTATTTATAACACAAAAATAACATTTTACACTGAGGCTCCAATTGAATTGGCGCCTCCTCTTAAGTCCTACACAGGGGCGACAATCCAATTGGCTAGGGCACCTGCCCTAGCCAATCCAATTGGCGCCTCCATTCAATTTTTAAGAGGAGTCTCCAATTCAATTGGCGACTCCTCTTAAAAGTGGGGTAGTTTGGGATTTTTTTTGAAACTAGGGGTATTTTGGGAATTTTCTTGAAAAAGTGGGTTATTTTTGTAAAAATTTCAATATTTAGGACCTGTTTGAATCCCTTTCCAAAAACAGTTTTTTAGTTTTTAAAAATTAAAAATTAAAAAATCTATTTGGAAAGCTAATTTTTAAAAATTATTTTCTAAAACTCTTTTTAGTTTTTAAGTTTTTAAATCTAAAAAACAAAAATAGTTTTTGATATGTTTTAGTTTTTATTTTGCTTTTCACTTTCCAAATCCTACCTTAATTTTATTAATCTCTATAATTAATTTTTTCTTAATACTTTTGAGACATATATAAAACAAAGTAATATATTATCATCCATATAATAATAAGCTGTTATACCAAATACAAATAAAATAACAGTGTTTATTTAATTTTGAAAATATTTTTATTAGCATTTTTTTCTAAAAAAATATTTAATTTATAAATATTAATAATTTATTATTATTATTTTTTTAAAATTGACAAATTTAGATTTCCTCTCAATTTTTTATAACAACTTGACCTTTTATAAAATTATATATTTTTTTAATTTCAAAAATAATAAATATTTTTTATTAATAATAATTGTTTAAGAAAATTGACCGGTCATCAAATCGGTGAGAGTGTTCTGGTTCATTGTTCGAACCATTTGATCATTAGTTGAATCACATAACATAATCATATTAAATCAGATAATTTGGTTGAATAAATCGGTATCTATAAGAAAATTATATAGTTATTAAATCGTTGAATTGGGTGACCCGATCTTTAAAAAAAATACAACTGCTAAAAAGTTTTAAAATTTTAAAATTTCAAAATATCATAATTTTAAGAATTCATTCTTTAAATTAAAATTTTAAATATACACATAACAAAATAGTACAAAATACAAATCTATATAAATTTTGAACAAAGTCTAATGGAAACAGAAATTGAATAACAAAATAAATGTATCGTTTAATAAATTTAATTTTAAGGTGGAAAAGTTGTTCTAAATAAATTTTGAACAAAATCTCTTTATATTTTAATTTTATTTAAAAAAAGAATTATCAAAATGATGATATTTTGTCGGAGGAAAAAAAAGCAAAAATTTAAACAGTTGATTCTCAATTTTTATCAGTTTTGGTCGATTTTGACTGATTCCCACAAATACAATACTTTAATAAATCCAATAATCAAACTATATCGGTGATTCATCCGATTCTCAATTCAATCAATTTGATCCGTTGATTCAATCCGATTTTTAAAATTTATCACTTATTTTTCAATTGGAGTAGATAATAAACATGAATATTTAAAAAGTAAAATGCTTCTAACTAAAAATACTCTTACAATATTTCTTAGCAAAGTTGTAATTTTAATAATACTTAAATAATAAAACTAATTTAATAAGAAAAATCAATAAGAATTAAAATTTCAATCATATTATAGTATAGTTTATATTTCTTACAAAATTGAGGAAGAGAAAGTGATTAATTATAAACAAAAATAGTAATGATGAATGTCATGAAAATGATTTAAATCATTTGTTTGAAATTATATGTCAATCTCTTATTATTAAAATAATATTTTATTAATTATATAATTAATATTAAAAAAAATAGTTGACATGCATTCTTAGATCTTATATTAAATAATTAGTGACTAAATTATATTTATATTTATAGATAACGAAATATATTTTATTATTAATTAAAAAGAATTATCTATTTAAATATATTTTTAATCTCTTATTAAAAATAGTATTGAAAATTAAACTACCAAATAAATTTTTTCAATTTTCACATTTCAAAAACAATTTTTAAAACTAGTCTATCAAACAAATATTTTTGATAATTCTCTTCCTAAAAACACTCTTTAAAATTAGATTTCAAAAATAAATTTTAAGAATGAAAACCCAAAAGTGTTTAAAATAGGCCCTAAATATTTGAATGGTTTGTATTTTCAGGATCCCTTTTCCTAACTTTTACAGGATGCAGGACTTCAACGATATGCACGTCGCCTATAGAGATGATGCTCAGAGAGAGCGCTACATAGCCCTTTATCAGTGCCCTATGGCGCCTGTAACACCCTTCTAAATTACCCCAAATATTTAATTAAAATAACAACATATATCAATCAGAGTAGATATGCAATTAAGGGTGTCACACAAACACTTCACACCATTCACCATAATAACTATCATGCTCTTTTATTAATTCAAAACATAAAGCATTTGCACAATACGCAGCGGATAGAAATCAAATCAATCATTCAAAACATGTAGCATATTACATGTAAACTGGTTCACAACCAACAATAAACATTTAAAACATCCCATCCCGATGTTACATCTACCAGAGCATGACCCACTAAGGAACTACACTAGACTCCAATCACTAGCTCCTACTCAATCACTGCTCATTACCTGAAAAATAGTTGTAAGGGTGAGTTCCTCAATCGATATAATAAGCATTATAAAATATCATGCAATGTTAAGTAATTTAACACATTTCATCACCCTAATCATAACACACATTCAGTAACGGCACATCAACTCAAACATCATACTCAACACCAACATAAAGCACACTTATAATCTCAATTCATACTCAACACCAACACAAAACACACGTATAATATTGGAATACATCCATTCATATTATACGCCATACATACATTATGCAATGAGACTCCATGCATGCGGTACCGACTATTTGTGAACATATAGTTCAACTTCACCGACCAAATCCAGGTACGGCTATCAAGCTCACTAGTCCCACTCATTTGAGACCTAGTGACTCACATCACTAATTCCTCACTATGGGAATTAGCTACCACCCCAAGGGCCATGCTATGCACGCTAATCACCTAGCATGCAAACATCAACAACAGTCCAAAATGACTAACATCACTAATTCCTCACCATGGAAATTAGCTACCACCATAAGGCCACATTATGCTATGCCAAATCACCTAGCATGCAACATCAACAACAATCCACAATGGACATATGCTCACACTCTGAGCCATAAAACAGTCCATCCACCAACACATGCATAATATATACATTCACAACATTATGCATATTTTCACACATCATCAGCACATGTATCAAAACATCATATCATATCAAATAATTAATCACAGTATTAGCACACTCCACTAATACCTATACTGCTCAAAACAGCGGGAATTAATCCCTATTACATCATACGCCAATATAGGCCAAACACCAATTATACACACATTATTCAAATATTAATTTTTTTCCAGTTTCCAACAGTGTTAACCGGTTAACGCCCTGGGTTAACCGGTTAACGCAGGACAGAACACGCTTCCTGACCAATTTTAACAGTGTTAACCGGTTAACGCCCTGGGTTAACCGGTTAACGCAGACAGAACAACAATTTCTCAGAAATCACAACAGTGTTAACCGGTTAACGCCCTGGGTTAACCGGTTAACGCAAGCAAAACAGCAATACTTCACAATTCCTAACAGTGTTAACCGGTTAACACCCTGGGTTAACCGGTTAACGCAAGACAGGAAGCTGTTCCTGCGCTAACACGAAACAGAATGCAGAATTCTCCGCATTTTCCGCCGTTGGAGGACTTCCGAACCTCCGATTCCGATTCCGTAAGAAGCTATACGTTCGGGAAATCACAACTCACACAAATACAGATTCAATTACAGCTTCAACACAACTTATCCAACACAATTTTTCAGCATTCAACATCCCAATTAGGGTCAATTCAACGGTTTATCACTACCCATTACATGTTAACCCATAATACCCATTAAACGACGATAAACCCCCCTTACCTGAGTTAATCCGGCGAATCTTTAAGCTTCAAGCTTTTCTCTTCTCCAACCTCCTTCCTCTTGCTCTGTCTCTTTGCCCTTTTTCCTCTTTTCAGCCGCTTCTCTGCTTTTCACGTAAAACCCTTTCTTTACCAAATGGAACTCTTTTTCCTTATTTCCAACTTATATATATTTTTCAATAATTATTATTCCAATAATAATAATAATAATAATAATCCAAAAATTCCAATTATTTAATTAAATTAATAAATATAATATTAACTTAAATTAAATAATTATCTTATTTTTATCGGGGTGTTACAGCGCCCACACACTATCCAAATCAGCACTGCATGGAAGCCCTGGGTATCGAGCCGAGTATCCGATTTCTGAGCCACCAGCTCCATTGAGACGAGTTCGCTGATGACCTGAGTAACACCTACAGGAACTTGACATTGGAGTTCCTCAGTTCATTTGATTATGACCCGTACTCTGGACCGGATGGGTATGCTGCTTTCAGGCTTTTTGGAGTTGAGTACTCTTTCAGCCAGAAAGAGTTCGGTGACCTATTGGGTTTCCAGACCACTCCTGACACTATCCCCAAGACACCTATGGGATACTTTCTGGGGAAGGAGGTGGAAAAGTTCTGGAGTGATATATCAGGTGGAGGGAGTTAGGATCCTTCTACGCAGCTGTCCCAGGCTATACATAACCCTGCTTTTAGATACTTCCAGATGATACTGGCACATTCCTTCCTAGGAAGACCGGATGCTGAGACATTACTGAGTGAAGAGGAGATCTTCCTACTATTTTTTGCATCCCAGTCTCGCCCAGTAGCATGTGGGAACTTTCTGTTATGTGGTCTCAGCGGTGTTTCCAGATCGACCGAAGGAGTCATTCATGTAGGAGGGATCATCACACAGATTGCTATCGCTTTAGGTCTATCTCACAAACTGTTACATCTCCGGACCTACTGTGGGTACACTACCATGGATATCGACTTTTGCTTGACCAGAGGGTTGACGAGGAGATCCTCCTTCCACCCAAGTCAGTTCAGATTGCTGGTCGATAGCGAGGCGATTCATTATTTTACACTACCTGATCCTATGATGACTAGTGTGCATGATCCAGCAAATTGGAGTTATGCTCTGGAGAGCCAGGGAGAGACTATCGAGGAGCCGAGATCACCACCTATTGCTGAGTATACGCCTACACCACCTTCGCCCAGGATCACCGTATTCTCTAACAATTTATCATTGGAGACCCCAGACATCCGCACCCAGATTGCAGAGTGTCGTAGAGAGATTGTCGGGCTTAGACAGGAGGTGGCTGACCTCACCTTACAGATGGGAGTATCTGATCTCACACACGCTACCGAGGCCGACTGTTTATACCAGGAGATCGCAGAGCTTAGGCAGGAGATAGCCATGCTCCGTGGATCTACTCAGGAAGACGAACCCCCTACTATTTGATTTTACCATCTCATTTTATTTTGTCTCATTTATGCTTATATTTTTCGCATTTACCTAACTTATTTTATATCATTGCATTTGAGATATTTTTCTTGACTATGTCAGCACATTGATATTTCCACATTTATATGTTTATGTTTTATGTTTGTTTATTTTATTTACATTTTTATTATTATAGTTTAAATATGTTAATTATTTATTTATTTATTAGTCTAATGTTTTAAATTTTATTTTTATAAAATTATGAAAGCCTTATGTCAATAGGAATTACAATGCAAACGCTATCCGGACCCCCCAACCAAAAAGACAACGAGAAACCCAAGCCAAAATGACCAAAATTCGGCCTAGCCGAATTTTGCCTTGTGGCGCCCCCCATAGATGCTGTGGCGCCCGCCACAGCGTCTGTATAAGCTCAGGGTTGACTCCCTTTCTTCACCATTTTCACATCTTCAAACCTTCAAAACCCATTTTTCCACCTTGCAAAAACGCTCTTGAACCCCACAAAAGCTCACACATTTCCCATCCTCACAGCATACAAATCATTTTCCCAACTTCCATTTTCATTTTCATCCGTCAAAACTCATAAAAATCACACCTTTTTACAAACCCACTTCATCTTCTTCGTCATATTGCAAGAGCTACATAATGGAGTTTAATGGATTCATTCTTCGAGGAGGGAAACCGGGAGATAGGCAGAGGAAGATTATCGAACGGTTGCAAAATCAAGAGATCCTCCCGACAAGGTATGTTGATGAAAATTGTCTTTACAATTTGGGTATCTACCATAGCATTTTTTATTTATTAGATAATTTAGGTTTGCATAATATCTTTTCAAACAAAGAACCTACCTATGAGCGATTGATAATCGAATTTTTAAGTTCTTTAATCTATATTGTCAATCCTAACACTGCTAGCACAATTGGTACTGTCCGATTTAGAATGTTTACTGTTGAATATGAATTCAGTACCGACGAACTAGCAGGCTTGTTAGGAATCCCTCATGAGGACGGTGCTATTTGTGAGGCCCCTTTGGATTCGGATTGGTCAATCGAGGTGTTTTCCTTCTGGCAGAGATTGTCAAACACTTCCATAAATTCTTTTGAAGGAATTCTTGCCTCGACTATCCATAACCCGACCATCAGAGTTTTCAGATATCTGTTGGCATGTACTATTTTTGGCCGGGAGAATTCAGATAAGGTCAATGCTCAAGAGCTTCTATTTTTGCAAGGAAGCCTCACAAATAGAAGAATTAATTCGGTCTCGTTCATGCTCGCGCATATGGCTTTAACTTTAAATAAAGCGGGACCGATTGTTTTCGGAGGACTGATTACGTCTATTGCTCAAGCGCTTAACCTGAACAATGAGATAGCTACCCTAGATCCCTTACCTCCTCGCACAATGAACCTAAATTTTTTGAGAGACATGAAATTGTGCCGATTGAGGAGAGAAGGAGGCTATGTGCTTATGGTTCATGGTGTAGCTATCCCATCTGTTGTTTTACCATGCACTAGACATACTGATGTACGTGATGAGAGGAATTGGACCTATGTTTTAGATGCTCCACCTGTTTTGGGTCCTCTTCCTCCTAATGTTCCTGATGAGGAGGGACACGACACTGATGATGAATATGATCGGAGAGAGCGATCTCCCGTACCTCATGTGTCCCCCCATCACCCTTCACCACCACACACCGCACCATCTTCTTCTTTTGCAGGTTCTGCTCCTGGCTTTTATATTACAGAGGAGATGTGGCGTGACCACATGGCTAGAGAGCAAAGGCGTGACGACCTACTCTCTACCATCCAACAACAACTGGCGGATAACATGAGCTTCATGCAAGAATCGCAGCGGAGGACAGATAGATCCTATGACACTGTTTTACAATCCCTGCTAACGATCACAAATACGCAAGCCCGTGAGCAACAATACCACCGTCAACATACTGCACTCATCGAAGCCACTCAGGGTTCCATTTTGGGTAACCTTCGAGAGGTGAGGACCGCTCAGGATGCCTTACAGGCCATGATGGATCAGAGAGACCGTCGTCGTACCCGATCCCGTCGTCCACCTCAGGATGGCGAAGGCACCAGCGGTCAGCAGTAGGATGTCAGGTGACTCTCCCCTTATCTTATTTCGAAACATTGGGGACAATGTTCGATTTAAGTGTGGAGGAGACTTTATCACTTTTCTTTGCTATTTTCAGTCAGTTTGTTTATTTTCTTTGTTGTTTTTAGATAGTTTATTTATTTTTATTACCTTTTAGTTGTTTATTTTATTTTTCTTTTAGTTTAAGTGTCTTAGATTATGCATGAGTCTGACGAGTCACCAAATATAGTGTATCTTTAGTACAGTCTAATCTCCCCATTACTTGAGCCCTACCAAAACAAAATTTTTGCAAAAGAAAACAGTGTTATTCTGAAAGTTTTTGGGTTTTAAAGATAGGTTTGAGTAAGGATGCGGTGACTTGGGAGAACTTTTTGAAACATTAGTATTGTTTTAGCACCATAGACTTCGTAAATATAAGAATCATTCCCGAAACCCCATATACCATGGCCTTAATCATCATTTTAGTATAAGTCCTCAGTAGTTTATCCCAGCAGTCAGCTCCGGCCTACGCATCCTCTACGTAGGGGACCGATGAACATAAGTGAATAATCCAGTGAAATAAAATAAAAGAAAGCAAAAAGGCAACTCCGGTATAGGTGACCCTCACAAAGTCATTTAAACCAAAAAGTTTGTAAAAATTCGTTGCAAAAAGAAAAAAAAA
The DNA here is from genome assembly GCF_024323335.1 of Lathyrus oleraceus. NCBI lineage: Eukaryota > Viridiplantae > Streptophyta > Magnoliopsida > Fabales > Fabaceae > Lathyrus > Lathyrus oleraceus. Next base: position 367,741,660 of record NC_066582.1, read on the forward strand.
GAAAAAGAAAAACTCACACGCTGTCAGTTGGTTCAGAGGTATCTGGCACTGAACTCGGTAGGGCGGATTATGATCCGATCCCCTACAACTGCAGTTGAGTCAAATAAAAGAGTTTACACATATTTATGTGCCAGGAACCCCATGTTTTGGATCATAATTACTAACAGGCCACTCTGCTATGAAGCATGTACGGATAACGGGCTTAATGTGATTGCGCCTGAATGAAAAGGACACAAAAAGAGATGACGAGGCAGGCCTAGGTATTGTGGGATGATATGGGTTGGTTAATATAGGAATGAAGTTTATGTCCGTGTTTGCGGATAAGTGTCATCATGATACCCTTAGTTCACTCAGTTAGTACCTATCACTGCATCCCACTTGAACTTAGAAATCTTTCTAGCCCGAGTCAATCATTGACACCCGTTCTTCTTTTATGAGCTTTTTAGTGTTTTGCTTGAGGACAAGCAAAGGCTTAAGTGTGGGAGAGTTTGATGACACTGAAATTCACCGTATTTTCGAATACAATTTCACATGGATTTTAGTGGTTTTATTGTCATTTTGTTATGTTATTACTATGTTTCTCTTTGTTTTCAGGTTTTTACTTTAATCGGAGCCCCGATCGAGAAAAGGAGTGAAAATGAGCTAAAAACCCTAAAATTCAGCATTTTACACTTGTGGCTCCCACTGTGGCTGGCGCCATGGACCCAGCCATGACGTGTCCTAGCTCAACTTCCCTCAACTGCCACGTTCCCCACTACTTCCACTAAGGCGCCACAATTTGGCCTTATGGCGGGCGCCATGGACTTGTGGCGGGCGCCACAAGAAGAAAAGATTTGCCTCCCATTTTCAAACTGAAGGGCATCCTTGTCTTTTCCATTATTTTACTTGCCTATAAATAGAGACTCGAATTCATTTGTTTAATCATCCAAACTTAGAGCAGAGGCAAACTTAGAGCAAACTTAGTTTCACTTAGGCATATATTCAGTATTTTAAAGTGGTAATCGCTTCGCATTGGGGTGTTACCACAATTGTGTAATCAAGTCTGTGATCGAGTCTGTAGTCAAGTTTGGAGCACTTTGGAAGGAAGTTAATCCTGCCGCCATTTTCATTTCCGCTTCGCATTTTATTCAACCCTCCGATTGGAGCAGGTTTTTATTGCTTTGCCTTTATCTATTTATTTTCCCGCACTCGCTTTACTTTATTTATTTCTCGCTCTCGCTTTACTTTATTTATTTCTCGCACTCGCTTTACTTTATTTATTTCTCGCACTCGCTTTACTTTATTTATTTTCTCGCACTGTCTTTACTTTATTTATTTCTCGCACTCGCTTTACTTTATTTATTTCTCGCACTCGCACTACTTTTATTTACTTTCCGCACTCGCACTACTTTTATTTACTTTCCGCACTCGCACTACTTTTATTTACTTTCCGCACTCGCACTACTTTTATTTACTTTCCGCACTCGTACTATTTTTTTTTTAAATTAAAATGCACCTTTACTTTACCATGTCTAACTAAATCTATAAGGTTAGAATGTAAGGATCGTAATTGAACCGATAATCCGTACAATTGTTCATAGAAACACTTAAGGGCTATTTTAACTTTCAACTTAAGTTTTCCCGCACTTAATTTCCGTTGGGTAAGATCGAAAGCCGTCCAACGTCTATTTAAACTTAATTATTTTTAACTATTTCAAAAACAACGAAAGCGTTTTGTTTAGTTCATTAGGAGTTTTTAACTTAAGAAGAAAAGTGATTTTAAAACTATTTTCGGACGTGTTTATAAGTTTAGAGTCTGGTTCGTGAGAACCTCTTTTAGTTAAGAAATCCAGGTTAAAATACTTTTCAACTTAGTCAAGATACTATATTTCTTAAAAATAGGTTTACTACTCTAACGCAATGCGCGCCTTTTTATAAGTGACAATAAGAGGGTTTGATTAGGGAGTACAACTCGGTTTTGAATACGCGAAAGTGACAGTTCCTGTTAAATTGGTTCTTTTCAAAGTAGGAAACACTGCCCATAAGTAGTTCTATTAGCAAGTACTTGGATTATTAATTGATTATGTGAATTACATTCGAGCCTATCTTTATTAATTGAACTTTAGTTAATACTTTACTTTTCATTGCACACTCTAAAACCCCCTATTTTGATTACCTTTGATAAACACCATAACAATAGATAACGATAGATTGACACTTCAAAAAGAAGATAGACATGGATGGTAAGGTACATACCTATAAGGCAAGACTGGTTGCAAAAGGATATAAACAAATTCATCGGGTTGACTATGATAAAACGTTTTCACCAGTTGCAATGCTTAAATCTGTTCGGATTTTACTTGCTATCGCTGCATATCATGATTATGAAATATGGCAGATGGATGTCAAAACTGCTTTCCTTAATGGGAATCTTCTTGAGGATGTGTACATGACATAGCCTAAAGGATTTGACATACCAGAAGAAGCCCAAAAGATATGTAAGTTACAAAGATCAATCTATGGATTGAAGCAATCTTCTAGAAGCTGGAATCTTTGTTTTGATGAAACGGTAAAACAATATGGATTCATCAAGAACGAAGATGAGCCTTGTGTCTACAAGAAGGTTAGTGGGAGCATGATCGTTTTCCTGGTATTATATGTAGATGACATATTACTCATTGGAAACGATGTCCCTACCCTGCAACAAGTAAAGTCTTAGTTGGGCAAATGCTTTTCTATGAAGGACCTAGGTGAAGCAGCCTATATATTAGGAATCAAAATCTATAGAGATAGATCACAAAAACTGCCTGGCCTAAGTCAGAGTACGTACATAGACAAAGTGCTGAGACGCTTTAATATGCATGATTCCAAGAAAGGATTCATACCTATGCAACATGGCATGTGTCTATCAAAAACACAATCCCCTTCAACTAAGGAAGAAAGGGATCACATGAATAAGATTCCATATGCATCTGCAATAGGATCTATCATGTATGCCATGATATGTACTCGACCAGATGTCTCGTATGCTTTAAGTGCAACGAGTAGGTACCAATCTGATCCTGGTGATGCTCATTGGGTAGCTGTCAAGAATATCCTTAAGTATTTGAGAAGGACTAAGGACTCATTCTTGATATATGGAGGTCAGGAAGAGTTGGTTATAATTGGATACATCGATGCTAGCTTCCAGACAGATAAGGATGACTTTAGATCGCAATCTGGTTATGTGTTTTGCTTAAACGGTGCCGCTGTAAGCTGGAAAAGTTCAAAGCAAGTTACAGTTGCTAATTCTACAACCGAGGCCGAGTATATTGCTGCCTCAAGTGCAGCAAAGGAAGTTGTTTGGATCAAAAAGTTCATTAGTGAACTTGGCATAGTTCCTAGCATTGTGGATCCCATTGGTCTCTATTGTGATAACAATGGTGCTATGCACAAGCTAAGGAGCCTAGTTCTCACCAACGATCCAACACATACTTAGGCGTTATCACCTCATTCGAGAGATAATAGATAGAGGAGATGTGAAAATATTCAGAGTACCTACACTTGACAACATTGCTGACCCACTGACAAAGCCTCTTGCGCAGCAGAAGCATGATGGCCATACTAGATCTATGGGCATTAGGGGAATGCCTGATTGGCTCTAGTGCTAGTGGGAGATTGTTGGTGTAAGCCCTATAGGCCAATACTTTTGGTACTTGTATCAAATTATTTATTAATAATAAAAGGCTTTTTCTTTATTATGTTTGTTTAATAAAGTCCCTAGAATAGATAGTTCGTTTAATGTATCAAGTATGACTTAATCATGAGATCACATTAAACATAAGGACACTATTCTTAAAGTATCCGTAGTCGAGCTTTATTGTGAAGTGGGATAACATTAAAGCATTAAGACTGTTATGTATATAGACTGATGATCACATCTCATGGATCATGGATAAGGAGTTATCAAGTCTTAAACATAGGTATGAATATTAAGAGTAATATTTATACTGGATTGACCCGCTATGAGAATACTATATAGAATGTTATGCAAAGTGTCATAAGTTATTCTCATGGTGATAATGGTGTATACCACCCTTCGACCTGAAACCACTATGGACCCTAGATGTAGAGTCGAGTACCTTATTGCTGATCAAACGTTGCCCGTAATTGGATGACCATAAAGATAGTTGATGGGTACTCCACGAAGCATGCTAAGGGACATGAGTGACCTAGATGGAATTTGCCCATCCTGTGTAACAGGATAAATGTCTATGGGCCCAATATTGAACTAGACAAGGATGACACGGTTTATGCCTTGTGTTCAATATAGACATAAGGGCAAAAGGGTAATTATACACATAATTATTATCACAGAAATATTTGTCAGATCACATGACATTTTCGTGTCTTGGGTAGCAGTGATGTGTTGCTAGATACCGCTCACTGTTTATTATGTTAAATACGTGATTTAATATAATTGTCAATGCCGCGAAAACCTATAGGGTCACACACAAAGGACGGATTGATGAGAGATAGAGTAACTAAGGAATACCGTAATGTACGGTACCCTTAAGTGAATTATAGAACATCGTAAGGTACGATGTACTTAAGTAGAATACGAAATATGGTAAGGTACCACGCACTTAAGTGATTTTGGCATATTATAAGATATGGGCCATATGCACTTGAGTGGGCTTTTTAGCTTGCAGCCCACACAAGTGGTTCTATAAATAGAACCCTTGTGTAGAAGCATAAGTGCAGTTGCAACTTCGTTTCTCTCTCTCTCTCTCTCACTCACTCAAAACCTTCATTTGTAGCAGCTAGCACTGAGATTGAAGGAATCCGTTCGTGTGGACTGAGTAGAGGCGTTGTCATTGTTCAACGTTCGTGATCGCTCCGTAGATCTGCATCAAAGGTTACGATCTCCACAAGAGGTAACGATTCTATCATTGATCATGCCCATTCGTAAGGATCATTAAAGGAGAAATTTTAAATTCCGATGCGTTTTGAATCACCCTTCTCCTTCAATATTCACAGTAGAATTGGTCGTGGGCAACGGAACCTCTTGACCATTCTCCACCATTGTAGCATTATACTGGTATGGAACAGCTCTATCAGATGCATACGGGATGGGGCCCGCTAACCGTATCACTAAAGATGATACTGATATGTTGACGTTGTTACTGTTGCTGCTATCAAACTGAATCACTACCCGCTCCGGGGTCTTAAACACTAGAATAATTACATTGACATCATCTATATCCCCCGACTGTTGAATCTGGATTACAATCTCATCCATCAACTTCTGGATATCCCTCTTAACGATCAAACACCTACGAGGGTTTACACTACAAATTGCACAACCATCATGGTCGTGCTCACAATCATTGATGGTACACAGGGTCTTATGCATCTCTACCAGGGACCTACGAATACGTCACACATCGAATACTCGGAACTTTCCTAGACAACCATCTACCATATTAACAGAGGAATTACCATGAGCGGGTAATGGGTTGGCTTTCACGTTCGATGCACGGTCCTCAAAGGACATCATCCCACTCTTTACCAGTTTCTGGACCTCATACTTCAACGGGTAATAGTTTTCAATATCATGGCTGGGAGCCCCTTGATGAAAGGGATAATGGAGTTCGGGCTTATACCACCACGAAAGTGGTTCTGGAATTTGAGGTGGATTCCTTGGCTGGAGTAGGTTCTTGAGAACCAAAGACAGGTAGAGTTCAGCGTATGACATAGGAATAGGGTCAAAAGAGACCTTCTTCCTCTCGAATTTTGTTGTTGTTGATTATTATTGTTGTTGTTGTTGTTGGTTCTTTGTTGCGGTTGTTGTTCACTGATTGATTGTTTGAAAATACTGGAGTAACTGATGAAACTTGATGTTGATGCTGACGCGGTTGCAGATTTCTTTAGACATGAGGACTCATCTTCCTCCCTACTGATACTGCATCAGTTTCCCCTTCCTTCTTTCTGGCGAAACTGCTTCCATATTTCTTGCTTGATGACACCTCTTCTTTAGACAAACGTCCTTCACGGACTCCTTCCTCTAACCTCATCCCCATGTTTACCATTTCGGTAAAGTCACTGGGGGCACTAGCAATCATGCGTTCGTAAGAAAACGAACTCATAGTCTTTAGGAAAATCTTGGTCATCTCTTTCTCTTCCAACAAAGGATTAATCTGAGCGGAAAGCTCTCTCCATCTCGGGGCGTACTCTTTGAATGTCTCCTTGTCCTTCTGAGACATAGACCTCAGTTGCTCTCTATCAGGCGCCATGTCCACATTGTACTTATACTGCTTCACAAAAGCTTCACCCAAATCATTAAACGTGTGGATACTTGCACTGTCTAGTCCCATGTACCATCTCAAAGCGGCACCAGTCAGACTGTCTTGGAAGTAGTGAATCAATAACTGATCATTATCAGTTTGAGTTGACATTTTCCTGGCATACAAAACAAGGTGACTAAGCGGACAGGTATTCCCCTTATACTTTTCAAAGTCGGGGACTTTGAAATTCATCGGGATCTTGACGTTTGGCACTAAGCAAATTTCAGCAGCACTTTTATCGAACAGATCTTTCCCTCTCAATGTTTTCAACTCCTTGTGCAACTCAAGGAACTGATCCTTCATCTCATCCATATTCTCATAAACATATGGGCCTTCAGACGACTCAGAATGGTAGATGGTGTCCTCAACACGAGGCAGGGTATAAACAATTGGAGGTGGCACATACATGACTGGGCTAGATACCGGCATAGAAGCAAATGTAGGTGCAAACCCTTCAGGTACAAAGTTCGGTGGCATTCCCCACAGGAATCCAGCAGGCAAAGTTGGACCGGACTGAGTAGCAACAACAGGAATAGTTGAGGTAGCAACCTCTGAGATAACGGTCCTCTGAGGAGGAGGAGTTGCGGGAGTTGCAGAAGACTGATTCTGAGTAGCTAGAATAGACTTCATCATAGCAGTTAAACGAGCAATCTCATCCTTCAGTTCCCGGTTCTTTTGCTCTAAGTGCTCCATGGTTTTGGGTTGATTGTCGCGAGTGTTGTATCGGTGAGTCAGCTTGGCTGAAGCATAGAAGAATAACTGATAAGACATCTGGCGGAAGAAAACCTGTTATGCAAATGATGCATGAAATGCAATGTTTTTATTTTTTTTTATTTTCAAGGAACATACTATTTTATTTGCAAATATATAATAATAACAATTTGATTGACCATAAAAATCTCTTTTATTCATATAATTTGGAAGGATTACACTGAGTACAATTTTAGAAACCAAAATACAAATAGAAGAAAAAAGGAAACTAATAATCCTAAGGATCCCCTATCAACAGTGTCAGATGATCTGACTGCAGGTGCGTACTTCCTTCGGATGCGTCGGATCTCAGACTCAAAAGAAGTCTTCATCTGAGCCTTCTCGAGGACAAGCTGATCAACAATCTTCTTCCAAGCACCGGAAGGCTGAGGCATGCTAGAGGAAGGTAGACCCTCTGGCTCTCTTTGTCTCTTCATTACTGGGTCTTCAATAAGCGCATCTTTGTCCTTTGACTCAAGCCACAACTCCTCATGCTTTCGGCTCAAAGCATGGAACCGTTCTTCCCACATATCTTTCTCTTACTTCATCTTGGTGAGTGCGTCTTCCAACTCCTCTACATCTTGATTAGGGAGAGTTGATGGCTCAGCCATAACCATAGACATAGGTCTCTCACAAGCATACAACATCTTCAGTTCCAAAGCTCTCTTCTTCACCCAAGTAGTGTAAGCTTCCAAAGCTACACAGTTGCACGGACCAAGCTCGGATCTTCCTTTTTTATGCACATTATGCCAAGCATGTAACATCTTCTGCTTCAAATGTTGGGGATCTTTACCCTCTTGATAGAAAAGACCTTCTAACTTAGTGTTATTAGGTTTGTCTCTCAAGGGGAACCCAAATTGAGGACGAGCCAAAGCAAGGTTGTAGTTGATTCCTCCTTGCGTACCAATGAGAGGCACATTGGAGAATTCACCATAACTATCAATAATATCCAAACTACTTAATGCAGAGTCATACCAAACTATATCATCATTAGTGAGAGAGATAAGTCTCTGAGACCACCATAGACATTTCTTGTTCTCCACAAAAGCAGGCATCTGAGGCAAGTGCGAAATAAACCACTTGTACAGAAGAGGAACACAACACACAATAGTTCCACCACCTTTTGAATTCCTCAAATGCAAGGAGAAGTACATATCACCCAATAAAGTAGGCACGGGATTCCCAATCAGGACATCTGAAACTGTACTTCGTAGGGTTCCTTCATCCACAGTCCATGGTCTAAAAATATTTGCAAATAAAACCTCAGTTCCTTGAAGTTATTTTCGTGTGATGAATGTCATGATGCGCATGAAAGCATGAATGCGACAATCATAAATAAGGGATCACACACAAGGCAAACAAACAAAGGTCAAGGGATGAATCGAGTCATTGTCAAGATCAATCATCCATTTTGGTGGAGTGTGGCTTTCACCTTATCAACACCCAAGTTCCATTGATATTGACAAGACTTGATTGGATCAACCAAGAATCAAGGGTTTGTTGTGAGTCACGAACATGGAGTCAGGTTAAGAACCATCCCAAAGGAGTGTACTAAGGATAAAAACCTGTAGATCATGTTCTAAAAAGTTCCCATAATCTTAATTCCATCTATCGGATATTACAGGTTAGGATGACTGACTCATCAACCCATAATATTCTCAAGAGAAACTCTTCTGAGTGTAGTATCGCGTAACAATTGTTATCAAGTCTAAACCTCAACAGTCTCTGCACTACACCCTAAATAGGCCAAGTTGGGTTAAATGTTCTACGGTCCTTAGCTTCTCAGACCCCAAATCAAAGAAAGTAATGCCTAACCACAAATAACTTGTGTGACATCAATAACTCCAAAAGGGTCTCCACTGAGCAGATGGGTCTCAAGCCAACTTGTTAAGGACTACTCCACACAAGTCGAACATGACTATACCATCCTCCTATCTTAATTCCACTCAAGTTCGGGTTAGAACTTATCTCACCACTCAAAGATCACCAAGCACAAAAATTAGATTATATCATACAAGCAAGTATACAAACATCAAATATACAATTATATACACATAAAAAAGTAGGCTAAACCCACTGGAGACTACTCCCCAACAGAGTCGCCACTTAATTTCTATAACGGTAAATTTATGACCATTAAGCTATGAATAAACTTAACGTCAATAAAACCAGAGTCGCCCCCGCGCTTTTATTGTTTTCAAAGGAAAAGGGAAAAGTACGAACCAAACCCAAAGATAAGAAGTTTTCAAATCAAAACTATTAAAATGCCAGAGATTACAGGTAAGGGGGTTGGTTACACAGAGGGAAGGTGTTAGCACCCAAAGTGTCCTAGGTACTCCTAGGGAGCCCTTTTTTTATGTGTGTATGTATTTTTGGTATAAAAGATGTTTGAAACAAATCGAACGTGGGGATGAGAAAAGAATTCATTGATTATATTTTTGTGTTTGACAAGACCTTCGGACTTGTGCCTACGTACCAACATAAAAATGCGGGATCAAAACCTCGTAGTTCGTGGTAACAATTTCAAAATGAGTGGATTGCTTTTAACAAAAGTTTAAATTTAAAAGAGGCACAAAGGGCCCAAAAGTTTGAATAAGTGTTAGTTCCTTTTGTCTTTTGAAATTTTAAGCAATATGATTAGATTCATTTACAAGTTTGATTGAGAAAAAAGTTTAAAAATGCAATGGCATAAGGCCAAAGTTTCTAATTTGCAAAAGAGTCTAAGTTTGAAATCACAAGCAAAGAAAGTTTTTGAAAAGGGGGAGAGATTTTGAAATTTAAGAAATGGGAGGAGATGAAGAGATTAATCCTAAGCATAAAATTAAAAGTTAAGAGATGAAAAGATCTAACCAATGAGATGCAATCCAATAGACAAGAATGTCATATAGAAACCCACTTTTTCTGTAGACTTTAGAATCAAGCAATATCAATAAACAACTAGAAAGATGAAGAGCAAGGCATCAAATAAAGATAGCCACATTCAAGCGAGCAACTTCACAGTCTTCTTCTTAATCTTCCCATGTATCAAATGAACTACTCCTTGATTGGCTCAGAACAAGATATTAGGCACAGGTTCAAACTAAAATTTGTATAAAGACCATGTAGTAGATGAATTCAGATGCATCCCAATACTTACATCAGATGGAAGCTCAACTCACAATAACTTGGTCTCAGAAAAGTTGGCATTGGCCAAGTCCTTTTGCACAGGGAATGTTGCCTAATTCTAAGTCCAAAGCTCAGATCAAATCCATTAGTCCACACAAACATTTTTTAGGGTTTTTGGTGTTTATTAAATATCTTAAGGTCCTAAGACCACAAACACAAACAAGATACACAAACAAATATATACAACCACAATATATGGCTCAAATGAGCAAAGTGAAAACTGCATAAACATAAACAAGTTAAATGATATGTAAATGACAAATGAAATGGTAAATGGCTTGAATTTAAATTGCATAAAGTAAATGACTTGAAAATAAAAGCAAGATTAATAAAGGTTAGTCAAATGTTAGTTGATTAGAAGTTAATGATGTTTTACTTTTCAATTGATTAAGTCATTCTTTGGAGAACACTCAACCCTCTATTCACAAGCATGGATCCTTGAACCAAGACATCTTCCAAAGGAAGAAAAAAAGGCCAAGTTTCCACATAATACCATGAAAGGGGGGAGACTTACAATCTCACTTACTAGAATGTTCCGCCTTTGGGTCAAAATTTAGCGTTATGTTAAGCAATCGTAATTGGACTTACATAGAAGTTACAACTATTTGAGGTCGGGCAATAACATTTTTGGTGTTAATGCATGTTAGAGATATGGTATAATGAACCACACTCCTAAAACATACCAAACACAAAAAGAAAATGATCAAAGGGTGGACCTAATCTCATCCATACTTGTATTGGTTCATCTAACACAAAGTTATTGATGAACCAATTAGCCTTAGGATATTGAGACTTCATTGGTCAATGAAAGGGATGGGATAAAATGGGATTGAAGATGAAGAGGGAGGGGAGATGAGATCAACACAAATTGGTCATGGGAGGACTTTTATCAAATTAAAATCATTCATTCATTTTGGGAGATGAAATGTACATTTCATCAATCCCCTAAATCCAATGATTTTAATCCAACAAAAGTCAAATCAACCTTGACCAAGGCCCAAACACATAGTCAAACTTCACAAGTCAATAAAAGTGGCTCAACATAATTTTTACACAATTAATCACTTAAAAATAATATTAAAATGCATTTAAATTAACTTATGTTTGATCAAAAACCTAAAACCTCTTCAAAACACCAAATAAATGGCCAAGAGATTTATCCTAGGTCAAACAAGGTCAAAGGACCTTAGACAAAAAATTTCATAATTTTTGAAAAGTCAGAAGTATTTTTAAATAATTACAACTATGAACAAAAACAATTAAATCATGAAAAATATCAAAATTAGTCCAAAAAATAATTTTAATTCAGAAAATGAAAGAGGAAAATATTTGAATTTTTTGGGTGAAAGTCTCATATTTTTTGGATTAAAAATGAAATTAATATGAATTAATCAAAATAAAAGGATTAAATGGAAAAATAAAAAAATCAAAAAAACAAGGGCCATCTGATCTCCCTCATTAATTGAGGTGGCATATGAGATGGCCAGGAGCGCGCATTCCACATGGAAACGAGTCAAACACGCTGCAGGCATGGTAATCAGTTTGGACGCGTGAGATTAAAACATTTCAAATGGATCAGATGGCTCGGATTGATCCAACGCATCACTGGAGCCCTAGCTCCGGTCATCTTCTCCGGTGAGAGCTATCAGACTGGTCCAACCAAAACCTTATGAAAAATGAAAAGTGGATACACTAATTTGAAGGAAAAATACTCAGGAGCAAGAATCTGGCCTCAATTTTGTCCAATTCCAAGTATATATAAAGATATAAGGATTTGAATTTTGAGGATCATGAACTGAGTTACTTAGATTTAATCTCAAAGCAACTCAATCTTCTTGCCTACATTGATAGGACTTCAGACAACCAAAAAACAATAAGAATTATGAAGAATTGAGGGAGAATCGAAGAGATGAAAATTCCTAAAATTCACCTTCAACGGAGCTTCAGATTGGCACGATCTTGCTTTCAATTATGCCTGGCCTTGCTTCAGACGCTTAATGGATGTGAAATGGATCTAGGAGAAGTATGAACTCTTAGAGTTTCAATCTCAAAACAGATGGAGAATTGAAACTCAATTTTCAAAGAAAATTCTGAAGTTTATCCTTCAATGGTGAGGGTTTGGGGTTGCAGGTTCAAAGCTTAGGCATGAGGTCCTTAATTATGAGCAATGAGGGTCTTATTTATAGGCCATGAGAATGATTTTTGCACACTTCCAAATTTGGCAAATTTTGAAAATCCTCTTTGCATGCTTGTATGGGCGTGTGGTAGGCCCATCAAGTGATGCACTTAGGTCTAAAATTGAATGTTATTCATGTTGAAACCATGTTGGAAGGCCATGCAAATGTGTATGAAAAGTGGAAGTAGAAAACATCCAAATGGTCCTTCAACTTACACCCATGCGTAAGTCCTTCATACTTCGGCCAGATGAGATGATTTTGGACTTTTTGGAAAGGTGAGATCAAGGGGAACAACTTTCATGTTGAAAACTTTTTCATTTGAAGATTGTATCATGATGAATTTTGAGGCGGGAGTTAGGGAAATCAAACAAATTTGAAAATTTTCTAACTCCCAAGTCAAATGTTCACTTCTTCCACCTTGAATAACTTTTTCTATGGACTTCAAATGAGAAAATTTCGTTCATCAAAGTTGTATCTCTTTCAAACCTATTCAATTTGGTCACAAATTTGACATCATTTGGATTTTGCATGAAGGAGTTATGCATTTTAGAAGTTGATGAAAATCACTTGTTCAATGGTATTGGCCCAAAATGACCTATAATATTTCCTCTTGGAACATGCATCTTCAAGTTGAATTTGAACTTCCTCCAAACGTCAAAGTTGAATTATACATCATTAATTTGATCATGAAATTTTAATGGCTTTCATCTCATAAAAAATGAGCAATTTATAGTCTTGGGAAGTTGACCTCCAAACTAGGGTTCAGACAAAATGACCTATAATCTTTCACCAAACAAAATGACTTTCCAAGCACAATTAGCTATTGACTTAAACATGAAAGTTGTTTGGAATCATTTTCATATGACAAATATTGTAGGAGATAGGGTCTAGGGAACCCCAGTTTTGACTAGTTGACTTTCTCTGGTCAACCACCATGAACCATCTTGCTAGCTTGATATTTTATTGACTTTTGGGACTCATGGAGGATAATATATTCATAAGATGATGTAATGGGAAGTATCCCTTGAAATGTTTGATCAATTGTTGAGGAAACTTGTTGAAGAAGTCACACAAGATACCTAGATGAATTAGGGTTTCCAAGGCAAACAAACTCCAAAGTCTTGATGATCTCTTGATCAAAATAACATGTGAAGATCATGGGGATCCATATATGATGCTTAGAGCCAATGTGAACCATTTCTTGATTGTGCTCCTTGGATTTAGGGTCTCAAACCTTAGATATGAGCTTGATAGAGGATAGGTGAGCATACATACTACCTACAAAAGCAACAAACTATACATTGACATATTTTTGGTATTTTGGTTAGTAAACATATAAAAATGAAGTATGATACAATCAAATGTGCTTGGTGGTCTCTCCCAATGCAAACCCAATGAATGAGGGGTAAGGAGGATGCCAAGGTGTGATCCCAATGCTAATGCATATGATGAGATATCATAAGGGATCTTAGGGTCAAAATTGGGGTTTTACAACTGTTAATATTCTTCTCGATTCTTGAGTAATTTACTTTTTCCCAATACCCGGTAAAATGTAATCTACTCCCTTTGCTTTCCTCAGCGGATTCGTTTTCACCATTCCCCAGGCAGTCTATCCTTGATATGTTCATCCTAACCGGTGACAGATATTCTTCCTTTTGTGGTTTTCTACCCAGTAAAAAGGTAGTTGTAATCCCTATTATTTTTATTCCCTAGAGAGTTTATCCTTGATATCTTCACTTTAACCGGTGATGGATTTTCTCTCCCTCTTTGGTATTCTACCCAGTAACCGGTAGTTGTAATTCCTATTTTATATTTCCCCTCATAGTCTATCCTTGATATGTTTATCCTAACCAGTGAAGGATATTCTCTCTTTGGTATTCTACCCGGTAACAGTTAGTTGTAATTCCTACTTTCCTCTGCTGAGTTTATCCTTGATATGTTCACTTTGATCAGTGATGGATTTTCTCTCCTCTTTTTGGTATTCTATCCCGTAACTGATAGATATAATTCCTATTTCTCCCCAGCAGTTTATCCTTGATATGTTCATCCTAACCGATGATGGATATTCTTCCTTTGAGTTTATCCTTAATATGTTAACTTTTAATAGGTGACAAGTACTCTCTCTTTGGTCTTCTGTCCAGTAACCAGTATTTGTAAACCCTATTTGATTTATCTCCCCAGTAGGTTATTCTTACCCAGTAACAGGTAACGAATACACATCTATCTCCTCAGCGAGTCATCCTTGGTATGTTTACCCTAACTGGTAGTGGATGTCCCTCTGTTAGAGTGTATTATCTTTCTACCCAGTAATCGGTAATAGATAATATATCTCTAACACTCATGTATTGAAGTTCATTCTTCCCCAGTTGAGTTTGAGTGTGTATTTCCTTAGTGAAATCGCCATTTCTCTGTTTGGTTTGAATATTTCAGTTTTATTCTGATATATTCCTAACCCCTGCAGATTTCCCTTATCCCCCAGACTGATTCCTTGCATTCCCCTCGTGTCTCCGGGAGTTTTTAAGACGTAGCATGGCCTATGCACAACTTTTTATTCCCCAGAGTCCCTGTCTCCCCAATGGGTTTTCCTCGTGGAATGCAGTATGCCCCTGTGGACTTTCAGTCTCTCCGGATTCTTTTCCTTTGTGGAAATATATTCCCCACAAAGATTATTTTAACATTCATATCATATGCATCATGAGGTCTCTTAGGGAGCAAAATTCATTTCCATATGTTTTTATTTAAGTCCATTCTACTGAGTTGATAGGAATATTTTAACCTTCACATCCTCAGCTAGAATATCCTTAAATAAGGGGAAGCTATAAGACCCCAATTTTTACCCTAAGATCCCTCATGTTATCTCATCATATGCATTAGCTTTAGGATCACACCTTGACATCCTCCTTACCTCTCATTCATTGGGTTTGCATTGGGAGAGATCACCAAGAATATTTGATTGTATCATACTTTGTTTTTCTTTGTTTCCTAACCAAAATACCAAATATATGTCTATGTATAGCTTTACTTCTTTTATAGGTAGTGTATGCATCCACCCATGCTCTATCAAGCTCACATCAAGGGTATAAGACCCTCAATGCAAGGATATTAATCAAGATATGGTTCACATTGGTTCTAGACATCATATATTAATCCCCATGATCTTCATTTATCAGTTTGATCAAGAAATCATCCAGAGTTTGAAGCTTGTTTACCTTGGAAGCCCTAATTCATCTAGGTATCTTGTGTGACTTCCTCAGCAAGTTTCTTCAACATTTGATCAAATATTTCAAAGGATACTTTATTATACATCATATTATTCATATATGATCCTCCATGAGTCCAAGAGATCAATAAAATTTTAAGTTTGCAAGTTGGTTCATGGTGGTTGACCAGAGAAAGTCAACTGGTCAAAACTGGGGTTCCCTAGACCCTATCTCCTACAATTTTTATCATATGAAAATAATTCCAAGAGAAATGTTACTCCTTATTACATTACAAACAACTTTCATGTTGAGTTCAAGAGCTAGGTTTGCTTGTAAATTTATTGTTTATGGTGAAATATTTTAGGTCATTTTGTCTGAACTCTAGTTAGGACGTCAACTTCCAAGGACCATAACTTGCTCGATTTTTATGATATTAAGGCTATCCAAGTTTCATGATGAAATTAAAGATTTCCTCTCCAACTTATATTCTTTGAGAAACTTCAAATTCTACCCACAAGGGCATGTTCCAAGAGGAAACATTATAGGTCATTTTGGATCATTACCATTGAACAAGAGATTTTCCTCAACTTCTAAAATGCATAACTCCTTCATGCCAAATCCAAATGAGGTAAAATTTGTGACCAAATTGAATAGTATTGAAAGATATGCAACTTTTATGAAGTAAATTTTTCCATTTGAAGCTCATAGCAGAAGTTATTCAAGGTGGAAGAAGTGAACATTTGACTTGGTACTTAGAAAATTTTCAATTATGTTTGATTTCCCAAACTTCCACCTCAAAATTCATCACGATCTAAGCTTCAAATGGAAAGGTGTTCAACATAAAAGTTATTCCCCTTGATCTCACCTTTCCAAAAAAGTCCAAGATCACTTCATTTGGCTAAGGATTGAATGACCTGCGCATGGCTTTTCTTCAAGGTCTCATTTGGATGAATCTTATTGCCATTTCTCAATTCCAATTGCATGGCCTTATCACTTTCAACATTACTCATGATCAACTTTGGACTTTTTGACATCATTTCATCGGCCTATCACACGCCCATGCATCCATACAAGTGAGAATTGTTATTTTTGGCATTTTGATGAAAGTGTGTAGACATCAATTGCATAGCCTATAAATACAACCCCTTCTGCTCAGAATTGGGGACACCTTACACAAGTTTTGATCCTGCAACCCTACCCTTCACCATTAGAGGATAAACTTGAATGTTTTCAATTGAAAATTGAGTTTTAGTTTCACTTCTATTTTGAAGTTGAAACTCCAAGAATCAAAGTCATTCCTTGATCCAATTCACTTCCTGCAAGCTTCTGAAGTCAAGCCAAGGCCAGTTGGAAGCAAGACCAAGCAAGATTCAAGCTCCCTCGAAGGTGATTTTTTAGAAACTTTCTCTCTTCGATTCTCTCTCAATTCTCCATCATTTCAAGTAATTTTTGGTTGGCTGAAGTCCTACCAATGTAGGCAACAAGATTGAGTTGCTTTGAGGTCAAATCGAAGCAACTCAGTTCATGATCCTCAAAATTCAAATCCATGTATCTTTCAATATACTTGGAATTGGAAAACATTGAGGTCAGATTCGAGTTCCTGAGCATTTTTCCTTTGAATCCATGTCCTTGTTTTTAATTTTTGTGAAAGTTGGTGGTAGACCAGTCCGGTGAGGTCCATCGGAGAAAAAGACCGGAGGAGCCCTAGCTCCAATGGTGTGTTGGCAGCTTCACATCTATCTGATTGTTGTCCAATGATCTAATCTTGGCCTTTAGTTTAAATTACCCACATTGCAGCGCGTTGACTTGGTTGTATGGTAGACACCACACGCGTGGCCATCAGATATACCACCTCAATTAATGAGGGAGATCTGATGGCCCTTTTTTTCTTATTTTATTTTAAATTTTGATTTTATGTTTAATCCTTCTATTTTATTTAATTCATAGAAATTTCATTTTTAATCCAAAAAATAAGGGACTTTCACCAAAAAATCTTTAAATATTTTTCTCTTCCATATTCTGAATTTAAATTATTTTTTGGATAAATTTTGATATTTTTCATGAATTAAATATTTTTGTGCATGTTTTTAATTGTTTAAAATTACTTCTGACTTTTCAAAAATAGTGAAATTTTTTATCTAAGGTCCTTTGACCTTGTTTGACCTAGGATAAATCCCTTGGCCATTTATTTGGTGTTTTGAAGGGATTTTAGGTTTTGACCAAATTAAAATGCATTTTAATTCATTTTTAAATTGATTAAATGTTTAAAAATATCGTTGAGCCATTTTGATGGTCTTGTGATGTTTGACTTTCTGTTTGGGCCTTGGTTAAGGTTGATTTAACTTTTGTTGGATTAAAACCATTGAATTTAGGGGATTGATGAAATGTACATTTCATCTCCCAAAATGAAGGATGGTTTTGATTTGATGAAATTACTCCCTTGATCAATTTGTGTTTCTATCTTCTCCTCCCTATTCATCTTCATCCCTATTCTTCCCCATTCCCTCATTTGACCAATGAAATCTCTAATGTCTAAGGGCTAATTGATTCATCAATGACCTTGTGTCAGATGAAGAAATACAAGTATGACTGAGATATGTCCTTCCCTCTTGATCTTTTCTTTTAGTGTGTGGTATGTTTTAGGAGTTTGTTTCTTCATACCAAATCTCTAACATGCATTAACACCTAATTTTTTATTGTCCGACCTCAGATAGTTGTGACTTATACATAAGTCCAATTACGATTGCTTAACATAGAGCTAAATTTGACCCTCAAGGCATAACATTCTAGTAAGTGAGATTGTAAGTCTCCCATTCTTCATGGCATTGTATGGAGACTTGGCCTTTTTTCCTTTCATGGGAGATAGTGACATACTTGTTGAATTATCCAAGTTGGAGCCCTTCTCATGGAAGATGTCTTGGTTTAAGGATTCATACTTGTGAATGAATGGTTTAGTATTCTCCAAATAATGAATTAATCAATTAAAAATCACCACTAACAATTGACTAACTTCTGACTAACTTTTGACTAACTTTGACTAACATTTGACTAACTCTTATTAATGTTGTTTTACTTTCAAGTCATTTACTTTATGAAATTTAATTTTGAGTCATTTATCATTCATTGTCATTTACATTTCATTTAACTTGTTTATGTTTATGTCATTTTCACTTTGCTCATTTGAGCCATACTTGTGATTGTATATATTTTTTGTGTGTTTTGGTTTTGTTTGAGGTCTTAGGACCTTAAAATACCTAATAATAACAAAAACCCTAAAAAACATTTGGTGGACTATTGAACTTGATTTGAACTTTTAGACTTAGGATTAGGCAACATTCCCTGTGCAAAAAGCATTTAGCCAATGCCAACATTTTGAGACTGAGATATTGTGAACTGAGCCTTCATCTGATGCAAGCCTTGGGAATTGTTTGAGTTCATCTGCTACTCTGTCTTGGTGCTTAATTGTTATTTTGATTTTGTGTCTGATGCTTTGCTCTAAGTTGATCAAGGAATATTTCATCTGATACATTGGAAGGCAAAGAAGACTGCTAGCTATGGGAATTGCTTGCTTGGATGTGGCTATATTTATTTGATGACTTGATCTTCATGATGTCTAAATATTACTCATTGCTTATTGGTTATTGCTTGATTAAAAGTCCAAAGGAAAATGAGTTTCTATATGACATTCTTGTCTGTTGGATTGCATCCCATTGGTCAGATATTTTCAACCCTTAACTTTTAAATTTGTGCTTATGATAGCCTCTTCATCTCCTCCCACTTCTTAAATTTCAAAATCTCTCCCCCTTTTCAAAAACTTTCTTTGTTTGTGTTTTCTAACTTTGACATGTTTCATTAATTAGAAACTTTGGCCTTATGCCATTGAATTTTCAAACTCTTTCTTAAATCAAATTTGTAAATAAACTTAATCATATTGACTTAAAAAAAAGGACTAACAACTTCATTCAAATTTTTGGCCTTTTGTGCCTTTTCATTTAAACTTTTGTTAAAAGCAATTCACCAACTTTGAAATTTTTACCACAAACTACGAGGTTTTGATCCCTCTTTTTTATGTTGGTACGTAGGCACAAGACCGAAAGTCTTGTCAAACAAAAAAACATAATCAATGAATCTTTTCCTCATCCCCACACTCTATTTTCTCAAACATCTTTTATACCAAAAACACACACACACACACACACACATAAAAAAGGGCTTCCTAGGAGTACATAGGACACTTTGGGTGCTAACACCTTCCCTCTGTGTAACCAACTCCCTTACCTGTAATCTCTGGCATTTTCTTAGTTTTGATTTAAAAAGTTCTTATATTTGGGTTTTGTTCATACTTTTCCCTTTCCTTTGGAAACAATAAAAGTGCGGTGGCGACTCTGGTTTTATTGACGTCAAGCTCATCCATAGCTTGATGGTCATGAATTTACTGCTATAGTGTGACCCAAAATGGTCGAGTATTTGCTTCTGCAGCTCCTAAAAGAACTGAAGATGCTTCGGTGGGGAAGAAAACTCAGGTGGAAACCCCTGTTGTGCAGTCTAGCCAATCCAGCGGTGTGAACCAAAAGTCTGATCAGGATGAAGTGCTAAAGTTGATTAAGAGAAATGAATTAAATATGGTGGATCAGTTATTGTATACCCCGTCCAAAATATTTATCTTATCTTTGATCATGATGTAACAATTGGTCAGTTTGATGGTATTGTGGCAACATTACTACATGCAACAATCTGAGCTTCAGTGATGAAGAATTTCCTAAGCAGGGGAGGGACCATAAATTGGCTCTGCACATTTCTATGAACTGTCAAGAAGATGTCTTGTCCAATGTGTTGGTTGACACTGGCTCTTCTCTGAATGTTATACCGAAGTCTACTCTGTCTAATCTATCTTATCAAGGTGCTCCAATGAGGTTCGATGGGGTTTTTGTGAAAGCCTTTGATGGCTCGAATAAGACTGTGATTGGAGAGGTTGATCTCCCGATGAAGATATGTCTGTGCTTATTTCAGATTACGTTTCAAGTGATGGATATCCATCCCTCCAATAGATGTCTCCTAGTCATCCATGGATTCATGAAGCTGGGGCAGTGACGTTAACTCTCCATCAAAAATTGAAGTTTGGGAAGAAAGGAAAGTTAGTAATTGTAGGTGGTGAGCAAACCATATTGGCGAGTCATCTCTCTTTGCTCTCGTATATTGATGTTAATGAGGTTGTGGGAACTCCATTCCGAGCTCTTTCTGTTGATGATAATGTTGTTAAGAAGAATGGGATATCCATTACTTCTTTGAAAGACTCCCAACAAGTCATGGAGAATGGTCAATCTGCTAGATGGGGTCAAGTTGTTGAGCTTGCTGAGAACAAGAACATAGCTGGTTTAGGCTTCTCACCTGGTTCATCCCGTAGGGATTTGAAGCGTATCCGATAAGTTTTTCACAATGCTGGTTTCATCCATTCCAAAGATCAGCCTGCTGTTGCAATCCTGGAAGATGATCAAGAGTTAGAAGTGCCAAACTTTGTAACACCCGAATTGATGTGTCAAAATTGGACTGCTGTTGATGTTCCCTCTGTTCTTCACTTGTCAAAGTAATATATTTTTGTTACTTTAAAAAAAATCATTTTTCTATGCCCAAGATGAAAGTGAATTTATGTGGGCTTTGTTTCAAATTTTATCATCATTAATAAAATGTTATTTTGTTTATCCATATTATGTTTTCCCTTTTTTCTTTTTTTGAAAAAATGGTAACATAAAAAACCAAGATAATAATCACTTTTCTATATCTGCATCGTATTTATACGTTTATTTATTCACGTTCTAAAATCAAGCATAAAATCATTGTGCAGATTAATTGTTAAACCCGTTGAAAACAATGACTTTATGCCCTCTCCTAACTTTGAATTTCATGTGTTTGAAATGGAAGGAGAGGATGTTGAAGAGATTCTTGATGAGATTTCCCGTTTGCTTGAGCACAAAAAGAAGACCATTCAGCCTCATGAAGAGCCGTTGGAAGTAATTAATTTGGGTTCTAAAGAGAACAAGAAAGAAGTCAAGATTGGGGCACTGCTTTGTCCAGATGTTGAGAAGAGGATGGTAGAGCTTCTTAGAGAATATATGGATGTGTTTGCTTGGTATTATCAAGATATGTCAGGTCTTGATACTGATATTATGGAGCACATATTACCATTGAAGCCAGAATGTCCGCCAGTTAAATAGAAGTTGAGAAGAACTCATCCTGATATGGGTGTTAAGATCAAAGAGGAGGTTTATAAGTAGATTGATGTTGGTTTCCTTATTACTTATGAGTATCTTGAATGGGTGGACAATATTGTGCATGTTCCAAATAAAGATGGCAAAGTTCGGATGTGTGTTAATTATAGAGACCTGGACAAAGCTAGACCAAAGGATGATTTTCCTCTGCCACACATTAATATGTTGGTAGATAATACAACTAAGTTCAATGTCTTCTCCTTTATGGATGGTTTCTCCGGTTATAATCAAATCAAGATGGCACCCGAGGACATGGAAAAGACAACATTTATTACACCCTAGGAAAAATTATGCTATAGAGTGATGCCTTTCAGTTTAAAGAATGTTGGTGCAACGTACCAGAGACCCATGAATACTCTTTTCCATGGCATGATGCACAAAGAGATAGAGGTATATGTTTATGATATGATTTCTAAGTCGAAGACTGAAGAAGATCATGTTGAGTATTTGTTGAAACTGTTTCAACATTTGAGAAAGTTTAAACTCCGCTTGAATCCTAATAAGTGTACTTTCGGTGTACGTTCCAGAAAGTTGTTGGGCTTCATTTTCAGCCAGAAGGGTATTGAGGTATATTCTGATAAAGTCATATCTACTCAAGAGATGCCTACACAAAAGATAGAAAAGCAAGTCAGAGGATTCATCGGGCGTCTGAATTACATCTCCAGGTTTATATCTCACATGACTGCCACATGTGGGCCAATATTCAAGCTTCTCCATATAGATCAAGGTTGTGTTTGGACAAAAGACTGCCAAAAAGCTTTTGACAATATCAAGGAGTGTCTGCTTAAACCTCCAATCTCTATTATGTACTTAACTATTTTAGAAGAGTCCATTGATTATGTACTTAACTGTCTTAGAAGAGTCCATGGGTTGTGTACTTGGACAAGAAGATGAAACCGGTAAAAAGGAGTTTTCCATCTACTATCTGAGTAAGAAATTTAAAGACTGTGAGTCTCGGTACTCCATGCTTGAGAAGACTTGTTGTACTTTAGTTTGGGCTGCCAAACATCTACGCCAGTATATGATTAATCATACCACTTGGTTGATATCCAAAATAGATCCAATCAAGTATATTTTTGAAAAGTCTACTTTGATTAGGAGGATTACTCATCGACATATGTTACTGTCTGAATATGATACTGAGTACCGTACTTAAAAGGTGATTAAAGGAAGTATTCTTGCAGATCATTTGGTTCACCAGCCAATTGATGATTATCAATCCATCAAGTTTGACTTCCTTGATAAATATGTAATGTACTTAAAAGCTAAAGATTATGATGAACCGTTGCCTGAAGAAAGACCAGAGCCTGGATCACGGTATGGTTTAATGTTTGATGGAGTTGTTAATGCTTATGGTAATAGAATTGGGGAAATCATCATTACTCCTCAGAGTTCTCATATCCCTTTCACTGCAAGATTGATGTTTGATTGTGAGAACAACATGGAAGAATATGAAGCTTGAACCATGGGTCTTGAAGAAGCCATTTATTTGAGAATAAAGATTCTTGATGTATATGGAGATTCAACCGTGGTGGTTAATCAGATTAAAGGAGAATGAGAAACTTGTCATCCTGGCTTGATCCCTTAGAAAGATTATGCAAGGAGGTTGTTGACTTTCTTCAATAAAGTTGAGTTTCATCATATACCTCACGAAGAGAATCAGATGGCAGATGCTTTGGTTACTTTGTCTTCTATGTGTAAGACCCCAATTTTGGCCCTAAGATCCCTCATGGCCCATATCATATCATATCATGGCCTCAAGGATCACTGCATACCCTAGCTGCCCTCCTAGTGGGTGGGAGACCTTGTGAGTGTGTTTCTTGATCACCAAGCATGTATTGCATTTGTATATCATTGCTTTTCATATGTTCACTAACCAAAAGTACAAAAATATTGTCATCTAACCTTGTTTCTTGCAGCTGAAGCAATCATCAGTCAAACAGTCTAAATCAGGTATTGAGCTAGCTGGTGACCATTCTTGAAGAATTTGGACACCATGATCACTCATAAAGAGTTCATATAACTTGTGATATCATTTGGAAGCAAGATCTCATGTGAAAGAGGCTTGGAATTCATCAGAACAAGAAAAGTCAACAAAAGTCAACTGTGGTCAACTGTGCATTTAATCAGGATTTGGGAGGTGTGAGATGGTTGGAAAGACCTCATTCATGTCCATACGAGCCTCATTTGGCATTTCAAAGATCAAGGTTGAAGGATTTGAAGTCAGACAAAAAGTTTCCCAAAATGGAAATGACCTGTATTTCTCACCTGCCAAAAATGGAAAGTTTTGCTCCTCAAAATTACTTCATCATAAAAGCTTCAAATGGAATTTTGTCCAACATGAAAGTTGAAGATCTTGTCCTCACCATTCCAAAAAGTCCAAGAACTTGAAAATCCCATGTATGGTTGGGAAATTCTGGCTCAGTGAATTTCAAAAATGACCCATAATCAGAGGGCCATAACTTCCACATGGATTGTCCAAATTGAATGTTCTTTATATGCACAAACTCCATTTGACATATACTTTCATGGTGCATAATTGGATTTCTTCAAAAGTGATCAATGCAAAAGGTCAAATTTCAATTGGACTGTTAAATGAACCAGGGGCAAAATTGTCCAACTTGTGAAATAATTGGAATTTTTGAGTGGGGATTTTTGCAACACCTCACAAATAGCATTTGAAACTTGTTGGAATATTCATAACATGCCAAGGCTTCATGGTTTGGAAATTAGCTTTTGAAATGGACTTGAAAATGGACAAAGTACCATCACATAGTGAAATTGAGAAATATGCATTCATTGGACTTGGGACCAATTCCATTAGCTCCTAAATGACATTTGTGACCTGCTAGAACCAAGCTTGGGCAGAAAAATTGGCTGGTTTGAGAGAGGGTATTTTGGCCACACTTGAAATTTCATGTTAACACTAAAACTTCCATTTTCACTAATTAGGATTAACTTTGAGATTAAGTGGTAGTATATATAGTTAATTATAACTGTTTTCTGAGAGACTAATCACAATTCACAGATCCAAGAGCAAAAAATCACAATTTTTCTCTCAAATTTCTCCAAGATCCTTCTTCACTTTTTCCACTAATTCCTCAAGATTTTGCTAATGATTGTGCTAGTTGATGCTTGATTCTTCCTCTACAGGTCTTGGACAATTTCTGTTTGCATCAATTGGAGTGAAATCGTGCAAGAAACTGCAACTGTTGAAGCAACCTCCATTTCCATGGCAGCTTGAAGAATCCATCGATAACAACACAATTGAGCTAAAACATTGATCCTACTGCACTTCTACATCATCAATCTTGGACTGTTTCAACATTACGCGCCTGGAAACTCGCAAATTCCTCAACTGTCATCGTCCAAGGTGAGAATTCGATGTTCACCAAA
This sequence comes from Lathyrus oleraceus, assembly GCF_024323335.1. Lineage (NCBI taxonomy): Eukaryota > Viridiplantae > Streptophyta > Magnoliopsida > Fabales > Fabaceae > Lathyrus > Lathyrus oleraceus. Next base: position 367,766,919 of record NC_066582.1, read on the forward strand.
CTCAAAATCATGATATGGTTATTGTAGGCCTTAGTGTGTAGATCATGCAGAACCTTAGATCTTGAATTTCCATGACGAATTGAGCGAGTTATCGCGATTTAAACTTTGCTAGGCTAAACTTTCTTGGTTCGATCCGTCGCGCATGGTTAGAATTAGGAGATTTGCTTGTCAGATTCATGTTCCTGATCGAATGCCGGTTCCAACGGTATAGGATTTGCATGATTTGGTCAAAAAATGTTCATAACCGAAACCTGGAGATGAAGAACGCGAAGAACTTCAACATTTTCTGGAAAAACACGCGTTCAATCTTCTTTCCCTGGCCGCGCGTTCAAATTGGCGTTTGGCGCCGAAATAAGCCAATAGGAGGCCGCCACGCCGTTTAGTTAAACGGCTGCGTTTTAGGCCAGGCGCGAGTAATTACCATTGTGCCATTGGATTCATATTAATTAATTAAAACATTAGATAACTATTACAAAAATCATTTCAACCTTAAAAAATTCATAAAAAATTATTTAATGATCAGAAAAATGTGAGGATTTTTTCTATGGTCTCCATTTTCCCTGTAGAATTTTTTGAGCATGTTTTTTTGAAGTTGTGCTTGGTGAAAAAATACATTTGACCTAGGGTTGTTTGACTTAGGTCTTTTTTGTGCACATTTTTACCATTTTTGATGCAAAATAATCATACATGCTCCAAATTGGATGAAAATTCACATGATGATTCTTGACCCTCTCCTGGAGATTTTGACATATGATTTGTAATTTTTGGACCTCTGGTTTGCTAGATGTGATTGATTCTTTTTGAGTGTGACAATATGTGTCACACTTTGATAAGCTGAGTTTATGAATTATTTTTCCATGCTTCCATTAGGCCTATGGTTCTGATTTTTTGCATGAGATACCTTTGACATGTTAACTTTCAACATGAATTTTTGTGGATTTAATTGATCTATTTTCTATTTGATTAGAATTTTTGTCTACTGCTTAGCATTTTTTGGGTTTTGCTTGTGTAACATTTTTTCCCATGTTGCCAAATCCTCATCCCTAACCCTATGAATGTGAAATTTGGTGGAGTAGTTCCTGACATGTATAGCTTTCATTTGGCTTTGGTCCTACTCATTTCCCATTTAATGTCACTGTTTACCATTTGGTTGAAGTTAGTGTACATATTGTGACCTATTTTGGTTGTGTTTTTGCATGCTTTGACATGTTGAATTAATTCCCATAGCTCCACTAGTCCAAATGGCATGAAAATTGACATGTAGCTTGTTGAATGTCCTCTGTTTAGGATATGATTTTTGTGGAATTTTCTATGCTGTTTTGATATTTTTTTGGATGTAATCATTCTGGTTGTCCATATGTGATTCAACATTGCTTATTTTGTCTTAATTTGTGCATAAATTGAAATTAGTGCATAGTGTGGGTATGAGACCAATTGGGATCCCTTTGTAATTGAAATAGCTTGGTTTTGATCATGTTTTACTTGCTGTTTTAAGGTTTTTCCCTCCTTTGGACCCTAGGCTTGGCCTAGTGGTCTTGTTACTTATGTTTGAGCTTGACTTTGACTTTTCAGGTTAAAAAGCTAGTGCCGTAAGGAGGTTGATTCATAATTGAGTTGTTTACTTTGATCATTGTATACTAATTTGTTTGTTTTGTAGGGCTTGGTTCACATGGACTTGGTGCTATGCACATCATTGTTTGATTGTTGATTGATTCTTATGTTATTATTTTGTTTATGCTGGGATACTGATTATATCTGACTGATTCCAGGTACCCTTAGTTGCTCAGTTCTCTTAAGAACTCGCATTGCTTTGCTTATAAGCAATTAGCATTGAGGTATTGCACCTTCTTCTTCATGTAGTCTGGAGACCCGGCCCGTTATTTGGCCGGGCAAACTGTCTGAAGTCCTCCTTAAGAGGCAATGCTTGTGTATGTTTATATTTGTCCCAAGCAGGAAAAGTCCTCATTTTGAGGCAATTGGTGGATCAAAGAGATAAGTAGCCTATCTCCCACTATTCTGTGAGTCTTCTCCTTGCTCCCATTACATGGTTGTAGCATTGAGATCCAAACCCAAGATCTATCGAGTCAACAATTGGGGAAAGAGTTCCATCTTTCTGAACTCCCCCACATTCTTATATTTACATGCTCTCTCGGACTTGAGATAGAAGCAATGAGGCACACCCCTCATATCCTTTCATCTGCTTCACCTTAGCCCCTCAATGGCAAGGTTAAGAGCGACACTTACCTCTTACAGTGGACTTTCATAGTCAAACCCTTTGATTGAGCCTCATTGAATGGTTATAGTGTGTGCTACTTGAATTTATGTGATTGATTACTTGACTCATTTATACATGATTACTTGATTGCCATTGTGCATTTACTATCATTGATTGCCATTGTGCATTTATCATCTTTGTTTGCCATTAGTGCATGACCATTTCTTTTGTCCTTGTGACATTATTGTTTCCCCATTGAGGACAATTGTAAGTCCATATTGATTGGCTTTTGTTCCTATGACATGGAAGAGATAGAGTGTAAGACCTCATTGATCACTCATATCTTCTTTGCTCTTTGTTTGAGCATTGTTGTTGTATGTGAGGATTCATTGTAAGTCCCTGTGATGTGGCATTTGTATTCCTAGGATCATACTGTGGAGGTTAACATAAGTCCAGATAGATTGGCAGTTGACTTCCATGTTTTGTTTTTCTGTTTTATTCTGATGGAGATTAGTGTAAGTCCATAGAGTGGCTTCTGATATCCTTACTTGTTTTAGGAGACAGGTATAAGACCATTGAGTGGCATCCAGTATCCGCTTTTATTTACTTTCATCTGTTACCATGTTCAGATTATTGCTCATTTGTAGCCTATTCCTAAGGACCCACTTGAATCATCTTCTATATGAGTTCAAGAGGTGGACCCTCCTAAGAAGTTTTACATTCACTCCACCATTCCATTCATCCCTTTGTGTCCTAACCTTTTCACACATGTTTTAAAACTTGACATAAATGTTGTGCAAACATTCTCACCTCTTTCCAAATTAGAAACTTGGACCTTAAGTCCATGATTTTCCAAACTTCATCTTTTGTAAATACTTCATTTTGAATTGACTTTAATCATACTTTGACCTTTTTGTAAATAATCCAAATAACTTCACCCATTCAAGTGATTTTGTGGCTTTCTCCATGTTTGTTAAGTTTTCATACATTAGCTATAGGTTTGATTTACCCTAGTTGGTTGATGTTAACCTCACCTATTTGTCCTTAGTTGATTGAATTGTAAGTCTTCCTCGCTTATTATAGGGTTAACCCCTCACTAGCGAGTGGAAGCTTTTCTCACATGGTGGACTTGTTGTTTCTTAAGGTTGAGTTTTCTCCCGTGGGTAACGTAAGACCTTTGAGCTTGTGTTTTAAAATTGAATCCACTAACTTTTGGAAGTTTTTTAGCCGAACTACGGCGTTTTGATCCTTACCTTTGATGGAAGGTACGTAGGCAACGGGTTCATCCGTTCGAACACAAAAATAATTAACTTGTATATTCTTTTCTCATCATCCCAATCATGTTTGCACAATACTTATGTCATGACAAATAATAATTTTCAAACAACAAAGTGTGAAAAAGGTTCCCTAGGAGTACCTAGGACGCATTGGGTGCCTAACACCTTCCCATTGCGTAATTTACCCCTTACCCCGATCTCTGATCTTTCATTGGTTTTCTACGTGTAAAACTTCTTAGGTTTTTGTTCGCTTTTTAACCAGTCCTTAGGATAAATAAAAGTGCGGTGGCGACTCTATGTTTATTGTATACTTTGCTTATGATTTAACCAATAGATCATACAGCGACGAATACACCGCTACACTATGTATAAAGTAAATCCTTGGAATGACACACCTAGTATCATAATTATGCACCTTGATAGACCTTCTCATGTGTTCGTAGTAGAAGAAGTCACATATGATAAGCCTTGGTATCATGATATCAAGTGTTTTCTCCATATACAAGAGTACCCTCTTGGGGTATCTAGCAAAGATAAGAAGATTTTGAGAATACTGGTGGGCAATTTCTTTCTAAATGAAGATATGATGTATAAGAGAAACTTTGACATGGTCTTGCTCAGATGTGTGGATAGACACGAAGCAGACATGTTAATGCAAGAAGTTCATGAAAGATCCTTTGTTACTCATGTCAATGGACATGCAATGGCTAAAAGGATGTTAATGGCAGGTTACTATTAGCTAACAATGGAATCTGATTACTGTAAATATGTGAATAAGTGTCATAAATGTCAGATTTATGCTGATAAGATTCATGCGTCTCTGACTCTGCTCAATGTTATTTTATCCTCATGGCCTTTCTCTATGTGGGGAATTGACATGATTGGTATGATTGAACCCAAAGCTTCGAGCGGACATCATTTCATTCTGGTGGCTATTGATTACTTCACCAAATGGGTTGAAGCAACATCTTATGCTAATGTGACCAAGTAGGTTGTGGTCAGATTTGTCAAGAATTAAATTATTTGCCGATATGGTGTTCCGAGTAAGATCATCATTGTAATAGGTTGAACTTGAATAATAAGATGATGAAAGAGCTTTGCGAGGACTTCAAGATTGAACATCATAACTCTTCTCCTTATAGACCTAAGATGAATAAGGTTGTTGAAGCTACAAATAAGAATATTAAGAAGATTATCCAAAAGATGGTTGTGGCATATAAGGATTGACATGAAATTCTCCCTTTTGCTTTGCATGGATATCGTACATCCGTTCGCACTTCAACAGGGGCAACCCCTTTCTCTCTTATGTACGGCATGGAATCAGTGCTCCCCATAGAGGTTGAATCTCATCAATGCGAGTCTTGATGGAAGCCAAATTATCTGAGGTTGAATGGTGTCAAAGCAGATATGATCAGTTGAATTTGATTGAAGAGAAGAAGATGACAACTTTATGTCATGGACAATTATATCAAAAGAGAATAAAGAGAGCATTTGACAAGAAGGTTCGACCCCACGTATTCAGAGAAGGCGACCTCGTACTCAAGAAGATCTTGTCTTTCAACACTGATCAAGTTGACTCCTAATTATGAAGGCCCATATGTTGTTAAGAGAGCCTTCTATGACGGTGCAATGACTCTTACGACTATGGATGGTGAGGAGCTCCCCCGTCCTGTGAATGTAGATGCAGTCAAGAAATACTTCACCTAGAAAAAATAAAAGAACAACTCGTTAAGTTTAAAACCCAAAAGGGTGACTTAGGCAAAAATGAGCATCTTGGTGGATTGAAAACCCGAAAGGGCGGTCCAGGAAAAAATTAGAGACATAAATAGAAAATAATCATCCCGATAGATTGAGACCTGAAAGGGCAATCTGGGAAAAAGTTAGGAATTATGGAAAGTAATTGCATTAGGCCAAACTTGATCATTTGAAGCGACAATGCCTATCATAAGTTTCTCATTCAGTTATCCTCGACCGAAATTTTGAGCATAGTGGAATTCAAAGTTGTTAGGGAGAATAGTGGTCATTGTATTTCAATATAGCCATTTCCATGTACTTACCATTTTTTCAACTTTGTAATGATCAATGGAGTCACGCCGTTTGCGAGCTACCATTCTATTAATAAAATTTAAGTCTTTTGCCCATTTGTTTGTTGTTCTTATCTTGTTTCACTTTACGGAATTTTATTTATTTTTTATAATAATTTTTGAAACAAAAGATACATAAATAATCATGTTTTGAAACTTACAAAAGTATTTTCCTTGATTTGTGAATGTGAAAGAGGAATGTCAACAATGATCTCAAGGATGGTAAGATCTTGAAGAGCGGAACTCAGTGTTCTCCCAAGACAAGATTTTCCTTATGAATATATCCAAGATCATCAGTTTCCCCAGTACGGGATTGTGGGAATGTTATAATCCCTGGTGAAGTTGCAACAGGTCTTTGTAACAGAGTTTTTTCGGATGTTTCTTATCTCTAGCAAACCTTTCTTCGGAGCGGGGTTCAGTTCTTAAGAAGATTAGCTTTGGGTCTCCAAGCAATATCTTTTCCTCTCTCCAGAAAGATTTAAGCTTTGTATCAGGATTTAGCTCCTTTGATGGCTTATGATCATTCCTTGTGGGGTTTTCTTCAGCTGAATCCCTGGCAAGATCTCCAATAGTATCTCCACCATGTTGAGATTAATCGAGTTTCCGGTTGTACTATGTTATTGATTTAACCCTTTTATGCTTGTTTTGTCAGCATATTCATGCACATATTCATACGCACATTCATAGCAACGTGATGTTTATCTATGCATCTTGCATTTCTTGGTGCATTCCCCGCTCTCTGGTGTTTTCCTCCCGCATAGTGTGTGCGTCATCTCTCCAATAGAGTGTCGATCTTAGGCAGAAAGAGCTTATCCTTTCTAATTCCCCACTGAGTTTAATCCTCGTGGAAGGTTTTGGTTTCAGTTTTCTTTTCCATATCATTATCTGGATATAATTAATCCCCATTTGAGTTTATCTCCTTAATGGATTGAGTCTTCTTTGACCGCTTCTCTTCAGTTTTTTTCCTGGTTTGAGCTTTGGTTCCTAGAGCTTATTACCTTTTGTTAAGTTATCACTTGGCTGATAGTTAGGTAATATTCATTTTTTACCTTCGGTTGGTTACCTTTGTTAAGTTGTCACTTGTAACACCCCGAATAAAATAAGAGAATTATTTAAATTAAGTTAATAATATATTTATTAATTTAATTAAATAAATTGAATTATTGGATTATTATTATTATTATTATTTGGAATAATAATTATTGGAAAATATATAAGTTGGAATAAGGAAAAAGGGTTTCAGTATTGGTAAAGAGTTTTCACGTGAAACAGAGAAGCGGCTGAAAGGTGAAAAGTGGAGAAAGGGCAAAAGGGAAGAGCTAGAGAGCAAAGGTTGAAGAACGGAAAAGCTCGAAGCTTAGAGATTGCCGGATTATCTCAGGTAAGGGGGGTTTATCGTCGTTTAATGGGTATTATAGATTAACATGTCATGGGTAGTGATAGCCGTTGAATTGACCCTAATTGGGATTATGAATGCTGGAAAATTACGTTGGATGAAACTGTGTTTAGGCTGTAATTGAACATGTGTTTGGGTTAGTTGTGAATTTCCGAACGTATAGCTTTTTACGGAATTGGAATCGGAGGCCCGGAAGTCCTCCAACGGCGGAAAATGCGGAGAATTCTGCATTCTGCTTTGTGTTAGCGCAGGAACTGCTGTTTTGTCTGCGTTAACCGGTTAACCCAGGGCGTTAACCGGTTAACACTGTTATATTTTGTGAAAATGTGCTGTTTTGCCTGCGTTAACCGGTTAACCCAGGGCGTTAACCGGTTAACACTGTTGCGTGTTGCCAGAAAATGTATTTTTGTCCTGCGTTAACCGGTTAACCCAGGGCGTTAACCGGTTAACACTGTTGGAAATCAGAAAAATTGGTATTTTAATGTTGTGAACATAATTGGTGATTATCCTATTATCGTTAATTTTGATGAGTAATTCTGTTGGGTTATGTTATGAAGTGTTGATATAAATATGTTGATAAGTTGTGTTAAAGTTGTTGAAAATACTGAGTTGTAGGCTGGTGAGCCAAAGTTGATTATAAGTTGATTTTTGTTGAAAATACTGAGTTGTAGGCTTGATGAGCCAAAGTTGATTATAAGTTGATTATGTTGAAAACCTTGTTGTGTTGTTATTATTATTATGTTGTCGGAATTGTAAAGTCGTGTATGCCATGTACATTTCATATGCATTAAGTCGGAGCTTTGCTCACACCACGTTGGCCTGGATTGGCAAAAATCGGAGCTTTGCTCACACCACGTTGGCCTGGATTGGCAAAATTTTAAGTTGAAAGTTGAAGGCTTATGCCTTGATGCCCACTAAAATGGCAATGATTTTAAGTTGGGAGTTTTACTCCGAATGGTACCACATGCATGACGAGTCGAGTCTCATTAGAGTTGCATTATGTTGGTTTGTTGTATGTGTATCAGTGGTAGTGATCTTGAGTATGTATATGAGTTGTGTTGATATTGGGTGATTAATGAGTTAAATTACTTAACATAACATGATAATTTATAATGTTTGTTATATCGATTGAGGAACTCACCCTTACAACTATTTTTCAGGTAACGAGCAGTGAGTGAGTAGAAGCTAGTGCCTGGAGTCTAGTGTAGTCTACGTAGTGGGTCGTGCTCTGATAGATGTAACATCGGGACGGGATGTTTTAATTGTTTATTGTTGATTGTTGAACCTTTTTACCTGTAAAACGTTATATGTTTTGAATGGTTGGTTGATTCTATCCGCTGCGAATTTTGCAAAAATGTTGTTTTGATTAAATAAAGAGCATGACAGTTATTATGGTGTGAAATGTTGTGTGACACCCTTGGTGCATGATTACTCTGATATATATATATATATATTTGTTGTTGTTATTAAATAATTGGGGTATTTTAGAAGGGTGTTACATTAGTGGTATCAGAGCAGGTCGGTCTGTCCAGCCAGTTGTCGTGTCGTTACTGTCTAACAATTGTGTAATTGTTACTAGTCTAACTTTTAAGTTGTGTTGTAGTGATAAGTTGAAATGGCTGGAAGGAATGACGCTGCAATGGCTGCCGCAATGCAAGCGATGGCACAAGCTGTGCAGAACTTGCCAAATGCTGGTGGTGATGCTGGATCACGTAGCTTGGCGACTTTTCAGAGAGAGAATCCGCCGGTGTTTAAAGGGAAGCATGATCCAGATGCAGCCTTGGGATGGTTGAAAGAGATTGAGAGAATCTTCCGTGTTATGGATTGCACTCCAACTCAGAAGGTTCGGTATGGTACTCACATGCTAGCAGTCGAAGATGATGACTGGTGGCTAGAGACTCACGAGAGGTTGACCGTGGCAGGTGAAGTCATTACTTGGGATGTATTCCGTAGGGAATTCATGAGAAAGTATTATCCGGAAGATGTCCGTGGTAAGAAGGAAATTGAGTTCCTCGAGCTGAAGCAAGGAAACATGTCTGTCACTGATTATGCTGCGAAATTTGTGGAGCTGTCCAAATTTTATCCTCATTACACTGGTGCTGGTGCTGAATTTTCAAAGTGCATCAAGTTTGAAAACGGACTGCGCTCTGAAATTAAGAAGGCTGTTGGGTATCAGAAGATACGCATTTTTACGGAATTGGTTGATAGCTGCAGGATATTTGAAGAAGACAATAATGCTCATTACAAGATTGTCAGTGACCGCAGGGGCAAGCAACATCAAAACCGTGGCAAGCCGTACGATGCTCCAGCTGGAAAAGGGAAGCAAAGAGCTGCTCCGGCTCAGAGAGCTAGTGGGGGAGGTGCTCCTGTTGGTATAGTTTGCTTCAAATGTGGTCAGGCTGGCCATAAGAGTAATGTATGCACTGCTGAAGTAAAGAGATGTTTTCGTTGTGGTAAGACTGGGCATGCAATAGCTGATTGCAAGCACAAGGAAGTGATTTGTTTTAATTGTGGCGAAGAAGGGCATATTGGAAGTCAGTGTCAGAAGCCAAAGAAATCTCAGACGGGGAAGGTGTTCGCATTGACCGGAACTCAAACCTCCAGTGAGGACAGACTTATCCGAGGTACGTGTTATATTAATGGCTTTCCTCTTGTAGCTATTATTGACACAGGTGCGACTCATTCCTTTATATCTTTGGATTGTGCTGTGAAACTTAAGTTAGAGATATCTGAGATGTTTGGTAGTATGGTAATTGATACTCCTGCGAAGGGTTCAGTGACTACTACTTCGGTTTGTTTAAATTGTCCTTTGAGTATTTTTGGTAGAGACTTTGGGATGGACCTAGTGTGTCTTCCACTAGTGCAGATTGATGTTATTCTGGGTATGAACTGGTTGGTGTTTAACCGAGTTTCTATCAATTGTTTTGATAAGACGGTGGTCTTTCCTGAGATTGAGGAGGGAAAGAGTTTGTTTCTATCAGCAAGGCAAGTGAATGAGGAAGTAGTTGATGGGGCAGAGTTGTTTATGCTGTTAGCGACTTTGGAGGCTAAAGGTAAACTGGTGATTGGCGATCTAGCCGTGGTGCGTGATTTTCCTGATGTGTTTCCGGAAGAGGTGAATGAATTGCCGCCAGAGCGTGAAGTGGAGTTCTCGATTGATTTGGTACCTGGTACTAGGCCGATATCGATGGCTCCATACCGTATGTCTGCTGTTGAGTTAACTGAATTGAAGAGTCAGTTGGAAGATCTGTTGGATAAGAAATTTATTCGTCCGAGTGTGTCACCGTGGGGTGCACCAGTGTTATTGGTTAAGAAGAAAGAAGGTACTATGAGGTTGTGTGTGGACTACAGGCAACTGAATAAAGCGACGATCAAGAATCGGTATCCTTTGCCGAGGATTGATGATTTGATGGATCAGTTGGTTGGTGCGAGTGTGTTCAGCAAAATAGATTTGAGATCTGGGTATCATCAGATCCGTGTGAAAACCGAGGATATTCAGAAGACTGCTTTCAGAACAAGGTATGGACATTATGAGTATTCTGTAATGCCTTTTGGTGTGACTAATGCGCCTGGAGTATTTATGGAGTATATGAATAGGATTTTCCATCCGTACCTAGACAAGTTTGTTGTGGTGTTTATTGATGATATTTTGGTGTATTCGAAATCTGAAGAAGAGCATGCTGAACATTTGAGAGTGGTTTTAGAAGTTCTACGAGAAAAGAAGTTATTTGCTAAACTATCCAAGTGTGAATTTTGGTTAGAAGAAGTTAGTTTTCTTGGTCATGTGATTTCAAAAGGTGGTGTTGCTGTTGATCCTTCTAAGATAGAAGCGGTATCTAAGTGGGAAGCTCCGAAGTCTGTTGCTGAAATTCGAAGTTTCCTTGGTTTGGCAGGTTATTATAGAAAGTTCATTGAGGGATTTTCTAAGTTGGCGTTACCGTTGACGATGTTGACTAGGAAGGGGCAAGCGTTTGTTTGGGACCCAAAATGTGAAGAAGGTTTCCAAGAGTTAAAGAGAAGGTTGACTACTGCTCCTATTCTGATATTACCGAATTCGTCGGAATCATTTGAAGTTTACTGTGATGCTTCATTGTTGGGTTTGGGTGGTGTGTTGATGCAGAATAAGCAGGTTATAGCTTATGCTTCGAGACAGCTAAGGGTTCATGAGAGGAACTATCCGACGCACGATTTAGAGTTGGCAGCTGTGGTGTTTGTTCTGAAGTTATGGAGGCATTACTTGTACGGGTCGAGATTTGAGGTTTTCAGTGACCATAAAAGTTTAAAGTATTTGTTTGATCAGAAAGAGCTGAATATGAGACAGAGAAGATGGTTAGAGTTTCTGAAGGATTATGACTTTGGTTTGAATTACCATCCGGGTAAAGCAAACGTAGTGGCTGATGCATTGAGTCGGAAATCATTACATATGTCTATGCTAATGGTTAAGGAATTGGATTTAATTGAGCAGTTTAGAGACTTGAGTTTGGTGTGTGAGAGTACTCACAATAGTGTTAAATTGGGAATGTTGAAGTTAACAAGTGGTATTCTGGATGAGATCAGAGAGGGTCAGAAATCCGATGTGCTTTTGGTTGATAAGTTGACTCTAGTGAATCAAGGTCAAGGTGGCGAATTCAGAGTTGATGAAAATGGTATTCTGAAATTTGGTAGTCGGGTGTGTATTCCGGATGTTACCGAACTTAAGAAGAGTATTCTTGAAGAAGGACATCGTAGTGGGTTGAGTATTCATCCTGGAGCTACGAAGATGTATCACGATTTGAAAAAGTTATTTTGGTGGCCGGGAATGAAAAGAGAAATTGCGAGTTTTGTTTATTCTTGTTTGACTTGTCAGAAGTCAAAGATTGAGCATCAGAAGCCGTCTGGGCTAATGCAACCGTTGGCTATTCCAGAGTGGAAGTGGGATAGTATCAGTATGGATTTTGTTTCTGGTTTACCGAGGACAAGTAAGAATTTTGAAGCTATTTGGGTGATTGTGGATAGATTGACGAAGTCGGCTCATTTCATTCCGATCAGAATGGATTATCCGTTAGAGAGATTAGCCGAGTTGTATATTGAGAAGATTGTAAGTTTGCATGGTATTCCGTCGAGTATTGTTTCGGACAGAGATCCTAGATATACATCGAGGTTTTGGGAAGGTTTGCAGAAGGCTTTGGGAACTAAGCTAAGATTGAGCTCTGCATATCACCCGCAGACCGATGGTCAGACTGAGAGGACGATTCAGTCACTAGAGGATCTTTTGAGAGCTTGTGTTTTGGAAAAGGGAGGTGCTTGGGATTGTTACTTACCTTTGATTGAGTTTACCTACAACAATAGTTTTCATTCGAGCATTGGTATGGCGCCGTTTGAAGCTTTGTATGGTAGGAGATGTCGGACACCTTTATGTTGGTATGAGTCCGGTGAGAGTGTTGTGGTTGGACCGGAGATTGTTCAACAGACTACAGAAAAGATTAAGATGATTCAGGAGAAGATGAGAATTGCTCAGAGTCGTCAGAAGAGTTATCATGACAAGAGAAGGAAGTCACTTGAGTTTCGAGAGGGAGATCACGTGTTTCTTCGTGTTACTCCGATAACTGGGGTTGGTCGAGCTTTGAAGTCAAAGAAGTTTACACCTCGATTTATTGGTCCTTATCAGATTTTGGAGAGGATAGGAGAGGTAGCCTATCGTATCGCTTTACCGCCGTCACTTGCGAATTTGCATGAGGTTTTTCATGTGTCTCAGTTGAGGAGGTACATTCATGATCCGTCGCATGTAGTCCAAGTAGATGATGTACAGGTGAGAGATAACCTGACTGTTGAAACATCACCTATGAGGATCGAGGATCGAGAGTTGAAGCAGTTGCGGGGTAAAGAGATTGCCTTAGTGAAGGTAGCTTGGGGAGGACCAGCAGGTGGCAATGTGACTTGGGAACTGGAGAGTCAGATGAAAGAGTCTTATCCAGAGTTATTTGCTTGAGGTATGTTTTCGAGGACGAAAACTCTTTTAGTGGGGGAGAGTTGTAACACCCCGAATAAAATAAGAGAATTATTTAAATTAAGTTAATAATATATTTATTAATTTAATTAAATAAATTGAATTATTGGATTATTATTATTATTATTATTTGGAATAATAATTATTGGAAAATATATAAGTTGGAATAAGGAAAAAGGGTTTCAGTATTGGTAAAGAGTTTTCACGTGAAACAGAGAAGCGGCTGAAAGGTGAAAAGTGGAGAAAGGGCAAAGAGGAAGAGCTAGAGAGCAAAGGTTGAAGAACGGAAAAGCTCGAAGCTTAGAGATTGCCGGATTATCTCAGGTAAGGTGGGTTTATCGTCGTTTAATGGGTATTATAGATTAACATGTCATGGGTAGTGATAGCCGTTGAATTGACCCTAATTGGGATTATGAATGCTGGAAAATTACGTTGGATGAAACTGTGTTTAGGCTGTAATTGAACATGTGTTTGGGTTAGTTGTGAATTTCCGAACGTATAGCTTTTTACGGAATTGGAATCGGAGGCCCGGAAGTCCTCCAACGGCGGAAAATGCGGAGAATTCTGCATTCTGCTTTGTGTTAGCGCAGGAACTGCTGTTTTGTCTGCGTTAACCGGTTAACCCAGGGCGTTAACCGGTTAACACTGTTATATTTTGTGAAAATGTGCTGTTTTGCCTGCGTTAACCGGTTAACCCAGGGCGTTAACCGGTTAACACTGTTGCGTGTTGCCAGAAAATGTATTTTTGTCCTGCGTTAACCGGTTAACCCAGGGCGTTAACCGGTTAACACTGTTGGAAATCAGAAAAATTGGTATTTTAATGTTGTGAACATAATTGGTGATTATCCTATTATCGTTAATTTTGATGAGTAATTCTGTTGGGTTATGTTATGAAGTGTTGATATAAATATGTTGATAAGTTGTGTTAAAGTTGTTGAAAATACTGAGTTGTAGGCTGGTGAGCCAAAGTTGATTATAAGTTGATTTTTGTTGAAAATACTGAGTTGTAGGCTTGATGAGCCAAAGTTGATTATAAGTTGATTATGTTGAAAACCTTGTTGTGTTGCTATTATTATTATGTTGTCGGAATTGTAAAGTCGTGTATGCCATGTACATTTCATATGCATTAAGTCGGAGCTTTGCTCACACCACGTTGGCCTGGATTGGCAAAAATCGGAGCTTTGCTCACACCACGTTGGCCTGGATTGGCAAAATTTTAAGTTGAAAGTTGAAGGCTTATGCCTTGATGCCCACTAAAATGGCAATGATTTTAAGTTGGGAGTTTTACTCCGAATGGTACCACATGCATGACGAGTCGAGTCTCATTAGAGTTGCATTATGTTGGTTTGTTGTATGTGTATCAGTGGTAGTGATCTTGAGTATGTATATGAGTTGTGTTGATATTGGGTGATTAATGAGTTAAATTACTTAACATAACATGATAATTTATAATGTTTGTTATATCGATTGAGGAACTCACCCTTACAACTATTTTTCAGGTAACGAGCAGTGAGTGAGTAGAAGCTAGTGCCTGGAGTCTAGTGTAGTCTACGTAGTGGGTCGTGCTCTGATAGATGTAACATCGGGACGGGATGTTTTAATTGTTTATTGTTGATTGTTGAACCTTTTTACCTGTAAAACGTTATATGTTTTGAATGGTTGGTTGATTCTATCCGCTGCGAATTTTGCAAAAATGTTGTTTTGATTAAATAAAGAGCATGACAGTTATTATGGTGTGAAATGTTGTGTGACACCCTTGGTGCATGATTACTCTGATATATATATATATTTGTTGTTGTTATTAAATAATTGGGGTATTTTAGAAGGGTGTTACATCACTCAGCTGGTAGTTGGTATCCTTCATATATGAGCTTATTACCTTTTTTAATTTATCGATTGGCTGATAGTAGGTAATATTTTCTCTTACCTTCGATTGGTTACCTTTGTTAAGCTATCAGTCAACTGGTAGTTGGTATCCTTCCTATTTGAGCTTATTACCTTTGTTAAGCCATCACTTGGCTGATAGTAGGTAATAATTTATCTTACCTTCGGTTGGTTACCTTAGTTGAGCTATCACTCAACTGGTAGTTGGTATCCTTCCTATTTGAACTTATTATCTTTGTTAAGCTATCACTTGGCTGATAGTAGGTAATGTTTTCTCTTACCTTTGGTTGGTTATCTTTGTTAAGCTATCACTCAGCTGGTAGTTGGTATCCTTCCTATTTGAGCTTATTACCTTTGTTAAGCTATCACTTGGTTGATAGTAGGTAATTTTCCTCTTATCTTTGGTTGATTACCTTTGTTAAGCTGCCACTTGGCTAGTAGTTGGTAATTATTCCTTTGGTTGATTACCTTTGTTAAGCTGCCACTTGGTTGGTAGTTGGTATCATTCCTTTGAGCTTATTATCTTTGCTAAGCTATCACTTGGCTGATAGTTGGTAATCCTTCCTTTTGGGCCTATTACCTTTGTTAAGTTATCACTTGGTTGATAGTTAGGTAATATTTCTCCCCCTGGTGGAGTTGGGCATCCCTTTTGTTTGATATTTTCCCCGACGGAGTCTTGCTTTGATAAGTCTTCCCCCGTTGGGTCTTTGGGTCGTTTGTTTTCTAATTATGCATTGGTTTCTTTCCAATACAATATTTGTTCCCGAGTCGAGTCGTTCCCTTGTGGAACTTTGTTTGTCCCCAGTTGGGTTTTCCCCCTTTGGAAACTATTATTCCCCCACAGAGTTTCAATCTCTTCTTTTACCCAGCAATTCTTTGTCTCTCGTGGCACTATATTCCCCACAGATATCCTTGTCTACATTCATATCATAAGCAATTTGCGGTATCTTAGGGCCAAATATTGGGTTCTCTGTATTGAAGTCCTTTCAATCTCGTCGAGACAAAGATTTCAATCTTCATATCTCTAAATCGAAGAAACTTAAATAGGGGCATCTGTCATACCCTAATTTTTAACCCTAAGATCCCACGTGTCATTTGCATCCTTACATACAAACAAGATCATATTTTGGTCCTCTCCATCTCATCTTTGGATTTGCTTTTTTGCTGGAATCATCAAGCACCTCTTTGTTGGTATTTTACCTTTGTGTTTATGTGATTCATTACTTATCTAAACACAAATAGTAAAAATATGTTTTGTTTTCTTTAAGTTCATTGTACAAGGTAGGGTTTTTCAATCAAGAGCATCAAGCATGGCTAGTGATTATAGTAAAATCCATTGGAAGTGCAAGGGGACTCGACTATTCTCTTTTTGTGAGAGGAACCAAGATAAACTTGTTTGCGTCTCTCTTTCTTTTACTCTCTACCTCTAACCTTGTTTTTATTTGCTACGAACACTTGACTTTGTATCATATTATAGACTTTGAGTTCAAAATCTGATAAGAGATTTTTAAAAAAATAAAAAAAAAGCTAACACAATTCAATCCAGCACTAAAATGTGATAAATACTTTAACAAATAAGTACAGAATTTTAGAGTCGTAGTTGTGATTCTGTTCTATATCTTCAACAATTATTCTCAATTATGTCAGCAATGGCTTTGAGCTATATCTAATAGTTGAAGAACTTTGATTTTCGTGTATTCATCTTGTATTTAGAGTATTTTAACTTTTTAATAAAACTATAAGTAATTATAGTAGTTTATCTTTCCATGGACTTCCATTTTTTGCTTCCTCCGATAATTTCCACTCTCAATGTTTGGTTCTTATGATTATTATATATAATTGCTTATAATCTTATAAATGTTCTATTAAAATATTCTTTTTCATAAGAAGTTTAAATATATATGAAATGCTTGAATGTGTGAGAGGTTAAGGGTCTGTTTTTGAAACATTTTTGGGTTTTTATTCTTAAAATTTATTTTTGAAATCAAATTTTAAAGAGTGTTTTTAGGAAGAGAATTATCGAAAATATTTGTTTGATAGACTAGTTTTTAAAAATTGTTTTTGAAATGTGAAAGTTGAAAAAATTTATTTGGTAGTTTAATTTTCAATACTATTTTTAATAAGAGATTACAATTATATTTAAATAGATAATTCTTTTTAATTAATAATAAAATATATTTTGTTATCTATAAATATAAATATAATTTAGTCACTAATTATTTAATATAAGATCTAAGAATGCATGTCAACTATTTTTTTAATATTAATTATATAATTAATAAAATATTATTTTAATAATAAGAGATTGACACAGAATTTCAAACAAATGATTTAAATCATTTTCATGACATTCATCATTATTATTTTTGTTTATAATTAATCACTTTCTTTTCCTCAATTTTATAAGAAATATAAATTATACTATAATATGATTGAAAATTTTAATTCTTATTGATTTTTCTTATTAAATTAGTTTTATTATTTAAGTATTATTAAAATTACAACTTTGCTAAGAAATATTGTAAGAGTGTTTTTAGTTAGAAGCATTTTACTTTTTAAATATTCATATTTAAAATGATAGATTTAAAAACGGAAAAATTCAAAACTAAAACATATCAAAAGCTATTTTTGTTTTTTAGATTTAAAAACTGAAAAACTAAAAAGAGTTTTAGAAAACAATTTTTAAAAATTAGCTTTCCAAATAGATTTTTTAATTTTTAATTTTTAAAAACTAAAAAATTATTTTTGGAAAGGGATTCAAACAGGTCCTAAATATTTAAGCGTATAATAGAAAAAATATCATTAATAATTTATTGATATTATAAAGCGACTTATAATAAAAAACGTAGATGATATAATTTATGTATATTGTCAAACTAATTCTTATAAATTAAAATGAAAAATTGTTCGCTAATGCATTTTTTAATATCCCAAAATAACATAAACAAGTTTATATTTTAAAAAAAAATTGATGGTCTGGATTGCTCCCGTTTGGATACTATCTAATATCAAATATCTAATATCAGATAGGAGCTCAGATATATAAAACGATAGTTTTAGAAAAACTAAAGTACAAGTACGTCATTATAATTTTTTAAAATTATAATTTAAAAATAATATAAATAAGTTTATTAATAAATATATAATACGAAGAAATTATATTGTTCATGTGATAAAAAAATATCAAATTAAAAAGTAATTATTAAAAGAAAATAATGATTAATAATAAAAAAAAATATATTTAAAATGTGCCAATAATTTATGAAGTTAAAGATTAAAAAGTGTAAGATTATATATAATTGACTTTTTACTTCTCATTTTATAAATAAATTAAAAACTTAATTTTGAAACATTAAACTACACTTATTAATATATCAATAATATTTTTGAAAGATTAATAAACAAAATAAATCTATTAAATTTAATAATTAGACAATTAAATATGTAGAAAATATTATGGGCGAATATTATAAGCGAAGAGAGTATATATTTTATCCTCTATTAGAATTAATTATCTTATTTGTAAAAAAGTAAAATAAATTATTTAACATTTATGTTATATTTTATTTAATCATTGAAATATACAAATCAAACTGTTATTATTATAATAAAAGAGTACATTAAAAAACTATATTGTTTATTATAAAATAACTACATTATTGATAAAAGACCTAAAAATGGCAAATTAATTTAAGTTATACCCGAAAAGATAACTTAATATTTTATATTTTATTTTAATTTGGTTTTACAAATATGCAAATAAAATTATACATATTAATATATAAATAATATGAATATTAATAAATATAATAATTAAATTTATTAAATTGATTAAATTTCTATTTTAAATACGTGAAGAGTTTCAGAAGCTTATAATAAAAGAAAGTACATATTTTAAAAACTATTCCCTATTCTAAAAAATAAATAATTTATTGATACATTATTAAATATTTTTAATTTTTAATTTATACTATATATTTGAATACATTTTATTTAATATATTTTATTATAATTTAAATATTTATGAGAAAGATGATATTTATTCTACTAAAAAGTGTAAGCAAGTTTTAAATTATATTAAGCAGACAAGCTAATATTTCATATTATATATTAATTTGATACTAAAAATATGAAATTTATGTCTTTATATCTATTAAATACATTAACTTTGTTCTTAAACATGTGAAATAGACTAATTATATTTTTCAATACTTTTGATTAAACATTAAATAAATACATTTATCTAATCATTATATATGTTTATCAAATAAAATACAAATATTTAACTTATTAAATTATATAATATTACGCGTACGGATCTAATTCAATAAATTATTACCAGATAGATGAATGGAATGCATAATTTGTTAATGATCAAGTTGCCGATCTAATAATGATTACTGGTACAAATTATATATTGATTATTGTCACACAACACTTCCTTGAAAATTTGATGAATATTAACTTAGATAAGTTTAGGCATCCAAGAAAACAAAAGTTTGATACTTAATGTATTTGCCTATTTGTTCAAACCAATATACCACAAGAATTTTTAACTTTGTTCTCTTCCTCATCCATTGTATCACAAAGTGCTCTCCCTTTTGTCTCTGGCAAGAACACTCCAAACATTCCACCAATACCTATAGAAAACCCAAAAACTCCATAACAAAGAAACGTATTTCCTCTACCAGCAGCCACCAATAACGGGCTTAAAGCTCCACCAAACACCACAGCAAGCCTAGCCATTGACAAAGCTGAATTCCTCACACAAGTTGGAAACAGTTCAGTTGTGTAAATGACATAAATGCTAAAGGAAGTGCAAGCACTAAAGAATGATACCAACTCAAACCCAATTTGCATCTTGTTCCATACTCCCCCTTCTATACTTGACAACACACTACAAACAGCACTTAACATACAAAACACAGGCAACGCAATTCTCCTTCTAAACTTGTCTATGAATATAAATGTTATCAATGAAGATGGTAGCTCACTCAAGGCATTAAAAGTGACACTTAAGTAAAGATTAAAGGACAAGTTTCCAAGGCCTAGTGGCATACCATAATACACAACTCCAAGGCCAAAACCTATTGTCATAATCAACAATAACCTCCTTGATGACCATTTCCTTTGACACAACATTTTGAGGGCATGGAACAAATCCACATTTGAATTATTTTCTTCCTCTTGTGGAGTCATATTGTCTATGGCTAAATTTAGGTTACTTTGAGTGATTGAGGAGATGTATTTTAGTGAAGTTATTGCTTCTTCTTTTTTTCCTCTCACTAGGAGCCACCTAGGTGATTCTTGAACAAACATTTTCACCAAAATGCAATACAAAATGGTTGGAATCGATGTCCACAAGTAAATGTTCCTCCATGAGGTGGTTTGGTTTGCATAAGCAATAGCCGGAAGGGACAGGAAGCCTATTGTAAAACAAAAGAAACCAATGACACCAATCTTACCTCGCCAATGTTTTCCGACAAGCTCGGAAGCTAGAACAAGCGAGGAAGTTCCGATTGTGGCGCGGAAGAATCCAGTTATGAACTTGAGACATGAATAGATCCAAATGTTGGGAGATAATATGGTGAGTAGAGAGGAAAGAGACATAAAGAGACATGAGAAGAAGAGCATGTTCTTGCGACCGAGTGATGATGAGTCAGCAAGTGTTGACAAAAAAAGCCCACCAACTAAGCAGCCTATGAAGAACATTGAAGCTGGAAGGCCTGTGATGAATGAGCTCTCACACTCCATAGCCCATTCCGATATAATGGACACTTGTGCCGATCCATCCCAGGCCCACGAGCCTCTGGGAAGGTTGCACACATCATTAAATGACATGGCCGAGTAACAATCACGTGTTGGATTTAGCAATCTAGATCCATTGTTTGAAATTTGGTGTTGATCGATGCAGTGCCACGATGGCAGTGCATCTGTGAAAACAGTGATGAATGTTTGTTGAGCATCAAATATCCAAGAAACGGATATTAGAATAGCTTGGAGGAATTGACACCAATTGATTTCACCTATGCACTTTTCTATTGTGGAACCAAGAGAAGGAAGGTGATTATTTGGCGGTGTTTCTGAATCACACCAACTGTTATTGGGTTGGCTAAGAAGAGGACTTGAATCGCCCATAAAGAGAGTATATTATTCTTATTATTATTTCTTTATGGTCTCTATGAAGAGGGATGGACTTTATATAGATATATAGTAATGGGTATATTCATGCATTCACTAGAAGCCTCTTCAATTCATTCATACTTAAAATTACTATTATCCTAATCATTTATTTAATAAAATAATAATATTGAAGTCTCTTCTAATTTAATCAAAAATTCTAAATTCTTATCCAATCATAGTCATAGACACATTAACAATATCAAATTTTTTGATAGAGAATTTTATTATCTATTACGATATTAGTGTTTTGAAGATTAATCGTGCAAAACATATTTTAATCTATAAAAAGAATATTATAAGTATGTTCTTAATTTAAAATGAAGATATTTTTATAAAACTATGTAATAATTCATCCACTTGGATTTTTTTCCAGCACACCATATCAGAATAATTCATCTTTTGAGCTAATCTCTAATGACATGGCTAACAGTCATATTTAAAAAAAAAACACAAATTTTAAAAAGAACAAAAAGACAATTTTTCAAAATAGAATTTAATTAAATAACAAGAATCAATTTTTAAATTATTACTTTATTGTTGAATTATTATATGATCATGTGATATTTCAAGTAATTTCATAAAGAGTTCTAAAAGTAGGATATTTTATAATAAAAAAATCCATACGAGATAATATTCACATGAAAATCTGCTTGAAATGATAAAAAATATTATTAAAATATTTTTGGAGTAAATTAGGAATGAACAAAAACTTTCTTTATAATGTTTATCCAAATATGAATTCGCAGGAAAACTCTTTTAATGGAAGAAAAATTGCAGCAAAATCCTTATAAATTCATGTGGATTTGTTTCTGCATGTGTTCGCTGTGAAATTTGGCGAACAACCTCTGGTTTACCAAAACTTGTAGAATTGGGTTACTTGCAGGATCAACCACACAAATCCTAGGACATGTGCAAATTTAGATGGTCTTGAAGATGTCTAAAATCACTTTTGTATATTCCATTTCTGTTCTTTAAGTGTCTTACGTCGAAATATGTTGAATACAATGTTAAGTTGATGTAAGTTTAACAAGATAAAGTAAATGACGGAAGATAATTGACGAAATGTAAAGTGTCGAAAAGTAGAGTATGCAGAAAGATAAATGACTGGAAAACGTAAAAGAGATTTGTAAAGAACTTTGAACTTTATAAAATAAACTTTGAAGGAATTGGTGTTTGTTTACACATACATTTTCCAACTATGACTCTTTTCTCTCACACGGGTACTTCGAGTGTTTTCAGGAATTTTGTATAAGTAATTCTGCACACCCCTTTTTTAGATAATAACTACCCTATATATACATAAATAACATAACTGTCATTAACGACTAAATCCTAAAACTACGACACATGGCTTTCCTCCCTTCGCCAGATGCTTCCACGCGTCTTCTGCCAAACGTCACAACTTTTTAAATTCAAATTTATATGTTAAGTCGAAACGACGTCTTCCTTTAGGCCTTTTGTCGAATTATCAATATACTGCAATGTCTTCCGTGTCTTGTCGAAAATATCATTTCTTACACCAAATCTCATGGCGTCGAAAACGCACGTATACAAATTGCCCCCCAGCAAAGACGTTTCGACTGTTGTTCTGGAGAAACAGTCATTTGTTGTCAATCAGTGCTTTGATGCCATGTCATTTAAACTTCATTAAATGCAAGTTTGATAATCCCAATTTCCAATGCAGATTCATCATTACACTTTCTCCACAATGTCACGTCTAGCCCACGTTCACAGCCTACTTCCATCATTTCCTCACGTCATGGTTTCTTTTCAACTTCCACCTCTTTATCGTTTCCATCAGAAATGGCCACGTGTCCCACTAACACCATTACCATCTAAAATGTTTCAACATCTCCTTCCTATAAATACCCATAAACCTTTTCTTTAAACCCTTTTACGTTTCAGATTTCCTTTTTTCATACCCATTCCCCAAGCTTTTCACATTTTCTGAGAAATCTTCTTCAGTTTTTTCCAGCAATGGCGCCTCAAAAACCCTCAAGCAGTAAACACTCCAAGAAGAAACAAGACTCATCTTTTCCTCCTGTGCATGATTTAAAAGGGCCAATGACCATTGGAAATCAACAGTATGTTCCGGAACCTCCAAACGAAAAGGAAAAAGACTGCATCTATAAATCTCAGGTACTAATCCCTGTTCTAATTTCTGGAAATTATCACGCTATGTTAGGTCCCCTTCCAAACCCAGAGATTAAACCAGAGCGTTTAAGAGAGTTTTTTCCATCTTACTTTCACACAAAACCCATAGGCGCTGGAAGAAAACCTCAGCCCAAAGAGAAAGTTGTAGAACAAAAAGATTCATCGAGTTCGACGGATATTGGAGAGTTGGACTTAACCTATTTGAATTTTCCCAGGATATTTAGAACCTGCCCATGGTCGAAAGATCCTTCTGACTACATATCTTGGTTAGATAAAATCGAAAAAGTTAAAGGGTCTTTTTGGAAAGAAGTAGGCATTTTCGACCTTATCCAGTTGTCGAGAGTAGGACCCAATATCTGCCCAAATATGCTTTTGGCTTCTCTCTACTTTTGGGATAGTACTTACAACACCTTCCACCTTCCTTGTGGGATGGTTACGCCTACCCTTTTCGACGCAGCAGCCATTGTTGGTCTTCACCCCAATGGTATAGATTTCGACCCTACTGTCTTAAGTGAAGATACCATTGCTTTCGAGACTAGCCTTGCACCCTACTCCTTATTCATGTCCTATTATCACGATAAGAGTACTGCTGAAGTTTTAGATGTCGAACATATAGCTTTTCTAACACTGTGGCTATCCAAATATGTGTTCTGCTCTCGCTCTCTTCAAGTTGCCAAGAGATTTATCACCATAGCCAATCAGCTTCATGCAGGCACGAAACTATGCTTGAGCGAAATGATTCTGGCGAATCTCTATGAATCTCTGAGTGAGAGTGTACATTTCTTAAAGAACACCAAAACCCAAGGGAAAATCAACTTATCAGGACCTTTTTGGCTCTTGCAACTATGGCTCAATGCCACATTTGAAGCTAGTCTTCCTGTAGCACCAGAAATAGATGAAGAAGAAGTAAACAATAGGACTGTCGAATGGCCAAGATTAGTGCTATTAACGCCAACTGATGAAGGAATCAGCCTTCGACAAGCTTTTAAAGGCTATGTTATGATGTTTGCTAAAAGTCATCAATTTACTTCGACCATGGCACCTTTTGCTGATAGAAAGATTGGACCTAAGTGGTTTACCCAACAACTGCCCTTGGAGATGCAAAAGGACGAAAACACATTTCTGAATGTTTGGGAATCGTTCTTGACCCCTAGGCTCCTTTTTTCTTATCGTAACACCACTAAAAACCAAATTGCTTTGATAGTTTATCAACCCAACCTTGTTTCTAGACAGTTTGGTCTAATCCAAATCAAACCTCAACCTATATTCCCCAAAAAGGGGTCCATCATCTTTTATAACTCCCTTCACACTGAAGACGAAGGCAAAGAGCTGTCGAAGAAACTAGCTGATGCTTCTCTCGACATTCGACCAGTTATTTTTCGACCATCATTCTTATGCACTCCTGAGTTTGATGAATGGTGGAAGGATTATTATTCCAACAAATTTTTCGACGTAGCTGCTTTTGCTACACATTTGACAAATGCTTTCGCTTTTGTGCAGGATCGGACCAAAAAAGGTATTCAACGACATATTAAGGAAATACAGAAATTTCAAAAATATTTTGAAACTGCGTATAGACCTGATGATCTTAGTCGAACCATATGTGAAGCAGCGGCTGAATTAAAACGCAAATTGACAGAGAAGTTTAAAAAACTATCATTGCCTTCCAATCTTTCGCCAGAGGCGCGCTATGACCTTGCTTTCGATTGTCATCCACCAAAGTTTCCTCCTTTGCCAACTGCTGACTTTGGGGTGGCGTTTGGTTTTCCACTTCCAGACTGGTTCCTTTGTGGAGATTTTATGAAAATTCTTCGTCAAAAGTATCAAAAACCTGCTGAGCGTGTGGTTCCGACTAAGTATCATCTGGGCGAATATCCGGGACACCTTCATATTGGAATAGAACACGTTCGCGTGGAAGATACCATTCTTGAAGGTGTTCACAGAAAAATATGATTTTTGTTTCTGTTATTCTAACTGTCTTATCATGTATCTCTTATATTTGTTTCTGAATTTTCTTTCTTTCCTTAGCCGTGAAGATCCCTGCTAAGAAAGCTGCTGTCGAAGCGTCGCCCAGTACTGCTAAGAAGCCTTCGACAAAGGTATGGACCTTTATTCTCCTCATTTATTTTCTCCTTTCTAACACTAACTGACTTTGATTTGCATGATCAGGTAAGTCGGAAACCCGCCATAGTCCAAAAGAAGAAGAGTGAAGAGGAGAGAAAAGAGGATAAAGTCCCTAGTGAAGAGTCTGGTGATGAATCTCCAGAGTTAATCCCTCCCCCTCAGAAGAAAAAGAAACTCGCGAAGGTCTCTTCCCAAAGGTCCATTGTTAACCCAATTAGGAAGGATTCTGCCAGTACTTCTCCTGCCAAGCTTAAGTCGAAAGACCCGGCAAGTGGGAGATCCAGTTTTCAAACTGAGATTCCTGAGGTTAGTTTCCTATCTTGACAGTATATATTCCCCTTCCCTACACCTTTCTCTAACTCTTAGAGTTATTTTCAGGAACAGGTGGATGTCGAAAAAACGCCTGAGAAAAATCTGGAGGAAAAAACCCTAGAGGAAGATGTCCCCACAAGTGACCATGATATGCAAACCGTAGAAGAATTCGACACTACAGTGGGTGACGCCTCTGAAGATGAATCTCCTCCTCGTCCAGGATTGCACGTTGCACCTCAGGGTGATGATATCGAAATGAAGGTTGTGGTCGAAGATGACCCTGAAGATGGAGCTGCTAGAGACAGGGACAACTAGTCGAAACGAATAGAGGTTGAGCATGCTTCGACGCGAAACACTCCAACTGCTCCTGACCAGGTCCAAGGGAGTAGCAAATCAACTGGTTCGACCAGTTTCTCTCGCGAGGAGCTTGAAAATCTCAAAGTGCAAAGACCTTTGGAGTATCTGAAAGCCATGCTCAGCACCCGTTTCAATTTCCAGGATTCTTCTCAGAGTAGTTCGACCACTTCAGGGGCAACTTCTGAAGCACCATCACTTGGCAGCCTCCTGACCAAGATCAAAACGAAAATCCTTGATGTCGATTTGTTTAAAGTCTTGGAAGAGAACTCCCTTGCTCAAATTGGTCTTAAGAAAATCTTGAAGCAAGTGAATGTTTTGGAAGCTTCTGCTGAGATTGGAAGTTTTGTGATGGAGTTGATGACTCTCATTGACTTGGTCACTGCAGATCTCCATCGTCAAAGGGATCTTGCCGCTCAAATCTCCTCAAAATCTGAAACACAAACTGCTGAGTGGAATGCTGTTTCGACTTCGACTGACAAAGTCTCGAAGCTGCAAAAACTTTCTGACACCTATGTCAATGAGGTTGCTGCTTGCGACGATAATATCCAAAAATGGGAGAAACAGATAGCAGCTCTTCAAGAAAAAATCTCCCAAGAGAAAAAACGTAAAGCATCCATTCAGCAACCTAAACAGAGCGAGATCGACGAAGAATTGAGGGTGGGTATCCAACACGCGGAGAATGCCCAGTTACTTAGCCAGGAAATTGAGACTCTCTCTACTCACAAGAGTCTCTGTGATCATCGACTTCAATTTCAAAGGCAGAAATTCGCCACTTTGCGGGATACCTTCGCCAATTTTAAATTGTAGTCGAATTCATCTAGCAACTTTTGGCCCTTCGAGGCTTTGTTTGTAATAACTTTGAATGCCATTTTTATTTGGCCAGTATTATCACAATTATGTTTGCATTTATTCTGTTATTACCTTTACTTCCTGCAATATAGGCTTATATTTTTTTAGATAGTTGCCATTTATTCTTAGGATTCTCTTATCTTTCTCTATCTCTTCTATTTCGTACGCGCCGTTTGAAAATGTTTTCACAACTTGGAAAGGTCCTTCCCATTTGGGAGACCATTTTCCCATTAATTTATCCTTTCGATCCATAGGAAGGATTACTTTCCACACAAGATCACCTATTAAGAAGGTCTTGAATCTTACTTTCTTGTTGTAAAATCTTTCGACTCTCCTCTTTTGTCTTCTTATTAGGTCTAGTGCGC
This sequence comes from Lathyrus oleraceus, assembly GCF_024323335.1. Taxonomy (NCBI): domain Eukaryota; kingdom Viridiplantae; phylum Streptophyta; class Magnoliopsida; order Fabales; family Fabaceae; genus Lathyrus; species Lathyrus oleraceus. The sequence continues at coordinate 367,794,105 of NC_066582.1, forward strand.
GCAGCCTTTCTTCGTCTAAATCAACTAGTTCGTCCATCATCATACTCCAATATGTATCTGATGGGATTTCATGATGCCTTTGCACTCTAACTGACTGCAGATATATTTCGACTGGCAAAACTGCATCATGTCCGTAAGTCAACTTGAATGGAGTCGAATTCGTTGCCTCTTTGGGAGACGTTCGACAAGCCCACAAGGCTTGATCCAAAGTCTTATGCCAATTTCTAGGTTTTTTCCCCACATGCTTCTTAATTAAGTTTATCACTACCTTGTTGGCTGCTTCAACCTGCCCATTTGCTTGAGCGTAGTAAGGTGTCGAAGTAAGGAGCTTAAAACCTGTTTCTTGTGCAAACTTCTGCATGTTTTTACCGGTGAACACAGATCCTTGATCTGTTGTTATTGTCTCAGGTATCCCAAATCTGTAGATTATGTATTTTTGGATAAAGTCTATGACTGCTTCTTGATCCACATTCGCCAATGGTACGGCTTCGGTCCATTTTGTGAAATAGTCTATCCCAACCAAAATGTACCTTTGCCCTTTTGAGGAAGCTGGTCGAATCTCCCCGATCAAGTCCAACGCCCATCCTCTGAATGGCCAAGGTTTTATAATTGAGTGCAACTCACTTGCAGGGACATGAGGTATGCCTGCATGTACTTGACATTCCTGACAACCTTTTGCGAATTCGACACAATCTTTCAGCATTGTTGGCCAATACATTCCTTGTCGAAATAAAAGCCACTTCATTTTGTGACCTGCTTGGTGCGCGCCACACGCTCCACTGTGTACATTCGACAAGGCTATGTAGGCTTCGTCCTCACTCAAGCATTTCAACAAAACTCCTTCTGCAGTCTTTTTGAACAATTCATTTCCCAAAAGTACGTAACTCAAAGCTCTGTATTTTACCTTTCTTTCTGCTTTCTGATTTGGGTCTTGTAGATAATCTTTGACAGGCTTTCTCCAGTCTGTTATTCCTGAATCATCTATGTTGAATATCTCGAAGTTTTCTTCGTCACCGTATCCTAATCTTATTGACTCTAGATCTGATGGGGACAACCTGGTGAATACGACTCTTCTTCTGACTTCGATGGCTTCTTCTAACTTTTCCTTCGACACCTTGTATCCGGACGCTAGTTGAGCAAGATCATTCGCTTCTTGATTTTCCAACCTAGGAATGTGCCTGAAGACGACGTTGTCGAACGCCTTGAGAAGTCTATTGGCCATTACAAAGTACATGATCAAATTTTCTTTCACGCACTTATACTCTTTCGTCAACTGCTTTATCACCAGTTCGGAGTCGCCCATTATTTCGACTCTTGTTGCCCCCAATTTCAACAAGATTTCAAGTCCAGCGATCAAAGCTTCGTATTCTGCTTCGTTATTTGAACACAGACTTTCAACTTTGTACTTGAATTTTGTTGGAATTTTTTCAGGAGAAATAATCAACATTCCAACGCCAGTTCCGTTTTTATGACTGGAACCGTCGAAGTACAGTTTCCAAGGTTCCAGTTCGACGTATTCTACGTCTTCATTTATAGAGTGGTCCGCTATGAAATCAGCGACCACTTGTCCTTTTACTGCTTTTAACGACAGATATTTCAAAGAGTATTCTGTTAAAGCTAAAGCCCACTTTCCAATTCGACTATGTAAAATAGATTTCGATAACATATACTTTATTACGTCGAAATGGGAAGAAATATGTACATCGACAGGTTTTATATAGTGCTTTAGTTTAATACAAGAGAAATATACACACAGGCATAGCTTTTCTATAATGCTATATCTAGTTTCGGCATCGTTCAGGACTCTACTGAGATAATAAATGGCCCTTTCGACGCCATTCTCATCTTCCTGACACAACATACTTCCTAATGTTTTGTCTGATGCCGAAATGTACAATCTCATATTTCTTTTTCTGCAAGGAGACATCAGGATTGGGGGATTAGCCAGGTACTCCTTGATCTTGTCGAAAGCCGCTTGCTGTTCTTGCCCCCATGCGAAGTCTTCTTTCTTTAGTCGAAGTAGAGGAGAGAAAGCTTGTGTCTTCCCACTGAGGTTGGAGATGAATCTTCTAAGAAAGTTGATTTTCCCTAGCAGAGACTGCAACCCCTTTTTGGTTGATGGCGCTTTCGCTTCCATTATGGCCTTGGCTTTATTCTCGTTTATTTCGATCCCCTTCTTGTGGACCACAAAGCCTAAGAAATCACCCGCCTGCACACCAAAAGCACATTTAAGTGGGTTCATTTTCAAACCAAACTTCCTCATCCTTTCAAAGGATTGTCGAAGATGATCTATATGATTTTTTCCTGAAACAGACTTAATCACAATGTCGTCAATATACACTTGCATGAAAGTTTCGATGAAATCATGAAAGATGGAATTCATGGCACGTTGGTAAGTCGCTCCAGCGTTCTTTAAACCAAAAGGCATTACTACCCATTCGTACGTTCCTATGGCTCCAGGACAACGGAAAGCCGTTTTAGGAACATCTTCTTCAGCGATAAAAATTTGGTTATAGCCAGAGTATCCGTCTAGCATACTTAGGTACTCATGGCCGGCTGCGGAATCTATGAGCATTTCTGCCACTGGCATAGGATATTCATCCTTTGGGGTAGCCGAGTTTAAGTCTCGAAAATCAATACATACCCTTAGTTTGCCATTTTTCTTAATTACTGGAACAATATTTGCAATCCATTCGACATACCTGGTTGTGCGGATGAACTTGCATCTCAGAAGTCTTTCGACCTCTTCTTTTATCTTTGACAGGATTTCTGGTGCGAAGCGTCTCGGAGTCTGCTTTACTGGCTTCTTCCCTTCCATTATTGGCAACTGCATTTCGACCAGACTTCTGTCAAGACCAGGCATTTCGTCATAATCCCATGCGAAGCAATCTTTGAATTCTTTCAGCAACTGGACTATTTCGACCTTGAACTGGGGGTCCATTTTTGTGCTTATGTACGTTGGTCTCTGTTCTGCCCCCACTCCTAAGTTTATTTCTTCTAAAGGATCCTGCGCCACCATCTTCTCGTTTGTTGACACTGGATCTTTTTCGAACCCCAGAGGTTCGTCGTCGTAAATGGCGTCAAGCTTCTGGTGTTGCCATCCGCCCATTTGGTTGGTGACATGATCTTCCGCAACGTCCTCTTGGGGACATTGTTTGTTGGAGTTCTCTTGGTCGGCCTCGTCAGCCATATTTTTTACTTCAGCCTCAAGGGCCTCTTTTAGTTTGTTTTCGGCTATGTAAGCCGTAATCTTTTCGATCGCTGATTGTTCACTCGTCATCGTCAAATTCACTACCCCATCCCGTCGGCGCTATATGAGTGGTTCCCCATATGTAAGTTTCGCCAATCACTTCTTTATCCCACTGGAAACCATGCGTTGGATGCAGGTACATGGAACAATAGGCATTGTCTGTCGTCTTCAAGTCGAATTCTGCCGGGCTACAGGGAGGTATATGAGCCAGGTTTTTGTCGAAGCTTTGGCTGTTGACAGTGTTCACCTCGGTCATGAAGTAGCTTTGGTCAGCCTCGATGTTTTCGACGATTCCATCTGGCCTCCATATGGCTATCCGCTGGTGCATCGAAGAGGGTACAGCTCCCACGCCGTGAATCCACTCCCTACCAAGCAACAGGTTGTAGTTGGCTTTCGAAGCGATGACTATGAACATTGTAGGCCTTGTTATGGTTCCCACAGTTAAGTTCACTTGGATGACTCCCATAGTTGTTCCTATCTTCCCTTCGTAATTCGACAGCACCATATTGTGAGGCTTCGCGTCCGAATCGTCTTTTCCAATCTTCTTCAGCATGTAGTGGGGCATCAAATTCACTGCCGCTCCCCCGTCCACCAGTATCTTATTCACGCCAATATTTTCCACCTTTCCTTTTATAAACAGAGGTTTCAAATGCGCTTTCATGGAGTCGTCTGGTCTTTCGAAGAAAGCGTTCTGCTCTTCGACGCATCCGTTGTTCATCACATAGTAGCATACGGGCTTGTGTGCCATTGTTTCTTCCTCCATTTCGTCTCCTTCATCCTCAATTTCCATGACTCTATCATAGTCTCTAGGGAGAACAGAGACCACGTTGAAAATCACGTTGAAAGATGCTTCTGAGTCAGAGTTAAAACTGTCGGTTACTTCATCATCTTCCTGCATCTTCTCTTTCGACGCCACCGATTCGACAACTCTGCTAGGATTTATCTGGAGGGGAGTCTCTTTTCTGCTCTTTATCTGTCGATTGTTGCTAGATTCGGCCTCGTCCTTTCCGTTTACGTTCTTCTTTGCCATCTCTATGTCTGCCCTCTTTTGCCTTTGGAACCTCCTCCATTGGGATCTAGACATGGGGTTCTTGCCTTTGTAATTCTCTGATGGGTACGGTCTTGGCTTATGTTTTTCCATTTCCTTCTTGCCTTCCATCGACGCACCTCTCTGAACCTCGAACTTTCCCCACTTCTTCTGCCCCTGGGCGTCCCTAATGGGTTGAACCCATTTGTCGTCTGTGGCTTTGTCAGATGGTTTATAGGTGTTCTGGCGTCTCTCTCCGTGCCTCCACTGATGGTGATTACTTCTCCTTGGGTCGTATCTCACTGTTCCCCAACTCTCTTTCCTTTTGGTCTTATCCACCGCTTCCAGGTTGGTTGCTGCCTTCCTGTCGAAGACGGCGCTGCAGCGTGGGCACAACATCACTTCGGTTTTCATCCTTTGGCACCTCTTGATGAATTCCATTAAGTTTTCCTCCTCTCTAGGGTACGCCAGCCTTTGGTATTCTTTCTGACGGCGATCTTCGCCCTCTTCGACCTGGTCCTTCTGAGATATTTCTACCATATTTACTCCAACATTTCGTTCGTCGGCGATGCTCAATTCGTTCATCTTCCTGATGAGCCTCTCTTCTTCGCCTTCGACGCCTTTTGGTGTCTGGTCGAACTCTTTCTCTGGGCAGCAGCACCAAGATATGGTCCTGGGACCATGTTTGCCACAGCATTTGTTCCAATTTCTTCTGGGGTCTTCCTTTGTCCTACGCAGAATCCCATTGATCATGGGCTTCGAAAGACCGTTAGCGGCTTCTGCTTTGATTTTTGTGATTTCTTTACCGAAAGGCCCCATAGTGTTGACGCAGTTGGCGACATCACCATTCTTCATTTTGTTAGAATCAAAGCCTTCAGCAGCCTTGTTTTCAATCGCTGGGTCTTCAGTAACCCTCTCCTTCGTATTAGGGGCATACTCCGTTTCGTCGGCTATTTCCTCATTGTTTTCTGAAGAAGCATCTCCCCAACCGCTTGGTTGTATTGTGTCGATGTTGATCTGAGAGCTTGCCGGCGCGTTGTACTTCACAAGATAATCATATTTCCCACTTGGCAGTCCCAAGCGGTCCCAATTCTCCTCTTGTCGAAACTCCACATTCTTGACAGCATTGTCACCGTCCTTCTTGTCGAAACCTTCAGTAGTTTCTATTCTTTTCTGGCTTGCGAGATCATCAGTAATCTCGACCATGTTGACATTTGCGTCGAAGCTTCCAGGGGCTTCCACCATTTCCAAATTGCCATCAGGAACAACTTTGGCCTCCACCATGTTTACGACGGATGGTTCAGCGTAGTGGGCTTCGACTGCTTGCATAGGATTCGAGTCGATCTTCATTTGTTGTTTTGGTTTGTCACCAAACTTGAGCCTTCCGTCACGGATAGCATTTTGCACGAGATCCCTGAAAAGGAAACAACGAGACGTCTTATGGCCCAGAAAATTATGGTATTTACAAAAACCTCTCTTTTTCTGTTGTTCCACAGGCGGTTCTTTAGCGCCTGGTGGTTTTATTAATTGACCATCTTTTACCAACAGATCGAAGATTTCGTCACATTTAGTAATGTCGAACGTATAAGTCCTTTTGGGGAACTTATCGTTGGCTTCGACTGGGTTCTCGCTCGACGGCGTTAGTACTTTACACGAATAAGGTGGGCCTTGTTTTAGTTCCGCTAGGTCGATTTCTTGTTCGTCGAAGCTACTTGGTCCGTTTTCGTCGAACTCATCATCTTGGCGAACCCCTACGTAAGCTACCCTTTCTTTTTTACTCTTATTCGCCCTGAATTTTTCGTCCCTTAATCTTTCGACCTGTCTCACTCTATCCGCTAATTGTGCCATATCCCTCAGATACTGGGTATCTAGTTTCTTCCTTATAGAATAGTCTAGTCCCCCTGCGGCCATTTCGACCAACTCATGTTCTGGAACTGGGGTGAAACATCTAGCCTTTAACAATCTGAACCTATTTAGATAATCATCTATTGGTTCGGAGTGTTTTCTTTTGACACTGGCTAATTCTTTCAGACTTATTTTCGTTTGTCCCATGTAGAATTGTTCATGGAACAGCCTTTCTAATTGGGTCCACGTGTATACTGAGTTTGCAGGCAAAGATGTAAACCAAGTAAACGCGTTTTTTGTTAAGGAACTAGGGAAATATTTTATTTTCAAATTTTCGTTACGGGCTATCTCCCCTGCCTCGATCAGATAACGTGCCACATGTTCTATAGTGGACTCACTAGTGTCCCCTGAGAACTTTGTGAACTTAGGGACTTTCCACCTTGGTGGCAGTTCCTTTTGCAGAATGTATTCTGATAGTGGGGATGCGTAACTAGGCCTTTGTAAACCCATGTTCATCCCATTTTGTGCCATTATCGTTTCGACCATGGCTGCCAAGTTGTTTTCGACAGGCGGATTATTATACCGTATCCGTTGTTGCAATACAGCATCCGCGTCCTGGCCTCTCTGGATTACTATCCTTCTAGGCTCTTGTGGAATGGGGATTTCGACACGAGGCTGTTCGACTACATCCTCTTGGTTTCTGACGTACGTTTGAGGATTGTCTAACGGTATCTGGTTTATCGTAGGCTCTTCCTGGACCGCTACCGCTGGGTTATGAATCACTTGTTCTCTGTGTCGAGTTTGAGGGACTCCAAAGAAATCAGCAATGCGCGTCATTTGCGCTGCCAATACTTGGTTTGTTTGAGTGGTGTTTTGTATTAGTGGATTAAACACCGCTCCCATTTGTTGCGTCAACATTTGGACCATATCATGATTACTCTCGTCCATCTGCTGTCTAATCACTTGCGCCGAATTATTTGTTATCGGCGGCACGTAGAGTGGTTGTTGATTCAGTCTACTCACGTTTCCACCATATCCTGACCCTTGTAAGGGTGAAGACACGTTGGCCATCGAATCTGAATATATTACCGGGGAGTTATGTAAATTTGCCATCACCGAAGTTGGCATTCCGAAGGGTTGTTCCCTACCAGGCGGAGGCATGGTGAAATTTGTTACAAAAGGCCTAGAAGTGTTTCCCACAGGAGGGGGTGTCCCAATGGGCATTTGTTGTGCCCTGAAGGACGAACTAGGCGCGTTTTGTGACATCGAAACCGCTGGTATTGACCCTGCTGACGAAGGTGCAGCCTCTGACACAGGGACCGATCCTATATTGCCTTCTGTCGAAGGGACAGGGTTAGATACTGGGATGGATTCGTTAGGATTATTTGGCTGGTTCGCCATTTTCCTTACTCTTGTTCTTTTAGGTATTTCTACTTCGGACACGGCTAATTTACCGCTTCTCAGTCTCATACAATGAAGAACAAATTTTGATTAGTGATTATCTAAATTTCTAGATTTCTGCACTGTCCCACTGGGCGTGCCAATTTGTTCGCTGTGAAATTTGGCGAACAACCTCTGGTTTACCAAAACTTGTAGAATTGGGTTACTTGCAGGATCAACCACACAAATCCTAGGACATGTGCAAATTTAGATGGTCTTGAAGATGTCTAAAATCACTTTTGTATATTCCATTTCTGTTCTTTAAGTGTCTTACGTCGAAATATGTTGAATACAATGTTAAGTTGATGTAAGTTTAACAAGATAAAGTAAATGACGGAAGATAATTGACGAAATGTAAAGTGTCGAAAAGTAGAGTATGCAGAAAGATAAATGACTGGAAAACGTAAAAGAGATTTGTAAAGAACTTTGAACTTTATAAAATAAACTTTGAAGGAATTGGTGTTTGTTTACACATACATTTTCCAACTATGACTCTTTTCTCTCACACGGGTACTTCGAGTGTTTTCAGGAATTTTGTATAAGTAATTCTGCACACCCTTTTTTTAGATAATAACTACCCTATATATACATAAATAACATAACTGTCATTAACGACTAAATCCTAAAACTACGACACATGGCTTTCCTCCCTTCGCCAGATGCTTCCACGCGTCTTCTGCCAAACGTCACAACTTTTTAAATTCAAATTTATATGTTAAGTCGAAACGACGTCTTCCTTTAGGCCTTTTGTCGAATTATCAATATACTGCAATGTCTTCCGTGTCTTGTCGAAAATATCATTTCTTACACCAAATCTCATGGCGTCGAAAACGCACGTATACAGCATGTAAATAAGAAAATTGTTGTTTTTTATTTAATTGTTCATGTCGAATGTCTTTTCGTAGCTGTCGATGGAAATGAATTAATGAGACTACATAAAAAAAATTAAAAATTAAAAATAATTATTAGTTATTTTTAAACTCTTTTTCTTAAAGAATTTTAACTAATGTCATATGCAAATCTACAATTTTTAAGTTTGTTAAAAAAATAAGAATAATAAAATTTATTTTGGTATATATGTTTAGAAGTACATCATAGAGATAGATCATATATTCTTTTAGTTTAGTTGATGTCGAAACATCCAAAATATCTTCCAAAATCAAGCCTATTGGAATTAGACTCAACTCTTGAAGATAATCTAAATCAATCTTTTTGATTGATCACGCCTCTCGTTCTCCACTCCACTTGAGTGATTCAACCGCACCTTGATTTCAAGATGATTCTGTCGCACAAAGATTTGATGAGAGGAGATAGTTTGAGAGAGAAAAGAGAGAGATATAAAAATTAGGGTTTTGGGAGAAAAGAGGAAATTTATTGAATGAATTTGGGTTACTCTCAGTCGTTATACAAACATAAGATATCCCCCTATTTATAGTTGAGATTACTTACACCCCAAGCAATCTCTATTGACTTAATTATTACAAAAACAAAACGCTAAGTTTAACTCTGTCGAAGTTAACTCATTTGACAACTATCTACTTCGACTACTATCGAATATATTCGACTTCGAATTTGTCGAATCTTACAGGTTTGCTTAATAAAAAATACGTATTTAACACACCACATAATTCATTATGTATAAGCTATATACATTCATCATTGTTCATAATCTCTTGAAACAATTCGATTCGTACGACCTTTGTCATTATGTCTGCAATCTGATTCTCTGATCTATAGTGTTCTAGGATCAACCTTCCATTCACTACTTGCTCTCGAAGATAATGGAACCTTGTCTCAATGTGTTTGCTTATTCCATGTGCTATCGGATTATTCGTGAGATTGATAGAAAACATGGTACCTTACATTGTATGCTAGATCAGGCCTTATGTGACAAAGGTATCTTAGTGATCCAATGATTCTTCTTAACTGAGTTGGATCAACATCATCTTCATCTGAGTCCTTCGTCAATTGCAGTCTTGGTTCAACAGATGTCGAAGTTGCATTGCAATCCCACATCTCAAATCCTTTGAGTATCTCACTGGCATATCTTCTTTGATGCATTATTAGGCCTCTATAACTCTTTCAGACTTCTATACCAAGGAAGTATGAAATGTTGCCCAGGTCAGACATTTCGAGCATCTTGCTCAAATCAACTTTGAAATCTTCGATCTCCTTCTGGCAGTTACTTGTTTGTTACCACGAAAAATCTCTAAGGCGTGCTGAAAACATAGTTAATGATAGAGTCCTGTGAATTTGGGGGTTATACCCCATCAAAGGATGAAGAGGTGTTGGAGGCAAGCGAGAGTGGGAAAAATACAAGTCAAGGGATGAAGCCGACAGAAGAAGCTAGCCTGGTCGACATGCCATTCCGTCGACGGAGGTGAAGTTTGAGACTTAAAGAATTATAGCCAAAGGCGTAGAAGACAGCAACGCCCTAGCGTCTGGGCGGGAGAAATTTGAAATTTAAAAAATAACCAGCAGTTATAAGAAGAATAAGAGCGCCAGAATCTGAAGCAGTTAGCAAGACATGGGTGCAACGGTTGTGCAGATCGTGTGACATAACATCTTCTAGTTTCTAGGAGTTTTAGCTTATGAGGAATTCCTTTAGTTTAGTATAAATAGAACGTCCCATGAGGGGCTCGAGGTGTTCACTTTGTACTGAAAATCACTTGTAAGAAAACTTCCCATTCCCAGCGCGAGGAAGCAAGAGTTTTTTTAGAGTGCTATGTACGTGAATCACCACATTTATTTCAATGCAACTTCCTTACTTTTCAATTGTTCCCGTTGAACATTTGATCTTAATTTCATTTACTTTTGAGTTATCATTTTACGTTGTCGTTTACGCTGTCGACACTGATTCTATTATGATAATAGAGTTTACCAAAAGCGTGTTCGTCGTGTACATGTTTTGAATGCTATAGCGCTGCCGGTCACGAGTCACCTATAGGCTGTAGCATCGTCTAAACCGTTCGTGTGGAAAATCCTACGCTTGTTCGACACTTTGTTAGGAGCCGTTCCTCATAAAGTTATTTCGTCGAGTTGGACAAGCCTCACTTGCACTAGCACATGTCCTAGGATCAACTGGTCGATCCTGCAAGTAACCCTTTGTTTTAAGGCCTAGGGAGGACCAGCGGTTATTTACCAATTTCCACAGTAAACAAAATGGCACGCCCAGTGGGACGGTGCTAGAGCAGTTGCGAAATTGCACGAAACTTAGAAGTGGCAAACTGTATAGTAAGCCACGAAACACTGTGAAAATTTCAGAAACTAACACGGATGAAGTACCACGAGGAACTTTATCCACTACGGAAACAGTAATCTCACAGGTTGCCACTTTGCCACCGATGACAAGTGCAGCCTTAACCATGTCGACCACGGGTGCGGTGGGAACATCAATCCCTCAGCCTCCACCGGGGAGTTCAGGATCAACAATAACGACGTTCAGACCTTATGTGCCTCGCTTTGGCACCACAAATCCTCTTTATGGAATGTCGTATTCCTTAATGCCAGGATATCAGTCGACATCAAGTGCAACACTGTTTTCAGATGCAAACCCACCCTTGCAGGGATCAGCGTAAGGGGGCAACATTAGGAATAATACTCAGAACAGAACCATGCCGCTATCAAACACTTCAGTAGCGGTGTTGAGACAACAAATGGACGATAGTAACCATGAATTGGTTAACATGTTGATCAACCATATGGGCAAAGTCTTTAATCCAGTAATACAAGAATCTGCTGAAACAAATAGGCAGGTGGCGAATCAATTGACATGCTTGTGCAATTTTCTGGTGGCACCGGCTCGACAGATGGCACAAGTGGTTAGGCAAGCCGTTCCTGTGCAAATGGAGATAGGTGCAGTGGAAGATGAGATAGTCCATGAAGGACAAATCATTAGACTCCTTCAAAATCAAGGCGTCGAATCAGGAGTCGCGGGACGTAACCAGATGGTAATGGTTAACTGACACCAGGATGCTGATCAAATTGTCGATCAACATCGACAAGAAGACTTAGCAGTGGAAAATAATTTGACGACTATTGTCGAAAGGATTATGGCCAAAAATGGTTTGGGTGCTACATTGCAAAGGCCATTGTACGCCTCCCCGTTAGCTGAGTTTATTCTCCAAGCCGAGGCGCCCAGGGGGGTGAAAGTGCCTATGTATACTAAATTTGGGGGAAAGTCTGGTGAATCGACAATAGAGCATGTTTCCAGATACTTGACAGAGTCAAGAGATATGGCTCATAATGAATGTTTGAGAGTAAAAAACTTTCCCTCCTCTCTGACTAAGGCTGCCTTCACATGGTTTACTTCGTTGGCCCTAAGTTCAATCGATTCGTGGGCCAAATTAGAAAAGAAGTTCCATGAACAGTTTTACGAAGGACACTCCAAAATTAGTTTGGCAGAATTGTCTAGTATCAAGAGAAGGTTTGCTGAGAGCATCGACGATTATCTGAATCGTTTTAGGTCCTTAAAGGCTAGGTCTTTTACGCAAGTGCCAGAACATGAACTGGTTCAAATGGCCGCGGGGGGTTTAGATTATTCCATTAGGAAGAAAATAGATCCAACTTTTGTGAAAAGTATATCACAATTGACTGATAGAGTCCGACATATAGAACGACTAAGGTTAGAAAAAGTTAGGCACAATAAGTCTAAGAAAGAAAAGGTAGCGTTTGTCGAATACGACGCAACAGACCCAATATATGAGACTGATTATGCTTCATCGACCGAATTAGAAATCGACGTGGCTGAACTAAAGCCAGGATCCGCCTATGAGTGTCGATCATTGCTTCCTGCGCAAGGAAAAAATCCTGTCGAACACAACCCAAAATTCCCTTCGAAAACTTATACTTTTGACGTGTCGAAATGTGAGGAAATTTTTGACTTGTTGGTCAAAGATGGTCAAATGGTGGTACCTCCTGGTACTAAAATACCACCGTTAGAACAGAGACAGAAAATAGGGTTTTATAAGTATCATAACTATCTTGGTTATAATACCTCTAATTGTTACCTTTTTAGGGATTTGGTTCAGAAAGCGATTCAAGAAGGCAGGCTGAAATTTGTTGGCCGCAGAATGAAGATCAACGTTGATCCTCTTCACCAGGAGGAAGCCCTATTCGTGGAGCTAGTCGAGATCAACATGGTCGAGATCATCGAATACGATGATGCCAACATGCTGGAGCAAACGGGTGAAAGCCCAGATGTCGACATAGCTGAAGTTTACCCAAGGGCTGATGAAGACTTGGTGGATTTTCTTTATTGCTGCAAGAACAAGGGTTCACGAGTGTGCCTGTGCCCTAGGTATGGTGTTGTCATCGACAAAATAGCGGCGGAGAATTTCCAGAAGCTGCAATTGGGTAAAAGCAAAAGAAATGGGCCGACCAGGGGTTATCAGAATGAAAGAGGCTCAAAAAAGACTGTGGGAAATACCCAAGTAAGGCCTAAGAGCATTGTACCGTCGGCAAGTGCCCCTAGAGGTACTTGGATCAAGCCTCAGGAAAAACAAGACACCCCACAAGGTGTTGCTGCTGTTGCTAGAGGAGGTCTAGCAATTAACTATAGGCGTGAGTTTAAGTCTGAAAAAAGGACTCATGTCTCTGAAAATTATTTGGGGAAGAACCCCATGTCGAGATTTCAATGGAGACGCTTTCAGAGGCGTAAACAGGCCGAAAGAGAGGCTGCAAGAGGCATGGCCAGTGAGGTGAATACTGGGAAGAAAATTGTTGTGAAGGTCGACACAGCAGCGAAGGAATAGATCAGAGAGTATGTCTGTCGACCAACTGAGAAATGTTCTGATGAAGTGACTGATGACTTCAATTCAGAGTCTGAAGCAAGTCTGGATATCTTGGTTAACGTGGTGTCAATCCTACCACAAGAATACAAATGTGTGACTGAAGTGGAGGAGTTGGTAGACGATGCTGACGCTGAAGAAATGGCTCTGCACCAGCCAAGATGCTATTTTGTGCTGAACGATGGCTCTGCTGAAAGCCAAGAGGTAGTGTTCGAAAGACCAACGATGACCATGAAGAATCATTTGAAACCACTGGTGATAAGGGCAAAAGTGGAAGGCGTAACTATCAATAAAGTCTTGGTCGATTGTGGTGCCACGGTCAACATCATGCCGCACCATATTCTGAGGAAGATTGGCAAGTATGATACCGACATCAGATCTAACAACGTGGTTTTGTCTGACTACGGAGGAAAGACGAAAAGCATCATGGGAGTGATTATGGTGAATATCACGGTGGGTTCAATAACCAGACTGACATTATTTATGGTGATATACGCTAAGCTAAGTTACAACTTGCTATTTGGCAGAGAGTGGCTGCATGGTGTCGGAGCCGTACCATCTTCAGCGCACCAAAGGTTGGTGATTTGGAGAGAAGATGGAGTGGTAGAAAATATTGAAGTAGACCAAGACTTCATGGCCGACGTAAATAATGTCGGCAAGAAGGAATTCGAGAGGAAGCTGGCCAATATTTCTCCTTGCTTTCCAGCTGAGGATGTATATGCTAATCTGAGTGAAGCTTTCGTCTCTCTAACTCTGCACGAGACTCATGGCTTCATTTGGGATGTGGAACGCCTGGATGATCCACCCTATACAGGTATCCGGCCGACAGGCTGGGGAGACGTCACTGATGATGACTGAGCTAGAAGCTCTAAGAAAGATTTCGGCATACGTTGTCGCGAACAAAATAAAGTCGGCTCTAGAGGCTGAAGAAAACATGGCTGTCAAAGCCTATGCGTTAAATAAAGAGGGTCATATGGCTATTGGGCCAGAACCCCCAGACAAGCCAACTTTGGCTAAAAGGAACATCAACATGCAGCGTTTGGACTGTATTTATGACAATGAACCTTTAGGGTTTGAAAAAGACCCAAAGGCACCAGAGAAAATCTGACCAAAAAACCCCTTGGAAGAAGTCGACCTTGGCGAGAACGGCGAGAAAAGGCCAACATACATAAACGCCAACATCAACAAAGAACTAAAGTCTGAGGTAATATCCATACTTAAAGAATTTAGGGACTGTTTTGCTTGGGATTATAACGAAATGCCTGGTTTAAGTAGGGATTTGGTCGAGTTAAAGCTGCCAATAAAAGCTGGAAGAAAGCCAGTAAAGCAGACGCCCAGGCGTTTCGCCCTAGAGATCTTGGCAAAGATAATAGCAGAAGTAGAAAGACTCCTGAAAAGCAAGTTTATTCAAACTGCAAGGTATGTCGAATGGTTGGCCAATATTGTGCCAGTCATCAAGAAAAATGGGTCTTTAAGAGTATGTATTGATTTTAGAGATCTAAATGTTGCCACCCCAAAAGATGAGTATGCCATGCATGTGGCGGAAATGTTGGTCGATTCGGCCGCTGGTTTTGAATATTTAAGTATGTTAGATGGTTATGTTGGATATAACCAAATTTTTATTGCAGAAGAAGACGTGCCGAAGACGGCGTTTCGATGCCCAGGAGCCTTGGGGACATATGAGTGGGTTGTCATGCCATTTGGCTTGAAAAATGTCGGAGCAACATACCAGAGGGTAATGAACTCAATGTTCCATGATTTTATTGAAGATTTCATGCAAGTATACATCTTCGAAAGGCCTTTCTAAGGATGAGGAAATGTGGATTAAAAATGAATCTATTAAAGTGTGCTTTTTATGTGCAAGCAGGCGACTTCCTTGGCTTTGTGGTGCATAAAAAGGGTATTGAAGTAAACCAAATCAAAACAAAAGCCATTATGGACGTCAAGCCTCCGTCGACCAAAAAGGAGCTACAATCTTTTCTGGGAAAAATAATTTTTCTTAGAAGATTTATATCAAATTTAAGTGGCAAAACAAAAGCTTTCTCCCCACTACTTCGACTGAAGAACAAGGATTTCAAGTGGCAGGATAAGCACCAAGAGGCTTTTGACAAAATCAAAGAGTATTTGACTAGGCCTCCAGTACTGGCCCCTCATGTTAGGCATAGGCCAATGAGACTGTATATTGCAGCCTCATAATCAACTATAGGAAGTATGTTAGTCCAAGAGGATGAAAAATGTGTCGAGAGACCTGTGTATTACCTTAGTCGAATGCTTAATGACCCTGGAACTAGGTATAGTGATATAGAAAAACTATGTATAGTGATATAGAAAAACTATGTCTATGCCTGTATTTCTCTTGCATGAAACTAAAGCAATATATCAAGCCTGTTGATGTGTACGTATCTTCCCACTTTGATATTATTAAACACATGTTATCTAAACCAATTTTGCATAGTCGAATTGGGAAATGGGCTTTAGCGTTAACAGAATACTCCCTGACGTACGTACCCTTGAAAGCAATGAAAGGGCAAGTAGTAGCGGATTTCCTTGTCGACCACTCAATGGTCGGAGTGGCGTAAAATTAAGTAGACTTAGTGTAGCGGGGTATTCGTTACCATTAGAGATATTGACTAAATCCAAGGTAAATCATACAAGTCGAGTCGCCACCGCACTTCTATTTATCCAAAGGAATGGTTAGAAAGCAAACAAAAACCTAAAAGTTTTATCGAATCAAAAACTAGTAAAAATGTCAGAGATCTGGGTAAAGGGGTTGGTTATGCAATGGGAAGGTGTTAGGCACCCAAAGCATCCTAGGTACTCCTAGGGAGCCCTTCTCATACTTGTTGCAAAGGTTGTTATTTTTTTTTTGAAAATTTATTTGTGCAAACATGATTGAAGGGATGAGAAAAGCGTGTGTGTTTATCTAATGTACTACTTACTAAAAGAAGTGTCAAAAGAAAATGACTCACACGGACGTCGCATCCACTGCATACGTATCTCATCTAAATCTGAGAATCAGAGTCTTCATAGCTCGGCTACCTATGGGTTAAAGGGGAAGTGTACTCGCTAAGACATCGCGTCTTATGCCTACGTATCTCATCTGGGATGAAAATCAGAGCAAAACGTAGTTCGACCAACTACGGGTTAAGGGTTTGGGGCGAACGATGTTACTACACAATCTACCGGATGATCGACCTTTGGAGACTTACTCGCCTGTAGTAGAAGGAGATAACGTGTTCTTAGGAGAAGAAAAATCAATGAGTTGGGGTGTTTAGGGATGCTTATGCAAAAAGTCAGTCCTAGACGAAGGAACCGCGCAACCTTAATTGACATGCCACGAGAGGCTATGCGAAACCTAAGAAAGCGGTAAAATGCGGGAAAAATAAAGTACCACACGGATAAAGATCCGAAGCAACAACAATTTACGAGGTAAGAAAACCAGAGATTCCCAAGCTAAACACCATCAAAGAAAGTGAGTCAGTACAGGTAATCGGAATAGACCTCCAGGTGGTACCCCACAAATAAAGTGGAACACCAAGCAAACTATCCCTGCAAGAGTATGTGAGCCCTCACAAAAAAAACTCAACAAACAGGTTAGAGAAAAAGATAGGATAATCAAGGGTTGCCCCCAAATCAAAATGTAACCACATGAATCATGCCATTAAAATTCACAAAAAGCTCACAAAAAGCAACCAAGGGTAGGAGGCCTAAACCTCTTGTCAAACACATGCATCAAAAGGGTATCAAATTCACCCATAATACCTCATACATTCAGAGCATTCAAATTAAAAGCATAAAGTAATGGGAATAAGGAAAACCTGATTGGAGAGATCGAATGAAATTGAATTGCCCGGTTGGGTTTGCAAAGCACTCTTAGGGTTTATATGAGAGGGAATTGGTTCTTTGTCAATGAGTTCCCTTCAGCCTCTGGAGGTTACTCTGAACTCTGTTAGCTCTTCTCTCACTATCTTTTTCCTGCTAGGGTAATAAGAATGGAATTTTATTTCGTTTCACTGAAACTCTGAATTTATAACCTGATTTTTGTGGACCTGTGGACTCAAATGAGAGAGGCCCAAGTCCAAAATTTTTCTATTATATTTTATATATTTATTTATTATTATTATTATTATTATTATTAATTTTTATTTTTTTTTCGTTTTTCGTACTTTTTTTTAAACACGTGGACTTCGCCTAGCGAGCATGACAGTTCAAGAAATTCCTCTGAGCGTAGGTGATTCTGGTGGCTTTTCTTGGGACTCGCTAGGCGACCCATTCTGCTCGCCTAGCGAGCATGACAGCTCATGAACAAACTTTTGCTCCTTCAAGATTAACGTTTTGACTGACGAATAGACCCCATTTGAACCTGTTGGAAGTATCTCAAGCCATTCCCTTGTGTTGACTGATCATCTAAATAGAACCCACAAAGTGTCTTGGATGATACTCAAGCTTCAAACAAAAGATGTTAGTGACACATTTTTGTGCTTTTGGTTAGTAAACAAAAGTAAGAGAAACAATGATGTATAATTCAAGCATGCTTGGTGATCTCAAACCAATCACAAGGAGTCCCACAAAAAGGCAAAGGGAACCGAGATGCTAAAGATCCTTGAGGCAATACAAATGCAATGTTATGATGCCATGAGGGATCTTAGGGTCAAAATTGGGGTCTTACAGATGCCCCTATTTAAGGTCATTCTAGCCGGAGAAGTGAAGGTTAAAATCTTCGTCTCGACGGGGTAGAATGGGCTTAAATAATAACAAAGAGACGAATTTTGGTCCCTAAGAGACCTCATGATGCGAATGTAGGTATGAAAAATGGTAGCACTTTGTGGAGATATGTGTCCACAAAAGCAAAGAAATCAGAAGCCACTGATAATCCATATGAGCAATTCACTCCATGGGACCAAGACCCTGGGGATTCTCCTGGGGATAGAAAAGGGATAAAAATGCGCGAGCAGGTCACAACTCAAAGCGTGGGGAACAAAATTCCAAAGGGAAAAGATCCAATGGAAAGACTCGAGCTGACTCGAAGATGCATGTATTAGGGAATATGCCAATACAGCAAAAAACTATCCACAAGGGATACTTCGAATAAAATCCGGATGAAAACAATCCACTAAGGGACTTCGCTGGGGATGTCCACAAGGACACTCCTGGGGAAGCAGCGGGACGAGGTATTACCGGTTACTGGGTAATAAGCTCAAGGAGACATGTGATCAGAACGCCAGGTATGAGGGTGAGAGATACGACATGCTCAGGAAGAGATGAATATCCAAGACCGGTACAAGGGTGAGAGATATCAAAACTTCAAAACGTCTGAGGAAAACCTAAAAGGTATACTTCAACTCAGGGATTCTGACTCTACAGGGGACAAAAAGTCATTATAGGGAGCAGAGAGAAAGGAACACCAGGGATACCGGTTACTGGGCATATAATAGGTGACCAACCAAGGCGTGAATTGGGGAATATTCCCAAAACACTCATCATCCAAAAGAAGGCTAAAAGCAAACTCGATTACAGGATGGATATTCGACTCCACAAAGGGGATACGAATCTTACTCAACTGGGGAAGAACAAAAGGCTTCAGACCCGAGAGTGCATGAGATATACTATCTATTACCGTCAGAACGTAGATAATATACCCGTATGGACGATTATCCACAACCGGTTACTGGGTTAAAAAAGGATAAATCGACCGAAAAGAAAAGGCATCGGGATACCGAAACTAGGTATATAATGATGACCAATTCAGGGGAGAAACATTCGTTACCAACAACAACAAGGTAGACGAGAGATGACCCGCTGGGGATAAATTGCGTAATCAGGGCAATTATCCAAACAAATGAGGGGATATCATCACTGAATATTGGATGAGGATAACTGTCACCAATTAAAGATGAGCAAAAATAGTCACTCTGCAAAAAAGGGAAGAAATAGGGTTTACAACCACCGGTATGAGGGTAGAGAAACACAGACTCCGCCGGGGATAATAATTACTAATTATTGAGCAATTATTCATTTACCACGGGGAAACAGGAAAGGAGTCTCAAGAGACCGATCTAGGATCAAACTAGATAGACACACCAAACCAAGACTTGTCCCGGTGAGGATATAACTCAATGGGGAAAACCATCCCAATATATGTGTTGGGAAGGAACAAAAACAATCAACATCCACGAGGATATAACCCAGTGGGGAATATGGAAGAAAGGATAGACGCTTTCTGCTTATGGAGCTGACTCTATATGGAGAGATCAGACACACACATCTGCTTGGGGAAATATATCACCAAATAGCAGGAGACAACAAACAACGATATATGGCAAAGAATGCAACATGAATATTTGAATGTTATAATTATGCATGTATATGCGTGGCTTATGTATGATGTATGCTGACAGACAGACATATCTAACACAACCAGGTCCATGAATCAACCACCCGGTACTACATCTCAAGAGAGAAAGCCAAGTTCACCGGAGAGTATCCAATCTGCTGGGGATCAGAGATACCAGGAAGCAAAGAACTCTACAAGGGATGAATCATCAATCATTCTGGCTGGGGACAAGAGTTATCACAGACAAGGTCCACCACACCAACAACTCTACTGGGGAATCTATCCGAGGAGATAAAGGATTTATCGGGATCAACCACCAAATACCGCTCTTGTCCAAAGAGATCCAAGCTGCTGAGGAAGAAAGATTGCTACTCTGTTGAAGGGAAGAGAGGTGACTCTCAACAAGCAATCCACTTGGTAGGATAAACGACAAGGGGTTCCGGAGGGAGGAGATACAGTCATGCCAGGAATATGGACAAAATCTTACCCTGTTGGGGATCGTACCACCCTTGGGAGAGCACGGAGGATCTCCTAAGTATCCTTTCGTCATTGTGAATGTTCACTTTGTTTAAAAACAAATTATAAAAAATTTGATTGTTTGAAACAATGATATTTTCTTACTCAAAACATGCAAAACATTTGTTGAATAGAAACAGATAAGAGTGCCAATAATTGGATAAAAGGCTCAAATTTATTTGATAGAATGGTAGTCTACGAATGGCAAGACTCCATAGATCTTTACAAATTTGGAATTGGTGATATATATTGGAAAAAGGGCTACATTGAACATAATGACCATTTCTCCACCAATTCTGAATCCGATGTATTTGAAGCTTTGGCTGATAATGAGCAAGGATCTCTGACGGACGATAGTTGTAGAACAAAGTCTTGTCAGGATGCAGTTACTTGCCAAATCCCTAATTTTTGCCTAGATTGCCCCGGGATGAGGTACTCAATCTAGCGGGATACCTATATTCATTTTTCATGTCTCTAACTTTTGCCTGGACCGCCCTTTCGGGTTTTCAATCCACCGAGACGCTCATTTTTGCCTAAGCCGCCCTTTCGGGTTTTCAACTTAGCGAGCTATTCAGTTTTTATTTTTAGGCGAAGTATTTCTTGACTGCATCTGAATTCACAGGACGAGTGAAATCCTCCCCATCCATAGTTGTAAGTATCAAAGCACCGCCTAAAAAGGCTCTCTTAACAACATATGGACCCTCATAGTTTGGAGTCCACTTGCCCCTGGAATTGGGCGCGAAAGACAAGACTTTCTTGAGCACAAGGTCACCTTCTCGGAACACACGAGGCTTGACCTTCTTATCAAAAGCTTTCTTCATCCTCTACTGATATAACTGACCGTGGCACATGGCAGTCAATCTCTTTTCTTCTATCAAGTTCAGCTGGTCATAACGACTCTGAACCCATTCAGCATCAGTCAACTTGGCTTCCATCAAGACTCTCATTGATGGGATCTGCACCTCTACTGGGAGTACAACCTCCATGCCGTAAACAAGAGAGAAAGGGGTTTCCCCTGTTGAAGTGCAGACAGATGTACGATAGCCATGCAAAGCGAATGGTAGCATCTCATGCCAATCTTTGTACGTAACAACCATCTTCTGGATAATTTTCTTGATATTCTTGTTAGAAGCTTCAACAACCCCATTCATCTTGGGTCTGTATGGAGAAGAATTATGATGTGCAATCTTGAATTCACTACATAGCTCTTTCATCATCTTGTTATTCAAGTTAGATCCATTATCAATAATGATCTTATCTGGCACACCATATCGGCATATGAGTTGATTCTTGATAAAATTCACGACCACCTGCCTGATCACATTTGCATACGACGTCGCTTCAACCCACTTGGTGAAGTAATCAATTGCTACGAGAATAAATCTGTGTCCATTGGACGCTTTCGACTCTATCATGCCAACCATGTCAATTCCCCACATGGAGAAAGGCCATGGTGATGAGATCACATTCAAAAGTGTCGGGGGAATATGAATCTTATCAGCATAAATCTGACACTTGTGGCATTTCTTCACAAATTTGCAGTAGTCAGACTCCATTGTCAGCCAATAGTAGCCTGCTCTCAACATCTTTCTAGCCATGGCATGTCCATTGGAATGAGTACCAAATGAACCCTCATGGACCTCAGTCATCAACAGGTCTGCTTCATGTCTATCCACGCATCTGAGCAGAACCATGTCAAAATTTATTTTGTAAAGCACTTCGCCATTGAGGTAGAAACTGCCTAACAATCTCCTCAAAGTCTTCCTATCTTTTACAGATGCCCCAGGCGGGTAAATCTGGCTCTGAAGGAAACACTTGATATCATAATACCACGGCTTATCATCTTTTACTTCTTCTACTGCAAATACATGAGCTGGTCTGTCCAAGCGCATCACGGTATATTGGAGACTTCATTCCACAATTTAACCACAATCATTGAAGCAAGCGTAGCAAGAGCATCTGCCATCCGATTCTCATCTCGAGAAATATGATGGAAGTCAACCTCAGTAAAGAACGTTGAAATCCTCCTCGCATAATCTCTGTATGCAATGAAGCCAGGCTGATTCGTTTCCCATTCACCCTTAATCTGATTAACAACGACGGTCGAATCACCATATACATCAAGATGCTTGATCCTTAGATCAATACATTCCTCCAATCCCATAATACAGGCCTCATACTCAGCCATATTATTCGTGCATTTGAAAGTTAGCCTTGCTGTAAAAGGAATATGCGCGCCCTGAGGAATAATAATCACGGCCCCAATACCATTTCCATACTGATTTACAGCGCCATCAAACACAATACTCCATCTGGAACTAGGCTCTGACCCTTCATCAAGTGTTGGCTTATCGCAATCTTTCACTTTCAAATACATAATTTCCTCATCCGGGAAGTCATACTGAACTGACTGATAATCTTCAATAGGCTGATGTGCCAAATGGTCAGCCAAGATACTACCTTTAATAGCCTTCTGAGCTCGATACTCAATATCATACTCAGACAACAACATCTGCCAACGGGCAATTCTTCCAGTTAAACCAGGCTTCTCAAATATATACTTGATTGGGTCCATTCTGGATATCAACCAAGTGGTATGATTCAACATATACTGACGTAAGCGCTTAGCGGCCCAAGCCAAAGCACAACATGTCTTTTCAAGCATTGAGTATCGAGACTCACAATCAGTGAACTTCTTACTCAGGTAGTAAATAGCATACTCCTTCTTCCCTGATTCGTCTTGCTGACCAAGGACACAACCCATAGAATCTTCAAGAACAGTCAGATACATGATCAAAGGTCTTCCCTCTACAGGCGGAGACAGAATCGGAGGCTCAGACAGATATTCTTTAATACTGTCGAAAGCTTTCTGGAAATCCTCGGTCCAATCATGGGACTGATCTTTCCGGAGGAGCTTGAATATAGGCGCACATGTGGCAGTCATGTGGGATATGAATCTGGAGATATAATTCAAGCGGCCAAGAAAACCTCGGACTTGCTTCTCAGTTTTGGGCGCAGGCATCTCTTGTATTACTTTGACCTTTGCAGGATCAACCTCAATACCTCTTTCACTAACAATGAAGCCCAATAACTTGCCAGAACGGACTCCAAATGTACACTTGTTGGGATTCAGACGAAGCTTATATTTCCTCAAACGCTGGAAAAGCTTCAACAAATGCTCTACATGTTCAACTTCCGTTCTTGACTTAGCAATCATATCGTCAACATATACCTCAATCTCCTTGTTCATCATATCATGAAACAAGGTGGTCATAGCTCGTTGATACGTGGCTCCGGCGTTCTTCAAACCGAAGGGCATCACTCGATAACAGAATGTTCCCCAAGGTGTGATGAATGTTGTCTTCTCCATATCCTCGGGTGCCATTTTAATCTGATTATATCCGGAAAATCCATCCATAAACGAGAATACTTTGAATTTAGCTGTATTGTCTACCAACATATCAATATATGGTAGAGGGAAATCATCTTTCGGACTAGCTTTATTCAAGTCTCTATAGTCCACACACATCCGGACTTTTCCATCTTTCTTAGGCACGGGCACAATATTGGCCACCCATTGAGGATATATAGAAGTCACCAGAAACCCCGCATCAATTTGCTTATGAACTTCCTCTTTGATCTTCACTGCCATATCTGGATGAGTTCTTCTGAGCTTCTGCTTTACAGGCATGCACTCAGGCTTTAGAGGTAGGAAATGTTGCACAATATCAGTATCTAGACCAGGCATGTCTTCATATGACCAGGCAAAGACGTCAACATATTCTCGTAGCAACTTAATCAACCCCTTCTTAACAGATTCTTCCAGAAGTGCCCCAATCTTTACCTCTCGCACACAATCTTCAGACCCCAAGTTGACTGTTTCCAGATTCTCAAGATGCAGCTGAATGATCTTCTCTTCATGCTCAAGTAGACGGGTAATCTTGTCAGGAATCTCTTCAACATCATCTTCCTCTGCCTCAAATACAGGGAATTCAAAATTGAGAGATGGTGTTGGGTCATTATGTTCAATGGATTTAGAAATCAACCTGCATAATGATTTTGGATATGAAAAGCTTTTAGAAATCAAACAAGGCAAATCATTATGCAAATGAAAAGATTGATTTTATTCTATTTTTTAGGGTTTTATGTGATCACCATTTTCATGCAAAAACAAAAAGGGAAAATAAATGGAAAAACAAACATTTAACATGAATTTATTGAATGAAAATATCATTGTATTTATGCGCCAACAATGTCATCACTCCTCCTTTTGGCATGGGAGAAGGGTTTTCAAACAAAGTGATTATTAGGTTGACTTATGGACAACTGTTGGAATATCCACAGCGACCCAATTGTTGCAGACCCCTCCAGGGATGATGAAATTTCCAGAATCCTCTGTATCTTCTTCTAAAACAACAGCAGCCTCCTCATCTAGACCAGTGTGGATAAAACCTCCACTCTTGAATAACCCTTGCTTATTGAAAGTACCAGAAGAAAAGCCTATGCCAGCCTGGGACTCGTTGTCTTCTAACTCAATCATTTTTCCTAAACCAGTGGTTGCACCACGCTCAATGGCCAACTTTGCATCTTTGTAGGAAGCAAATGAAGAAGCTCTTTTCTCAATAGGCTCAGCAATAGATAACGCTTGGAAAGGAGTTCCAACTTCAACCTCAGCATCTATATAAGAGAAGGAAGACAAATGGCTAACTAGGAGAGCCCTTTCTCCCCTACCACCACCAGCTTCTTGTTTTTCACGAATTTCAATTTCTAGTGTAGGGTGGATGCTTGCTCTAGATGACCCATCAGTCTTGAAACGTTGGCTCTAGTGTAGTACCGGTGAGTCAGCTTGTCTTCAAAATAAATGAAGGACACAGAGTTAGACCACAGGGCAAGGGACCGGAAACAGAACCTGCTTATGCATATGATGCATGCAATGCTTATGCATATGATTTGTTTTTTTATTTCAAAGGAACTTTAGAGTTTTATTTGCAAATTTTGGAAATATTAAGCATTTTATCACATATGGAAATATCTCATCAAATAATATCAGGGAAAAGAAGTGCATCATCGTCGATCATATACAAGAGAAAAGGAAAATAATCATCCTATGGATCCCTAGAAACAATCATCTAAAGCTCGGGACACAGGAAGATAGGATGCACGAAGCCTCTTCACCTCCCTTTCATAGGCTGCCTTCCATATCGGCCTTCTCTTTGGCGAGTCGATCATACTTCCTCTTCCAGAACTTAGAAGACTGAGGAAGTAGCGAAGTCCATACATCATCAGGGTCATCAATAACCTGATGCTCAAGAAACTCAATCAAAGCATCCTTATCCTTAATATGCTGGAGCAACTCTTCATGTTCACGGATCCAGGCACGTGAACAGTCTTCGTCTCTCAACTCCTCTACTCCTTGATTAGGGAGGGTTGAAGGCCCAGCCATAATCATAGGTATAGGTCTCGGAGACTCGTAAGGCATGAGATACTCAGACGCCCTCTTCCTAACCCAAACAGTGTAAGGCTCTAAAGCGATGCAATTCTTAGGACTCAACTCTTTCCTTCCTTTCTTATGAATCTTGCGCCAAGCGCGGACCATCCTAGCTTTCAAGCCTTGGGGATCTTTACCATTCTGAAAGAATACATCCTCTAACAGAATGTTATTGGGTTTATCCTTTAGGGGGAACCCAAGCTGACGACGTGCCAAAACAGGGTTGTAGTTAATCCCACCACATGTACCAAGAAGAGGTACATTGGGGAATTCGCGACAAGATTCAATAATCTGCACACCATCATACACACGGTTATACCAAGAGATATCATCATTAGTGAGAGACATAAGTCTCGTGGACCACCGTAGACATTCCTTGTTCTCCTTGAAAGCGACCGTCTGAGGTAAGTGAGAAATAAACCACTTATACAATGGCGCCACCACCCTTTGCATTCCTCATATGCAAAGAGAAATAGGTATCACCCAACAGAGTCGGAACGGGATTAAGAGTAGAGAAAATCCTAATAGCGTTCACATCCACAAACTTGTCGATGTTGGGGAACAATACCAATCCATAGATGAGAAGTACAAATATGGCTTCAAAGGCATCCTCACTCATGGCCTTCCCATATATAGTAGCTTGAGCAATGAGGAACTCAGGAGGGAGACCTTGAATTCCACCTTTGGTAGTCATATGAGCATCAACCAGAGATTCATCTATGTGTAACGTGTCAGCTATCTCTTGAGAAGTAGGAACCCTTTCCAAGCCACTGAACGGCAACTGATCTAGAACAGGTATACCCACAAGGTAAGCATACTCCTCAAGTGTAGGAAAAAGCTAGAAATCCGAAATGTGAAGCAACGGTACAAGGGATCATAAAACTGCACCAATACACTCATCAATCTTTCATCCACCTGAGTAGTCAGAAGAGGAAGAAGCTTCCCGAAACGAGCCTTGAAACCTAAGGAATCTAATACATAAGATGTCAAATTCCTTAACTCTTTCAAGTCTGGTTGTCTGAAACTGTACTTCTTTGTATTCCTTCTTTGTCTTTCCATGTCTGAAAATTTTGCAAATAAACCCCTTAAGTTCCTTGAAAATTTTCTTATTCATTGATGATATGGATGCAAATGGGTGCATGAATGCATGAATGCAACAATCACACTCAAGGATCAATCAAAGCACACCAAACAAAGGTCATGGGATGGATCATGTTATCCTTAATATCAATCATCCATTTTGGTGGATTATGGTTTACACCTTATCAACACCCAAGTTCCATTGGTATGAAGGATACCTGAACGGATCAACCATGAATCAAGGGTTTGTTGCAAGTCACGAGCATGGAGTTTAGGTTAAGAACCGCCCAAAGGGAGTGTCTAAGGTTTTAACCTGCCAAACATGTTCTACAAAAGGTTCCCATAGTCATCATCCCATTTTTTGGATATTATCGGAGAAACGACTACTCGTATTCCAAAAATATTCTCAAGAGAGACTCTTATGAGTGTAGTATCGCGTAACAATCGTATCAAATCTTACACTTGAACGACTTTCGCACTACATCCTACGAATAGGCCAAGATGGGTTTGGTAAACTAAGGTCCTTGGCTTCTAAGGTCTATATTGGAAAGAGTAATGTCTAACCACAACTACTTGTGTGACATTATTGATCCCAACATGACCTCCACCAAGTGAATGGGCTTGCAAGTCAACTTGCTAAGGAATAACTCCACACAAGTCGACAAGACTATGCCATTCTCCTATCCTAAGTGCACTCGAGTTTGGGTATAGAACTCATCTCACAAAGATCACCAAGCATACAAGGAATTAATATTCAAACAATTCAATCATTACATACAATACAGTAATCCCAAATTGCACAAAAATGTGTCACACAAAAAAATATTACAATACAATACAACAAATATGAAAAGTAGGTAAAACCCACTAGGTCAATTATGTCCCCAGCAGAGTCGCCACTTTTCTGTAGCGGGGTATTCGTTCCCATTAGAGATATTGACTAAATCCAAGGTAAATCATACAAGTCGAGTCGCCACCGCACTTCTATTTATCCAAAGGAATGGTTAGAAAGCGAACAAAAACCTAAAAGTTTTATCGAATCAAAAACTAGTAAAAATGTCAGAGATCTGGGTAAGGGGGTTGGTTATGCAATGGGAAGGTGTTAGGCACCCAAAGCATCCTAGGTACTCCTAGGGAGCCCTTTTCATACTTGTTGCAAAGTTTGTTTTTTTTTTTGAAAATTTATTTGTGCAAACATGATTGAAGGGATGAGAAAAGCGTGTGTGTTTATCTAATGTACTACTTACTAAAAGAAGGGTCAAAAGAAAATGACTCGCACGGACGTCGCATCCACTGCATACGTATCTCATCTGAATCTGAGAATCAGAGTCTTCGTAGCTCGGCTACCTATGGGTTAAAGGGGAAGTGTGCTCGCTAAGACATCGCGTCTTATGCCTACGTATCTCATCTGGGATGAAAATCAGAGCAAAACGTAGTTCGACCAACTACAGGTTAAGGGTTTGGGGCGAACGACGTTACTACGCAATCTACCGGATGCTCGACCTTTGGAGACTTACTCACTTGTAGTAGAAGGAGATAACAAGTTCTTAGGAGAAGAAAAATCAATGAGTTGAGGTGTTTAGGGATGCTTATGCAAAAAGGCAGTCCTAGACGAAGGAACCGCGCAACCTTAATTGACATGCCGCGAGAGGCTATGCGAAACCTAAGAAAGCGGTAAAATGCGGGAAAAATAAAGTACCACGCGGATAAAGATCCGAAGCAACAACAATTTACGAGGTAAGAAAACCAGAGATTCCCAAGCTAAACACCATCAAAGAAAGTGAGTCAGTACAGGTAATCGGAATAGACCTCCAGGTGGTACCCCACAAATAAAGTGGAACACCAAGCAAACTATCCCTGCAAGAGTATGTGAGCCCTCACAAAAAAAACTCAACAAACAGGTTAGAGAAAAAGATAGGGTAATCAAGGGTTGCCCCCAAATCAAAATGTAACCACATGAATCATGCCATTAAAATTCACAAAAAGCTCACAAAAAGCAACCAAGGGTAGGAGGCCTAAACCTCTTGTAAAACACATGCATCAAAAGGGTATCAAATTCACCCATAATACCTCATACATTCAGAGCATTCAAATTAAAAGCATAAAGTAATGGGAATAAGGCAAACCTGATTGGAGAGATCGAATGAAATTGAATTGCCCGATTGGGTTTGCAAAGCACTCTTAGGGTTTATATGAGAGGGAATTGGTTCTTTGCCGATGAGTTCCCTTCAGCCTCTGGAGGTTACTCTGAACTCTGTTAGCTCTTCTCTCACTATCTTTTTCCTGCCAGGGTAATAGGAATGGAATTTTATTTCGTTTCACTGAAACTCTGAATTTATAACCTGATTTTTGTGGACCTGTGAGCTCAAATGAGAGAGGCCCAAGTCCAAAAATTTTCTATTATATTTTATTTATTTATTTATTATTATTATTATTATTATTTTTTTGTTTTTCATTTTTTTTTCGTTTTTCGTACTTGTTTTTTTTCGTTTTTCGTACTTTTTTTTTAAACACGTGGACTTTGCCTAGCGAGCATGACAATTCAAGAAATTCCTCTGAGCGTAGGTGATTCTGGTGGCCTTTCTTGGGACTCGCTAGGCGACCCATTCTACTCACCTAGCGAGCATGACAGCTCATGAACAAACTTTTTCTCCTTCAAGATTAACGTTTTGACTGACGAATAGACCCCATTTGAACCTGTTGGAAGTATCTCAAGCCATTCCCTTGTGTTGACTGATCATCTAAATAGAACCCACAAAGTGTCTTGGATGATACTCAAGCTTCAAACAAAATATGTTAGTGACACATTTTTGTGCTTTTGGTTAGTAAACAAAAGTAAGAGAAACAATGATGTATAATTCAAGCATGCTTGGTGATCTCAAACCAATCACAAGGAGTCCCACCCAAAGGCAAAGGGAACCAAGATGCTAAAGATCCTTGAGGCAATGCAAATGCAATGTTATGATGCAATGAGGGATCTTAGGGTCAAAATTGGGGTCTTACACTTAGCGGCATGGAGGTTATACTTCGACGGTTCAAGACATAAGCACGGATCTGGGATAAGAGGAGTCATAATTTCTTCTGATGGAATTCCAGCAGAGTTCAAATATAGAATTGAAGGGGTATGCACTAATAATGAAGCAGAATACGAGTCACTGATCACAGGACTTGAACTACTGCTAGAATTGGGGGTAAGGAATTTCGAAATTATGGGAGACTCGGAGTTAGTGATTAAGCAAGCATCAAAAGAATACAGGTGTGTTAAAGAAAATTTAATCATGTATTTTATGGTCACCATCAGATTACTCAAGAGGTTTGAACAAGTCAACCTCCAACACATACCATGAAAAGAGAACCAAAGAGAAAATGATTTGGCACATGAGGCTTCAGGGTACAAAGCATCAAATGACCGGGATGAAGAGGTCCAAGTAAGAGAGAAAGTACGAGCGACATTGTTGTCACCGTCAGATTTGTCGATTGTGAAGTTGGGAGCTGTAGATAAAAATCATTTTGAAATTCTGACCGTCGACGACGGGGGGGGGGGGGGGGGAGTGATTGGCGTAAACCGCTAGTCGGTTACTTGCGCAATCCAGTAGGGTCGACAAATCGAAAGATAAAATATAGGGCCCTTATCTACGTCTTGGTAAATGATGAATTATTCAAAAAGACGGTCGAAGGAGTGTTACTGAAATGCCTAGGAGAAAGTGAGGCATACGTGGTTGTGTCAAGCGTACATAGTGGGGCATGTGGGGCGCATCAAGAAGGTTTGAAGATGAAATGGCTCTTGGTGTGCTCAGGAGTTTATTGGCCTTCAATGTTGAAAGATTGCATTGAATTTGCTAAAAGCTGTCAAGAATGCCAATCACATGGGGGCATACAGCACGTGCCTGCAAGCGAGTTGCATACAATTATGAAGCCCTGGCCATTTTGAGGTTGGGCTCTGGATGTTATAGGAGAAATAAAACCAACCTCGTCGAAACAACAAAGGTATGTTTTAGTTGGTATCGACTATTTCACAAAATGGGTCGAAGCCGTAGCATTAACAAATGTAGACCAAGGGGCTGTGATAGATTTTGTCCGAAGTTATATCATCTGCAGATTTGGCATCCCAGAAATAATTACAACTGACCAGGGGTCAGTTTTCACTGGTCGAAAAGTGCAAGATTTTGCAAAAGAAATGAGAATAAATTACTGACTTCTACCCCCTATTACGCACAGGCGAATGGCCAAGTCGAAGCTGCTAATAAGGTGATCATCAGCCTAATAAAGAAACACATAGGAAAGAAGCCAAGAAATTGGCATAAGACGTTAGACCAAGCTTTGTGGTCATGTCGAACATCACCAAAAGAAGCAACTGGAACAATGCCATTTTGACTGGTGTATGGGCATGACGCAGTTTTGCCAGTAGAGATTCAGGTCCAGGCGGTCAGAACCCAAAGGCAGTATGAAGTACCTTCTGAAGATTACTGGAGTATGATGACAGACGAACTGGTCGACGTAGATGAAGAAAGAATGTTAGCTTTGGATTCCCTACAAAGGCAGAAAGAAAAAGTCGCCAGAGCCTACAATAAAAAGGTGAAAGGTAAAGTGTTTAATGTCGACGATCTGGTTTGGAGAGGGATCCTGCCTATGGACAGAAATGATAGAGTTTTGGGTAAATGGTCCCCTAATTGGGAAGGACCGTTTAAGGTTTTACAGGCCTTTTCTAACAACGCCTACGAGGTCAAGGAGTTGGCACCAGATAGGCGAATCCTAAGAGTGAATGGAAAGTACTTGAAAAAATATAGGCCTCTCCTTCAAGAGGTCAAGATTTTGACAGACTAAATAACTGTCAAAAGAACTATGTTGGAGAAAACTATGTTGGAAACCAGCTGCAAAAGGAACAGAAAATAAATACACAGTGCTAAAAGTAAGAAGGATAACATTAAAGTGGAAAGAAGCCATTGTTTAAATATTACAAAAAATTCATACAAACAATAGAAATGGTCAAAGTTTGCCGAACTTAGATTGGAAAGATTTAAGCTCAAAATTGTAATGCAAGGACGTAGGCTCCAAGGTGTCGGCGTGGGCTTTGAGCTTCTCAAGCTTCCCTTCGACAGTCATAAGCTCTTCACCGACCGCTAAGGCATCACTAGTGGTTTGCTCCACAGTGGCCTGGGCAGGTTTTAGAACTTCGTCGATAAAGCGTGACTCCTCCTTGGTAATTAATTCCAACTCAATGTCCAGAGTGGCAATTTGACACCGAAGGGCATCAATTTATTGACGTATCTCTGTGGCCCTTGTTTGTTTGGAGATCAATTCTTTCTTCCGCTCCTCCATAGCCCCCAACATGTTGGTGACTTCTGCATCGGCGTGCATCACCAACTCCCATTTTCCTTCACAGAGGTCTCAGTAGCAGCAATCTGACGTTCAGTGTCCCTGACGCTGTCGAGATGGTGCAACATGGGAACCAGAAGTTGTTCTAAAGCGGCCATTGCACGTTTGGCATAATCTGAGAGCTGGAGATGTTTTAGTTGGGCAAGCACGCACAGGATCTCTGGACCGACAGCAGGTTCATGCATGAGCACGAAAGGAAGGTCAGGATTCAAGGCGTGAACATAGATTTTATCCATTAGAGCCTTAGTCTTCGTCGCCTCAGGGCCCATTTTTCTAGAATGAAGCTGCTCAGAGTCGGAAGAGGCATCACGCGATTTCACCAGATTGTGGAGGCTGGCAATTGCTTCTAAAGCAGAAGGCTTTATCGCCAGCCCCGGGAAAGACAATGGGGAAGCAGCCGATGGAGGAGTAGTCTGAGAAGAGGGAGAAGCAGTCGGAAGAGGAGGAATCTGAGAGGGTTGTTGCTTATTGGTGTCGAGACCTACTGGTCCCCGTGGATCCTGCAAAGGCAAGGAAGCTGAAGAAAGACTAGAGTCAGAACTAGTCGAACTGGAATCCAGATGTGTTGCAGGACTAGTGACTGAATCATAGTCACTATAACTAATCTGGATAGGGAATTCAATGAACTCACCAGCAGTGTCGACAGACTGTAGTGGGCGAGCTAGAGAAGAAACCAGTGACGAGGGAGTGTAGTCGGCAACAGGTTGAGTCGGCTCAGCAGAGGCATCAGCCTGCGGTAAGAAAAAATGTGTAAGAGAAGTACAATAATCCAAGGGAGTAAACAGGAAAAATAGGTAATTACCTGTGTCGACGCAGGGGAGACTGCATCCTGATTTTCTTTCCCCAAGGCAGCAGCAGGGTAGGTGCCAGTCGACTGTGAAGCTCCTACAGCTGGATCAGGGACCTTTTCAAGGATGGAAGTGTCGACCACAAGGGTATCGACGTTTTCAACAGGAACCTCTGGAGTGGGCATTATATGGTGCCTTTTCTTCTTGGTTTCGCCACTCCTGGAGGGAGAGTCATGCTTCTTCCTCTTGTGGCCATGGTGGATTTTGGATTTATGTTGGGAAGTGTGCTGGAGACACGAAGAGAGGTTATAAGCAGATATTCTAGCCAGAAGATCAGACAAGCCGACAGGAAATACCTCAGAGCTTGTGGGGGCAGAGCGTTTGTGTGTTTTGGATTTTTTGGAGTGAGAGGAGACAGTGGGGTCTGTCAAACATGGTTGACCCTGCACATAAGTGAGATATTGGAGACCACGTAGTATTTCCCTTAAGAAGTCACAAGAGTAAATGGAAATGTGTCAGATGGGTGCATACAGAAGAACTGGGCTTCCTCAAGACTTGAGCAATAGGGCGCTCATCATCATCAGAAGATTTCTCAGGAGCCGCCTGCAAGAAGGGAGAGGATGGCTAAGAATAAAAACAAAAAGCCAAAGGAAATAGCAACTCAGCCAGAGTTGAACCTGAGCCTCCTGTGTCGAAGGAGTAGGTTGGTTAGCAGGTGCAGGAACTACAGGATCTAGAGGGATCGCTGCAAATAAACAAAAAGAAACGCAAGTGAGCAACGAAAGCCAGCTGAAAGGAAGTGTTAAAATTTCCAGAGAAATGTTACCAAGTTGTGTGGATTCGAACATACTAACATATTGAGGCTCAATATGAAGTGGCCCTGAGTAGTCAGGCAGATAATGCTTCGTCGGGACCACTCTATCACCTTTTTTCTTATAGGCGTTTTGTACGTATGAGACGGGACAATAAAACCACACTGGAACCAAATGACCAAAGGGCTAGATGGCAGAGGAGAGAACTTGAAGTTTCCAAAGTGAAGAGCGTAAAGATACTTGTCTTTCACGTAACCGGGGATTTTAAGTTTTGGAAGCTTGTCGGTTACTTTCGCCTTTAGTTCGACCGCAGCCTCCCAGATGGTCCCACGAAGATTATCTGGTCGATACACAACTTGGAAATAATTCTGGAAAGCACGAATTTGTTTGACATGAAGAGCCTTACACTTGGTCGACTTCGCCTGCAAATAAACAAAAGCCTCAGTTAATTCAGATAGTTTGGCCTCAGGAGCGCCAAAATAAATGGTAAAATACGACTGCCACCAATAATGGAATTCTTTGGTACAGTAGTAGGCTGGTCGAAAAGGAAGAGAAGGGAGACATGGTCGGTTTTTCTAAATGGTTTCAAGTTCCTCTTCGATCTTGCTCCAAGGTTGACCACAGAGGATATTGGCGAGCAATTCTTGAGAGGAGAACATGGACTTGGGAATGAATTGGCAAAGGCCAAATTGCCTGGCCACAAGGTTAGGCTGATAAGCCACTAAGCCAGGATTGCTGCTAGAGGTTTCAGCCGACATGAATCGAGGGACCAGAAGACGCCTCCAAATGAGGAAGGTTTCATCTCTATGTTCCCCGTCAGTCAGAGGGAAAGGTCTGGTGAGCCACGTAGGACCCTCAGTTCGACGGCTGAAAGGGGCCATAAAAGGTAGAAAATCGACACGGGTCAGTATGATGTTGAACAAAAGTCGAAACACTTGAAGGTCGGGGAAGTTTTTGTCAATAGGCGTCAGAGGGATCAACCGTTTCCAAATAAGGTGTCGTTCCTCTGGGGGACACGCAACCTTCCTCATCCCGTAGGGGGCTATATCCTTAGAGAAAGTGGCATTGAGCCACAGTTGCAAAAACTAGAAAGGGCCATGGACCAACACATTTTTCTTTCTGGAGTTCTCAGGGTCGAAGAGTCTAATTTGGAAGACAACCTCAGACAGAGACTCATAGGGAGAAGCTAAAATCAGTTGGCCCAAGGCAATGTCACGCTCTTGGTGCAGTTGGGTTGCTAGTAGAGCAAAGTGCTTGGCTACCTGCATAGATCTGGAATAGAAGACAAAGCGGGATAGCCAGAGGGTCAAGAAAGCCACATGTTCCTCGTCGGTCACAGGGCCTGCAGAGGTGGCATGATGATCAATAAAATTGTTGTATGTTGGCTTACGAGAGTCACCAACGTTGAACCTCAAGGAAATTGGCGCTACAGCTTCACAGTCGAAGACTTTGCCAGTCGGTTTCAAGCCAGTGATGACAACAATGTCCAGAAGTGTCGGCGTGATCATGCCACACTTGGTATGGAAGGAGTTGGTCAAACTCTCCCAAAATTGAAGGGCAGCTAATAACATGCCACAAGATTGGGGAGGGCCACAACGGACAATCTGTAGAAGGGTGTAGATGTCTGTCCTTTTCCAATGGTCGATTCTTTCTGATTCCAATCGATCCATCCAAGCGCAAAACTTAGGACAGTTTTTGGGAGGAGCATTCCTGAAGTTCCTGTCGATGTAGCGAAGGGAAAAAGGTTGTTGAGCAGAAATCACAGGTTCAGAGATGTGACTGGAGAGGAAAAGGAAAGAATCTATTCTGGTAATCTCTAGGTGTCGGTTTTCTGGGAGAGGACCTAAGAACGCTAAGGGTTCATCAGCCAAAGAAAGAGGAATTAATACCTGAGAACGCCAGATTTTTACCTTCTCTTCTGCAAACGGAGGCTCAGGAACATACTCCCTACCATCAATGTTGATAGGATACGTGAGTTTAGCAGCAGAGGGTTTTTTGGAGCTTTCCATGGAGAAAATGGAAGATTTTCGTTTTGGAGAAGAAGAGTTTTCATAGAGCGTAGGAGACAAGTGTATGCTGAAGCAAAAGGGCGAAAAAAGGGAAGAAGAAGAAAGAGTGAGGGTTTTATAGGGGTTAAACCCTAAGCGAAGAAGAGTTAGTGTTTGATCTTCCATTTTAGACACGTATGCCCACATTCCCACGTTTGCAGACACGTGGAGGAGAGAAGGTAGGCGTGATAGCAAACACGTTTCAGTCATAAAGACGTGAAGTGATGGAGATGTGATTTTGTGCGTCTCGAGGGAAAAAGGAAACGCCCGCCATGATTATATGACGTCATCAGCGTGGGGTAAACAGAGGTCCCACTAAGTAGAAGTGGAAGCAGTAAGGGGTAAGTCGACATTTCAGAGATGCCATCATCTCACCAACTTCGACAGTAAAAAATGGCATCTCTGGGGGGCATTTTGTTACCACGAAAAATCTCTAAGGTGTGCTGAAAGCATAGTTAATGACAGAGTCCTGTGAATTTGGGGGTTATACCCCATCAAAGGATAAAGAGGTGTTGGAGGCAAGTGAGAGTGGGAAAAACACAAGTCAAGGGATGAAGCCGACAGAAGAAGTTGGCCTAGTCGACAGGCCATTCCGTCGACGGAGGTGAAGTTTGAGACTTAAAGAATTATAGCCAAAGGCGTAGAAGACAGCATCGCCCTAGCGTCTGGGCGGGAGAAATTTGAAATTTAAAAAATAACCAGCAATTACAAGAAGAATAAGAGCGCCAGAATCTAGAGCAGTTAGCAAGACATGGGTGCAACGGTTGTGCAGATCGTGTTACATAACATCTTCTAGTTTCTAGGAGTTTTAACTTATGAGCAGTTCCTTTAGTTTAGTATAAAGAGAACGTCCCACGAGGGGCTCGAGGTGTTCACTTTGTACTGAAAATCACTTGTAAGAAAACTTCCCATTTCCAGCGCGAGGAAGCAAGAGTTTTATGAGAGTGCTATGTACGTGAATCACCACATTTATTTCAATGCAACTTCCTTACTTTTCAATTGTTCCCGTTGAACATTTTATCTTAATTTCATTTACTTTTGAGTTATCATTTTACGTTGTCTTTTACGTTGTCGACACTGATTCTATTACGATAATAGAGTTTACCAAAAGCGTGTTCGTCGTGTACATCTTTTGAATGCTATAGCGCTGTCGGTCACGAGTCACCTATAGGCTGTAACATCGTCTAAACTGTTCGTGTGGAAAATCCTACGCTTGTTCGACACTTTGTTAGGAGCCGTTCCTCACAAAGTTATTTCGTCGAGTTGGACAAGCCTCACTTGCACTAGCACATGTTCTAGGATCAACTGGTCGATCCTGCAAGTAACCCTTTGTTTTAAGGCCTAGGGAGGACCAGCGGTTGTTTACCAATTTCCACAGTAAACACTGTTATCAATAGATCATCAACATAGAGACACAATATAAACACTCCACTCCTGCTTCTTCTAACATATATTCCATGATCAGTTGTGCACTCTAAGAAAATTTCTTCTCTCTTAGGAAACTATTTATCTTCTTATTCCAAGCTCTTGTAGCTTGCTTGAGTCCATACAGGCTTTATGCAACCTGCATGTTTTCCTTTCTTGACCTTGCTTCACAAACCCAACTTGTTATGCTACATAAACCTCTTCATCTAAGGGGCCATTTAGAAATGGAAATTTCACATCCATCTAACACATATACCAATTATTTATATCTCTAGACCAACAACCAACCTGATTGTTTCGATTCTAGCAACTGGTGCAAAAACTTTATCAAAGTCGACTCCTTCTTTTTGAAGAAATCCTTTGGCTACAAGTATTGATTTGTGTCTAGTTACTTCTCCTTTTGGACTCAAATTTACTTTGTACACCCACTTCATATCAATTTCCTTATTTCCTAGTGGTAATTCGACTAGTGACCATGTATTTTTAACTTCTATGGACTTCAGTTCTTCATTCATTGCTTGCATCCACTTTGAGTCTTTCAATGCCCGAGTTACATTGACTAGCTCATCATTGACCATATCGTCTGATGTAATAACATATTCCTGCAACCTTGCAGGCATGTTTCTTATTCTTTAAGGTCTGTTTGTGCCTGCTTTATTTCTAACTTCTTCTTGTCGAACTTCTCTATCAGCTTCACTAGTTGGTTCATCACATAAGATTCTCACCTAATCCTTCTTGATGTTTTTTTTCCAGTCTCATTATTTAAGCTCATCTATGATCACAACTTGCTTGTTTACTGGGTCAAACAACTTGTATCCACTAGTTATATGATATCCTATCATGATCATCTGGCTTGACTTGCTATCAAGTTTTCTTCTCAACTGATCATGCACATGTCTATGTGCTATGGATCCAAACACCTTCAGATGACTTAAGATAGGCTTGACAACATACCAATATTATTATGGTGTGATTCCTTCTAGATTCTTAGTCATACATCTGTTCAAGATGTATATTGCAGTCGACACAACTTTACCCCATAACTCATTAAGTAAGTGCTTACCTCTTAGCATACTCGTCGCCATGTTTATGATGGTTCTATTTTTCTTCTCCGTAGTTCTATTTTGTTGTGGAGTGTACGGTGGCACCACTTCATGGACAATCCCTTCTCTCACACATAAAATAGAAAAATCATTGGAAACATATTCTCCACCACCCTCAATTCTCATGGTTTTGAGCTTTCGACCACTCTGTCTCTCCACCATAGATTTAAACTTTGTGAATACCTCAAAATTATAAGTCTCATAATAACATTTATACACATATTTACTAATTTATGCTTTCCCTTATGGTTTAAGTTCTTTATCTCTAAAGTAATTTAAATGGCAAGTATTCCTACTTACTTTGTTTTATCCATATTTGCCATGATGTCCATTTATTAGAGGAGTCCTCAACACAAATATTTTTTTTATCTAATAATAAAACGTTAAGCCAAAGAAAAAATATATAACGTTAATGCATGTGACCAAATAAGTCACTAAAATCCAATCACATTACACAAAAATGTTACTTTTTGTTAAAACTCACATTGACTAACATAAGGAGTTTAGCTCATAGTGAGAAAAAGAATTACAACAATGTGGGATCATAAGCTTAAAATTTCTAAACAAAAATAAAAATAAAATATAAACCTAAAAGTGACACTTCTTCTACTTTCGGTCTTTAACTTGCAAGAGTCTAGTTGTGTCATGCTTAATTGTGCAATATCTTTCAAGAATGGTAGGGCATGAGATGCATCAAAATCTAATTCAACCTTCCCTTTTT
This sequence comes from Lathyrus oleraceus, assembly GCF_024323335.1. Lineage (NCBI taxonomy): Eukaryota > Viridiplantae > Streptophyta > Magnoliopsida > Fabales > Fabaceae > Lathyrus > Lathyrus oleraceus. The sequence goes on from NC_066582.1 coordinate 367,833,147, forward strand.
ATGATGGACTATTTTTATCTAAGTATTTTCAACTTCTGAACTTCTTTTCATTTCCTAACACATATCCTTTTATAGACTTCTTCAATATTTGATGTCTCAATACTTGTGTCTTTGATCCTTTTGATTATCCATTGATTAGGCCTAAGTGAAGCTAGCGGAAATATACCCGAACGTATCGCACGCTCGAACATACAACAGAGTCTCCATCGAACTTTATTTATTCCCGAAGGAAAGGGAAAACGTCGATAAAACCCAAGGGAAAGAGATATGATGGGTAAGGAAGTCGGTTATGCAAGGGGAATGTATTAGCCCCCCAAACATCCATGGCACTCCATGGGAACCGTTTTGATTGTTCTCGCTCGAATGGATATTATATCTAAAGTTTACTCGCAAAAGGATAAAGGAAAAGGAAAATAAATAAATAGAGTACTTTATGAGGACTGGGACCCTCATGCCTACGTATCCTCATAGTGCAATGAGGAATTCAGAGCTTCATAGTTCAAAGAACTAATGGTGGGAGGTGAAAATAATTGTGATCAAAGTATGGTCTAAACCAAAGGAGAATGTTGTTTGAACTCCAACAAGAGGTGAAATATGAACCCAAGAGAAAAACTAGCATAGACTAAGACGTGGAGGAAATTGGGCATACCCACAGTATTGTCTTACCGAAAAAGAATGAATTAAATGTCTAGGTATAAGCCAAACAACTCTTGGTTCACAGGCTGACAAAAGATGGAGCACAAAGGATAGTGTATTTGGCTCAAAGAAAAATTATATCATATGGAGTGAATGAAGGTAGAATATGCATGCATCATGGAGATGAACGGAATGAAGTGACCAAAGTCACAGAAAAGAAGGGTTTGGTAACAAGTGACTGAGGAGGTATAGTTTGAAACCAAAAGTATGGTATATTGGAATCCATAGTAAAAATGAAATTTATACCATATAGGGAAATTGGCATCATCCACAAGTGAGGGGTCTAAGACATGGTATCACTGTATGGTTGGGCCGAAAAAGGAGGAATTAAATGTCGGGGACAATCCAAACAACTCTAGGCACAAATGCGGACTTTTCACTAGGCGTCCTAAAAGGATATAAATGAAACTCCAAAGAAATTGTGTTTGATTTCAAAGAAACAATATGTCACTAGGATGAATAATTTATTATTGAAGGTAGGTAATGGATTATGAAAGATATGAGTGGTGCCCTAAGGCAGAGGGAGGAATAATTAAAAGTATGCTCGCCGAGGATCCGCGTCCTCGTGCCTACGTATTCTCACTGAGCAATGAGAAAATCAGAGCAATCGTAGTTCGTGGAACTATGAGAACAAAGGGAAGATGTGGAAGTGATGAACAATGTAACTTGTACTAACATAATGGTAATGTAGGAACTCATAAGGTAAACTGGCTTTGAACCCAAGAGTGAAAAGGTACAGACTAAGATATGGAGGAACAGAGCCATACCCACTGCATTGTCTTACCAAGAGAATGAGTTAGATGTTTGGGTATAATCTAAACGACTCTTGGTTCACAAGATGAACAAATGTCCTAAAAGGATGAGTATGAGGCTCACAAGAAAGTATCGGTGGATGAAAGGAAGAGTATATCACTTACTGGGGAACAAGTAGTTCAAGATCAAAGAAGAATAGTATCTTGGATCCATGAAGTAATAAACTTTGAACCGAAGAGCGAAAGAGGTAGTGACTAGGATGTGGAGGGACCTATGGATACCCACTCCTATCATAACCAAAAACAAAAGGAATTAAACGTTTGGGTACAAGCCAAACAACTCTTAGTTCACAAGGAAGACTTTTCATTAGGCGTCCTAAAAGGATGAACATGGAAACCAAGGAAAAGTGATATCTGATCTCAAAAATATGGTATTGATTGATGAATTAAGAATGATTGATTTATAAATAAGATAAATCATAGATAATCTGAATTCTCTTGCCTACGTATTCTCACTTGGCAATGAGAAAGTCAGAGCTTTCGTAGTTTAACTCACTAGAGCTTAAAGAAAGTGATGAAGGAGGAAAAAGGAGATGATTGATTAATTGAAAGAGTGGAATAGACTTGATAGTTATTGAATAAGAACCACATTAAAGTCTATGACTAAAGGTGGACACGATAAGCAATGGGCCAAACATCCCGCACCCAAAGATATGTAGAATGAGTGTACGAAAACTTCAGTCTCACCCCTTCTTTACTACTTAAGGCTCGTGGCATGTAATTCTCATCTTAACTTTCAAGTTACCGGAAGTGAACTTTTGTTGTTGTTTTTTGTAGTGATGAAGACCTTATCAATCGTTCAATTCGAATTGCACTAAAGTCTATGAATGAAGGTGAATATAATGTGCAACTAGGTCAAGCGTCCCATACCCAAAGATATTCAGAATGGGGGTAGGAATTCTCCAGTCCCATTCCTTCTCCATTGCTTAAGGCTCGTGTCGTACAACTTGAACCATGATTGATAAGTTGTTGATGAAGTCCTTTACTTTTTGCATCTCTTTATGAAGAGAGAGACACTTGTCAATCATATGATTTAAATTGTGCTAAAGTCTATGAATAGAGGTGAATACAATGAGCGTTTGGTCATTCGTCCCATACCCAAAGATATTCAAAATGGGGGTAGTAATTCTCCAGTCCTATTCCTTCTCTATTACTTAAGGCTCATGCAACATAATTCTAACTTTGATTTGACAAGCTCTTGAAGATGCCACATTTGATGTGCCTTGTATTATCTACTGCTTCATATGATTGAGGATGCCTTGATTGAAGATCTGACTTGTGGCTTCGAGCTCCACATCTTAGAGAAAAAAGTCTTATTAAGTGACCAAGAGTCTTTTGGTCACTCAATTTAGACCGTGAGATTATACAATATCAAAGGACTTAACTAATCAAAATTACTTTTGATCAATTTGAATCGTGGGTTAAGATTTAGTTTGAAAATTGGGTTATAACCTAATCTAATGGTTAGAATTAATCAAACTAATATAAGGGATCGTGTTATAGTTAGTCAATACTTGATTAGAAATCTATGTCAAAAAAGTTCCTAAGGGAACATGCAATTAAATGGTAAAAATGACAAAATAACCCCTAAGGGGTAAAATGGTCAATTCACAAAAATATCCAATCATGCTCACAAACTTATTTCTAATTAAATTCTAAATAGAACCTACAAATTGATTAAATCCTAAGATCTATTTTAACATAATGTTCAAGAATTAACTAAATTCTAAAATTAACTAAAATCTAATTATTTTCTAATTTCTAATCTAATTAAAACTATATCAAAAACCAGTTAGAAAATTATACAAAAATCTAATAAAGTCCTAAATTATAATTAAAATCTAAAGCCTAATTAAGCCTAATTAAAGTGCTAAACAATTACCAAAATGTAAGACCCCAATTTTGACCCTAAGATCCCTCATGCAATCTCATCATATGCATTAGCATTGAGATCATACCTTGGCATCCTCCTTACCCCTATTTCATTGGGTTTGTTTTGGTAGAGATCACCAAGCACCATGTGATTGTATCATACTTGTATATTTATATTTTACTAACCAAAAAACCAAAAATATGTCTTTGTATTTGCCTAACTATTTTGTAGGTAAGGCATGATCACCATTGATCTATCAAGTTCATATCTAGGGTTTAAGACCCTCATAGCTAAGAGAACAACCAAGGAATGATCCGCAATGTCTCTAAGCATCATATATGAGTCCCAACGATCTCTACATGTTATTTTGATCAAGTTTTCTTCAAGAGTTTAGAGTTAATTTGCCTTGGAAACCCTAGTTTGTCTGGGTATCTTGAGTAACTTCTTCAACAAGCTTACTCACCAATTGATCAAATTTCTTAAGGTACACTCCAAAATTCATCATCTTATGTATATATGATCTACCATTAGCCTAAAAAGTCAAGTTAATTGCAAGTTAGCAAGTTGGTTGATGGCGGTTGGCCAGATAAATTCATCTGATCAAAACTGGGTCTCCCTAGACCCTATCTCCTACAATTTTCACCATATGAAAATGATTCCAAAATCAAAGTTAGTCTAAATGACATTCCAAAACAACTTTCATGTTGAAGTCTAGAGCTAATTTTGCTTGGAAAGTCATTTTCTATGTTGAAACATTATAGGTCATTTTGTCTAAACCCTAATTTGAAAGTCAACTTCCCAAGGCCATAACTTGATAAATTTTTATGATATGAAAGATTTTCAAGTTTCACAATCAAATTCAAGATGTCTACTTCAACTTTGATGTTTGGAGTGAGAGCTAAATCAACTTTTTGAGCATGTGATATGAGGATACATTATAGGTCATTTTGGACCAATACCATTGAACAAGTGATTTTCCTCAACTTCAAAAATGTGTAACTCTCTCATTCTAAATCCAAATGATGTCAAATTAGTGACCATTTTTAATGTGTTTGAAATAGATACAACTTTGATGAAGACACCTTTCTCATTTGGAGCTCACATAAAAAGTTTAGTAAGGTGGAACATCTTGAAATTTCCAAACTTCCACCTCAAAATTCACCTTGATCCAAGTTCCAAATGGATAAGTGTTTAACATAAGAGTTGTTCCTCTTGTCTAAGATTTCCAAATAGTCCCAATTCATTCATTTTGGGCCACGTTTGCTAGGGCTGCACATGGTTTTAACAAGCCTGCATCATTGGTGGAAATCAAAGTTCAAATGATCACATAACATTTCCTTGCCATTCAAGCTTTATTCCAACCTCATTTCAGATGCATTTGGACCTAATTGGATTGCTTCATAGGCCTGTACACGCCCATGGAAGCTTGTGCGTGACATTGCCAAATTTGGAAGAAAATTCAAGTGTGCAAATAACACTTCCAAATGCTATAAATATGGACCCTCTGAGCTCATTTAAGAAGATCCTTGTGCACTAGCTTTGCCCCCTCTCTTCAAACCCTCACAATTCAAAGGAAAACCTGATAATTTTCACTTGAAAATTGAGTTTGAATCTCATTGTTTGGAGATTCAAAAACTCCAGGATCCAAAGCTTCTTTCCATTCCTAATCCACTTCTACAAGTCATTGGAGCAAGATCAAACAAGAATTGAAGCAAGGAAGAGCAAGTTATGCACAACATTGAAGGTATTTTCCATAAATTTTCTTCTCTTCGATTCTCACTCAATTATAATCAATTCTCTTGGATCTTTGGTTGTCTGAAGTCCTACCAATGTAGGCAAGAAGATTGAGTTGCTTTAAGGTCAAATCGAAGCAACTCAGTTGACACACCTCAAAATTCAACTCCTCGTATCTTGCTATATATTTGGAGTTAGTTAAAGTTGAGTTCAGATTCGTGCTCTACGCCATTTTTTCTTTCAGATCATGTCCTTCTTTTTCATTTATGGGATGGTGATGACTGAACTAGTAAGGCTAGGTTCGCCTGAGAAGGTGACTAGAGGTTTAACGTCGGTGATGCGTTGGCATGGTTCAAAGCCATTGATCCTTTTTAAATTGTTTTAATCTTGTGTGTTTTGATGAGGTTTTAGGAATTTGACAAACCATATTTAATTTAATGCATTATTTTTAGTATTTTTAAATTGAATAAATGTCAAATAATTGGGTTGAGCCATTTTGATTGTTTGTATAAGTTTGACTTGTGTTGTTGGGCCTTGGTCAAGGTTGATTTGACTTTGTCAAGTTAAGATCATTGGATTTAGGGGATTGATGGAATGTACATTCCATCCCCCAAAATGAATGAATGATCTTAATTTGGTAAAAGTCCTCCTTTGTCCAATTTGAGTTTTGATCCATTCCCCTCCCTCTTCGTCTTATTCCCCTTCTTTATGCATTCATATCACGGACCTATGATATCTCTATATCCTAAGGCTAGTTGATTGAAAAATCAACATAAGTATGGATGAGATTAAGTCACCACTTTTGCATATTCTTTTTGTGTGTGATATGTTTCATGAGCATAGTCCATTATATTATGTCTCTAACATGCATTAACACCAAGATTCTATTGCCCGACCTCAAATAGTTTTGACTTCTACATAAGTCCAATTACGATTGCTTAACATAGCGCTAAATTTTTTATACAAAAGGCATAGCATTCTAGTTAGTGAGATTGTAAGTCTCCCCTCTTTCATGGTATTATGTGGAAACTTGGCCTTTTTTCCTTCCTTTGGAAGATGTCTTGGTTCAAGGATCCATGCTTGTGATAAGTGGGTTGAGTGTTCTCCAAAGAATGACTTAAAATAAAAAACAAAAGCAATACTAACTTCTAACTAATTAACAACTAACATTTAATTTCAAGTCATTTACTTTAATGCACTTTATTTTTAAGCCTTATTCATTTGTCATTGTTAATACCATTCTAATTGTTTATGTTAATGTCATTTTCACTTTGTCCATTTGGACCATATTTTGTGATTTATTTTGCTTGTGTATATTGTGCTTGTTTGTGTGGTCTTTGACCATTAATGTACATAATAAAAACCAAAACCATAAAAAACATCATGTGTGGATTGTCGGTTGTTATGAGACAATTGGACTTAGAATTTAGGCAACACTCCCTATGCAAAGGACTTGGCCAATGCCAACTTTCATGTAACCAAGAGTTTATAATCTGAAATTTCATCTGATACATCATTGAAGATCCATTTGAGTTCATCTGCAACATGATCCTTGTGAAGCTGTTATTTTGAACATGTGACTTATGACATTGTGGAATTCATCTGCTACATGTGCAAATTTGAAGAAGATCATGGAGTTGCTAAGCTTGGATGTGGCTATCTTTATTTGATGCCTTACTCTTCAAGTTAATATTGTGTGCATTGTTTATTGCTTGATTCTAATGTCCAAGGGAATTTGGGTTTCTATATGACATTCTTGTCTATTGGACTGCAGCCTATTGGTCAGATCTTTTCAACTCTTAACTTTTAAATTTATGCTTAGAATTAGTCTCTTCATCTCCTCCACACTTCTTTAATTTCAAAATTTCTCCCTCCTTTTAAAAACTTCTTTGTTTGTATTTGTTTTTTTCTAAACTTAGGTCATTCTGCAAACTAGAAACTTTTGCCTTATGCCATTGCATTTTAAACTTCTTTTCTTAAATAAACATGTAAATAAATTTAACTATACTTGACTTAAAGACTTCAAAAGCCAAAAAGAACTAACTAATTCAAACCATTTTTTTAGGCCTTTGTGCCTTTCAAAACCTAATTTTTGTTAAAAGCAAAGCATCCACTTTAAAATTTGTATCACGAACTACGAGGTTTTGATCCCTCATTTTTATGTTGGTACGTAGGCACAAGTCTGAAGGTCTTGTCAAACACAAAAATATAATTAATGAATTATTTTTTCATCCCCCCATTCTATTTGCTTGCAAACATCATTTGTACAAAATACATATGCACACAAGAAAGGGCTCCCTAGGAGTACCTAGGACACTTTGGGTGATAACACCTTCCCTCTGTATAAACAACCCCCTTACCTGTAATCTCTGGCATTTTATTAGTTTTGATTTGAAAACTTCTTATCTTTTAGTTTTTTTCGTACTTTTCCCTTTTCCCTTGGAAATAATAAAAGTGCGGTGGCGACTCTTGTTATTTGATGTCTTGCTTATCCATAGCTTGATGATCATGAATCTACCGCTACAGAAATTAAGTGGCGACTCTACTGGGGAGTAGTCTCCAGTGGGTTTAGCCTATTTTTTGTGTGTATATAATTGTATGTTTGATGCATGAATATTTGTTTGTGTGATATAATCTACTTGTTGTGCTTGGTGATCTCTAAGTGGTAAGATAAGTTCTAACCCGAACTTTAGTGCAATTAAGATAGGAGGATGGTATAGTCATGTTCGACTTGTGTGGAGTAGTCCTTAACAAGTTGGCTTGAGATCCATCTGCTAAGTGGAGACCCTTTTGGATTTGGAAATGTCACACAAGTATTTATGGTTAGGCATTACTATCTCTAAATTGGGGTCCGAGAAGCTGAGGATCGTAGAATATTTAACCCCTCTTGGCCTATTTAGGACGTAGTGCGGAGACTGTTCAAGTGTAGACTTGATAACAGTTGTTACACGATACTACACTCAGACAAGTTTCTCTTGAGAATATTATGGGTCGATGAGTCAGTCATCTTAACCTGTAATATCTGATAGATGGAATTAAGACTCTGGGAACTTTTTAGAACATGATCTACAGGTTTTATCCTTAGTACACTCCTTTGGGATGATTCTTACCCAGACTCCATGCTCGTGACTCACAAAAAACTCTTGATTTTTGGTTGATCCAATCAAGTCTTGTCAATATCAATGGAACTTGGGTGTTGATAAGGTGAAAACCATAATCCACCAAAATGGATGATTGATCTTGACAATGACTTGATTCATCCCTTGACCTTTGTTTGTTTGCCTTGTGTGTGATCCTTTATTTGTGACTGTTGCATTCATGCATTCATGCGCATCATAACATTGATCACACGAAAATTTCAAGGAACTGAGGTGTTATTTACAAATATTTTCAGACCATGGATTATGGACGAAGGAACACTAAGAAGTACAGTTTCAGATGTCCCAACTTGAAAGATTTAAGGAAGCTAGCATCTTTTGTATTAGATCCCTTGGATTTCAAGCGACGTCATGGGAAGCTTCTATCTATCTTGTCTGCTGATGTGGTTGAAGGACTTTTGAGTGTATTGGTGCAGTTCTATGATCCTCTCTACCGTTGCTTCACTTTTCCTGATTATCAGCTTGTGCCTATGTTGGAGGAGTATGCCCATCTCTTGGGAATACCTATTTCTAACAAAGTTCCATTTAGTGGATTGGAAGAGATTCCCAAATCTCATATTATAGTTGAAGCTCTTCACTTGAAGAAGTCTGAGATAGAGACTCATTGGGCGAAGAAAGGAGGATTGTTTGGATTGCCATCTGATTTCCTCATCAAGGAAGCTATTGCCTTTGTTCAAGCCGGTAGTGTGGACGCTTTTGAAGCTATATTTGTGTTGCTCATCTATGGATTAGTTATGTTTCCTAACATTGACGACTTTGTTGATGTTAACACCATTAGAACTTTCTTGATTGGGAATCATGTGCCTACTCTGTTAGGGGATATGTACTTATCTTTGCATTTGAGGAATTCTAAGGGAGGTGGAACGATTGTGTGTTGTGTTCCTCTTCTGCACAAGTGGTTTATTTTGCACTTACCTCAGACACTTGCTTTTGTGGAGAACAAACAATGTCTACGGTGGTCTCAGAGACTTGTGTCTCTCACTAATGATGATATAGTTTGGTATGATCCTTCTTTGAGCAGTTTGGAGATTATTGATAGTTGTGGTGAATTCTCTAATATGCCTCTCATTGGTACACAAGGAGGAATCAACTACAACCCTGCTTTGGCTTGTTGTCAACTTGGGTTCCCCTTGAGAGACAAACCTAATAACATGTTGTTAGAAGGTCTTTTCTATCAAGAGGGTAAAGATACCCAACATTTAATGCAGAAGATTGTGCATGCTTGGCATAATGTGCATAGGAAAGGAAGATTTGAGCTCGGTCCGCGCAATTGTGTAGCTTTGGAAGCTTACACTACTTGGGTGAAGAAGAGAACTTTGGAGTTGAAGATGCCTTATCCTTGTGAAAGACCTATGTCTATGGTTGTGGTTAAGCCATTAGCTCTCCCTAACCAAGAAGTAGAGGAGTTGGAAGACGCGCTCACCAAGATAAAGAGAGATAAGGATATGTAGGAAGAGCGTTTCCATGATTTGAGCAAAAAGCATGAGGAGTTGCAGCTTGAGTCTAAGGACAAAGACACATTTATTGAGCTACTTGAAGATCGAGTGGCGAAGAGACATAGAGAGTCGGAGGTTTCATCTTCCTCTAGCATGCCTCAGCCTTCTGTTGCTTGGAAGAAGATTGTTGATCAGCTTATCCTCGAGAAGACTCAGATGAAGGCTTCTTTTGAAACCGAGATTCGACGCATTCGAAGGAAGTACGCACCTACAGCCAGATCTTCTGACATTGTTAGGGGTCCTTAGGATGACTAGTCTCCTTTTCTCTTGTATTTTTCATTTGGTTTCTGAAATTGTACTCAGTGTAATCCTTCCAATTATATAAATAAAAGAGATTTTTTTTGGTCATATCAAATTGTTGCAATTACTGTTGTATGTATATATATATATATATATATATATATATATATATATATATATATATATATATATATATATATATATATATATATATATATATATTTGCAAATAATATAAAGTTCCTTGAAAATAAAAACAATCAAGCATTGCACTTCATGTATCATTTGCATAAACAGGTTTCTCTTTCGCCAGATGTCTCATTGGTGTTTCTTCTGTGCTTTAGCCAAGCTGACTCATCGGTACAATACTCGCGCCAATCACTCCAGAATCATGGAACATCTTGAGCAAGATAATAGAGACCTGAAAGAGGAGATCGCCCGTCTGACTGCCATGATGGAGTCAGTTTTAGCCGCGTAGAGCTAGTCTTCTCCAACACCTGTAACTCCTTCTCAAAGGACTGTCATTTCAGAAATGGCTACCTCTATTGTTCCCGCAACTACTGCTCATTTTGCGCCTGCTATGCCTGCTGGATTCCCGTGGGGAATGCCGCCAAACTTCATGCCTGAAGGTTTTGCACCTACATTTGCTTCTATGTCTGAAATTCTAGTTAGCAGACTTTCGATGTCACAAGGGTTGTTATGACATCCAATTCTGTGCAGACAAGAATTATGCAAAACTTAAAGTATAAGTGCAATAAATAACACAAGTAATTGTTTACCCAGTTCGGTCCAATATGACCTACGTCTGGGGGCTACCAAGCCAGGGAGGAAATCCACTATTAGTAGTATTAATTCAGACCTTAAACCAACTGTTTAACCCTATCACTTAATACCTACCCAATGCAATTTCAATCTTACACTAAGATCAGAGTTCCTACTCACTCCCCCTCAATCACCTCAGTGATTACAACCTTTAATCAATATTAAAGACAATTATGAAGTCACACTTCAAACAACTCTTGATTGTGCTTAACAGCTTTAATCAAGATACACAACACTCACGCTTAAAAGCTTAGAGTGACACAACACTTACAACTCAACGATCACCCTATACCAATGCTATCATCTACGTGATAATAGCTTGGCTTACAAGATACGTCTAATACAAGACACACAAAATACAACAGTGAAGTATGATGGACACACAAAATCTTCACGCCTAAAAACCCTAGTTCTGAATGAAGGATTGCCATCCTTTTATATTGCAGCACTTGGGCCTTGTACTTGTATTTTCCTGAAATTAAGGTCACGCGAGTTCCCCTAAATTCCACATCTAGGTTGCTAACAAATAGGCTATTTGTTAGGTTCATTAATTGTAGCTTGGTTGTTGATTTCCTGGATTTTCTCTCAGCTTTTGAATCCCTGAAGAATAGCCTGAGAAAAATGCTGAAACAGAAAAACTAAACAACCTACAATATAGCATACACTGTCAGGAATGAAAGTCACAACATTCAGTTTGACATCCAAGTTCAGGACCATATGCTAAGTCTGTTTTTCCTGAAAACAGACAGTACAAATTTGCTGAACTGTACAGGACCAATCTGTCCATTCTACAGTAACAGCTTACATTAATAAATGTCAAAGCATCCAATTTGACATTTACACATTTAGCCTTATGTCAGTTCTGTTATCCTCTTGAAGAACAGACTGAGATACATACTGAAGTGTAGCTGAAAACCACTCTGCCTATTGTTCAGTATATGCTGTCAATGATGAATGTCATAACATCCGGTTTGACATTCAGACAGTAGGCCTTATGCCAGGTCTGGTATTTCCTTGATAACCAGACTGAACATAAATACTGAGTTCTAACAGAACACCAACTGTTCTATTCCTCAGTATCTGTTGACAGGGATGAATGTCACAACATCCAATTTGACATTCAGTAAATCCTGTATTAGCTAATCCTGCAGTATACTACTCAAGTATGTCATGACATCAGTCAAGACATCAGAGTACAGCTAGATATTCTAACCTACAATGCAGTCACACAAACACCTCCACAACATGTCATGACATCAGTCAAGACATTAGAATCCAGCTAGTGTTTTACCATACAATGCAGCCAATTAAACACCTACAAACTCCCCCTTTGGCAAATTTTTGGCTAAAACACTTTGGTCTCACAACAGAGTCCATAGCAGCGGAAATCACACATCTAGCAGGAAATTAACCTAGCTAATACACTCAGAGTAGCAGCACACTCACACATACTCACTCTCATAGAAGTGGAACATCAGCTGCAGAGTAGAGGATCTTGAATCTGTCTTGAATATCTGTTTTAACAAAACACATCTGTTGTCCTGGGGGCATCACAGGTATTACTCCCCCTTTTTGTCAAAAATATTGCCAAAGCAACACTTTAAATTACAGACCAACATAACATAAACAGAATTACACACACAAATGACAGAATTACAGACTTGGTTTTACTTCACAGTTTCAACCAAGTCAACACCCACTTGATCTTGCTTCACAACTTTGATCAAGTAGTCACACACTCTTGCTTTACAGTAGGTACCACCATATCAGATGCCATGACTTTGTGTCTGACATCCAGAACCACTCCTGTATGAACATTGTCCTTGAACTCCTGCAGGTGCATAGGCTGCCTCAAGTTAGGATATCTCCTTAACCTCTTGTTGCTTGTTGCAAGTGACATAGCTATGATCTGTTGACCAATCGGAGCACACTTCCAATTATTTAATAGGCAGAGATATTAAACAATACATCCCAAACATCATTGGTTGCTATAAGTTCTCAGAGAGACATATTCCCAGTTTGCCCCTTAAGTTTTCAAACTGAGTAGCATCCAGAGCCTTTGTAAATATGTCAGCCAGTTGGAGTTCAGTGGCTACATGTTCCAAGGTAATCACTTTGTCTTCCACCAGATCTCTGATGAAGTGATGTCTAATGTCAATATGTTTGGTCCTGCTGTGTTGGATGGGATTCTTGGAAATATTGATGGCACTGAGATTATCACAGAACAATGTCATGACATTTTGAGAGACATTGTACTCAGTGAGCACCTATTTCATCCAAACCAATTGGGAACAACTGCTTCCAGCAGCTATGTATTCAGCCTCTGCAGTGGACAGAGATACACAATTCTGCTTCTTGCTGAACCATGATATGAGATTGTTTCCCAAGAAGAAACATCCTCCTGATGTGCTTTTTCTGTCATCAGCACTGCCAGCCCAGTCAGCATCACAGTACCCAGATAGGACAGGCTCAGAACCATGTGAGTACAACATCCCATAATCACAAGTCCCATTGATGTACTTGAGAATCCTCTTGACTTGATTCAAGTGGCTCACTTTGGGCTCTGCTTGGCATCTAGCACACACTCCAACTGCATAGGAAATGTCAGGTCTACTTGCAGTTAGGTATAGAAGACTGCCTATCATGCTTCTATACAAACATTGATCAACACTGGGCCCTCCATCATCTTTGGTTAACTTTAGATGAGTAGGTGCAGGAGTTCTCTTGTGCCTAGCATTATCCATACCAAACTTCTTAACTATGTTTTTGGCATACTTGCTTTGGGAGAGAAACATAGAATCCTCCATTTGGTTGACTTGCATTCCAAGAAAATAAGTCAGTTCCCCAACTAGACTCATTTCAAACTCAGATTGCATTTGGTGAACAAAATGTTTTACCATTTGCTCTGACATTCCACCAAAAACTATATCATCCACATAGATTTCAGCAATCATGATTTTGCCGTCTTCATCCTTCACAAACAAGGTCTTATCTATCCCACCTTTTCTGTATCCATTTGAGGTCAGAAATGCAGTCAACCTTTCATACCACGCTCTAGGTGCTTGCTTCAACCCATACAAGGCTTTCCTCAACTTGTACACATGCTTAGGTTGGTTAGGATCACAGAACCCTTTCGGTTGTTCCACATAGACTTCTTCATTTAAGTAGCCGTTTAAGAATGCACTCTTCACATCCATTTGGAACAGTTTGAACTTCAGAATGCATGCTACACCTAACAACAATCTGATGGACTTAAGCCTAGCAACGGGTGCAAATGTCTCATCAAAATCAACCCCTTCAACTTGAGTATATCCTTGAGCTACAAGCCTTGCTTTATTCCTAGTAATTACTCCTTTCTCATCATACTTGTTTTTGTAGATCCACTTGGTACCAATGATGTTAGTCCCTTCAGGTCGTGGAACTAGCTCCCATATTTCATTCCTTTTAAACTGCTCATGTTCATCTTGCATGGCATTGATCCAATATTCGTCAGTCAGGGCTTCTTTCACATTCTTTGGTTCAACCTTGGATACAAAACAGGAGTTTGAGCTAATTCCCCTTGACCTGGTAGTCACACCACTATTGGGATCCCTTATGATAAGATCCTTAGGGTGGTCTTTCTGAATTCTGATAGATGGCATTTTGGTGGGTGCATCTACCTCATATTCAGGAGGAGGTTCCTGTACTACTTCATACTTGACTGGAATGTCTGTTGAAGTATCAAGGAATGTTCCAACATCCTCTATGACATCGATTCCTTCCTCTTTATCATCCACAATAACATTTATGGATTCCATCAGGACATTGGTCCTGTAGTTGAACACTCTGTACGCTCTGCTGTTAGTTGAGTATCCTAGGAATATACCCTCATCACTTTTGGGATCCATTTTCCTTCTCTGTTCACGATCTGTGAGAATGTAGCATTTACTTCCAAAGATATGAAAGTACTTAACAGTGGGTTTTCTGCCTTTCCATATTTCATACAAAGTGGAGGAGGTTCCTTTTCTCAAGGTGACTCTATTGTGAACATAGCAAGCGGTATTCATAGCTTCAGCCCAAAAGTGCATAGGAGCTTCTTTGCATGAATCATAGCTCTGGCAGATTCTTGAATAGTTATATTTTTCCTTTCAACTATCCCATTCTGCTGAGGAGTTATAGGAGAGGAGAACTCATGACTTATTCCTTCAGACGAGCAGAACTCATCAAACTTGGAATTTTTGAACTCCGTACCATGATCACTCCTAATTCGGACAACACAATTGTCCTTTTCCCTTTGAAGTCTGATGCACAGGTCTTTGAAGACATCAAATGTATCTGACTTCTCTCTGATGAAGCTTATCCACGTGTATCTGGAATGGTCATCAACCACCACGTATGCATATCTCTTTCCACCCAGACTTTCAACCTGCATAGGTCTCATTAAGTCCATGTGCAACAGTTCCAGAACTCTGGAAGTTGTAGGATGTCCCAGCTTCGGATGTGACATCTTGGTTTGCTTGCCCACCTGGCATTCTCCACAGACTCTTCCTTCATCAATAAGCAGCTTTGGGATTCCTCTGACTGCTTCCTTGGATATGATCTTCTTCATTCCCCGTAAGTGGAGATGTCCAAGGCGTCTATGCCACAGCTTCACCTCCTGTTCTTCCTTAGCTGAGGAGCAGATTGTGGAGAAGTTTGAGACTTTAGGTTCCCACAGATAACAGTTATCTTTGGATCTGGATCCTCTCATAACTTCCTGATTGTCTCCATTTGTCACAATACATAGCTCCTTAGTGAACTGAACATAGAACCCTTGATCACACAACTGGCTTATGCTGATGAGGTTTGCAGTTAGTCCTCTTACTAACAGCACATTATTCAATTCTGGAACTCCAGAGCAGTCCAGCTTACCCACACCTTTATTTTTCCTTTAGCACCATCACCAAAGGTCACATAGCTGGTAGTGTGAGGTTGTATATCCACCAATAGATTCTCCATACCAGTCATATGTCTTGAGCAGCCACTGTCAAAGTACCAGTCTTCTCTGGTAGATGCCCTTAGAGTTGTATGAGCTAACCTAGCATACCATTGTCGCTTCTTGATGGGGACATTATGCCTATATGTCTTATGCTTAGGTCTGTCATGAGGGGCTTGGTTAGGATAACCATGAAGCCTGTAGCAGAAGGCTTTTATATGGACAAGCCTACCACAGTGGTGACATCTCCATTGCTGGAATTTCCTCTTCTGATGATTACTCATCCTGGTTCCCTGATGTTGAGACATTGGGTGTGACCTTCGCTTGAATTTCTGAACTTTAGCCTTTGAGCGTTTGAGTTCAACTGAGGATTTTTTCACAAATCCTAAACCAAACATGGTTCCAGACTTATGTCCCACCTTTAGGATCTCTTCCAAGGTGTCAGTTCCTTTATTCAACATTCTGATGGATTTAGTCATCTGCTCTAGCTTAGATGTCAGCACAAATATCTCACCATTCAGACCATCTATGACTTTCAGTTGCTTTTTATTATCAGCTTCCAGCTCCTTGATGCGCTTCTTCTGCTTTTCTCCTTGAACACGGACTTCTGTACTGGTGACACATAGCTCCTTATATGATGTAGCAAGTTCATCAAGGGTCAGATCATCTGCACTTGAATCATTATCAGTGACACAAACACTAGTTAGTTCAGTGACATGTTTAGCAGATTCTCCTTAAGATTCACTCTCAGAATCTCCCTCAGACCATGTGACAGCTAGCCCCTTCTTTTGCATCTTGAGGTAGGTAGGGCATTCAGCTCTAATGTGTCCATAACCCTCACATCCATGACATTGGATTCCCTTGCCTTGGTTGAACTTTTCTTCAGAAGTTGATCTTTTCCTTATGTCAGACGGGATGTTCTTGACATTTGGTCTACCTCTTTGATCAATCTTCTTCATGAACTTGTTGAACTGTCTCCCAAGCATGGTTATGGCTTCTGATATGCTTTCATCACCTCCAGTATATCCAGCTTCTGACTCCTCTTCAGTATTTGATACAAAAGTTATGCTTTTGTTCTTCTTTTCAACATTCTCACACAAGCCCATTTCAAAGGTTTGGAGAGAACCAATGAGCTCATCCACTTTCATCTTGCAGATCTCCTGAGCCTCTTCTATAGCAGTGACCTTCATTGCAAATCTCTTAGGTAAAGACCTGAGAATCTTTCTTACAAGTTTCTCTTCAGCCATTTTCTCACCTAAGCCACCAGAGGTGTTGGCAATTTCAAGAATATTCATGTGAAAGTCATGAATAGTCTCATCCTCTTTCATCCTCAGATTTTCAAACTTAGTGGTCAGCATCTGAAGTTTAGACATCTTCACCTTGGAGGTACCTTCATGAGTTACCTTGAGGGTATCCCACACTTCCTTGGCCAGCTCACAGTGGTGCACTAGTCTGAAGATGTTCTTACTTATTTCATTGAACAATGCATTCAAGGCCTTAGAATTTCCAAGGGCTAATGCCTCTTGCTCCTTGTCCTACTCTTCTTCAGAGATCTGCACACTGACTCCATCGTCACCTGTCTTCATTGGATCTTCCCATCCTTTGTTGACAGCTCTCCAGACTTTGCTATCTAGAGACCTTAAGAAGGCTATCATACGAGGCTTTCAGTCATCATAGTTAGAACCATCCAGCATGGGTGGTCTATTTGAGTGTCCTACATCCTTGTCCATGGTACTAGAAAGTAACTTCCCTAGATCTCACCCAGAACTCAACAGGCAGGGTGCCTGCTCTAATGCCAATTGAAATTCTAGTTAACAGACTTTCAATGTCACAAGGGTTGTTATGACATCCAATTCTGCGCAGACAAGAATTATGCAGAACTTAAAGTGTAAGTGCAGTAAATAACACAAGTAATTGTTTACCCAGTTCGGTCCAACATGACCTACGTCTGGGGGCTACCAAGCCAGGGAGGAAATCCACTATTAGTAGTATTAATTCAGACCTTAAACCAACTGTTTAACCCTATCACTTAATACCTACCTAATGCAATTTCAATCTTACACTAAGATCAGAGTTCCTATTCACTCCCCCTCAATCACCTCAGTGATTACAACCTTTAATCAATATTAAAGATAATTATGAAGTCACACTTCAAACAACTCTTGATTGTGCTTAACAACTTTAATCAAGATACACAACACTCACGCTTAAAAGCTTAGAGTGACACAACACTTACAACTCAATGAACACCCTATACCAATGCAATCATCTACGTGATAATAGCTTGGCTTACAAGATACGTCTAATACAAGACACACAAAATACAGCAGTGAGATATGATGGACACACAAAATCTTCACGCCTAAAAACCCTAGTTCTGAATGAAGGATTGCCATCCTTTTATATTGCAGCACTTGGGCCTTGTACTTGTATTTTCCTGAAATTAAGGTCACGCGAGTTCCCCTAAATTCCACATCTAGGTTGCTAACAAATAGGCTATTTGTTAGGTTCATTAATTGTAGCTTGGTTGTTGATTTCCTGGATTTTCTCTCAGCTTTTGAATCCCTGAAGAATAGCTTGAGAAAAATGATGAAACAGAAAAACTAAACAACCTACAGTATAGCATACGCTGTCGGGAATGAAAGTCACAACATTCAGTTTGACATCCAAGTTCAGGACCATATGCTAAGTCTGTTTTTCCTGAAAACAGACAATACAAATTTGTTGAACTGTACAGGACCAATCTGTCCATTCTACAGTAACAACTTACATTAATAAATGTCAAAGCATCCAATTTGACATTTACACATTTAGCCTTATGTCAGTTCTGTTATCCTCCTGAAGAACAGACTGAGATACATACTGAAGTGTAGCAGAAAACCACTCTGCCTATTGTTCAGTATATGCTGTCAATGATGAATGTCATAACATCCGGTTTGACATTCAGACAGTAGGCCTTATGCCAGGTCTGGTATTTCCTTGATAACCAGACTGAACATAAATACTGAGTTCTAACAGAACACCAACTGTTCTATTCCTCAGTATCTGCTGACAGGGATGAATGTCACAACATCCAATTTGACATTCAGTAAATACTGTATTAGCTAATCCTGCAGTATACTACTCAAGTATGTCATGACATCAGTCAAGACATCAGAGTACAGCTAGATATTTTAACCTACAATGCAGTCACACAAACACCTCCACAGCATGTCATGACATCAGTCAAGACATTAGAATCCAGCTAGTGTTTTACCATACAATGCAGCCAATTAAACACCTACAATGTCGGCATCTAGCCCGGTCATGTCTATGCCACCGCCGGTAGTGCATACCTTGCCTCGTGTGAAAGACACCATTTATCATTCCGAGCCATCTGAGGGCCCAGATGTATATGAGAAAATGGATGAAATAAAAGATCAATTTCTTGAGCTGCGCAAGGTGTTGAAAACATTGAGAGGTAAGAACCTTTTTGGGAAGAGTGCTGCTGAATTATGTTTGGTGCCGAATGTGAAGATTCCAGTGAAGTTCAAAGTCCCTGACTTTGAAAAATACAAAGGGAACACATGTCCGCTCAGTCATTTGGTGATGTATGTCCGCAAAATGTTTACCCAAATAGACAATGATCAATTGTTAATCCACTACTTTCAAGACAGTCTGATCGGCACTGCGCTAAGATGGTATATGGGGTTGGATAGTGCGAGCATCCGCACTTTCAACAATTTGGGAGAAACATTTGTAAGCAGTACAAGTACAACGTTGATATGGCTCCCGACCGAGATCAGTTGAGATCGCTGTCTCAGAAGGACAAGGAAACGTTTAAGGAGTATGCGCAGAGGTGGAGAGAGCTTGTTGGTCAAATCAACCCTCCTTTAGAGGAAAAGGAGATGACCAAGATTTTTCTGAAGACCCTTAGCTCATTTTATTATGAGAGGATGATCGCAAGTTCCCCCAGTGACTTTACAGAAATGGTAAACATGGGGGTGAGGCTAGAAGAAGGTGTCTGAGAAGGACGATTGTCAAAGGAGGAGGTATCATCCATCAAGAGATACAACAACAATTTCAATAAGAAGAAAGACAATGAAGCCAACACAATAACTAGTGGGAGGCAGAGAAGGCCTCAGATTAGAAGAAGTCAACCACCCCGTCAACATCATCATCAAGTATCTTCAGTAATTCCCGTTTTTCAACTAGTCAATCAGTACCAGTTCAACAACAACGTCAACAACAATAACAACAAACACAACAACGAACAAACACCTACAACAACAATACCAACAATCATCAACAACAAACTTTTGAGAGGAAGGTCTCTTTTGACCCGATTCCTATGACATATGCAGAACTCTAGCCATCATTGGTTCTCAACAACCTACTCCAACTGAGAAATCCGCCGCAAATACCTGAACCACTTCCATGGTGGTACAAACCAGAACTCCACTGTGCTTTTCATTAAGGAGCCCCCGGAGATGACATTGAGAACTGCTACCCTCTCAAATATGAAGTCCAGAAGCTAGTAAAAAGTGGAATGGTGTCTTTTGAGGACCGCGCACCCAACGTAAAAGCTAACCCACTGCCCGCTCATGGAAATTCATCTGTCAACATGGTAGATGGTTGCCCTGGGGAGTTCAAAGTGTTTGATGTTTGTTTTATTCGAAGGTCCTTGGTGACGATGCACAAGGACATTTGCTTGGTTAGTGATTGTGAGCATGACCATGATGGTTGTGCTATCTGCAGTGTTAATTCAAGAGGTTGTGAGATTTTGAAAAGAGACATCCAGTGGTTGATGAATGAGGGTATGATTCAGATTGTTCAATCCTGACAAATAGATGATGATGTCAATGTAATTGTTCCTGTGTTTAAGAATCCCGAGAGAGTGGTGATTCAGTATGATAGTAGCAACAATAACAGTATCAGCCAAAGATCGATATCATCGTTGGTCATACGGTTGGGGGGTCTAGTATCGTACGCATCCGATAAGGCTGTTCCTTATCAGTATAATGCAACTATGGTGAAGGATGGTCAAGAGGTTCCATTACCTACAACCAATTATGTCGTGAGCAATGTTGATGTTACCAAGGTGACCCGCAGTGGCCGAGTGTTTGGGCCAGTGTTCCCAAAAGATGTGGAAGATTCAACAACCAATAAGAAAGTGGAAGTGCCTGCAGCAGATCCAGTTAGTGCTTCAAAGCATCAGTCTGGTGAATCCAGTAATTTGAAGACTAATGATGATGATGAGATGCTCCGGTTAATAAAAGAAAAGTGAGTTTAATATGGTGGAGCAGCTGCTCCAAACCCCCTCAAAAATTTTAGTACTATCTCTGCTTATGAATTCAGAAGCGCACAGAGAAGCATTGCAAAGAGTTCTAGAGCAAGCGTTCGTGATGATGTTACGGTGGATCAGTTTGATCATATTATGGAAAACATCACTTCCTGTAACAATCTCAGTTTCTGTGATGACGAACTCCTTGAGGAGGGTAGGAATCATAACTTCGCTTTGTATATCTCGATGAATTGCAAAGATAAAGCTTTATCCAATGTGCTTATTGACACCATATCTTCGTTGAATATGCTTCCGAAGTCAACATTATCAAAACTGTCATGTCAAGGAGCGCCTATGAGGTATAATGGCGTAATCGTCAAAGCTTTTGACGGTTCACGCAAAACAGTGATAGGTGAAGTGGACCTTCCAATGAAGATATGTCCGAGTGATTTCCAAATTAATTTCCATGTAATGGATATCCACTCGGCCTACAATTTTCTATTGGGAAGGCCATGGATCCACAAGGCGGGAGTTGTTACCTCCACGTTGCATCAGAAACTCAAATTTGTCAAGAATGGGAAATTAGTCATTGTTGGCGGGGAAAAAGCCCTGTTGGTTAGCCACCTGTCATCTTTCTCTTATGTTGAAGTTGAGGATGAGGTTGGAACTCCGTTCTAAGACTTGTCTATTTCTGTTGAAAAGAGAGTTGGGGCACCTATGTCCTTATTGAAAGATGCAAGGAAGATTGTTGAAGAGGGAATTGTTGATCAGTGGGGGCGAGTGGTAGAGGTCACCAATAATAAAAACAGAACCGGTCTAGGTTTTCAGCAAGGATCGTCGGTTGCTAGATCAGAGGATATCCAACCCAACTTCCATAGCGGAGGGTTCATTCATGGCAATGAACAACATTTAGTTATTGTGCTAGAGGATGACAAAGAGGAAGATTGCAACAATTTTGTGACGCATGGAAATGCTTGCGACAATTGGACTGCTGTTGATATTCCTGTTATTATGCATCGATCTAAATAATTGCTCTTATTTGTTTTAAAAGTCCTTCTCCTATGCCTAAGGGAGAAGTGAACATTGTTGGGCATTTTCAAATTTGATCATCAATAAAACTAATTCTATTCATCCACATCTATGATGTTTTGTTTTTACTTTTTGCTTTATTCTAAAAATGGTAATCACAAGAAAACATAAATAAATAAATAAACTTGTCCATATGCATAATATTTGGTCACAAATCACTTCTCTAAAATCAAAATATCAAATCATTATGCAGGTTGGTTTCTAACCCCATTGAATACAATGATCCTTCTCCTTCTCCAAATTTTGAATTCCCTACATTTGAGGATGAAGAGGAAAGTGATAAAGAAGTGAGTGATGAATTGTCTCGTCTTCTTGAGCATGAAGGAAAAGTCATTCAGCCATTTGAAGAGCAGATTGAGTTAGTCAACTTGGGTTCCGAGGATGATGTGAAGGAAGTCAAGATTGGGTCTCGATTGTGTCCGGATGTTAAGAATGGGTTGACTGACCTTCTTCGAGAGTATTCAGATGTGTTTGCTTGGTCCTATCAAGATATGCCTATTTTGGATTCTGAGATAGTGGAGCATAGATTATCGTTGAAGCCAGAATTCCCGCCAGTCAAGCAAAAATTGAGAAGAACGCATCCTGATATGGAAGTGAAGATTAAAGAAGAATTGCAGAAGTGGATTGATGATGGTTTCCTTGTGACCGTCGAATATCCATAATGGGTGGCCAATATTGTGTCTGTTCTGAAGAAAGATGGAAAAGTCCGCATGTGCGTTCATTATAGAGATTTGAATAAAGCCAGTCCGAAAGATGATTTCTCTCTGTCACACATTGATATGTTGGTAGACAATATTGCTAAATTCAAAGTCTTTTTGGTTATGGACGGATTTTCTGGATATAATCAGATCAAGATGGCACCCGAAGATATGGATAAGACCACATTCATTACACCTTGGGGAACATTCTGTTATAGAGTGATGCCTTTTGGTTTGAAGAATGTTGGTGCAACTTACCAAAGAGTAATGACTACTCTTTTTCATCATATGATGCATAAAGAGATTGAAGTTTATGTCGATGACATGATTGCTAAATCAATTGATAAAGAGGAACATGTTGAGCATTTGTTGAAGCTTTTCCAAAGTTTGAGGAAGTATAAACTTTGCTTGAATCCCAATAAATGTACTTTTGGTGTTCGTTCTGGTAAGTTGTTGGGCTTTATCGTCAGCGAGAAGGGTATTGAAGTTGATCCGGCCAAGGTCAAAGCGATACAAGAGATGCCTGCGCCTAAAACTAAGAAGCAAGTAAGAGGTTTTCTCGGCCGTTTGAATTATATCTCAAGACTCATTTCACACATGACTGCCACATGTGCACCTATATTCAAGCTTCTTTGGAAAGATCAGTCTTGTGATTGGACCAAAGACTGCCAGAAAGCTTTTGATAGTATCAAAGAATATCTGCTTGAGCCTCCGATTCTATCTCCACCTGTCGAAGGAAGACCATTGATCATGTATTTGACTGTGCTCGAAGATAGTATGGGTTATAATCTTGGTCAGCAAGATGAGACTGGAAAGAAAGAATTTGCAATTTAATACCTCAGTAAGAAGTTCATCGACTGTGAGACTCAGTATTCTATGCTTGAGAAGACTTGTTGCATATTGGCTTGGGCTGCTAAGCGTCTGCGTCAGTATATATTGAATTATACCACTTGGTTGATATCCAAAATGGATCCAATCAAGTATATATTTGAGAAGCCTGCTTTAACTGGGAAGATTTCCCATTGGCAGATGTTGTTATCAGAGTATGATATTGAATACCGGTCTTAGAAAGCAGTCAAAGGTAGTGTCTTGGCTGACCATTTAGCTCACCAACCTAGTGAAGATTACTAGTCAGTGCAGTATGATTTTCCTGATGAAGAGATCTTATACTTGAAAACGAAAGATTGTGATGAACCATTGCTTGAAGAAGGGCCAGAACCTGGTTCCTGTTGGGGCATGATATTTGATGGAGCTGTTGATCAATATGGTAATGGCATTGGGGCAGTGATTATTACTCCTCAAGGCACGCATTTTCCATTTACAGCTAGATTGACTTTCAAGTGTACAAACAATATGGCAGAATATGAAGCTTGCATTATGGGGCTTGAAGAGGCCATTGATCTCAGAATCAAGCATTTAGATGTCTTTGGAGATTCAGCTTTGGTTGTGAATCAGATCAAAGGTGAATGGGAGACGAATCAACCCGGTTTGATACCATATAGAGACTATACGAGGAGGATTTCAACTTTCTTTACAAAGGTTGATTTTCATCATATCCCTCGAGATGAAAATCGGATGGCAGATGCTCTTGCAACGTTGGCTTCAATGATTGTAGTGAAGTATTGGAATATGGTTCCCAATTTGACTGTGATGCGTCTTTATAGGGCAGCTCATGTGTTTGCTGTTGAAAAGGTCAAAGACGAAAAGCCATGGTATTATGACATCAAATGTTTCCTCCAAAGTCGGATTTACCCGTTTGAGGCATCTTTGAAAGATAAGAAGACTTTGAGGAGATTAGCCGAAAATTTCTACCTGAATGGTGATGTATTGTACAAAAGAAACTTCAATATGGTTCTGCTCAGATGCGTGGATAGACACGAAGCAGACTTGTTGATGACTGAAGTCCATGAAGGTTCCTTTGGTACTCATTCCAATGGGCATGCTATGGCAAAGAAGATGTTGCGAGCAAGTTACTATTGGCCGACAATGGAATCTGACTGTTTCAAGTTTGTGAAGAAATGCCACAAGTGTCAAATATATGCGGATAAGATTCATGTTCCTCCGACACTGTTGAACGTCATTTCCTCCCCATGGCCCTTCTCCATGTGGGGAATTGATATGATTGGCATGATTGAACCCAAAGCTTCGAACGAACATCATTTCATTTTGGTGGCAATTGACTACTTCACAAAATTGGTTGAAGCGGCATCATACGTGAACGTAATCAAGCAAGTTGTTACGCGGTTTATCAAGAATCAAATTATATGTCGTTATGGTGTGTCAAGCAAGGTCATTATTGATAATGGATCGAACTTGAATAATAATATGGTGGAATCTCTTTGTAAAGACATCAAGATTTCACACCATAACTTTTCTCCCTACAGACCCAAGATGAATGGGGCTGTTGAAGCTGCGAGCAGGAATATTAAGAAGATTATCCAGAAGATGGTTGTGACATATAAGGATTGGCATGAGATGCTCCCATTTGCTTTGCATGGGTATCGAACATCCATTCGTACTTCAACAGGGGCAACCCCTTTCTCTCTTGTATATGGTATCGAAGCAGTGCCCCCCGTAGAGGTTGAGATTCCTTCATTGCGTGTGCTAATGGAACCAAGTTGACTGGGGCTGAATGGTGTCAGACTAGGTTTGACCAGCTGAATTTGATCGAAGAGAAGAGATTGACTGTCATGTTTCATGATCATTTATATCAAAGAGAATAAAGAAAGCTTTTGATAAGAAGGTCAGACCTCGTGTGTTCAGAGAAGGTGACCTTGTGCTCAAGAAAATTCCATCGTTCAAACCAGACTCTAGGGGCAAATGGACTCCTAATTATGAAGGCCCATATGTTGTTAAGAGAGCCTTTTCATGTGGTGCTTTGATTCTTAAAACTATGGATGGTGAAGAGTTCACTCGTCCTGTGAACGCAAATGTAGTTAAGAAATACTTCGCCTAAAAAGAAAAGAACAACTCACTAAGTTGAAAACCCGAAAGGGCGATCCAGGAAAAAGTTAGAGACATAAAACAGAAAAAATTATCCCAATAAATTGAATACCCCACCTTGGGGCAATTTATGCAAAAATTAGGGATTATGGCAAGTAACTGCATCCTACTGATCTTCAGATTTTGAAGACTTTGTTGAGTATAATGGTCGACGATGATTCATCATCCTAGTAGCGGCCAAAAGCACAGTGGACGTCAAGAGTTGGTGGAAGGATTAGTGATCATTGTATTCAATATAACCCTTTTCCATGCAAATTACCATTTTTCAACTTTGTAAAAATCTATGGAGTCTTGTCATTTACGGACTACCATTTCATTAAATAAAGTTGAACTTTTATCCAATTGTTTCTACTCTTGTTTATTTCAACAAATAATTTTAAATTTTATTATGATCATTTTTGAAATTAAATTTTTTAATCAAAATCATTTTTCTTAAACATATAAAAGCATGAATCTTAAAGCAATTGATTTCATTTAAAAGGAATATCATTAATGGTTCGAAAGCAGTAAGCCTTAAGTGTGGAGCATTATTGGTCTCCCCGAGCAGTAGGCGCAATTTCTCTTTCATCCTCAATAGCATTTTTAGCATTCAGCAATCGTTGTCCGCTATTGCCCAGTAGGGTAGTGTAGCAGTGTATTCATTACCTTTAGATTTATTGACTAAATCAAAAGCAAAGCATACAAAGATAGAGTTGCCACCACACTTCTATTTATCCAAAGGAATGGCTAGAAAGAAAACAAAAGCCTAAGAAGTTTTACAAAGAAAACTAACAAAAAGGGTACAGAGATCTGGGTAAGGGGGTAATTATGTTGTGGGAAGGTGTTAGGCACCCACAACATCCTAGGTACTCCTAGGGAACCCTTTTCACAACTTGTTGCAAAAAGTAATTGTTTATGAAATATTTATTGTG
Source organism: Lathyrus oleraceus (assembly GCF_024323335.1). Taxonomy (NCBI): domain Eukaryota; kingdom Viridiplantae; phylum Streptophyta; class Magnoliopsida; order Fabales; family Fabaceae; genus Lathyrus; species Lathyrus oleraceus. The sequence continues at coordinate 367,859,895 of NC_066582.1, forward strand.
CAAACATGAGGGAAGAGGTGAGAAAAGAATGTACAAATTTTATTATTTTTGTGTTTGGATGGATGAATACATTGCCTACGTACCTTAAAAGGATCAAAACCTCGTAGTTCGGCTAAAAGATTTCCAAAAAGATGAGTGGATTGATTTTAAACAAAAGCCTCAAGGTCTTTCATTATCGAAGGGAGAACACTCGACCTGAACCAACAATCCACCATGTGAGGATGGCTTCAACATACTAGTGAGGGGTTAACCCTATAATAAGTATGGAAGACTTATGATCAACTCACTAAGGATGCGGTGAGATTTACATCAACCTTTAAGATAATTCAGATCTATGGCTAATGCATGAAAACTTATCAAGAAGTGGACAAGAGCCACAAAAACAATTGAGTGGGTGGAATTAACCAATTATGAGTATTCACAAAGTATGATCAAGGTATGAGTTAAGTTCAATTACAAATGAGCATTTATGAAAAGAAGTTGAAAAAGTCAAAGGCATATGGCCTAGGTTTCTAATTTGAAAAAGAATTAGAAGTTTGCACGATTTTGGTTTTTTGGGTTTAAAGATGAAAAAGGTTAAGGTTAAGCATGCAAAGAGGGTCATGGATAAGGGACAAAGCCACAAACAGGAATTCCTTTCTCAAGATCATAGGAATGATCCAAGTAAGTTCCTTTGGAATCAACACAAGGCAAAGCAAATAAGCAAGCAAGTTCAAAAGAGAACAAAATTGGAAATGGATTGCCAATAAATGGTCTTACGTCCAACTCCACAAAGCAACATGGGAAACAGATAGCCAATCAATGGTCTTACATCTAACTCCACAAAACAATATAGGAAACAGATAGCCAATCAATGGTCTTACATCTAACTCCACAAAAGAAACAAATCAGGAAATGGAGTGCCAATAAATGGTCTTATATCCAGCTCCCCAAAAGGAACAGGAAACAGATAGCCAATCAATGGTCTTACATCTGACTCCTCAAACAAAGCAAATAACAAATGCAAAAACAATATGCAAAACAATATGCAAAACAATATGCAAAAGCAAACACAAGCAATCACATCAATCAATTAGCACACTCTATACACAAGCAAGAGGCTCAAACAAAGTTGGGTTTTAGTCAAGGGGTCATATCAACCTTGGCAAACAAGCCAATACTGTTATGGGTGTCAAGGCTCTTAACCACTGACATTGACCGTTAGGGTGAGCAGATGAAATGGGAAATGAGGATTAGACCTCATAGCTCTTAACCCTGGCTGGGGTGATCTTGAATCAAAGAAGACGTGGGAGTCCAGAATGAGGGACTCTATTCCACTTGACTGACTCTATATACAATGATCTTGGGTTAGGTTCAAGAGCCTCAACACGTAGTGCGAGCATAATGAACGACCCAAACGATTAGCAGGGGATTGATTACTAATCCCTTCTATCTGCCAATTGCCTCTTCACTTAGGAGGACTTAAGTAACATGCCTCGACAGGGAGGTCTTTAGCACAAAGATAAACATACACAGACATTGCCTCTTAAGGAGGACTTCAGCCAAATGCCTGCCAAAAGAAACGACAGGGCTTCCAAACTACATGGAGTGAGTGTGGTTACCTATGTGGTAAACCAACCACAAGCAAAGCAAAGCTCAAGCAATGAGCTTAAAGCGACTAATGTACCTGTGTGAAAAACCAAACAATCAGTATAGTACTCCGACAAACAACCAATAGACAACAACAGTGGTTTCCAATATGCACAACATGCAAGTCCTAAAAGGCAATCACTCAAGTGAGTCCACCACCAAAAGACCTATAACACAACAAAGGTTAGTTAAACAAAGTAAATTGCATCTCAAGCAAGGAGATCACATCATCCATTAGAACTAATTGCTTGAACCTGAAATGCAAAGCTCAAAAGGTGAGTACAAACCACTAGTGCAAAGACTAGGGTCAAAGGCAAAGCAAAAAGTCAAAACAGCAACCAATATTTCACATGAAGCACATTTAATCAAGCAAGAACATGTCCTAAAAAGTACCAAATCCAAATCATAAGGCAAGGCTAACAATTAACCAAGATAAGGCAAAGGCATTCATAATGCACACAATTGGATATCAAACATAGAAATTCCATATTAAAACAGAAATGAATCCAATGGTCATGAAAATTTTTATGTGCACACAACATGCTAAACGCAAGCATCATACCAAAAATTGGAATCATAAGAGTTCATTTGACCTAGGAATGAAAATGCACAAGTATAACATCAAATTGTGTGACACACATTGTCACACCATGCATCCATGTGTCTAAAACAGAGATGAAAAATGCTAAAAATGCCAAGCAAAAGTTCAAAAATCATGCAACATGTTAGGAATCAGCATACCAAATTTCAAAGCAATTGGACAATCCATGATCATTTCACAAGAGAATTGGCACAACATGTCATATTTTGCATCATATTCAAGCAACTAGGCATATTCAAAATTTCACCAAGGCACAAATCCAGAAATTCACATCACAAAATAAAAGACATTCAAATGAACATGTAGAAAAAAGTTTGGATTTAATTGGACTAATATTCTATTTTTTATGATTTTTTGAATGAACATGGAAATAATGAAATAATATGAAAAAACATGTGAAACAATGCTATTGTGAAAAATGAAATGGAATTGGAAATAGCATCATGAAGTATTGAACCCAGGTCCCTATGGTTATAGGCGCTACAGCATGAAATAAAAATGGAACAAACACCATGCCAAGTATCGAACTCAGGATCAACAGGTACAAGGCGCCTCAAGCATAAAACAAATTGGAAAATCAAAACAACGTTCGCTAGGAATCGAACAGATGCAAGGTCGTATGCAAGCGCGTTTGATCAATGAAACGCTGTCGTTTGGATCAAGCGAAGTAACAAGTGGAAAATAAAAGAACACTCGCTGGGAATCGAACTGGATACTGGAAGGTTGCAAGCGCTTCTACTCAAAACCCTAGCGCCTGAACCAGATGACCGGAACAGTGTTTCTGGTCATCTTCTCCGGCAGCTTCACGGCAACATTCAACAAAATATTTCCAGAATTATGCATGGCCTATATGGATCGAACCGTCTCAATGCCAGGAACATGGATCTATCATTAATTCAAGCTAAATCTGCATGGATAATGCAAATCGATTGAAAACATTTTTAACACACAAACTTCAAATCAACATAACTCAATCAATACTTATCCATTTTAAAATCTAAAAGCATCAGCATCATCAGCATTCAAAGATCTACAATATCATGTGCATAAAATGAAGAATCGTGAGGTTCGAAATCCGACCTTCTTGAAGAGTAGTGGATGAAAACAGTTGATTCAAGGCCTAGCAATGTCCAGATCTTCTCCTGTGTTGATGACTTGAAGCTTTATGCACGAATTGAAGCTTGGAAAGGCTTGGATCTAACTCAAATTGCAACTTCCATCTTCATGTTCAAGCTTTGATTATGCACAATTCTGCACCAAATTCACCATTCTAATGCTTGATTCCTACTCCATGAGGCTCAATGAACACAATTATGCAATAAAATCAATGGATTAGGTGAAGAAATTTGAAATTTTAATTAAGAGCAAAAATATAGGGAAAGAAAATTTTCAGATCTAGATTGTGATTGTTTTTAAAATTCTGTTACAATTAAGCTTATATACCTTCCACTAATCATGCTGAAATAGTAATTAGGCATTGGCTAATTGTAATTAACAAGATATGAGGTGCATGACCAAATTAGCAAAAACACCTATGCATGGTGAATGAGCACGTGAACAGTGCTATGTGAATGTGTAATTTCACTCAAAATCATCTCATGCACATAATTGAGTTGGAATTAATCATGTATGATGCACCAAATTTGAATTCGGCAATTTCCCTCCAAAATGTTCATGCATGGACAAATGATCATGTAATATTATTTCATGCAATGCAATGATGGATTTGGAAAATATTGGTCATAAGAAGCATAGTGCAAAAAGAGTGACTCCAATTGGAGCTTTGGATCAAAAGTTATGGCTTGTTGAACCTCCATGTGCACATTGCAATCCTTTGATCATAATTTCTCAACCATTCATCATATGCTCATGATCTTGGACTTTTTGGAAATGGGAGAGAAAGATCTTCAACTTTAATGTTGGACAAAAATTCATTTGAAACTTCTTTGATGTTGGAAAGTCAAGTTGAATTTGATCCAAAAACTTGCCATTTTTGGAAACTTTAAATTATAGGTCACTTTCCATTTTGGGAAACTTTTGATTTGACTTCAAATTCTTCAATATAAGTGTTTGACATGATGAATAAGCTTTTTTTTGAACATGAATGGGATGTCTCATTCAATTTCCCAATTCAAAACCCACAGTTGACTTTTAGGTGACTTGCATTGGTCCACAGATGACCTGAAAATATTCTGATGAACTTGGGCCTTTGCCACTTGATGAATTGGTTTCAAAATGGAACCATAGCTCACATAATCTCTTATGAATGACCACATGATCTTCATCTCAAGGAGAATTCCTCATCTCTTGTACCATGGATTCACTTGATGTGCCTTGACCTGTGCTTGCTTAAGCTATAAAACAAAATGTTAGATGACATATTTTTGTACTTTTTGGTTAGTAAACAAATGAGATAAGCAATGATATACAATGCAAACATGCTTGGTGATCAAGAACCACTCTCAAAGATATCTCACCCACAGGAGAAGGAAGCAAGATGCTCAATGATCCTTAAGGCCTATGCAATGCTATGCTATGATGCCATGAGGGATCTTAGGGTCAAAAATTGGGTCTTACAGATGCCCCTATTTAAGGTCATTCTAGTCGGAGAAGTGAAGGTTAAAATCTTCATCTCGACGCGGTAGAATGGGCTTAAATAATAACAAAGAGACAAACTTTTGTCCCTAAGAGACCTCATGATGCAAATGTATGTATGCAAATAAAACAAACTCTGTGGGGATTATCCACAAAGAAGAAAAGAAATCAAGAGAACAGACGATCCATCGGAGTAATACATTCACCAGGAATAGAGACTCTAACTGTACTCACGTGGAGATAAGAGAGAAAGCGTGAACAGGTCATGACTCCAAACTGGAGACTCTCTTGGGGAATAAAAAGGAAAAAATGCGTGAGCAGGTCACGACTTGAAACTGGGAAAAAAATTCCAAATGGAAGAAATCCAATGGAAAGACTCAAACTGAGGAAAACTTCAGATAAAAATCCGTACTCGGACTGGGGAAAGGTTTGAACAACACATCCCTGCCGGGAAAATGCATGTATTGGGGAAAACGCCAACACAACAACAACAAAACACAACTGACCTCACCGGGGATGTCTAGAAAAGACTCCTGGGGAAGCAAAAAGAGTGAGGTTTTACCGGTTACTGGGTAACAAACTCAAAGAGACATGTGATCTGAACACCGGTTACTGGGTGAAAGAACAACAAGCTCGGGAAGAATGAATATCTAAGACCGGTATACGGGTTGTGAGAGATATCAACCAACCAAAACATTTGAGGAAAACCTGAAAAAGGTATATTTCGACTCAGGAAAATCTGACTCCACAGGGGACCAAGGTCATAATAGGGAGCAGAAAGGAAGGAAACACCAGGGATACCGGTTACTGGGTATATAATAGGTGACCAACCAAGACATGAATTGGATTCCACTTCCAAAACACTCATCATCCGAAAGGAGGGCTTAAAAAAGCAAACTCAAATTTACAGGATGGACATTCGATTCCACAAAGGAAATACAAATCTTACTCAATTGGGGAAGGACAGAAGGCTTCGACCGAAGAGTGCATGAGATATATTATCTATTACCGTCAGAACATAGATAATAAACTCGCATGGAAGATTATCCACAACCGTTTACTAGGTTAAAGGATAAAACGACCGAAAAGGAGGGAACAACAGGGATACCGGTTACTGGGTATATAATAGGTGACCAACCAAGACGTGAATTGGATTTCACTTCCAAGACACTCATCATCCGAAAAGGAGGGCTGACAAAGCAAACTCAATTTACTGGATGGGTATTCGATTTCACAAAGGAAATACGAATCTTACTCAGTTGGGGAAACAACCAAAGGCTTCAACCAAAGAGTGCATGAGATATATTATCTATTACCGTCAGAACGTAGATAATATACTCGAAAGGAAGGAACACCAGAGATACCGGTTACTGGACATATAATAGGTGACCAACCAAAAGGAGAAACAATCATTACCAACAAAGGATAAATGAGAGATGACTCACAGGGGATAAATTGCAAGCATACGTCAATTATCCAAACAAAAGGGGGGAATATCGACATCGAATACTGGATGAAGATAACCATAAAGAGAGGATTATATCTACCGAATACGGGGTAGAACCACGGAAAAGAACATTCGATTCCAAAACAGGAAATACGAATCTTACTCGACTGGGGAAAGACCAAAAGGCTTCGACAGAAGAGTGCATGAGTTATATTATCTATTACCGTCAGAACGTAGATAATATACTCGCGTGGAAGATTATCCATAACCGGTTACTGGGTTAGAGGATAAATCGACCGAAAAGAGAGGACATCGGGATACCGGATTAGGTATATAATGATGACCAATCAAAGGGGCAACAAACATTGCCCAACAAGGGTAAATGAAAGAAGACCACGCTGGGGATAAAATTGCTTACTCAGAGCAAATGAAGGGAGGGCATATCAAGACCGAATATTGGATAATGATAACCGTCAAAGAGGGGATTACATCTACCGAATACAGGGTAGAAAACCATGGAAGAGTAACTGTCATCACCAAGGATGAACAACTAAGGTTAACTCTGCACAGGAGAAAGATATGGTTTATGACTACCGGATACTGGGTAGAAGACCAACAGACTCAGCTGAGGGCAAAATAGTAGGATTTACAACTACCGGTTACTGGGTAGAAGACCACAAACTCTGATGGGGAACAACGGAAAGTAGGATTTACAACTACTGGCTACTGGGTAGAAAACTACCGACTCTTGCTGAGGAACAAAAGGTTTACAAATACCAATCACTAGGTATATAACCACAAACTCCGCAAAGAGGGGAAAAAGGTATATAGGATTTTCAACTACCGGTTACTGGGTAGAAAACCACAAAGATAGGACTTACAAACTACCGGTTACTGGGTAGAAAGCCACAAAATCCGCCATCAAACAGGATGAACCACCAAGGTTACCTCTGCTAGGGGATGAAAGTAGGATTTACGACTACCGGTTACTGGGTAGAAAACCATAAAGATAGGACTTACAACTACCGGTTACTGGGTAGAGGCCATAAAGATCCACTGGGGAATAAGATGAACTATTGCCGGTTACTGGGCAATTTATTCATTTATACCACAGGGAAGCACAAGAGACAGTCACAAAGGAGCCGATTTAGGATAAAACCAAAAAGGCAAACTGAATCAAGACTCATCCTAATGAGGAAATAACTCAATAGGGAAACCCATCCCAATATATGTGTTGGGAGGAAACGGAAACAACCGTCATCCACGAGGATATAACTCAGTGGGGTATGCAAGAGGAAAGGTAAACACTTTCTGCTTAAGGGGCTGACTCTATATGGAGAGATCAGACACACCAACATCTGCTTGGAGAGATCTACTGGGGAGATCTGTATCACCAATTAGAAGGAGACAACAATCAAAAGATATATGGCAAAGAATGCAACATGAATATCTGAATGTTAAGATTATGCATGTATATGCATGGTTTATGTATGACGAATGCTGACAAAACAGACATGTCTAACACACATAGGTCCAGGAATCAACCACCCGGTACTACCCCTCAAAAGGGAAAGCCAAAATCACCAGAGAGCAAAGGAGAATCTGCTGGAGATGGAGATGACAAAATCTCTGCAGGGAGGAAGAACAATCAACCCCGCTGGGGAAACATCCAAGGAGAACATATCTATCCTGGATCAGAGATATAAGGCAAACACAAAATCTCTGGGGATGAATCATCAATCAATCTGGCTTGGGACAAAAGTCCAATGCACAGGCAAGAACTGCCATAAAAGCGACTCTGCTGAGGAATTAGGGATATAACAACTCCGCGGGGAGAATGAACAACCATTCTAGCTGGGGGAGAACTGCACTACACGGGAAAAAACTGCCACCAAAGCAATTCGACTGGCGATCTTACTGGGGAAATAAGCGAGATAAATCCTTAGCCAACCCTGGATATGGACACGAAGTCCAATGCACCAGCAGAAACTACCATAAGAGCAACATTGCTGAAGAAATCAGGGATATCACAACTCTACGGGGAGAGTGAACAACCATTCCAGCTGAAGGAGAACTGCACTACATGGGCAAAAACTACCACTAAAGCAATTCTACTGACGACTCCGCTGAGGAAGACAAGAGGAAACTGGCGATCACACCAAGTACCAAGCCTGCTGAGGAACTCACGTCCTGTTGAGGAAAGAAAATCTCTTCTTTGGGGAGAATGGTGGTCATCCCAATGAATACACCACTAAGGAATGAACCAAACACAGATAAGGTTCATCACACCAACCCAGGTAGGGATCAGAGGTATCAGGAAACAACCATATCTCTGATGAGGATAAATCGGCACCAATAAAGCTCATCATGCCAACAACTCCGCTGGGGATTCTTCCGAGGAAACAAAGGAAAACTGGGGATCAACCACCAAACACTGAATCTTCCAGGGAGAATCACACCGGTTGAGGAGAAAACAATGATGCTGCAGGGATGAAGGTTAAAATCTTCAATGAGCGCTCCGATGGGAATTGCCCGTAACAGGGTTCAACAAATAGCATTCCACTGGGAATGAACCACGAAGGGGTTCAAACAGCACTCTACTGGGAAATAAACCACAATAGTGCTAGGAGGAAGCATGCTGTGCTTCAGGAGAAATGAAGATGAACAACCTTCAACCAAACATTCCACTGGACGACCTCACTGTGGAGAAACCAGTAGGAGGTTCAAAATAGCACTCTACTGGGGATACACCACAATAGGGCTAGGAAGAAGATACAGTCAATGCCAAGGATATGAACAAATGTCTTAGCCTGTTGGAAATCATGCTACCCTTGGGAGAGCACTGAGGATTTCTGGAGTATCCTTGTATCATTGTGAATATTCACTTCGTTTAAAAACAGTTTTTTATGAAAAATTCAGTTTTCAAACAATGACGTTTTATCAATTAAAACATGCAAAACATTTGTTGAATAGAAACAAATAAGAGTGCAAATAATTGGATAAAAGCTCAAATTTATTTGATGGAATGGTAGCCTGCAAATGGCAAGACTCCATAGATCTGTACAAGTTTGAAATTGGTGATATATATTGGAAAAGGGCTACATTGAACATAATGACCATTTCTCCACCAATTCCGAATTCGATGTATTCGAAGCTTCAGTTGACGACGAATCAAGAATCTCTGACAGATGACAAATGTAGAACACAGTCTTGTCCGAATGCAGTTACTTGCCAAGTCCCTAATTTTTGCCTAGATTGCCCCAGGATGAGGTACTCAATCTAGCGGGATGCAAATACCTTTTTTTTCATGTCTCTAACTTTTGCCTGGATCGCCCTTTCGGGTTTTCAATCCACCGAGACGCTCATTTTTGCCTAAGCCACCCTTTCGGGTTTTCAACTTAGCGAGCTATTCTGTTTTTATTTTTAGGCAAAGTATTTCTTGACTGCATCTGAATTCACATGACGAGTGAAATCCTCCCCATCCATTGTTGTAACAATCAATGCACCGCCTGAAAAGGCTCTCTTGACAACATATGGACCTTCATAGTTTGGAGTCCACTTGCCCCTGGAATCGGGCGCGAAAGACAAGACTTTCTTGAGCACAAGGTCACCTTCTCGGAACACTCGAGGCTTGACCTTCTTATCAAAGGCTTTCTTCATCCTTTGCTGATATAACTGACCATGACACATGGCAGTCAATCTCTTCTCTTCGATTAAATTCAGTTGGTCATAACGACTCTGAATCCATTCAGCAATCAGTCAACTTGGGGTTTGAGGGTACCATTTTTTCTTTTATTTTTTTCATTTTTTTTATTGATTTTGATTTTAATTTTATTTTTCACCCCTCTCTTTTTTTATTACATTTGTAATGCCCCAGTTTGACTGTTGCTGGGTTCTTAAGATGCAGCTGAATGACCTGTTTTTCATTGCTCAAGTGTACGGGAAATCTCATCAGGAATCCCTTCAACATCATCTTCCTCTGCTTCGAATACAAGGAATTCAAAATTGGGAGATGTCGTTGGATCATTATGTTCAATGGGTTTAAGAATCAACCTGCATAATGATTTTGGATATGAAAAGCTTTTTGAAAACAAACAAGGCAATCATTATGCAGATGAAAAGATTGCTTTTATTCTTGTTTTTCAGGGTTTTTTGTGATCACCAATTTCGTGCAAAAAGCGAAAAGGGAAAACAAATGGAAAAACAAACATTTAACATGAATTTATTGAATGAAAACATCATTGTATTTATGTTGCCAACAATGTCATCACTTTTCCTTTTGGCATGGGAGAAGGGTTTTTAAACAAAATGATTATTACTTTGATTTATGGATAACTGTAGGAACATCCACGGCGACCCAATTGTGGCAGATCCCTCCAGGGATGACAAAGTTGTCTGAATCCTCTGCATCTTCTTCCAGAATAGCAGCAGCATCTTCGTCCTGACCGTTGTGGATGAAACCTCCACTCTTGAACAACCCATTTTCATTGAAGACCCCAGAAGAAAAGCCAATGTCAGCCCGGGACTTGTTGTCTTCAAGCTCGATCATTTTTCCTAAGCCAGCAATTGCACCACATTCAATGGTCAATTTCGCATCTTTATAGGAAGCAAATGAATGAGTTCTCTTGTCAACAGGCTCTATAGATAAAGCTTGGAAAGGAGTTCCAACTTCATCCTCAGCATCTATGTATGAGAAGGAAGACAAGTGGCTAACCAGGAGATCCTCAGATAATCCATCCGTTATGCAGAGTTGGCTCTAGTGTAGTACCGGTGAGTCAGCGCGTCTTCAAAATAAATGAAGAGCACAGGATCAGATCACAAGACTGAAGCTGGAAAGAACACCTGCTTATGCATATGATGCATGAAATGCTTGTGCATATGACTTGTTTTTATTTCAAAGGAACTCTAGGGTTTTATTTGCAAACTTTGAAATATTAAGCATTTTATTGCATATGGAAAATATCTCATCAAATATATCAGAGAAAAAGAAGTACAACATTGTCAATCATTACAAGAGAAAAGGAAAATAATCATCCTATGGATCCCTATGACAAACAATCTGGTACTCAGGGAACAGGACGATAAGATGCTCGAAGCTTCTTCACCTCCCTCTCATATGCTGCTTCCATATACGCTTTCTCTTTGGCGAGTCGATCATACCTCCTTTTCCAAAACTTAGAAGACTGAGGAAGTAGAGAAGTCCATGCATCATTCGGATCATCAATGACCTGATGCTCGAGGAACTCAATCAGAGCGTCTTTCTCCTTGATTTGCTGAAGCAACTCTTCTCTTTCACGGATCCAGGCACGTGAAAGGTCTTCGTCTCTCAACTCCTCTACTCCTTGATTAGGGAGGGTTGAAGGCCCAGCCACAATCAAAGGTGTAGGTCTCGGATAATCATAAGGCATGAGATACTCAGATGCTCTCTTCCTTACCCAAGCTGTATATGGCTCCAAAGCAATACAATTCTTCGGACCCAACTCGTTTCTACCCTTCTTGTGAATCTTGCGCCAAGCGCGAATCATTCTGCTCTTCAAGCCTTGGGGATCTTTACCCTCCTGAAAGAACACACCTTCTAACAAAATGTTATTAGGTTTATCCTTTAGGGGGAACCCAAGCTGACGACGTGCTAACGCAGGGTTGTAGCTAATCCCACCACATGTACCAAGAAGAGGCACATTGGAGAATTCACCACAAGAGTCGATAATCTGAACTCCACCATATGCACGATCATACCAAGAGATATCATCATTAGTGAGAGACATAAGTCTCGTAGACCACCGTAGACATCCTTTGTTCTCCTTGAAGGCAACCGTCTGAGGCAAGTGCGAAATAAACCACTTGTACAACAGAGACAAACAACACATAATAGCGCCACCACCCTTTGCATTCCTCAGATGCAAAGAGACATAGGTATCACCCAACAGAGTCGGAACGGGATTAAGAGCAAAGAAGATCCTAATAGCGTTCACATCCACAAATTTGTCGATGTTGGGGAACAATACCAATCCATAGATGAGAAGTACAAATATGGCCTCAAAGGCATCCTCACTCATGGCCTTCCCATAAACAGTAGCTTGAGCAATGAGGAACTCAGAAGGGAGACCTTGAATTCCACCTTTGGTAGTCATATGAGCACGAACCAAGGATTCGTCTATGTGCAACATGTCAGCTATCTCTTGATAAGTAGGAATACTCTTCAAGCCACTGAACGGCAACTGATCAAGAATAGGAATACCCACAAGATGAGCATACTCTTCAAGGGTAGGCAAAAGCTGAAAGTCCGGAAAAGTGAAACAGCGATACAGAGGATCATAAAACTGCACCAGAGTACCCATCAATCCTTCATCCACCTGAGTAGTCAGAAGAGGAAGAAGCTTTCCAAAACGAGCCTTGAAACCCAAGGGATCCAATACATAGGATGTCAGATTCCTTAACTCTTTCAGATCGGGTTGTCTGAAGCTGTACTTCTTTGTATGCCTTTTTTGTCTTTCCATATCTGAAAATTTTGCAAATAAACCCCTTAAGTTCCTTGAAAATTTTCTTTTTCTGATGATATAGATGCAGATGAATGCAACAATCACACTCAAGGATCAATTAAAGCACGCCAAGCAAAGGTCATGGGATGGAACATATTATCCCTAATATCAATCATCCATTTTGGTGGATTATGGTTTTCACCTTATCGACACCCAAGTTCCATTGATATTAACGATATATGAACCGACTCAACCATCCTTAATATCAATCATCCATTTTGGTGGATTATGGTTTACACCTTATCAACACCCAAGTTCCATTGATATTAACGATAGTTGAACGGATCAACCATGAATCATGGGTTTGTTGTGAGTCACGAGCATGGAGTCTCGGTTAAGGACCACCCAACGGGAGTGTACTATGGTTTAAACATGCCAAACATGTTCTACAAGAGGTTCCCATAGTCATCGTCCCATCTTTCGAATATTATCGGAGGAACGAATACTCGTATTCCAAAAATATTCTCAAGAGAGACTCTTATGAGTGTAGTATCGCGTAACAATCGCATCAAATCTGACATTTGAACGACTTCCGCACTACGTCCTAAAATTTGAACGACTTCCGCACTACGTCCTAAAATAGGCCAAGATGGGCTTGGTAAACTAAGGTCATTGGCTTCTATGGTCTATGTTGAAAGAATAATGTTTAACCACAAATAACTCGTGTGACATTATTAATCCAACATGACCTCCACCAAGTGAATGGACTCGCAAGCCAACTTGCTAAGGAATAACTCCACACAAGTCGACGATACTACGCCATTCTCCTATCATAAGTGCACTAAAGTTCAGGTATAGAACTCATCTCACAGAGATCACCAAAGCATGCAAGCAATTGATATATCAAGAAAATCAATCATTACAAACAATACAGTAATCCCAAATTTTCACAAAAATATGTCATAAACAATATATCACAACAAGTGTGAAAAGTTGGCAAATCCACTAGGATGGTTTTATTCCCCAGCAGAGTCGCCACTTTTCTGTAGCGGTGTATTCATTACCTTTAGATTTATCGACTAAATCAAAAGCAAAGCATACAAAGATAGAGTCGCCACCGCACTTCTATTTATCCAAAGGAATGGCTAGAAAGCGAACAAAAGCCTAAGAAGTTTTACAAAGAAAACTAATAAAAAGGGTACAGAGATCTGGGTAAGGGGGTAATTATGTTGTGGGAAGGTGTTAGGCACCCACAACATCCTAGGTACTCCTAGGGAACCCTTTTCACAACTTGTTGCAAAAAGTAATTGTTTATGAAATATTTATTGTGCAAACATGAGGGAAGAGGTGAGAAAAGAATGTACAAATTTTATTATTTTTGTGTTTGGATGGATGAATACATTGCCTACGTACCTTAAAAGGATCAAAACCTCGTAGTTCGGCTAAAAGATTTCCAAAAAGATGAGTGGATTGATTTTAAACAAAAGCCTCAAGGTCTTTCATTATCGAAGGGAGAGCACTCGACCTGAACCAACAATCCACCATGTGAGGATGGCTTCAACATACTAGTGAGGGGTTAACCTTATAATAAGTATGGAAGACTTATGATCAACTCACTAAGGATGCGGTGAGATTTACATCAACCACTAAGATAATTCATATCTATGGCTAATGCATGAAAACTTATCAAGAAGTGGACAAGAGCCACAAAAACAATTGAGTGGGTGGAATTAACCAATTATGAGTATTCACAAAGTATGATCAAAGTATGAGTTAAGTTCAATTACAAATGAGCATTTATGAAAAGAAGTTGAAAAAGTCAAAGGCATATGGCCTAGGTTTCTACTTTGGAAAAGAATTAGAAGTTTGCATAATTTTGGTTTTTTGGGTTTAAAGATAAAAAAGGTTAAGGTTAAGCATGCAAAGAGGGTCATGGATAAGGGACAAAGCCACAAACAGGAATTCCTTTCTCAAGATCATAGGAATGATCCAAGTAAGTTCCTTTGGAATCAACACAAGGCAAAGCAAATAAGCAAGCAAGTTCAAAAGAGAACAAAATTGGAAATGGATTGCCAATAAATGGTTTTACGTCCAACTCCACAAAGCAACATGGGAAACAGATAGCCAATCAATGGTCTTACATCTAACTCCACAAAAAAATATAGGAAACAGATAGCCAATCAATGGTCTTACATCTAACTCCACAAAAGAAACAAATCAGGAAATGGAGTGCCACTAAATGGTCTTATATCCAACTCACCAAAAGGAACGGGAAACAGATTGCCAATCAATGGTCTTACATCTGACTCCTCAAACAAAGCAAATAACAAATGCAAAAACAATATGCAAAACAATATGTAAAACAATATGCAAAAGCAAACACAAGCAATCACAGCAATCAATTAGCACACTCTATACACAAGCAAGAGGCTCAAACAAAGTTGGGCTTTAGTCAAGGGGTCATATCAACCTTGACAAACAATCCAATACTATTATGGGTGTCAAGGCTCTTAACCACTGACATTGACCGTCAGGGTGAGCAGATGAAATGGGAAATGAGGATTAGACCTCATAGCTCTTAACCCTGGCTGGGGTGAGCTTGAATCAAAGAAGACGTGGGAGTCCAGAATGAGGGACTCTATTCCACTTGACTGACTCTATATACAATGATCTTGGGTTAGGTTCAAGAGCCTCAGTACGTAGTGCGAGCATAATGAACGACTCAAACGATTAGCAGTGGATTGATTACTAATCCCTTCTATCTGCCAATTGCCTCTTCACTTAGGAGGACTTCAGTAACATGCCTCGACAGGGAGGTCTTTAGCACAAAGATAAACATACACAGACATTGCCTCTTAAGGAGGACTTCAGCCAAATGCCTGCCAAAAGAAACGACAGGGCTTCCAGACTACATGGAGTTAGAGTGGTTACCTATGTGGTAAACCAACCACAAGCAAAGCAAAGCTCAAGCAATGAGCTTAAAGCGACTAATGTACCTGTGTGAAAAACCAAACAATCAGTATAGTACTCAGACAAACAACCAATAGACAACAACAATGGTTTCCAATATGCACAACATGCAAGTCCTAAAAGGCAATCACTCAAATGAGTCCACCACCAAAAGACCTATAACACAACAAAGGTTAGTTAAACAAAGTAAATTTCATCTCAAGCAAGGAGATCACATCATCCATTAGAACTAATTGCTTGAACCTGAAATGCAAAGCTCAAAAGGTGAGTACAAACCACTAGTGCAAAGACTAGGGTCAAAGGCAAAGCAAAAAGTCAAAACAGCAACCAATATTTCACATGAAGCACATTTAATCAAGCAAGAACATGTCCTAAAAAGTACCAAATCCAAATCATAAGGCAAGGCTAACAATTAACCAAGATAAGGCAAAGGCATTCACAATGCACACAATTGGATATCAAACATAGAAATTCCACATTAAAACAGAAATGAATCCAATGGTCATGAAAATATTTATGTGCACACAACATGCTAAACAGAAGCATCATACCAAAAATTGGAATCAGAAGAGTTCATTTGACCTAGGAATAAAAAATGCACAAGTATAACATCAAATTGTGTGACACACATTGTCACACCATGCATCCATGTGTCTAAAACAGAGATAAAAAATGCTAAAAATGCCAATCAAAAGCTCAAAAATCATGCAGCATGTTTGGAATCAGCATACTAAGTTTCAAAGCAATTGGACAATCCATGATCATTTCACAAGAAAATTGGCACAACATGTCATATTTTGCATCATATTCAAGCAACTAGGCATATTCAAAATTTCACCAAGGCACAAATCCAGAAATTCACATCACAAAATAAAAGACATTCAAATGAACATGTAGAAAAAAGTTTGGATTTAATTGGACTAATATTCTATTTTTTATGATTTTTTGAATGAACATGGAAATAATGAAATAATATGAAAAAACATGTGAAACAATGCTATTGTGAAAAATGAAATGAAATTGGAAATAGAATCATGAAGTATTGAACCCAGGTCCCTATGGTTATAGGCGCTACAGCATGAAATAAAAATGGAACAAACGCCAGGCCAAGTATCGAACTCAGGATCAACAGGTACAAGGCGCCTCGGGCATAAAACAAATTGGAAAATCAAAACAATGTTCGCTAGGAATCGAACAGATGCAAGGTCGTATGCAAGCGCGTTTGATCAATGAACCGCTGCCGTTTGGATCAAGCAAAGTAACAAGTGGAAAATAAAAGAACACTCGCTGGGAATCGAACTGGATACTGGAAGGTTGCAAGCGCTTCTACTCAAAACCCTAGCGCCTGAACTAGATGACCGGAACAATGTTTCCGGTCATCTTCTCCGGCAGCTTCACGACAACATTCAACAAAATATTTCCAGAATTATGCATGGCCTATATGGATCGAACCGTCTCAATGCCAGAAACATGGATCTATCATTAATTCAAGCTAAATCTCCATGGATAATGCAAATCGATTGAAAACATTTTTATCACACAAACTTCAAATCAACATAACTCAATCAATACTTATCCATTTTAAAATCTAAAAGCATCAGCATCATTAGCATTCAAAGATCTACAATATCATGTGCATAAAATGAAGAATCATGAGGTCCGAAATCCAACCTTCTTGAAGAGCAGTGGATGAAAACAGTTGATTCAAGGCCTAGCAATATCCAGATCTTCTCCTGTGTTGATGACTTGAAGCTTTATGCACGAATTGAAGCTTGGAAAGGCTTGGATCTAGCTCAAATTGCAACTTCCATCTTCATGTTCAAGCTTTGATTATGCACAATTCTGCACCAAATTCACCATTCCAATGCTTGATTCCTACTCCATGAGGCTCAATGAACACAATTATGCAATAAAATCAATGGATTAGGTGAAGAAATTTGAAGTTTCAATTGAGAGCAAAAATGGAGGAAAAGAAAATTTTTAGATCTAGATTGTGATTGTTTTTAAAATTCTGTTACAATTAAGCTTATATACCTTCCACTAATCATGCTGAAATAGTAATTAGGCATTGGCTAATTGTAATTAACAAGATATGAGGTGCATGACCAAATTAGCAAAAACACCTATGCATGGTGAATGAGCACGTGAACAGTGCTATGTGAATGTGTAATTTCACTCAAAATCATCTCATGCACATAATTGAGTTGGAATTAATCATGTATGATGCACCAAATTTGAATTTGGCAATTTCCCTCCAAAATGTTCATGCATGGACAAATGATCATGTAATATTATTTCATCCAATACAATGATGGATTTGGAAAATATTGGTCATAAGAAGCATAGTGCAAAAAGAGTGACTCCAATTGGAGCTTTGGATCAAAAGTTATGGCTTGTTGAACCTCCATGTGCACATTGCAATCATTTGATCATAATTTCTCAACCATTCATCATATGCTCATGATCTTAGACTTTTTGGAAATGGGAGAGAAAGATCTTCAACTTTCATGTTGGACAAAAATTCATTTGAAACTTCTTTGATGTTGGAAAGTCAAGTTGAATTTGATCCAAAAACTTGCCATTTTTGGAAACTTTAAATTATAGGTCACTTTCCATTTTGGGAAACTTTTGATTTGACTTCAAATTCTTCAATATAAGTGTTTGACATGATTTGACATATTTTTGTACTTTTTGGTTAGTAAACAAATGAGATAAGCAATGATATACAATGCAAACATGCTTGGTGATCAAGAACCACTCTCAAAGATATCCCACCCACAGGAGAAGGAAGCAAGATGCTCAAAGATCCTTGAGGCCTATGCAATGCTATGATATGATGCCATGAGGGATCTTAGGGTCAAAAATTGGGTCTTACAGGTAGAACTTTGGTTTCCAATCAGAGTTTCCTCCTGGTTTCTAAGCAGCTATTTATGTTTAGCCTCTGCATGGTTGTCTCCCATTTGATGTGGTGTGGACCTAAAATTCCCCGCAAACTCGATAATGGTTTTTTCTCAGTAGATCTCTTCTTTCCCCAGTGATGCGTGCTTTTTACAAGTATACGAATGCGTCAGAGTAATATAAAAGATTGTCGAATCCACAGAGACCAAGTGTCAATCTATCATTATCTATTGTTATGGTGCTTATCAAAGGCAATCAAAATAGGTGTTTTTGTAGTGTGCAATTGAAAAGTAAAGTTTGAAATAAAGATTAATTAATAAAGACAGGGTCAAATGTAAATCACGTAATTAATTGATAATCGAAGTACTTGCTAGTAAAGCTACTTATGGGAAGTGTTTCCTACTTTGAAAAGAACTAATTTAACAGGAACTGTCGCTTTCGCGTATTCAGAACCGAGTTGTACTCCCTAATCAAACCCTCTTATTGTCACTTATAAAAAGGCGCGCATTGCGTTAGAGTAGTAAACCTATTTTTAAGAAATATAGTATCTTGACTAAGTTGAAAAGTATTTTAACCTGGATTTCTTAACCAAAAGAGGTTCTCACGAACCAGACTCTAAACTTATAAACGCGTCCGAAAATAGTTTTAAAATCTCTTTTCTTCTTAATGTTAAAATCTCCTAATGAACTAAACAAAGCGCTTTCGCTGTTTTTGAAATAGTTAAAAACAATTAACTTTAAAAAGACGTTGGACGGCTTTCGATCTTACCCAACGGAATTGAAGTGCGGGAAAACTTAAGTTGAAAGTTAAAATAGCCCTTAAGTGTTTCTACGAATAGTTGTATGGATTACTGGTTCAATCACGATCCTTACATTCTAACCTTATAGATTTAGTTAAACATGGTAAAGTAAAAGTGCATTAAAATAAATAAAAGTAGTGCGAGTGCGAGAAATAAATAATTTAAAGCGAGTGCGAGGAAATAAATAATTTAAAGCGAGTGCGAGGAAATAAATAATTTAAAGCGAGTGCGAGAAAATAAATAAAAGTAAAGCGAGTGCGGGAAAATAAGAAAAAGTAAAGCGAGTGAGGGAAAATAAATAAAAGTAAAGCGAGTGCGGGAAAATAAATAAAAGTAAAGCGAGTGCGGGAAAATAAATAAGAAAAAGACAAGTAATAAAACCTGCTCCAATCGGAGGGTTGAATAAATTGCAATGCGGAAATGAAAATGGCGGCAGGATTAACTTCCTTCCAAAGTGCTCCAAACTCGATTACAGACTCTATCACAGACTCGATTACACAATTGTGGTAACACTCCAATGCGAAGCGATTACCACTTTATAAAACTGAATATATGCCTAAGTGAAAAAAAGTTGCTTCTGAGTTTGCCTCTGCTCTAAGTTTGGATGATTGTAAAAGTGAATTCGAGTTTTTATTTATAAGCAAGTAAAAAGATGGAAATGACTTGGATGCCCTTCAACTTGAAAATGGAGGGAAACTGTTTTCCTCGTGTGGCGCCCGCCACAAGGCCAAAGTGAGGCGCCTTAGTGGATGAAGTGGAGAACGTGGGAGTTGAGGGAAGTTGAGCTTGGACACGTCATGGCTTGGCCTGTGGCGCCCGCCATTGGGTAGGCCATAAGAACAAAATGCTGAATTTTAGGGTTTTTGGCTCTTTTTCGCTCCTTTTCTCGATCGGGGCTCCGATTGAAGTAAAAACCTGAAAACAAAGAAAAACATAGCAATAACACAACAAAATGATAATAAAACAACTAAAATGCATGTGAAATCGGAGTCGAAAATACGGTAAATTTCAGTGTGATCAAACTCTCCCACACTTAAACCTTTGCTTGTCCTCAAGCAAAACATTGAAAAAGCTCATAAAAGAAAATTTGTGTATCCGAGTGCTTCAGGTAAAAATTCTAAGTTCAAGTCGGGATGCAGTGATAGGTACTAACTGAGTGAACTAAGGGTATCATGATGACACTAATCCGAAAATACGGACATAAACTTCATTCCTATATTAACCAACCCATATTATCCCACAATACCTAGGCCTGCCTCTTCATCTCTTTTTGTGTCCTTTTCATTCAGGTGCAATCACATTAAGCCCATTATCCGTACATGCTTCATAGTAGAGTGACCTGTTAGTGATTATGATCTGAACATGGGATTTCTGGCACATAAATATGTGTAAATCCTTTTATTGGACCCAACTGTAGTTGTGGGGGATCGGATCGTAATCCGCCCTACCGAGTTCAGTGCCAGATACCTCTGAACCAACTAGCAGTGGGTATTGCTTTTCTTTTTCTTTTTCTTTTTCTTTTTGTAGCAATTTTTTACGATTCTTTGGTTTAAATGACTTTGTGAGGGTCACCTATACCGGAGTTGCCTTTTTGCTTTCTTTTATTTTTTTGTTTTTCTGGATCATTCACTTATTTGCATCGGTCCCCTACGTAGAGGATGCGTAGGCCGGAGCTGACTGCTGAGATAAACTACTAAGGACTTATACGGAAATGATGATTAAGGCCATGGTATATGGGGTTTCGGGAATGATTTCTATATTTACGAAGCTTATGGTGCTAAAACAGATACTGATGTTTCGCAAAGTTCTCCCAAGTCACCGCATCCTTACTCAAAACATGTCCTTAAAACCTGAAAACTTTCGAAATAACACTCTTTTCTTTTGCAAATTTTTTTTGTGTGGGGCTAAAGGTATGGGGAGGTAGGATTGTACTAAAGATCTACTGTATTTGGTGACTCGTCAGACTCATGCATTATACTAGAAAGCAAAATAAACAACTAAAAGGAAATAACAATAAATAAACTATCTAAAAACAGCAAAGAAAAACGATAAAAGAAAAGCGAGAAAAACAATGAAGAAAAGACGATAGAGTCTCCTCCCACACTTAAATCGAACATTGTCCCCAATGTTTCGAAATAAGATAAGGAAGAGTTACCTGGCAACCTATTGCTGACCACTAGTGCCCTCGCCATCCTGAGGTGGACGACGGGATCGGGTACGACGACGATCTCTCTGATCCATCCTCGCCATCATGGCATCCTGAGCGGTCCTCACATCTCGAAGGTGACCCAAATTAGTACCCTGGGTGTTCTCTATGAGAGCAATGTGTTGCTGGTGGTGTTGTTGCTGACGGGCTTATGTATTGGTAACCGTAAGCAGAGACTGTAGAACAGTGTCATAGGACCTGTCTGACCTCCACTGCGATTCTTGCATGAAGTTCATATTATCCGTCATTTGTTGCTGGAGGGTAGAGAGTAGGTCGTCACGCCTTTTCTCTCTAGCCAGGTGGTCACGCCACATCTCCTCTGTAATATAGAAGCCACGAGTGGTACCTGCAGAAGAAGAAGATGGTGCGGTGTGTGGTGGTGAAGGATGATGGGGGGACACATGTGGTACGGGAGATCTCTCTCTCCGATCATATTCATCATCAGTGTCATGTCCCGCCTCATCAGGAATATTAGGAGGAAGAGGACCTAAAACAGGTGGAGCGTCTAAATCGTAGGTCCAATTCCTTTCATCTCGTACATCTGTACGTCTAGTGCACGGTAATACAACAGACGGGATGGCTACACCATGAACCATAAGCACATAGCCTTCTTCTCTCCTCGAGCGGCACAATTTCATGTCTCTCAGAAATTTTAGGTTAATTGTGCGAGGAGGTAGGGGTTCTAGGGTAGCTATCTCATCGTTCAGGTTAAGCGCCCGAGCAATAGATGTAATCAATCCACCAAAAGAAATCGGTCCCGCTTTATTCACAGTTAAAATCATATGAGCAAGCATGAACGGGACCGAATTAATACGTCTATTTGTGAGGCTTCCTTGTAAAAATAGAAGCTCTCTAGCATTAACCTTATTTAGATTCTCCCGGCCAAAAATAGTGCATGCCAACAGATATCTAAAAACTTTGATGGCCGGGTTATGGATAGTTGAGGCAAGAACTCCTTCAAAAGAGTTTATGGAAGTGTTTGATAAACGCTCCCAGAAGGAAAATACCTCAACAGACCATTCGGAATCCAAAGGGGCCTCACAAATAGCACCTTCCCCATGAGGGATCCCTAACAAGATGGCTAGTTCGTCGGTACTGAATTGGTATTCAACAGCAAACATTCTAAATTTGACAGTACCAACTGTGCTAGCAGTGTTAGGGTTGACAATATAAATTAAGGAACTCAAAAATTCAATTGTCAACCGCTCATAGGTAGGTTCTTTATTGGAAAAGAAATTATGCAAACCTAAATTATCTAATAAATGAAATATGCTATGATAGATACCTAAAGTGTAGAGACAGTTTTCGTCAACATACCTTGTCGGGAGGATTTCCCGATTTTGCAACCGTTCAATAACTTTTCTTTGTCGATCCCCCGGTTTCCCTTCTCGAAGAATGAATCCGTTAAATTCCATTTGAAAGCTCTTGAAAAGTGATGAAGAAGATGAAGTGGTTTGTGAAAAAGGTTGGTTTTTTACAAAATCCGACGGATGAAATCGAAAATGGAAAGTGGAATAATGATTTGTGTGGTGTGGTGGTTAGAAAAGTATGAGCTTTTTGTGGGTTCAAGGATGTTTTTCCAAGGTGAAAAAAATGGGTTTGGGAGGTTGTAAGTTGCAAAAATGGTGAAGAAAGGGGTTCTGCCCCGACCATTTACAGACGCTGTGGCGGGCGCCACAAGGCAAAATCTGGTTGGGCTAGATTTGGTCCTTTGGTTTGGGCTTCTCTTGTCTTTTGGCTTTAAGGGGTCTGGATAGCATTTGTCTTGTGATTCTCCTAGTATCTTTGACTTGCATAATTTTATAAAAATAAAAACAAAAATAAAAAGTGAAACTGAAACAAAAACAAAAACAGAAATTAAATATAAATAAATAAATAACTGAAAAATTAAAATGCAAATAAAATAAATATAAAACATATATAGATAATAATAGAAATACTAATGTATAGATGTAGTTTATATAATATTCCAAATGCGATAATATAAGATGAGTTATGTAAATATGAGAAATATAAAAAATGAGATAAAATAAGATTAAATGGTGAGATCATGTAGTTGGGATGTCATCTTCCTGAGAGGAACCACAGAGCATGGCTACTTCTTGCTTGAGTTCTGCGATCTCCTGATATAGACAGTCGACTTCAGTAGCATGGGTGAGATCAGACACTCCCATCTGTAAAGTAAGGTCAGCCACCTCCTGTCTAGGCGCTGCGATCTCTCTACGACACTTAGCAATCTGAGTGCGGATGTCGGGTGTCTGCAATGAAAGATTATTAGAGAAAACAGTGATTCTGGGAGATGGCCCTCTAGAGCATAACTCCAATTCGCTGGATCATGCACACTGGTCATCATAGGGTCTGGCAATGTGAAGTAATGGATGGCCTCGCTGTCGACTAGCAGTCGGAACTGACATGGATGGAAAGAGGCTCTCCTCATCAATCCTCTGGTCAAACAGAAATCGATGTCCATGGTCGTGTACCCACAGTAGGTCCGAAGATGTAACAGCTTGCGAGACAGACCTAAGGCGACAACAATCTGCATGATGATTTCGCCAACATGGATGACTCCTTCGGTAGATCTGGAGATACCGCTGAGACTGTATAATAAAAAGTTCCCACATGCCACTGGGCGAGACTGGGATGCACAAAATAATAGGAAGATCTCCTCTTCACTCAGTAGTGTCTCTGCATCCGGCCTTCCCAGGAAGGAATATGCTAATATCATCTGAAAGTATCTGAAGGCGGGGTTATGTATGACATGAGACAGCTGCATAGATGGATCATGGCTTCCGCCACCTGATATATCACTCCAAAACTTCTCAACCTCCTTACCTAGGAAATATCCCATAGGTGTCTCCGGGATAGAATCAGAAGTAGTTTGGAAACCCAATAAGTCGCTGTAGCACCTCAAATTTGCATCTCCCATTTTGTATATACATTTTCATTTTAGGTCATTAACATTTGCATTGTCCATTGCATAAGTTCATCAAGTCATCAGGCAAGACTGGTCAGAAGATTCAGCTATGCAAGCAAGCAAGTGCATGTTCTATAAGATCAAAGCCCTAGGGTTGGTATATTGAGTTCATGTGACCCAAGGATCATTTTGAAGTGGTTTGGCCAAGCATTGAAGGCTCAAAGCTCATCAGTCAAGGTGCAATCCATCTGAAACCCTAAAGAGTCAACAGAAGTCAACTATCAGTTCAACCATGGATTTGGAGGTGGGAGATGGTTAGAGATGCCTCATTCATGTGTAAACAAGTCTCATTTGACATTTCAAACATCAACAATGAAGAATTTGAGCTCAGATCAAAACTTTCCAAAAATAGTAAGTGACCTGTAATTTGAAATTGCCAAAAATGGAAAGGTTTTCAACTCAAGATTACATCATCAAGAAAGCTTCAAATGAAATTTTGTCCAACATGAAAGTTGAAGATCTTGCTCTCCCATTTCCAAAAAGTCCAAGATCATGGATTTCTCATGTGTGGTTGAAGAGATATGGATCAATCATGGCCAAGTGAACATGGAACTTCAAACATGCATAACTTTCAAACCAAATGTCCAAATGGAGTGGTTCTTTTTGCATCATTCTTGTTTTGACCTATACTTTCCAAATCATGCATTGCCTTTCATGAATTATGATCACATGAAAATTTGGATTTTTACTTGAATTTTGGAGGGAAAAATTGAAGTTTGAAATTGGTGCATTGTTCACACATTCTATCATCGCCATTAGCTCTAAAATGATGTTTTGAGTGAAATTCAAGCTTAAACCGTGTACTGTTCACCCATAATCTCCATGCATAAGGTGAAATCTCAAATTGGCATGTGCACCTCTTTTTTGCTAATCCACTTAACCAATGCTTAAACCTGATTAAGAGAATGATTAAGAGGGAGTATAAAGCCTGAAACCCTAACTGTTTCATCATTAACACAATCACTTTTTCAGATCTAGATCCAATTTTTGGAATTTTTCTCTCACTTTTTTCTTGCAAATTCTTCAAACACATTGCATTTTTCTTGATTCATTCATCATATGGTAGCATTTGTGAGCAAGGTTGAAGCAAGAACCAACAAAATTGGTGCAAGGTTGAAGTAGCTCAAAGCTTGAGTTCATCCATGGCAAGTGAAAATTCTGGAGGAATCAAGCACGATTAATCTTCAATTCTTCATCCAATCAACTTCACAAGCACTTTGGAAGATCTGTTGAGCATCACAAGGCTTGGATCTATTGAATTCCAGTTCTGTTTTCTCCAAGAGGTTAGAAATCGAATCTCTCAATTCTTAAAATGATTATGATGTTGTTATAGATCGTTCAATGCTGATCAAACTGAGCTTTGAACCACAAAATTTCATGAAGAATTGAGTTAGTTAGGGTTGTTTAAAGATTCATGTATGAAAATGTATTGGCTCGATTCTTCTTGTATGTGTGAATTTAACCTTAACCATGCCTGGATTCATGTTGTACGTTGAAAGATCTACACCATGATGTGTTTGATTTTTATTTCTGGAAACTTTTGTTCTTGAGCATGGTACTGTGCATGATGAACTGGATGAAGGTGATGAAAATATTTTCCAGAACGTGTTTGATCCATTGGAGCGTGTTTTTCAGCATTTGCATGTGTTTTTCCAATGCTTGGTTATGATTGGTGCATGTAATCCTCATGCGTGCGTTCCTATTGGCTCGCCTTGCCAGCGCATAAATGAAACGGCTGCGTTTCATGCAGCCTGGCGCGCTCATTCAAATTTGGCTGGTGTTCGATACCGGCTGGCAACAATTCTTCACATGTGTCGCAACCTGAAAAATACAGTGCGCGAAAAAACAACCGGCGAAAGAAAATGACAGAAGAGTCGCCACCGTGCGTTATTCATCCCAAAAAAGGGAAAGGAAATGCTCGAAGTAAACCTGAAAAAGGAAAGGACAAGACGGGGTCTCGCAACCAAATCTTGGGTTCGGGAGTCGGTTATGCGAAGGGAAGGTATTAGCACCCCTACGCATCCGTAGTACTCTACGGGATCCACTTTTGTAGTTCTTGTCTAAAGGGTGGGGGTTTATCTAATATACTATTTACTAAAAAGGGGGGTTAAAGGAAAATGACTCGCGCGGATGTCGCATCCACTGCATACGTATCTCATCTGAATATGAGAATCAGAGTCTTCGTAGCTCGGCTACCTAGGGGTTAAGGGTAATTGTGCTCGCTAAGACATCGCGTCTTATGCCTACGTATCTCATCTGGCCTGAGAATCAGAGCAAAACGTAGTTCGGCTAACTATGGGGTTATGGATTGGGTTTTGGACGAACGACGTTACTACGCAATCTACCGGATGCTCGACCTTTGGAGACTTACTCGCCTGTAGTAGAAGGAGTTAGCGTGTTGCTTTGGGTTTTAGGGTTTGGGATGCTCGAGGGAAAAAAGGCAGTCATTGACGAAGGAACCGCGCTACCTGCAGGGATATGAATACAAAACACAAAACATGTATCTCAAAGTAAAATGCCACCAAGGGGCTCAAACGTTGCCTCCTATCGAGGTCTTCCAGCTAGGAAAGCAGTAAAATGCGGGAAAAATGTAAAAGTACCACGCGGATAAAGATCCGAAGTAACAACAATTAGAGGAATGGGAAACCCTGAGATCCTTCCAAGCTAATGCCATCAAAGAAAAGTGAGTCAGTACAGGTAATCGGAATGAACCTCCAGGGGTTATCCCACAAATAAAGTGGGAAACCACGCAAGTTATCCCTGCAAAAGTCATGTGAGCCCTCACAAAAATTCAATAAAAGGGTTAGTGAAACACCATAAGCATTTTTTTCATGATCAACAGTATGGTTTCAAAAAACTCAAACCCTGTGGCATACATTTCAGAAATTAAACGGTTAAACATTCAAGGCATTGTTTATACATTCATATACATATTAAACCCATGGGCAAAGGTAATGGGAATAATGGAAAACCTGATTGGAGAGCTTGATTGAAATTGAGTTGCACCCGTGAGGTTTACAAAACAATCTTCAGGGTTTATGTGAGGCAGAGGTGATTCTGTGTAGTTGAGTTCCCTTCGGGGTTTGGAGGCTGCTCTGAACTCCGTTAGGTCTTCTCTCACTATCTTTTTCCTCAGGGTTTTGTTCCAAGGAAACCTCAGAGTATTTTGCTTCTCTTCAAAATCCCCCTTTGTTCCGTTCTCTCAAGTGAAGCCTTGGTATTTATAGACTGAATTTCATGGTTTTGTGGGCTCAAATGAGAGAGACCCAAGTCCAAATTTTTTTATTATATTTTATTTATTTAATTATTTATTTAATTAATTAATTAATTAATTAAAAAAAAAATCGTTTTTTTTTTCGTTTTTTTTTTTGGATCTAATTCTGATTGACATGATGAAATGCAATATGAAATGTTAAATGAATGCATGAATGAGGAGGGCAAATTTTGGGGTGTTACAGCTGCCCCTATTCAATCATCAGCTAAACCGAGTAGGATGAAAGCGAATAGCTTATTAGATAAACGGGGTGAGCTGTGATTGAATACCAAAGATAGACCGAAAATTTGCGCTCCGAGAACACCACAAAAACGCGGAAATACACCGTGCTGTTTATTTTTCTTCCGATCCTCTGGCTTAATCTGGAGTTTCGATCCTCTGGCTGAACCTATACTCAATTTAGTCCTCTGGTTGGATATTAATTTTGATCCTCGGGCTGGATACGATTTTGATCTTCTGGCTAGATCTTCTTCGATCTTCTGGCTAGATCTCCTCCGTTTCGATTCTCTGGCTGAATCTATTTCCTTTGATTCTCTGGCTGAATCTACTTCGATCTTATGGCTAGATCTGAATTGTTGCGATTTTCGATCTTCTGGCTAGATCTTCTTTGTTTCGATTCTCTGGCTGAATCTATTTCCGGTCTTCGGGCTAGACCTGACTTCGATCTTCTGGCTAGATCTGGATTGTTTTGATGATAAACTCCCATCATTAGGATCCCGCATCTGAGGCATGCGCTGGTTGACCCTCTTTTGAAATCTACACCCAACCTTCATATTAGATATGCAGCTTCGATAATATTCCACTTTTGTGCTTCGTACATATTCTTCGGGCTAGAACATGTTGTAACGACTCCTCAATTAGACTTGCTGGGGAAATAAAGCTTGTAGGCGACTTCACTGGGGAATCTTCAAATTGAGCCTCAGGCTGACTCTTGAGAAAACGATTCTAAGGCTGAATCTTCGAAATGACCCTCAGGCTGGATCACGGGAAAACGATTCTCAGGCTGAATCTTCAAAAAGTGACCCTCATGCTGGATCACGGGAAAACGATTCTCAGGTTGAATCTTCAAAATGACCCTCAGGCTGGATCACTCACGCTTGATCCTCTGGCTGGATCTCAAGACCTTGGTTGTACAGTAATTCTTCAGTCTGCTTGGAAGAACCTATTTATCAGCTTATGTGTATGCTTGATATGATATGCATGCGAATGCAAATGCTATGCATGGTGTAAAAGAAAAAAGAAATCTGCTAGGGGAAGCAAACTCCGGTAGGGAACAGATCGCTGTATCAATCCTTGAATGCTCTATGGGGAATGATCCGTCTGCCGGGACCAATGAGCCACCAAAAATAAATTGGCTGCTTGAAAAGTCGACCTTGCGGGGGGAGTATCAACTATGGAAACTTTTCTCGGCGAGGCTCTGTGAGGAGAGTCTGTGGGGAAAACACTTCCTGGGGAAATGTCGTAGGAAACGACCTTTGCTGGGGATATGAACTTGCTAATCGCCCTCTAGCTGGGGATTAGAACAAATCTGTTAGAAATAATGATGGGGATGAGATGAACACTGGGAACACCACCCTCTTGTCCGTTGGGTATGCAACCACTCCGCTGTTGCTAGGAAGATACAGTCTGACACCGTCAACTCCGCTGGGGATATATAGTCTGGATACTGTCAACTCTACTGGGGAACATGCTCTGCTGTGGAGAGACTTTGTCAACCGCTTGGGGATGAGGATTCATGACTTGGCATCCGGTTCCTGTGACCTGCAACCAAAAATACACGTATACCTCGGGGGAATTACTCGGTTTGAATTCACCGTCCGGGATTAAGCACATTCAAAGCAATTTTAAATGTTTTCCTGTGCAAATCATCTGCAAAAGCCACCATTATGTTCATATGCAATATGTTTTATCAAAAATTCGGACATTTTTGCAAACAAACTGATAAATGAAAAATAAAGAGGCTCTTTAACTGAATTATTCGACTCTTACTAGGGAGAAAATTTGTGCCAGGAATAGGCGAGGGCATCAGGAAGCTGATCCCTGAAAAGAGGTGATCGCTATAAAAAGAGAACTATCCTAATGGCAATGGGGAAACGGGGTCCCACTGAGTTTCGACTCTGCTATGGTTCGTATGTCCTCAAGACGCTCTGCTCATCTTTCTTTCTGAAGTGGATGATTAGTCGATCTTTAACCTTCGAAGATTGCCGGATTGAATGAAACGGTGATATAACACTGATGAACTCAGATCATAGTCATTCGCTTATTCCCTAACTTTTGCCTGGATCGCCCCCTTTTCGGGTTTTCAATCCACCGGGATACCCATTTTTGCCTGAGCCGCCCTTTTGGGTTTTCGACTCACCGGGTGTACTCTTTTTTTTTTATATATCCCTAATTTTTGCATGAACCTCTTTATTCTTTTTTTTTGGTTCGTCGGGATGCCCCTTTTTTGCCTGGACTATTCTTTTTACTGTCCAGCGGGTCTATTTTATGCGAAGTATTTTTTTTAACTGCGTCTGAGTTAATAGGGGACGGGAATCCTTCGCCATCCATGGTTGTTAGCATCAAATCTCTGCCGGAGAAAACTCTTTTAACCACGTATGGACCCTCGTTGTTCAGTGTCCATTTGCCCCTGTGATCTGTGTTGGGAAGAAGAAATCTTTTGAGTACCAATTCACCGACTCGATACTCCCGAGAGCGCACTTTCTGACCAAATGCTTTCTTCATTCGTCTCTGACCGAGATACGTCAATTTTGGGTACGTAGTTCCAGCATAGCACCATTTCCCGTTGGTTTGATTGATGACCAAAGCTGAATCCCCGTATACATCCAGGGTTTTAATCTGTATATTGACGGCTTCCTCAAGTCTTAGGATACAAGCTTCGTATTCGGCTTCATTGTTGGTGCAGGGAAAAGTTATTCTGGCACCAAATGGCATATGAACCCCCTTCCGGTGTGATCAATACTATACCAACTCCGCGACCATTGACGTGGACCGCCCCATCAAACATCATAACCCATTTGGATTCAGGGTCAGGCCCCTCCTCCGGGAGTGGTTCCTCTCAATCTTTCGATTTAAGAAACATGATGTCCTCATCAGGAAAGTCAAACCTCATAGGTTGGTAATCATCAATCGGTTGCTCTGCAAGATAGTCTGACAAGACACTTCCCTTGATGGCTTTTTGTGAAGTGTATTGGATGTCATACTCTGTCAGTATCATTTGTCACCTAGTAACTTTTCCGGTAAGTGCTGGCTTTTCAAAAATATACTTGACTGAATCCATTTTTGATATCAATAGAGTCGTGTGAGTTAACATATACTGTCTTAGTCGGCGAGCAGCCCATGCCAAAGCGCGGTAAGTTTTCTCGAGCAATGAGTATCTTTGTTCACAGTCGATAAACTTTTGCTAAGGTAGTATATTGCATGCTCTTTTCGACTCGAATCGTCATGCTGACCGAGCACACAACCCATTGACCTTTCTAACACAGTCAAGTACATGATCAACGGTCTTTCCTCTCGGCCTATAGACTGGCCCCGATCTTGATCTCTTTCTTGTCGTCTTTGGTACCAACGTTGATGGTCTCAACCACCTCCTGATAAGGTGTAATAGCTCGGTCCTCCTGTTTCAACAATCTGGCTAACCCTTCCGACAATTCACAATCTTCCTCAGCCCCTTCTTCGGCTTGATAGATAGGATTGTCGAAGTCATACTTGGCCATAGCAGTGTCGTTAGTAGTGAGATCCGGGTGGTCGGCTCTGCATGATGGAGGATCATGCTTTACCTTAGAATGAGAGATTTTTTTTTTGAAAGAAAGAAAAAACGAAAAAAGAAACATTGCCATTTTTTTGGTAAAAAGTAAAAAAAACTGAAAGAAAGAGAACACAAAATTGTTTGCAAAAGCCGTCCTTTATTGATGATAAAAATGATTGCGAAACGTAACTAAATGGATGGCCCTACAAATGAGCCATTACACCTTGGGCAAAGTGTAAGACTTTATTATGCATGTAATAAAGGAAAACAATAAAAATCACTCTTTCAGTAGAGTAACCCGGACGGTTTTTTCAGATGACCAATTGTCGAGCTTTTCTCCCGGGACACACGGGCGAATCCAGCTATCTAAGTCACAGTCGCTGTCAGCCTTGTCTTCATCTGCAGCATTGACGATGTGGGGAGAAACCAAACCCCCGCTGGAGAGAGTACCGATTTCATTCTTCTGAGATCCCGGAGCATACCCCAATCCAAACTTGTCTTCTTTGATGACTGGCTCCACAAATTTGCCCCAGCCTTGGGCATTACCAGCTTCAACCACTTCGACAGCATTAATCCCCTGCCCGCCGTGAGCCGGCATCGGGTTCTGGATAACATTAGGCACCGGAGCAAAATTGATAGCTTGGGCATCTCTCAAATCTTGTACCTTTAACTGGAGAGCCTTGCAATTATCTGTAGTATGGCCAGGTGCGTTGGAGTGAAAAGCACATCTGGCGTTGACATCATAACCTCTAGGCAAATTATTGGGATTGATTGGTGAGGCCAGAGTTCTCAGCGTAACCAGATTCATGTCAATCAGCTTGGGAAGTAATACTGAATAAGGCATTGGGATTGGCTCGATGACCCGGTCCGTCTGCCTTGGACGTTGTTGATAGTGTCTCTGCTGACCCGGATTACCTCCTTGATTGTTGTACCTGGGTTGTTGTTGCGGATGATATTGCGGTTGAGGAACAAGTGTTGGAATAGTGACTGCGGCCACTTGATCTTGATAATAATTAGGGCGTCCTCTACCCCTGCCTCTGCCGGCATACACAACGCTTGTCTCGCCTTCTTTTCTTCGCTGACCGTTACCAGCAAACGGTCTCTTGGGACCTGATGAGTTGGAAACACTATTGTCTTGAATTCGGCCCATCTTCAACAGACTCTCGATTCTTTCTCCAGCAATTACTATCTCTGCAAAGCTGATTGACGGGCAAGCAGCCAATCTCTCAATATAATTGCCTTGAAGAGTGTTCATGAACATGTCCGCCATCTCCCTTTCAGACATAGGGGGTTGGACGGACGCAGCAATCTGTCTCCAACGCTGAGCATACTCCCTAAAGGTTTCCTTGGCAGTCTGAGACATACCTTGCAACAAGGTTCGATTTGGAGCCATGTCCAAGTTGTATTGATATTGCTTGACAAAAGCCTCTGCCAAGTCTTTCCAGCTCTTGATGGTAGTACGAGACAAATGAGAATACCATTCACGAGAAGCTCCAGTTAGACTGTCTTCAAAATAGTACATCCACAGCTTTTCATCTTCCGTGTGAGCTCCCAACCTTCCCAGATAAGATTGGAGATGAGTGCGTGGGCAAGAAGCCCCGTTGTATTTCTCAAAAGTAGGGGGTTTGAACTTGTGAGGAATCCTTACTCCCTGAACCAGACCAAGATTTGTGACATCAAAGCCTAAGGAATTTTGAGACTCCAAAGACTTGAGCTTCTCAGCCAGCTCATCCATACGGCGAGTGGTCTCGAGGGCCTCGTCGTGCAAAGAAAATTGATCACACTGATAATCTTCAGTAACGGGGTGCCCGTTAATCTGAATTCCTTGATTCACATTGTACCTTCCGCCAATATCATTTCCAACATTCCCTGTGTTGTCAACATTACCCGGGTTTCCATCAGCATTTGCGTTACCCGCGTTACCAGTGTTCACAGGGTTATCAGCGTTCCCAGGGTTACCAGGGTTTCCCTCAGCATTTGGTATCTCCAAATCTGGATTAGACCTCGGTTGCTCAACCAATTCCCTCATCTTTTCTTGGCCTGCTGCCATACCAGTCATCAATGTCATGAACTGATCCATCCTTTCACGCATATCAGCCAGCTCTTTCTGTACTTGGTCCATCGCTAGTTGTGGACGATTTTCCTTTGTCGGGTACCTGTGGACTCGCTTGGGACCAATAACTGCCTGATATAGGGAACAAACATTAGACACTACGGTGACACCTGCAAAACAGACAAGGGTTAATATACATGGTATGCGATGCACTGCTTGTTCAGTTTTAAGGCACCCCCGTTTTGAAAGGGAATACCCTGCAAATGAATAAGCATGAGATGTTGGATGCAAATATGCAGATGATGTTATGCAATGCAAAGGCATGTCAATCAGAATTGATGTATCTGCTTGAACATCTGTCAGGTTGCACTGTCTGGAGAGAAATTAAGAGCACACCAAACAAAGGTCATGGGATGGATCATGTTATCCTTAATATCAACCACCCATTTTGGTGGATTATGGTTTACATCTTATCAACACCCGAGTTCCATTGATATTAAGGATACCTGATCGGATTAACCATGAATCAAGGGTTTGTTGCAAGTCACGAGCATGGAGTTTAGGTTAAGAACCACCCAAAAGGAGTGTACTAAGGTTTAAACCTGCCAAACATGTTCTACAAAAGGTTCCCATAGTCATAATCCCATCTTTCGGATATTATCAGAGGAACGACTACTCGTATTCCAACAATATTCTCAAGAGAGACTCTTATGAGTGTAGTATCGCGTAACAATCGTATCAAATCTTACACTTGAATGACTTTCGCACTACGTCCTACGAATAGGCCAAGATGGGTTTGGTAAACTAAGGTCCTCGGCTTCTAAGGTCTATATTGGAACAAGTAATGTCTAACCACAACTTACTTATATGACATTATTGATCTCAACATGACCTCCACCAAGTGAATGGGCTTGCAAGTCAACTCGCTAAGGAATAACTCCACACAAGTCGACAGGACTATGCCATTCTCCTATCCTAAGTGCACTCGAGTTCGGGTATAGAACTCATCTCACAAAGATCACCAAGCAGCCATAGCCAGCCAACAGATAAAGCAATGATATGTACACAATGCAATAAGGTAAAGCAGGTAAATAAATAACCGTACAAAAGCATGAACACCCAATAAACAAACTACAAAAGCTAGGAGGGACTCGCTTAGGGAAGATGGACCAGCAAGAGGTCAACTTCTTAGTCCCCAGCAGAGTCGCCAGCTGTCACAACCTGAAAAATACAGTGCGCGAAAAAACAACCGGCGAAAGAAAATGACAGAAGAGTCGCCACCGTGCGTTATTCATCCCAAAGGAGGGAAAGGAAACGCTCGAAGTAAACCTGAAAAAGGAAAGGACAAGACGGGGTCTCGCAACCAAATCTTGGGTTCGGGAGTCGGTTATGCGAAGGGAAGGTATTAGCACCCCTACGCATCCGTAGTACTCTACGGGATCCACTTTTGTAGTTCTTGTCTAAAGGGTGGGGGTTTATCTAATATACTATTTACTAAAAAGGGGGGTTAAAGGAAAATGACTCGCGCGGATTTCGCATCCACTGCATACGTATCTCATATGAATATGAGAATCAGAGTCTTCGTAGCTCGGCTACCTAGGGGTTAAGGGTAATTGAGCTCGCTAAGACATCGCGTCTTATGCCTACGTATCTCATCTGGCCTGAGAATCAGAGCAAAACGTAGTTCGGCTAACTATGGGGTTATGGATTGGGTTTTGGACGAACGACGTTACTACGCAATCTACCGGATGCTCGACCTTTGGAGACTTACTCGCCTGTAGTAGAAGGAGTTAGCGTGTTGCTTTGGGTTTTAGGGTTTGGGATGCTCGAGGGAAAAAAGGCAGTCCTTGACGAAGGAACCGCGCTACCTGCATGGATATGAATACAAAACACAAAACATGTATCTCAAAGTAAAATGCCACCAAGGGGCTCAAACGTTGCCTCCTATCGAGGTCTTCCAGCTAGGAAAGCAGTCAAATGCGGGAAAAATGTAAAAGTACCACGCGGATAAAGATCCGAAGTAACAGCAATTAGAGGAATGGGAAACCCTGAGATCCTTCCAAGCTAATGCCATCAAAGAAAAGTGAGTCAGTACAGGTAATCGGAATGAACCTCCAGGGGTTATCCCACAAATAAAGTGGGAAACCACGCAAGTTATCCCTGCAAAAGTCATGTGAGCCCTCACAAAAATTCAATAAAAGGGTTAGTGAAACACCATAAGCATTTTTTTCATGATCAACAGTATGGTTTCAAAAAACTCAAACCCTGTGGCATACATTTCAGAAATTAAACGGTTAAACATTCAAGGCATTGTTTATACATTCATATACATATTAAACCCATGGGCAAAGGTAATGGGAATAATGGCAAACCTGATTGGAGAGCTTGATTGAAATTGAGTTGCACCCGTGAGGTTTACAAAACAATCTTCAGGGTTTATGTGAGGCAGAGGTGATTCTGTGTAGTTGAGTTCCCTTCGGGGTTTGGAGGCTGCTCTGAACTCCGTTAGGTCTTCTCTCACTATCTTTTTCCTCAGGGTTTTGTTTCAAGGAAACCTCAGAGTATTTTGCTTCTCTTCAAAATCCCCCTTTGTTCCGTTCTCTCAAGTGAAGCCTTGGTATTTATAGACTGAATTTCATGGTTTTGTGGGCTCAAATGAGAGAGACCCAAGTCCAAATTTTTTTATTATATTTTATTTATTTAATTAATTAAAAAAAAATTCTTTTTTTTTTTTTTTTTTTTTGATCTAATTCTGATTGACATGATGAAATGCAATATGAAATGCTAAATGAATGCATGAATGAGGAGGGCAAATTTTGGGGTGTTACAACATGCATTTCACATTTCCTTCATATATTCACATGCCATTTCCATATGCTTGTCACATGTTTTTTTTATTGTTTTTTTCACTTCCAAAATTCATAAATGATTAAATAATCATGCAAAAAATATGAGGATTTTTGCATCATGTTCCTTATTGTTTCTAGTATTTTTTCATCATTTTTTCATAAATTGTGCTTGGCTGGAAAATTAGTTTGCCTAGGGTTTGTGCACATGTATCATATTTTGACCTTGCCTTGCTTCTCCATTTGTGAAATGCTTGTTGTTTATCCAATGCTCATGAAATTTTGCATGCTTAAACTAGACTCTTGGCTTGACATTGTGGTTTTGATTTGGTATTTTTACCATTTGTGGTTTCTGATTTATGATCATGTGAATGTAGGTGTGACAATGTGAGTCACACCTTGTGATGTCCAACTTGATTAATTTGTTTGCCATGCCCAATGAATTCCAAATGTCTTGATTTTTTATATGACGCTTGATATGAATGTATTAAATGCTCTTGATTTTTGGTGGAATTTTTGGATTGATTTCTGATTTAATTAAGATTTTTCATTCTGGATGGTCATTTGTGAGCTTTTGAGATGCATTGATTTTCATTTGATTGTGAAATGCTTATGCTTTATCCTATGAATGTGAAACTTTGCACACCATTTCTAGACATGTTGAATGTTGTTTTGGCTTTGGTTTGAAGTTTTTACCATAATTCATTTCTGTTTTAGGCCTATGCTAAGTTGGTGTGCCATTTGATGTCACATATGTGCTTGTTATGTTTGCCTTGGCTTATGCAATTTGATTACCATGCCTAATGTTGTCCAATGCTCCTAATTTTTTGTGTGTTGATCATGTTGTATGTTATGTTTACTCATGAATTTTGTTGAGATTATTTGAAACAATTTTGATTTAATGTGCATTTGTTCATTCTGATGTCACAATGTGGTTACAACTTGCATACCTTGTCATGTTTGGTTCATGAAATGAATTTGGTGAATAATATTGATATGGGACTTTTTGGATTGTGTTCTTAATTGATTGAGGTTGATTCATGTTAAATTTGATGTTCTGTTTTGAATTTTTTCTCCCTCTTTGACCCTAGGCCTTGCCCTAGTGGTTTGTGACTCACAGTTGAGCTTTGATTTCAGGTTAAGAAGCATTTGCCATAGTTGATGATGCTCACTCATTTGGATTGATTAATTGGTTGATATTAACTAACTTTGAGTTGTTTTGTAGGTTGATGCCAAGTTGTTTGTGTTGTGCCTTGCACACTGTTGCATTGCTTGCTTATATGTCTGATTGTGTGATTGACTGTCTGTTTGATTGTTTGACTTGTATACTGATTGAGTTAGATTTTTTTCAGGTACATAAGTTGCTTGAGTTCTTTTGAACTTGCTTTTGCTTTGCTTGGTTGCTTAACCATTTGAGGTATAACTCACTGACTTCATGTAGTTTGGAAGACCTGTCCTGTTATGTGGGCAGGCACCTGTCTGAAGTCCTCCTTAAGAGGCAATGCTTGTGTTTGTTTATCTTTGTCCCCTGTACATATCAAAGAACTCCTAAGTGAAGAGGCATTGGCAGATAAAAGAGATGTGTAGTCCATCTCCTGCTAATCAGTGAGTCATCCACCTTGCTCACACACCTTATGTTGATGCATTGTGGATAATAGCCCAAGATCTTTGTTATGTCAGTCATTGTGGAGTAGAGTTCCCCATTCTGGACTCCCACACCTTCATTGTTTCAAGCTCTCCTAGGCCAGGGATAAGAGCTGTGAAGTCTTATCTTCACTTCCCATTTCATCTGCTTCACCCTAACTCTCAATGTTAGGGTTAAGAGCTAACATCACCCTGATACAGTGGCTTATTTGTCGAGGTTGACATGACCCCTTGACTAAAGCCTAGCCTTGTTTGAGCCCCTCTGTTTGTATATAGTGTGTGTGCTTGTTTTATGCTGTTATGATTGTTTGTGTTGTTAGGATAGCTTGCTCCCTGTGCAAGTTAGATAGCAACCTCAACCTAGGACCATGGTGAATTCACATGATAACTATTAGGCTCGAGTCAGTCTCCCTTCTAGTTTGTCATTTCCCAGTCTCTGGTTAGGCTAGTCCTTTTTCCCTGTATAGGGGAACTACGTCGCCCTGATCCTCATACCAGATGAGGTACGTAGGTAGGAGATGAGCTGATCTCTCCGGGCAACCTTTTGCTTTTTCAACCCTTTGTGTGAGTAGGAGTCTGATGTAAGTCCAGCGATTGGCATTCGGTTTCCATGTTTGCTTGTTTTGTGTGGAGTTTGACGTAAGTCCAGCGATTGGCAGTCGATTTCTTGTGTGGTTGTTTGGCGTGCGTTAGCCGAGCTACGAGTGCTCTGATTCTTCTCCAGTCAGAGAAGATATGTCTGCATAGGATGCGACATCCTAGCGAGCACGTTTCCCCCTGTCCCGAACTACGTCGACTCTGATGTCTGTGCTTAACAGACTACGTAGGCCCAGGATGCGATATCTTGCCGAGTTAGTTTCTTTTGTCTTTCCTGTGTCTCCTTTCAGCCAGTGTGTGCAGTTTGAGCAGTGTTTAGCAACCTTTATCCTTCCTTTTGTGCGTGGATCCCGTCGAGTACGACGGATGCGTAGGGGTGCTAATACCTTCCCTTCGCATAACCGACTCCCGATCCCATTTCTCTCTGGTCGCGAGACCATGTCTTTTCCAGGTTTACTTCGAGCGTTTCCTTT
Organism: Lathyrus oleraceus; assembly: GCF_024323335.1. Lineage (NCBI taxonomy): Eukaryota > Viridiplantae > Streptophyta > Magnoliopsida > Fabales > Fabaceae > Lathyrus > Lathyrus oleraceus. Next base: position 367,899,128 of record NC_066582.1, read on the forward strand.
CCCTCTTTTGGGATAAATAATGCACGGTGGCGGCTCTGTTGTTTTGTTTTCCCGTCGGTTTTTCGCGTAATGCGACAGTCGCCGAACTCTTTCTGGCTGAAGGAGTACTCAACTCCGAAAAGCCTGAAAGCAGCATACCCATCTGGTCCAAAATATGGGTCATAGTCGAATGAACTCAGGAACTCCAAAGTCAGGTTCCTATATGTGTTACTCAAGTCATCAGCAAACTCGTCCCAGTGAAGCTGGTGGCTAAGGAATCGGATACTCGGCTCGATACCCAGTGCCTCCATATAATGCTGATCAGAATAACGTGTGGGTGCCATAGGGCGCTGATACAAAGTGATGTAACGCTCCCTCTGAGCATTATCTCTATAGGCCACATGCATGTCATCAAAATCCTGCATCCTGTAAAAGTTAAGAAAGTGATCCTGAAAAATACAAACCATTCAAATCTTAGTCTTAATGCAAAATATGATAAAATAAAATAAAATAAAATAAAATTAAATAAATGCAAAAAAGTAAAATGAAAGAAAAACCATGGGTTGCCTCCCACGCAGCGCTTGTTTAACGTCATTAGCTTGACTATTAGAATTTATACACCTGTAGTAGTAGTAGGAATTGGTGGATCAATCAGGGTGTGGCTCAAGTAGTATGCTGAAATGTCTCCTCCTTCGTAGAGCTTCAGTCTTTGTCCATTTACAATGAATGGACTACATGTACCATTCTTGATTTCTACGGCTCCGGATCTCAGAATCTTGGATACTTCGAAAGGACCAGTCCATCTTGAACGTAGCTTTCCAGGGAAGAGTCGTAACCTAGTGTTGAAAAGGAGAACATGATCGCCTATATTGAAGTTTTTCTTTACTATTCTTTTGTCGTGATATGCTTTTGTCCTCTCTTTATATATTTTTGCATTCTCGTAGGCAGATTGCCTAAGTTCTTCTAGTTTATGAATGTCTAGGGTACGCTTTTCTCCAGCAGCTAAGTAGTCTAAATTCAAAGTTTTAATTGCCCAATAGGCCTTATGCTCTAATTCGAATGGTAAGTGACATGATTTTCCATAAACTAGTTGATAAGGAGTAGTTCCTATAGGGGTTTTGAAAGCAGTTCTATAGGCCCATAATGCTTCTTGAAGCTTCTGAGACCAGTCTCTCCTAGAAATAGAAATAGTTTTCTCTAGGATTTGTTTTATCTCCCTATTAGATACCTCTACTTGGCCACTAGTCTGTGGGTGGTACGGTGTTGCTACTCTATGCCTAACTCCATATTTTCTTAAAAGTTTGTCAAATATTCTCGATATAAAGTGTGATCCTCCATCGCTTATGACTAAACGTGGTGTTCCAAATCTAGGGAATATATAGTTTTTAAATAGTTTGATTACTACCCTAGTATCGTTTGTGGGTGCAGCTATAGCTACAATCCACTTAGACACATAGTCTACAGCTACTAAGATATACCTATTTCCTAAGGATGGTGGAAAAGGTCCCATGAAATCTATACCCCATACGTTAAAGAGTTCTACTTCCTGAATGTTTCTTAGAGGCATTTCATCACGTCTTGAAATGTTTCCAGTGCGTTGGCATCTATCACATTTGACAATGCAAGCATAGACATCACGCCACATGGTAGGCTAGAATAGGCCAGCTTGAAGAATCTTGGCGTATGTCTTAGAGGTGCTCGCATGTCCACCATAGGGTGCAGAATGACAATGCTCGATAATACTATTTACCTCTTCTTCTGGAACGCAACGGCGAAAAATGCCATCTTTACCCCTTTTGAAAAGGAGCGGTTCGTCCCAATAGAAGTTTCTCACATCGTGGAAGAATTTCTTTTTGCGGTGGTAGTCTAGATCAGGGGGTACTATATCAGCAACTAGGTAATTAACGAAATTTGCATACCAGGGTACGTTACTTATTGCTAAGGAATTTTGGGAATGCTCGTAATGATCTAGGTTATTATCTTCAATGGTTTCTACTCTAGCGATCAGTCTATCATAGGCGAAATCATCATTTATGGGTACTAGTTCAGGTTTTAGATGTTCTAGCCTAGAAAGGTGATCAGCTACTACATTTTCAGTGCCTTTTTTATCTCTTATGTCTAAATCAAACTCTTGTAGTAATAGAATCCATCGGAGTAATCTGGGCTTGGCATCTTTTTAATTTAATAGGTAACGAATGGCAGCATGATCGGTGTAAACAATAATTTTTGCTCCTACTAGATAAGATCTAAATTTGTCTATAGCGAAAACTATAGCGAGTAATTCTTTTTCAGTTGTTGCATAGTTAAGTTGGGCAGCATCTAGGGTTCTACTGGCATAATAAATGGCATGTAAATTTTTATCTTTTCTTTGTCCTAGAACGGCTCCAACTGCGTAATCACTAGCATCGCACATTATCTCAAACGGTTCTGACCAGTCAGGTGGTTTCATAATGGGTGCAGATACTAATGCTTATTTTAAAAGATTAAATGCGTCATTAAATTTTTCATCGAAAATGAATTCAGCATCTTTCATTAAAAGTCCAGTTAAAGTTTTAGTTATTTTGGAGAAGTCCTTAATAAAACGCCGGTAGAATCTAGCGTGTCCAAGAAAGCTTCGGACTTCTTTGATGGTTTTTGGTGGGTTTAGGTTTTCTATAACTTCTATTTTAGCTCTATCTACCTCTATACCTTTTTCAGAAACTATATGTCCTAAAACTATTCCTTCGGTTACCATGAAATGACACTTTTCCCAGTTTAGCACGAGGTTCACCTCCACGCATCTCTCCAGGATTTTCTCAAGGTTAGCAAGACAATTGTGGAAATCAAATCTGCAAACCGAGAAATCATCCATAAACACTTCCATGATACCATCTAGGTAATCTGCAAAGATTGACATCATGCAGCATTGGAAAGTAGCTGGGGCATTACAGAGGCCGAACGACATTAGTCTGTAGGCAAAAGTTCCATAAGGGCATGTAAAGGTAGTTTTTTCTTGATCTTTGGGGTGGATAGGTATTTGGAAGAATCCAGAGTATCCATCTAGATAACAGAAGTAAGAGTGTCTGGCTAGACGCTCCAACATTTGGTCTATAAATGGTAAAGGGAAATGATCCTTCCTAGTTGCTTTATTTAATTTTCTATAATCTATACACATCTGCCATCCTCCTTCTAAACGTTTTGCTACATGTTCGCCTTTATCGTTTTTCACGACTGTGATGCCTCCCTTTTTAGGTACTACATGCACAGAGCTCACCCGCTTACTATCCGAGATCTGGTAGATTATACCTGCCTCAAGTAACTTAAGAACTTCCTTCTTAACAACATCACTCATTATAGGGTTTATTCTTCTCTGATGTTCCCTAGAGGGTTTTGAATCTTCTTCGAGTGAAATCCGATGCATGCATATGGATGGGCTTATACCTTTCAGGTCAGAGATATTATATCCTAAGGCTGAGGGATATCTTTGTAAAACGTCTAAAAGTTGGTTCCTCTCCTCTTGGCTCAAGGTAGCCCTAACTATAACTGAACGGTTCATCTTTTCATCGAGGAACTCGTATCTCAGGTTCTTAGGCAGTTCCTTAAGTTCTAAGGTTGGTTTCTCAGGGCATGGCATATGATCTGGGGTAAGGGATAAGCATTCGTAAAGGTTATCATCGATGTAGGGTTTCTTAAAGTCATCATCTTCCCTTATGAGATTTGATGGTAACTTAATTGTTTTTATAATATATTTTTGTTCTAATTCTCTAACACATTCGTCAATGATATCTAAGGCATAACACGAGTCTCCCATCACAGGTGCCATAAGAAATTTCGAAAGTATAAATTCTATTTTCTCGTCACCTACCTCAAATGTCAACTTTCCTTTCTTGACATCTATTATGGCTCCTGCAGTCGATAAGAATGGTCTACCTAGAAGGATTGGTATATCATTGTCCTCTTTGATGTCCATGACAACAAAATCAGTAGGGATAAATAACTGGCCTATCCTAACAGGAACATCTTCTAAAATGCCTATCGGATATTTAACAGATCTATCGGCTAACTGAAGTGACATCTTAGTGGGCTGTAATTCTCCTAAGTTTAACCTCTCACAAACTGCTAAAGGCATTAGGATTACACTAGCTCCTAAGTCTAGAAAAGCTTTTTCGATGACATGATTACCCAAAAGGCAAGGAATGGAGAAATTTCCAGGATCTTTATCTTTCTTTGCTAATTTTTCCTCGGAAATAACATTACATTCCAAAGGCTTCGGATCATCAAGTCTACGTTTGTTGGTAAGGATGTCTTTGAGAAACTTTGAATAAGAAGGTATTTGGGTGATGGCTTCTGTGAAAGGGATTTCTACATGAAATTTTTCTATAACTTTAATAAATTTTTGATACTGTTTATTGATCTGGGTTTTTTTGAGTCTTTGCGGATATGGTATAGGTGGTTTATATGGCGGGGGTGGTACGTAGGTTTTATCTTTAGGTTCTTCTCCTTTATCTCGACTTTCCTGGTTTTCAGATTCCTCTGGTTCCTTTACTTCGTCCGGGGGTTTGGTATATTCCTTAGAATTTTGGGTTCACTCAATCTAGGGTTCGGTGGCTCATCATAAGCGTTCCCACTTCGTAGGGTAATGGCATTGGCTTGTCCTCTCGGATTTTGTTGAGGTTGTCCAGGGAATTGTCCTCCAGGTGTGGTCTGAGGGGCTTGGTTTAAAGCTACCTGAGAGATCTGGGTTTCAAGCATCTTGGTATGAGTAACTATTTGGTCAACCTTGGTTCCTAACTGAGTAATCAATTCGTTAACATGAATGTTTTGATTCATGAACTCCTTGTTTTGTTGGGTTTGAGCGGTGATAAAATTTTCCATAATTTTCTCAAGGCTCGGCTTTGGTGGTACAGGTTGCATAGGTTGATTTGATCTTGGGGCTTGATAACTAGGTCTCGGGGGTGCATTATTTTGAATAGGGTTATTGTTTTTATAGGAGAAGTTTGGGTGATTCCTCCATCCAGGGTTATAGGTATTTGAATATGGGTTCCCTTGGGTGTAGTTCACTTGCTCATAGTGGATTTCGTTTAATAGACTGCATTTTGCAGATTGGTGTCCTTTGGTTCCACATATCTCACAATCCGACGAAACTACGGCTACAGTATTCGGGTTTATGCACATATGCTCGACTTTGAGGGCTAATGCGTCCATTTTAGCTTGCATCATGTCTATAGAGCTTAGTTCATGCACTCCTCCTTGGGCTTCCTTCTTCTGAACTGTCGCTCGTTCGACTCCCCATGATTGATGTTTTTGAGCCATATCTTCGATGAGGGCACTAACTTCAGGATAAGGTTTGTTCATCAGAACACTGCCTGCGGCAGCGTCGATGCTCATCTTTGTGTTGTAATGAAGTCCATTATAGAAGGTTTGAATGATTAACCAATTTTCTAAACCATGATATGGGCATGCTCGTAACAACTCTTTATATCTCTCCCAAGCTTCGAATAGCGATTCTCCTTGGTTTTAGGTAAATCTAGTTATATGGTTTCGAAGAACGGCGGTTTTACTCGGGGGAAAATATCTAGCAAGAAAAACTCTTCTAAGGTTATCCCAAGTCGTAATGGAATTAGGTGGAAGGGAATCTAACCATGATAGGGCTTTATCTCTGAGGGGAAAAGGAAATAATCTTAAACGTATTGCCTTAGGAGAAGCTCTATTGGTTTTAAAAGTATCTGCTAATTGAAGAAATATTTTTAAATGTTGGTTTGGATTCTCAGTAGCGAGACCCGCGAATTGTCTCTGTTGCACTAGTTGCAATAGGGATGGTTTAAGTTCAAAATTATTAGCTGGGATGGTTGGGTTTACTACACTAGAACTAGGTTCTTCATTAGATGGTTGAGCGAAATCTTTAAGAGGTCTTTGGTTTTGATCTTCAGCCATAGCTCTCTTAATTCTATGAAAGAATAAACGTGCGCGAGTGTAACGTTCAGGTTCCGTCAGAGGGTATACTAAGCTTAAACTTCCGGTGCTGCGAGTTCTTCGCATTGACCGGCGGGAAATAGCCTAAGTCTAAACGATATAACAACAGGAAAATGAAATTTGACGAAATTGGTCCCCGGCAACGGCGCTAAAAACTTGATGCGTGCTTTTCGCAAGTATACGAACGCGTCAGAGTAATATAAAAGATTGTCGAATCCACAGAGACCAAGTGTCAATCTATCGTTATCTATTGTTATGGTGCTTATCAAAGGCAATCAAAATAGGTGTTTTTGTAGTGTGCAATTGAAAAGTAAAGTTTGAAATAAAGATTAATTAATAAAGATAGGGTTGAATGCAACTCACGTAATTAATTGATAATCCAAGTACTTGCTAGTAGAGCTACTTATGGGAAGTGTTTCCTACTTTGAAAAGAACTAATTTAACAGGAACTGTCGCTTTCGCGTATTCAGAACCGAGTTGTACTCCCTAATCAAACCCTCTTATTGTCACTTATAAAAAGGCGCGCATTGCGTTAGAGTAGTAAACCTATTTTTAAGAAATATAGTATCTTGACTAAGTTGAAAAGTATTTTAACCTGGATTTCTTAACCAAAAGAGGTTCTCACGAACCAGACTCTAAACTTATAAACGCGTCCGAAAATAGTTTAAAAATCTCTTTTCTTCTTAATGTTAAAATCTCCTAATGAACTAAACAAAGCGCTTTCGCTGTTTTTGAAATAGTTAGAAACAATTAACTTTAAAAAGACGTTGGACGGCTTTCGATCTTACCCAACGGAATTGAAGTGCGGGAAAACTTAAGTTGAAAGTTAAAATAGCCCTTAAGTGTTTCTACAAACAGTTGTACGGATTACTGGTTCAATTACGATCCTTACATTCTAACCTTATAGATTTAGTTAGAGATGGTAAAGTAAAAGTGCATTAAAATAAATAAAAGTAGTGCGAGTGCGAGAAATAAATAATTTAAAGCGAGTGCGAGGAAATAAATAATTTAAAGCGAGTGCGAGGAAATAAATAATTTAAAGCGAGTGCGAGGAAATAAATAAAAGTAAAGCGAGTGCGGTAAAATAAGTAAAAGTAAAGCGAGTGAGGGAAAATAAATAAAAGTAAAGCGAGTGCGGGAAAATAAATAAAAGTAAAGCGAGTGCGGGAAAATAAATAAAAGTAAAGCGAGTGCGGGAAAATAAATAAGAAAAAGACAAGTAATAAAAACCTGCTCCAATCGGAGGGTTGAATAAATTGCAATGCGGAAATGAAAATGGCGGCAGGATTAACTTCCTTCCAAAGTGCTCCAAACTCGATTACAGACTCTATCACAGACTCGATTACACAATTGTGGTAACACTCCAATGCGAAGCGATTACCACTTTATAAAACTGAATATATGCCTAAGTGAAACAAAGTTGCTTCTGAGTTTGCCTCTGCTCTAAGTTTGGATGATTGTAAAAGTGAATTCGAGTTTCTATTTATAAGCAAGTAAAAAGATGGAAATGACTTGGATGCCCTTCAACTTGAAAATGGAGGGAAACTGTTTTTCTCTTGTAGCGCCCGCCACAAGGCCATAGCTCCCGCCACAAGGCCATGGCTTCCGCCACAAGGCCAAAGTGAGGCGCCTTAGTGGATGAAGTGGAGAACATGGGAGTTAAGGGAAGTTGAGCTTGGACACGTCATGGCTTGGTCTGTGGCGCCCGCCATTGGGTAGGCCATAGGACCAAAATGCTGAATTTTAGGGTTTTTGGCTCTTTTTCGCTCCTTTTCTCGATCGGGGCTCCGATTGAAGTAAAAACCTGAAAACAAAGAAAAACATAGCATTAACACAACAAAATGATAACAAAACAACTAAAATGCATGTGAAATCGAAGTCAAAAATACGGTAAATTTCAGTGTGATCACCCAGCTAGGTTTGAGCCTTTGGGATGATGCTATCTTTTCTCCGACAAGTCGTGTCCCTCTTTTGTGGATTGACCGAGAATTGTATTGATAATTCAAATTTGCGACACCTTTGTATCCTTTGCGATCGTTTTGTCAGCATGATCATCACATATACATATACATATACATATACATATACATATACATATACATATACATATACATATACATATACATATACATGTACATATATAATTATATATTTCATCACCATTTTTGTTGATCTACTAATGAGATTCTTATTCTCCGTTATGGCAGTACTTTATCCCCATACAAGTTTGATGTCTATCCTCTCTCCATTATATAGTGTCATCCCCTTAAGCAGAAAGACTTTAACCTTTCTCCTCTCCCCACTGATTTATTTCCTCGTGGATAATTATTATTTTAGTTTCCTCCTCAGTTGATTATCTGGATGGAATCACTCCCCTTGAGTTATATCCTCATTGGGTTGAGTCTTGATTGCCTGTTTCTTTCTAGATCTTACCTAGATAGATGCTTTGGGTCCCCCTAAGAGTTTATTACCCAGTAACTGGTAATATTCTTAGTTTGCAGTTTGCTACTTCTTACCCAATACCCGGCAAAAGTACCCTTGTTTTCTCCGCAGTGGATTCATTTTTTATGATTCCCCAGGAAGTATATCCTTGATATGGTCATCCTAACCGATGACGGATATTTTTTTCCCCTGTTTTGAGTTTATCCTTGATATGTTCATCCTAACCAGTGACAGATATTCTCATCTTTGGTATTCTACTCAGTAAGAAGGGTAGTTATAATCCCTATTTTCAATCCCCAGAGAGTTAATCCTTGATATGTTCATCCTAGCCGATGACGGATTCCTTCTCTTTGCGGTCTTCTACCCAGTAACTGGTAGTTGTAAATCCTGTTTTTCATTCCCCTTTGCAGAGTTTATCCTTGATATGTTCATCCTAACTAGTGACAGGTACTCTCTCTTGTGGTATTCTATCCAATAACTGATAGATGTAATTCATATTCCTTCCTCATAGAGTCTATCCTTGATATGTTCATCCTAACCGATGACGGATTTTCTCCTTGATGGTACTCTATCCAGCATTCGATAGATGTATTTTCCTACTTTTTGTTCAGTGAGTATATCCTTGATATGTTCATCCTAACCAATGACGGATATCCTCCTTAACATCCCCAGGCAAGTTTATCCTTGATATGTTCATCTTAAACAATGACGGGTTTTCTTTCCTTTGAGTCTATCCTTGATATGTTCACTTTAACCAGTGATAGATATTCTCATCGTTGGTCTTCTGCCCAGTAACTGGTAATGGTAAATCCTATTTCTGTAGTTCTCCCCAACAAGGTTATTCTTACCCAATAACCGGTAATGAATGTTCCCTCCTGGCATTTCCCAGCGAGTCATCCTTGATATGTTCATCCTAACCGGTGACGGATGAACTCTCTGTCAATTTTTATTATCTCCTTACCCAGTAACAGGTAGTGGATAATAGATTTCTGCTCCACCCGTGTTGAAATTTATTTCTTCCCTAGTTGAGTTGAGTGTGTATTTCCTTAGTGAAATCGCTTTTCTTGCATGATCCAAGTATGTCAGTTTTATCCTGATCTACTCGTTTCCCATGCAGATGTTTTTGTCCTCCCAGCTGAGTCTTTCTGTTCTTTATGGAATTCCTCTAGTCCCCCAATAGTTTTTATGTCGTAGCCTGGCCTACGCATAACCCTTTTTATCCCCAAGAGTCTCTGTCTCCCTAGTGAGTTTTTCTTACGGAATGCATTATACTTCTACGGATATTCAGTCTCTCTGATTTCTTTTCCTTTGGGGTAACATTTCCCCACAGAGAACTTGCTTTTAAATTCATATCATACGCATCATGAGGTCTCTTAGGGACCAAAATTTGTTTCTATATGTTGTTATTTAAGCTCATTCTACTGAGTCGATACGAAGATTTTAACCTTCACCTCCTCAGTTAGAATGTTCTTAAATAGGGGCAGCTGTAAGACCCCAATTTTGACCCTAAGATCCCTCATGCAATATCATCATATGCATTAGCATTGGGATCATACCTTGGCATCCTCCTTACCCCTCTTTCATTGGGTTTGTTTTGGGAGAGATCATCAAGGACCATGTGATTGTATCATACTTGTATATTTATCATTTTACTAACCAAAATACCAAAAATATGTCTTTGTATTTGCCTAACTCTTTTGTAGGTAGGGCATGATCACCATTGATCTATCAAGTTCATATCTAGGGTTTAAGACCCACATAGCTAAGAGCACAACCAAGGAATGATCCACAATGTCTCTAAGCATCATATATGAGTCCCAATTATCTCTACATGTTATTTTGGTCAAGTTTTCTTCAAGAGTTTGGAGTTGATTTGCCTTGGAAACACTAGTTTGTCTAGGTATCCTGAGTAACTTCTTCAACAAGCTTCCTCACCAGTTGATTAAATTTCTTAAGGGACACTCAAAAATTCATCATATTATGCATATATGATCTACCATGAGCCTATAGAATTTCAAGTTAGCAAGTTGGTTGATGGTGGTTGGCCAGATAAATTCATCTGATCAAAACTGGGTCTCCCTAGACCCTATCTCCTACATTTTTCACCATATGAAAATAATTCCAAAATAAACTTTACTCTAAATGACATTCCAAACAACTTTCATGTTGAAGTCTAGAGCTAATTTTTCTTAGAAAGTCTATTTCTATGTTGAAACATTATAGGTCATTTTGTCTAAACCCTAATTTGAAAGTCAACTTCCCAAGGCCATAACTTGCTCAATTTTTATGAGATAAAAGATTTCCATGTTGCACAATAAAATTAAGTATGTCTACTTAAACATTTATGTTTGGAGTGAGAGTTAAATCAACTTTTATGAGCATGTGATATGAGGATACATTATAGGTCATTTTGGACCAATACCATTGAACAAGTGATTTTCTTCAACTTCAAAAATGCATAACTCTCTCATTATAAATCCAAATGATGTAAAATTGGTGACCATTTTGTATGTCTTTGAAAGAGCTACAACTTTTATGAATATACCTTTCTCATTTGGAGCTCACATAAAAAGTTTAGTAAGGTGGAAAATTGAGGTATATGGCTTGACACTTAGAAAAAATTTCAACATGTTAAAATTTCCAAACTTCCACCTCAAAATTCATCATGATCCAAGTTCCAAATGGAAAAGTGTTAAACATAAGAGTTGCTCCTCTTGATCTAAGGTTTCCAAAGAGTCCAATTTCATTCGTTTTGGACCAAGTTTGCTAGGGCTGCGCATGGTTTTAACAGGCCTGCATCATTGGTGGAAATCAAAGTTCAAATGATCACATAACATTGCCTTGCCATTCAAGCTTCATTCCAACCTCATTTCAGATGCATTTAGACCTAATTGGATTGCTTCATGGGCCTATACACGCCCATGCAAGCTTGTGCATTACATTGCCAAATTTAGAAGAAAATTAGTGTGCTAATAACACTTCCAAATGCTATAAATATGGATCCTCTGAGCTCATTTGAGTAGATCCTTGCGTGCCAGCTTTTCCCCCTATCTTCAAACCCTTACAATTCAAAGGAAAACCTGATAATTTTCACTTAAAAATTGAGTTTGAATCTCACTGTTTGGAGATTCAAAAACTCCAGGATCCAAAGTTTCTTTCCATTCCTAATCCACCTCTGCAAGTCATTAGAGCAAGATCAATAAGAATTGAAGCAAGGAAGAGCACGTTCTGCACAACATTGAAGGTATTTTCCAGAAATTTTCTTCTCTTCGATTCTCACTCAATTCTCATCAATTCTCTTGGATCTTTGGTTGTCTGAAGTCCTACCAATGTAGGCAAGAAGATTGAGTTGCTTTAAGGTCAAATTGAAGCAACTCAGTTGACACGCCTCAAAATTCAACTCCTCATATCTTGCTATATATTTCGAGTTAGTTAAAATTGAGGTCAGATTTGTGCTTTACGCCATTTTTTCTTTCAGATCATGTCCTTCTTTTTCATTTATGTGATGGTGATGACTGAACTAGTCAGGCGAGGTTCGCCTTAGAATGTGACCGGAGGTTTAATGTCAGTGATGTGTTGGCATGGTTCAGAGTCATTGATCCTTTTCAAATTTTTTTAATCTCGTGCGTTACTTGTAAATACCACTTGCGTTACGCGTTAACTAGTGACTATGGTGGAAAGCACGCTTGTGACCACTTGATCTGCCACCTCAATTAATGAGGGAGATCAAGTGGTCCACGTTTTTTGTATTTTCTGATTTTCATTTTATTCCTTTGATTTTCATTTATTCATATTAATTTTAATATTGATCCAAAAAATATGAGAGTTTCACCAAAATATTTTAAATAAAATCCTCTTTCATATTTTGAATTAGAATTATTTTTTGGATCATTATTAATATTTTTCATGATTTAATTGATTTTGTGATTATTTTTAATTGTTTAAAAGTACTTTTAAGTCTCTAAAAGTTCTGAATTTTTTTCTCCAAGGTCCTTTGACCTATGATAAATCTCATGGGCATTTATTTGGTGTTTTGATGAGGTTTTAGGAATTTGACAAACCATATTTAATTTAATGTATTATTTTTAGTATTTTTAAATTGAATAAATATCAAATAATTGTGTTGAGCCATTTTGATTGTTTGTATAAGTTTGACTTGTGTTGTTGGGTCTTGGTCAAGGTTGATTTGACTTTGTTAAGTTAAGATCATTGGATTTAGGGTATTGATGGAATGTACATTCCATCTCCCAAAATAAATGAATGATCTTAATTTGGTAAAAGTCATCCTTTGTCCAATTTGAGTTTTGATCCATTCCCCTCCCTCTTCATCTCATTCCCATTCTTTATGCATTCATATCATGGACCTATGATATCTCTATATCCTAAGGCTAGTTATTTGCAAAATCAACATAAGTATGGATAAGATTAGGCCACTACTTTTGCATATTCTTTTTGTGTGTGGTATGTTTCATGAGCATAGTCCATTATATTATGTCTCTAACATGCATTAACACCAAGATTCTATTGCCCGACCTCAAATAGTTGTGACTTCTACATAAGTCCAATTACGATTGCTTAACATAACGCTAAATTTTTGATACAAAAGGCATATCATTCTAGTTAGTAAGGTTGTAAGTCTCCCCTCTTTCATGGTATTATGTGGAAACTTGGCATTTTTTCCTTCCTTTGGAAGACGTCTTGGTTCAAGGATCCATTTTTGTGATAAGTGGTTTGAGTGTTCTCCAAAGAATGACTTAAAATAAAAAGAAAAAGCAATACTAACTTCTAACTCATTAACAACTAACATTTACTTTCAAGTCATTTACTTTAATGCACTTTATTTTTAAGCCTTATTCATTTTCCATTGTTCATACCATTCTAATTGTTTATGTTAATGTCATTTTCACTTTGTCCATTTGGACCATATTTTGTGATATATTTTGCTTGTGTATATTGTGCTTGTTTGTGTGGTCTTTGACCATTAATGTACATAATAAAAACCAAAACAATAAAAAACATCTTGTGTGGACTGTCGGTTGTTATGAGACAATGGGACTTAGAATTTAGGCAACACTCCCTATGTAAAGGATTTGGCCAATGCCAACTTTCATGTAACCAAGAGCTTGTAATCTGAAATTTCATCTGATACATCATTGAAGATCCATTTGAGTTCATCTGTGTAACGCCTCAAAATTTGCCCTCCTCTTCTTGGGACTAGTTTAGCATATTGCATTTAATATTTTAGGGCATTGGGCATTTGCATATTGCATATCATGTGAAAATAAGAAGGTCATCCTCCTAAGTCTTTCTCAGAAGATAGAGAGGTTAAGAGATTCAAGCCTGAGGGTCTCATGGATTGATCACTAACCATCTGAGGGTTTGTGATTCAATTAGGGTTTTCTTGGTACTTCAAGGAGGTTGAGCATTATCTGGTTTGCAAGGGTACATCATCATCATCATGGTTATGTCCTTATCAAAGGTTTCAGAATTCATGCTCAGGTTCCTTGGGATTAGGGTTTTGACCTCTGGTCAACCCTAATCAATTGTAGTATCCCAGTCAGGGTTTCTCAAGGATATGAGGTATTTGTTGATGGTGTGGATCACATGATCATTATGAAGAGCTTATTGGAGCTAGGGGTTCATTTCTGAGCCATTTCCTCAGGTGGTAGAGGCTCAAAGTCCAGTGCATTTTCAAGTCATCTGAGGACCTAGAAAGTCAACAGAAAGTCAACTGAGGGCTAGGAGGTGGAGAAATGAGTTTCAAGATCTCATTCATGTTCAAAAGAGGCTTATTCATCATGTCAAACATCCACCTTGAAGAATTTGAGGTCAGTGCAGAAGTTTCCAAAAATGGAAAGTGACCTGTAATTGAAAGTTTCCAAAAATGGAAAGATTTTGGTCCAAATTCAACTTGATCTTACATCATTAAAGAAGCTTCAAATGAATTTTTGTCCAACATAAAAGATGAAGATCTTTCTCTCCCATTTCCAAAAAGTCCAAGATCATGAGCATCTGATGAATGGTTGAGGAGATATGATCAAATCATTGCCAAGTGTGCTTAAAACTTCAAAAGGCCACAACTTTTGATCTAAAGCTCCGAATTGAGTGCCTCTTTTTGCACTTTGCTCCTCATGACATATATTTTCCAAATCATTCATGGCATTGCATGAAATTTCATCATATAATCATTTGCCCATTCATGACCATTTTGGAGGGAAATTTGCAAATTTGAATTTGGTGCATCATGGGGACAAAATACCATTGCCAACATGTGCATGAAGTGATTTTAAGTGAATTTGATCATCCATTTGCTACTGTTCACGTGTACATTTGCATGGCACCACCAATTTTCCAAAATTTGTCATACACCTTATTTTTGCTTAATCTCAACTAAACCATGCTTAATGCTAATTAGGATGTGATTAGGACTGAGTATATATACCAAATCCTAACAGAATTGTTCATAATCACAAATTCTAGATCTAGATCTCATTTTCCCTCCAAATTTCTCTCTCATTGGAATTCAAATTTTCTCCATACAACCACACATTTTCTTGATAGATCCATCATCCTCATGACATTTGGAGCATGATTCATCCATTTTTTGTGGAATTTGAGCAAGGTTTGAAGCATGTCAAGCATATGAACACATCAATGGCAAGTGTAAATTAAGCAAGATCTAGGTCGTGGCAAGCATCCATTTCTACATCAAGCTTCATAACAAGAGCAAAGGAGGAGATCTACACACTTTGGAGGTCTTGAACACACTGTTTTGATCACTGCCATTCCAGGTTGGTGAAATTTCGAGTCTCTTAATTCTTAATTTTATGAACATGATATTGTAGAGCTTTGCATGCTGGTGATTCTGATCTAAATTTCATTAAATTTGGTTGAGATTTGAAGAAGTTATGTGAAATTAAAGTTTGATATTCATAGATGTTTTCCTTCGATTCTAATGATTTATGGATGGTTAGGATTAAAGGATGTTAGATTTGTGACCTACGTGTGATAAGCTTTCATTTGATGTATATATTGCATGGATCTGGAAAAAATCGTATGAACATCACTGTAGCAACCACCGTCTTCATGGTGGAAACCACCGCTGGCTGCCATGCGTGAATAGTACACCGCCTTTTGGTTTAAATCCTAGGGTTTCCTAGTCAGCTGCCACGCCTTTGCCATGTATGCGTCCTGCTAGCGTTTTGATAGGCCACCATTCTTTTGACCGAGTCCACTTGCGCATTGACTGATGACGGTGTTGCCACCTCAATTAGTAAAACTACAACGTTTTGATCATTCCCTCGCTTCGATTCCCAACTCCATCATTTTGGAATATTATTTGTTTCAGCGCGCGTTTTTTCTCACACCTAGTTCGATTCCAGCCGGTGCCATTTTTTTAAATTTAATCCACATTCCTATTTCCCTCCATGTCATCATATGTTTTGTTCATTTTATTTCATTATTTTCTTCCAACTTTGAAAAATCACTAAAAATTGAAAATGAATCCAATTAATTCCCAATTTTTTCCTACATTTTTATGTGTTTGTCTATTATTTTGTGGTGTTGATTTTTGGATTTTATCATTTCTGGATTTTTGATTGTGGACTGTTGATTGAACATGTGTGCAAAATCTGACATGTTTCATTCATTCTATTGTGAAATGCTCATACATTGTCCAATTGAATTGAAATTTGGTGTGATGATTCCTAACATGTTGCTTGATGTTTGAGGCTTGATTTGGTATTTTTCTCATTTTTCATCTCTGTTTTATGCACATGATTGTATGGTGTGACAATGTGTGTCACACAATTTGATGTCTAACTTGTGCATTTTCATTTCTAGGCCAAATGAGCTCTTCTGATTATAATTTTTGGCATGATGATTGTGTTAGACATGTTTATATCACATAAAAATTTCGATGATTGTTTGATTCATTTCTGTTTTAATATGGAATTTTGATTCTTGATGTCCAATTGTGTGATTTGAAATTGTCTTTGCCATATCTTGCTCATGAGATGACTTTGCTTTATGCTTTTGAATTGGTCCTTTTTAGGACATGTTATCACTTGTTTAAATGAGCTTTATGTTGAATATTGGTTGCCGTTTTGATTTTTTGCTTCACTTTTGACCCTAGGCTTTGCCCTAGGGATTTGTACTCACAATTTGAGTTTTGCCTTTCAGGTTCAAGCAATTAGTGCTAATGGATGATGTAATCTCCTTCCTTGAGATACAATTTTCTTTGTTTAACTAATCTTGATTGTGTTGTAGGTCTTTGGGTGGCTAACTCACTTGAGTTGTTGACTTGCATTGTGTATATTGGTTGTCTCACTGTTGACTATCTGTTTGGGTTGTCTGAATGTGAATATTGACTTGTTTGATTTTCTTACAGGTACTTTAGCCGCTTTAACTCATTATTTGAGTTGCTTTGCTTTGCTTGTGGTTGGCATACCACTTAGGTAATTTCTTTAACTCCATGTAGTCTGGAAGACCTGCTATCTTTGGCAGGCACCTGTCTGAAGCCCTCCTTAAGAAGCCATGTTCTTGATTGTTTAATTTTGTGCTAAAGACCTCAATGAGGCATGGTTACATGTAAAGACCTCCTAAGTGAAGAGGCATTGGCAGATAGAAGGGATGTGCAATCCATCCCCTGCTATTCAGTTGAGTCTTTCATCTTGCTCGCACTACGTGCTGATGCATTTTGAATAAACACCCAAAATCTTGTATATAGAGTCAGTCATTGTGGAATAGAGTTCCTCATTCTAGACTTCCACACCTTCTTTGGTTCAAGCTCACCCAGGCCGGGTTAAGAGCTGTGAGGTCTAACCCTCATTTCCCAGTTCATCTGCTCACCCTAACGGTCAATGTCAGTGGTTAAGAGCTTCTTGATATCCCTTCCAGTTGGCTTGTTTGTCGAGGTTGATATGACCCCTTGACTAAAGCCCAGCCTTGTATGAGTCGCGTGTTTGCATATAATGTGTGATGCCTGTTCACCTGTGTTGCTTACTTGATGTGTTGTTGACTTGCTGCCTGTGTGAGTTAGGTTTTGTTTAGATACCTCAACCTAGGACTATTGTGGATTGCATGACAACTATTAGGCTCGAGTCAGTCTCCCTTTTAGTTTGTTATTTCCCGGTCTCTGGTTAGGAGAAAGTTTCTCCCCTGTTAAGGGGAACTACGTCGCCCTGATCCTCATACCAGATGAGGTATGTAGGCAGGAGATCATGCGAGATCTCTCCGGGCAACCTTTTCTTTTTTATGTGTGTTTGCCTGACAGCTATTAGGCTCGAGTTCCAGACTCCCTAATAGCTTGTCTGTTTGATAACCTTTTTGTGTGTGTTAGGAGTTGGATGTAAGACCAGCGATTGGCATTCCGTTTCCTATTTGTTGTGTGCTTGAAGTCTGATGTAAGTCCAGCGATTGGCATTCGGTTTCCCGTTTGTTTGTTGTGTGCTTGGAGTCTGATGTAAGTCCAGCGATTAGCATTCAGTTTCCTTTGCGTGTTTGTTATGTGTGGAGTCTGATGTAAGTCCAGCGATTGGCATTTGGTTTCCCGTTTGTGTTTGTGTGTTCGGAGTTGGACGTAAGACCAGCCATTGGCAGTCTGTTTCCGTTTGTGTGTTCTTTGATGTCTTAGCGTCTTTGTGTTGTGTTTTGTTTCGGCGTGCGTTAGCCAAACTACGGAAGCTCTGATTCTCATTCCAGATGAGATACGTAGGCATGGGATACGATATCCTAGCGAGCCCGTTCCCCTTTTCCCCGAACTACGTTGACTCTGATGTTTGTTTCTGACAAACTACGTAGGCCCAGGATGCGACATCCTGCCGAGTCCTCTTCCGTCTCCTTCCATCTGTGTCTTATTCCAGCGTGTGTGCATTCTTTGAGCAGTTATTTAGCAACCTTATTCTATTCTTTCGAGCGTGGATCCCGTCGATTACGACGGATGTGAGGGGTGCTAATACCTTCCCCTTGCGTAACCGACTCCCGTACCTTGTAATCTCCGGTCGTAAGACCATTTCCTTTCCAGGTTTACTTCGAGCGTTTCCTTTCCCTCTTTTGGGATAAATAACGCACGGTGGCGGCTCTGTTTGTTTGTTTTTTCCGTCGGTTGTTTTTCGCGTTGCGACAGCTGGCGGCTCTGCTGGGGACAATAGAAGTTGACCTATTACTGGTCCATCTTCCCTAAGCGAGTCATTCCTAGCGCTCTCTAGGATAGTTTTTGGTTGCTTTTGCTGCTTTATTTATTGCATTTATGATTATACTGTGTATATATATTTGCATAGATGTTTGCATGCATCATACTATCATTGTGTTGTCTTCTGTACAGGTTGGTTCCTCTGGTTTGGGGTGGGTGTTCTGAGTAGGGCTAAAACCCAGGCCCGAGTATACACCTAGGATTAGCGTGGTCTGATGTTGCCTCTCATGTTAGGTCAACATGTTTTTGGCGACGTGACATACCACAAGCCGGACGAGGTTCCTTTGAGGGAGCTTTTCCTTTGTGGAGTATCCACTTTGGTTGAGTCACCTCATCTGAGCTATTGACTTCGGTGACCGATCTTTCCCGGATCTTTGGGTTAGATAATCTTATGAGAGCTGCAACGGCACACCCGAAAGGGCAAACCCATTGAGTATCTTGTCCGACTGTCGAGACCATTATCCGCCTTAGGATGACCTGATTAGAATTCACCTGTGATGGGATGGTTGATTTCTACAGATGCATGTTCTGATGGTGACCTTGACGGTGACTAATGGTTCAGTTATTGATCAGAGTTCTATTTATAAGTCGGATTTATGGATTTATTTCTGAGACGCCGGAGGTCTGTCCGTGGTGTTTATCAGTGGGGATCCGTTTATTTCAGGATTCCCTGGGTTGGTACAGATGATTGTGTTGCTATCAGATCAGTGGTTCTCCAGTGATGGTGGTGATGTATTCTTAGTTCCGTTTATTTCGGAACCCTGAGTTGGATTGTGGTTACATATTCCCTCAGATGGTTGTGATTGGTTCAGAGGCCGTAACTCAGTACAATGGATGTTCAGATGACTTGGAGGATGACACAGTGCATTGCATTCATACATCAGCATCATTTCCATTTTGCATTTATCTGCATCTAACTCATGTTTATCCATATGCAGGGGACATTCTTGATCGAGATCCTGGTTGAGAGACTTCTTTGTTTCAGACATGAGGACCGGCTTGAAAGATGACGTCGTCTACAACTTTAATCCAGAGATTGATGTGTTGAGGGATATGATAGCATTGATTACACCTGACTGTGTGGGGATGTTCCGTGAGACTTATGGTGGTATTCTGAAGGTGGTTTTCAGGCTTGCAGATACAGATAGGAGTGCCATCCATACTCTTCTCCAGTTCTATGATCCTGGTTTGAGATGTTTCGTCTTCCCGGATTACTTGTTGGGACCTTTGATGGAGGACTATGCCAGCATCCTGGGTCTTCCGATCAGAGACCAGATTCCATTCTATGTCACTAAGGAAGAACCTGATATTGCTGAGATCTCTCGTGCTCTTTATTTGAGCCCAGAGATGACTAATGGGGGTTTGAAGGAGAAGGGAAAGTTGCCCGGTTTTCATCTGAGTTTCTTGGAGGCTAAAGCCAAGGAGCATGCTGTTTTGGGTAACTGGAGGGCCGTTTGTGCTTTGCTTGCTGTGAGCATCTATGGGATCATCATGTTCCCTAATCAGAAGAACTTTGTAGACATCAATGCCATCAGGTTATTTGCTCAGAGGAATCCCATTCCTACTCTGGTTGAGGATGTTTATTACTCGGTCCATAATCGGAACGAGAAGCGGCGTGGGGGATTGATCAGATGTTGTGCTCAGCTATTGTACAAATGGTTTATGGGGTATTCGCCTTCTAGAGGTACCTTTGCCTTTCTTGACCCTACTGTCAAGTGGTCAATCAGGTTGATGGGTTTGCGATCCAAGGACATAGCTTGGACTCACAATGGTGTGGCTGGACGAGATTTCATTTACAGTTGTGGAAGTCTTCCCAATGTGCCTCTTATAGGAGTTCAAGGTTGCGTTAATTACAACCCGGTGCTTCTTAGGAGACAGATGGGATTTACTGTGGAGGGTCCTCCTCTTGGACGAGAGATTCAGGAGTCTTTCTACTTCCCAATTGAGGGTAATCAGCCAAAGTTGAGGCAAGTGTCTGATGAGTGGCGTGACATTCAAAGGAAGGGCAAGGTTCCTTTTGGTAAGGTTAATAACATGTCTTTTCCTCCGTTTGATGATTGGCTTAGGAAAAGGATTGAGCTCACACATCTACCATTTCCTGGGGGTGATCCTCGGTGTCCTATGATTGAGGGGCCATGTTCTTCTGTCAGCATGGAAGAGTTCCTTGAGATGAAGAAGGCCAGAGATCAACTGCAAGCAGAGAAGACTGAGTTGGAGATGAGTGTTGCTAGGATTCAGATGGCTAATCAGGAAATCAAAGGGAAGATAGAAGACCAGGATAAGAGGCATGCCATGGAGGTGAAGCGCTTTGAGATAGACACAGCTTATTATCGGAAGATCAGCCAAGCGGTGGAGTCATCTACAAAGGAGCATGACATTACCAAGGAGAAGTTAGCTAGAGCTTTGAGGGATATTGAAGATGAGAAGAGGAGGCAGATCCTTGTGAAGAATCAGAGAGATGCCAGAGCCAAAGTCCTTGCCACGGAATGGGAAGCGGAGAAAGCGAAGATTAGGGCTGAGAGAGATCATTATCTTGCTGAGAGGGATCATTATTTCAGACAGATGAAGATTCACCAGAAGAAGATAGGAAGGTTGCAGCAGGAGAACACTGAGCTCAGGTTCGCCGTGAAGTTTACCAGGATGGTTGATGATGCAGAGCCCTCTGTGGGACCTTCTTCGGTGTAGACTTTTGTTATCATGTGTTGGATTACCGTCAGGCCTGTTGACGGAATTCACTTGTTTGTATGTTCTTTCTGATTCTGGAGAATTGTATTTGATTTGTATCAGCCTGATGTATGACTCTGGCACTTGCAGTGCACTTTTGATATACAGTGGTTATTATCATTCAGTGATTGATCTTCAAGCTTTATTTGCTTTCCTGTATGCACTCACATCACACACACATGGTTGGGTGATATCTTTGCTAGATCATATATCTCTACTCTGAATGGCAAAATCAAATGATTGATGTCAGAATGTTGCTGCCAAATTATTATCTGTCTCGATGAAACCAGGATCGAAAGACAGAGTGTTCCTCATATGGATAGACATTGCATTCATGCATGAATCATAATAACTTGTCTTCTATTTTGCAGGTGTCGGTTTCTAACGTGCTTGATTGTTTCAGGAATCATTGCTCGCGCGCGTAGAATCATTCCCTTGCACGTAGCCCGTCCACACAGATACCCTACCAGACGCAACACATCCAAGCTGATGGATCTACCCAACGCAGATATTCTCGAGCTGAAGGAGAAAATGAGCGAACTGATCAATGTTATGCAAGGGTTTGCCGTGGGGCAAAAAGCACTTGCTGATAAAGTGGAGAAGCTCGAGTGGGCTTCAGCTGCCAACAGTGGTAACAATCAGGAGGGTGTGTCTAACAATGGCCTGGGTGGTTCTAGGTATGGTGGAGATCCCAGGAAGAAGACTATTGCTGGTATAGTGATTAATAACGGTGGGGGTTTTGGTGTTGCCACAGGCGGTGGACCAGATCCGATGGGTAACAATATGAAGGATAGCCTGTTTCCTCCTTTCTTTGGGGCCGAGGAGGATAGAGAAGAAGACCAGTTCTCCGTGCTGAATGAACAGTTTGGTCAATACGGTGTCCAACCACCAAACAAAGAGATTCAGGTGCTGGCGAAGAAAATCAGGGCTCTTGAAAGCTATGCTACTCCGGGGGTTGTCAACATGTCGAACATGGGGCTTGTTGAGGGGATTGTGATCCCGCAAAAGTTTAAAGCGCCTGCGTTTGACAAATACAATGGGAGTTCTTGCCCGGAAACCCATCTTCAGGCCTTCGTCCGAAAGATTTCTGCCTATACAATGGACCAGAAGCTTTGGATGTATTTCTTCCAGGACAGTCTGTCTGGGGGGTCTTTGGAATGGTACACCAAATTGAGGTCATCTGATGTCAAGAGCTGGCAGGATCTTGGTGATGCGTTCTTTAAACAATATCAATTTAATGCTGACATGGCTCCTAGCCGTACCCAACTGCAGGGTATGTCTCAGAAGCCTAATGAGGGGTTTAAAGAATACGCACAAAGGTGGAGGGAGTTGGCTGCCCGAGTCCAACCTCCGTTGGTAGATAGAGAAATGTCTGATCTATTCATGGGTACCCTTCAGGGGACGTTTGCAGAAAGAATGGTAGGATGCCCGGTTACCAACTTTGCTGATATTGTGGTGGCTGGAGAGAGAATAGAAAGCTGGTTGAAGATGGGGAAGATACAGGGTAGTGCTTCGTCGTCTGGATCGAAGAAGCCCTTTGGGAATGGTCAGAGAAAGAAGGAGGGTGACACCAGCGCTATGTATGCCCAGAGGGGACAGAGTAGGGATCGTTACTACCAGCACACTGCTGCGGTAACCATTCCTGCTGTCAATCAATAACAACAACCGCAACAACAACGACAGCCATTTCAACAGAGACCGCAGAGGGTCGGGTATCAAGTGAGAGGGCGAATGACTGATTGTCAATTTGATAGGCCACCTGTGACATATTCCTTCCTGTTGAAGAAATTGAAAGACTTGGGGTTGGTTCAGTTGAGGACTTTGGCTCCTTTGAGACCTGATCAGAGGCCTCCCAACTATGATGAAAACGCCGAGTGCGAATTCCACTCTGGTGCTCCTAGACACAATGTGGAAAATTGTAAAGCTTTTAAGCATGTTGTCCAGGACTTGGTGGATTCTAAAGCTATCAATTTTGCTCCGTCTCCAAATGTTAATGCTAATCCCATGCCCGCACATGGTCAAATGGGGGTGAATGCAATTTCTGAAGATGGTAGAACCATTGGGCTGATGAATGTGGACCAGTTGAGGACTCCATTGGCTGAGGTCAAAAGACAATTGTTGCAGAATTGGGTCTTCCCGGGCTGTGATGACCGTTGTGCTGCGTGCACAATTGCTCCTGATGGGTGTGTTTTGTTGAGGGAGGTTGTCCAGAGCATGATGGATGAGGGAAGCCTCAGATTTGAAAAAGTTGATTTGGGGAAGGAAGATGTCTCCACCATAACCATTTACTTTGACCCGGTCGATTTGTCCACACTAGCAGATGCGGCTCCAGTTACCATCACAGTACCTGGGCCTATTCCTTATGACAATGACGATGCAGTGTCGTGGCACTATGGTGGGGAGGTTTATTGCAATGGGGAGAAGTTGGATGATCAGACTGCAAGTGAAACCACCGTTTCAAAGGTGGATAATGCCGGACCCAGTGGTTTCACTCGCAGTGGAAGGTTGTTTGCACCTGACGCTTTGAGGAGTGGGGAGGCAGAAAAAGAAAAGAAAGATAAGGCCGAGGCTTTAGCCAGGGCAAGAGGGAAACAGGTGGTAGGCGAGGGTACTCCCGTGATGACACCGGCGCCTGGTGGGTCGGAAAGAGAACTTGATGATGAAGCTGAAGAGTTTCTGAGGATCATTAAGAAGTCAAAGTATAAGCTTGTTGACCATCTGCAGCAGACCCCATCCAAGATCTCAATCTTGTCCTTATTGCTGAGCTCAGAGGGGCATAGGGGGGCTTTGTTGAAAATACTGAAAAGAGCCTATGTTCCTCAAGAGGTCACGATTAATCAGTTAGAGACGGTGGTGTCTAATGTTAATGCCAGCCATGGGCTGGGTTTCATTGATCTTGATCTGACTGTAGATGGGCGGAATCACAATACGGTATTACACATTGCAATAGAGTGTAAAGGAGCGGTGCTTTCGCATGTGTTGGTTGATGCCGGCTCATCGCTCAATGTGTTGCCAAAGAAAGCCCTGGCAAAGCCGGATTGTGAAGGAGTGGTGTTGAGGCCCACTGACCTGGTAGTGAGAGCTTTCAATGGTTCGAAGCGGGCTGTGTTCGGGGAAGTGGAGCTCCCTGTGAAGATCGGGCCCGAGGTGTTTAAGTCCGTATTCTATGTCATGGATATTCAGCCGGCATACAGTTGCCTGTTGGGTCGCCCATGGATATATGCTGCTGGGGCAGTATCTTCGACTTTGCACCAAAAACTGAAGTATATTTGGGACGGGCAGGTCGTCACCGTTTGCGGAGAAGAGGACATCTTCGTCAGCAACCTATCATCGTTCAAATATGTTGAAATGGATGGTGAAATTGTTGAAACACCGAGTCAAGCATTCGAAACCGTCAAGGTGGAGAATGCCCTTTTTGCTAAAAAAAGAGAAGAAGCCGTCCATTTCTTCGTACAAGCAGGCCGCTGAGGTGGTGAAGAATGGAGAAGCCCCAGGTTGGGGAAAGATGATTGACATCGCCGCCAAAGAAGACCGATTTGGGGTTGGTTATCAGCCGGGCCGAGGCTCGTCCGGACAGAATAGAGGACGTCGTCCGCCATTCACGTTCACCAGTGCTGGAATGCTGGATCCAGATCGCATCTGTGCGGTGGGTGAAGAGGTCGACAGTGACTGTGAGCTTGATCAGTGGATAAAACCGTGCGTACCAGGGATGGAGATCCAGAACTGGAAGGCCGAAAAGATCATCACTGTCACTCTACGTGAAGAGTAATATTTCCTGTTTTTCAATTCTGTCTGCATGAAAGCCATACGTTTTGCCCGAAACGTAAAGGTTCATTGTAAGGGCCACCTCATGTGTTTCATTTTGCAATATTTGCATCATTAATAAAAGGATGTTTTTCATTAAAAGCGGTGTTCCCTGTTTTTCATTTATTTTTGCAGTTTAAATAAAAATAAAAAAATAAAAATGGCAATGTTTTCATTTTCCTTTTTTAATTTGCTTCGCTCTGGTTCTAAAGCAATGCATGAATCAACATTCATGCAGATGCGATCATTCTCCGGATCTCATTGATAACAATCCTGTTACACCCTCGTATAACTTCGACAATCCGATCTATCATGCCGAAGAAGAAGGCGAAGAAGATTGTGAACTGTCAGAGGAATTAGCCAGGTTGTTGAAACAAGAGGAGAAGGTGATTCAACCGCACGAGGAGCAAGTTGAGGTTGTGAATCTGGGTACCGACGAGGTCAGGAAAGAAGTTAAAGTTGGGGCCGTTTTGGAGGCAAATGTTAAGAGCAGAATGGTAGCCTTGTTGAAAGAGTATGTTGATATCTTCGCCTGGTCGTATCAAGATATGCTAGGGTTGGATACCGATATCGTTGTGCACAAGTTACCATTGAGAGCAGATTGTCCTCCAGTGAAGCAGAAGTTGCGCAGAACTCGACCCAAGATGGCCATGAAAATCAAAGAGGAAGTGCAGAAGCAGTTAGATGTTGGTTTCCTCGTTGTCACTAATTATCCGCCTTGGGTCGCAAATATTGTGCCGGTGCCGAAGAAAGATGGAAAGGTGAGGATGTGTGTGGACTACCGGGATTTGAACAGAGCTAGCCCAAAGGATGATTTCCCATTACCTCACATTGATGTGTTGGTAGATAATACAGCTCAATTCTCAGTGTTTTCCTTCATTTATGGCTTTTCTGGCTATAATCAAATCAAAATGTCGCCAGATGATATGGAGAAAACAACGTTCATCACACCGTGGGGCACTTTTTGTTATAAGGTGATGTCATTCGGTCTCAAGAACGCCGGTGCTACGTATCAGAGAGCCATGGTGACTTTGTTTCATGATATGATTCATCATGAAATTGAATGCTATGTTGATGACATGATAGCAAAGTCCCAGACAGAAGAGGGGCATTTGGTAGATCTGGCCAAGCTGTTTGACCGGTTGAGACAATTCAGACTGAGGTTGAATCCGAATAAGTGCACTTTCGGAGTGCGGTCCGGTAAATTGTTGGGGTTTATTGTAAGTAAAAGAGGAATCGAGGTTGATCCTGCTAAAGTAAAAGCAATACAAGAAATGCCTGAACCGAGAACAGAAAAGGAGGTTCGTGGTTTCTTAGGTAGATTGAACTACATTTCACGGTTCATATCTCACCTGACAGCCACGTGTGAACCCATATTCAAGTTGTTGAGAAAAGATCAAACGGTCAGGTGGAATAATGATTGCCAAGCGGCATTTGAAAAGATAAAAGAATATTTGCAGGAGCCTCCGATTCTGATGCCTTCTGTGGAGGGACGACCGTTAATTTTGTACTTGACAGTCCTCGAGGGGTCTATGGGGTGTGTATTGGGGCAGCATGACGAGTCTGGTTGAAAAGAGCATGCCATATACTACCTTAGCAAAAAGTTTACCGACTATGAAACAAGATATTCACTGCTCGAGAAAACTTGTTGTGCTTTGGTCTGGGCTGCTCGCCGACTGAGATAGTATATGCTGGTTCATACCACCTTGTTGATCTCCAAGATGGATCCAATCAAGTATGTTTTTGAGAAGCCAGCATTGATCGGACGGGTTGCGAGATGGCAAATGATTTTGACCGAATACGATATCCAGTATACCTCTCAGAAAGCAATCAAGGGGAGTGTATTGTCTGATTACCTCGCCCAGCAACCCATTGAAGATTATCAACCAATGAAGTTTGAATTCCCTGATGAGGACATCATGTTTCTCAAATCGAAAGATTGTGAGGAACCTATCCCGGAGGAGGGGCCTGACCCTGAATCCGAATGGATTCTGATGTTTGATGGGGCCGTTAACGTGAATGGTAGCGGTGTTGGTGTTGTTTTGGTTACGCCGAAGGGATCCCATATTCCTTTTGCTGCCCGGCTAACATTTGAGTGCACCAACAATGTGGTTGAATACGAAGCTTGTATCTTGGGGATCGAAGAGGCGATTGATTTACGGATTAAGAACCTTGTCATTTATGGAGATTCAGCTTTGGTCGTGAACCAGGTTAACGGAAAATGGTATATGCATCAATCTCATTTAATTCCATACCGAGATTATACGAGGAGGTTGTTGACGTTCTTCACCAAGGTGGAATTGCATCATGTGTCGAGAGAAGAAATCCTTTGGCAGATGCTTTGGCTACTCTGGCTGCTTTGATTAAGGTGCAGTGGTGGAATCAGTTCCCTAGCGTTGAGGTGGGACGTCTGGATAGACCGGCTTATGTGTTTGCTGTTGAGGCAGCGCCTGATGATGAAAAGCCGTGGTATTATGACATTAAGTGGTATTTGGAAACCCAGGAGTATCCTGAGGGAGCATCCAAGAAAGACCGAAAGACTCTGAGGAGGTTGGCCATGGTGTTCTATCTGAATAAGGATGGGGTTTTGTACAAGAGGAATTTTGATTGGGTCTTGCTTAGATGTGTTGATGACAAAGAAGCAAGCCAATTGATGAAAGAGGTGCATGAAGGGTCGTTTGGTACCCATGCCAGTGGGAATGCAATGGTGAAAAAGCTATTAAGAGTCGGATATTATTGGATGACGATGGAGGCCTAGTGTTTCAATTTCGTGCGAAAATGTCATAAATGCCAGATATATGCTGACAATGTGCACGTACCTCCAAATCCGTTGAGCTTAATGTCGTCTCCATGGCCGTTTGCTATGTGGGGCATTGACATGATTGGGAAGATTGAGCCTACGGCTTCGAATGGGCACCGGTTCATATTAATGGCTATTGATTACTTCACCAAGTGGGTGGAAGCAGCCTCTTATGCAAACGTGACGAAACAGGTTGTTGCCAGATTTCTGAAAAGAGACATCATTTGCAGATATGGGGTTCTGTCGCATCCGCGAAAAAACAACCGGCGGGCCAAAACAAAAACAAACAGAGCCGCCACTGCGCGTTATTTATCCCAAAAGAGGGAAAGGAAACGCTCAGAGTAAACCTGGAAAAGACGTGGTCTCGCGACCAAAGAGAAAGGGTACGGGAGTCGGTTATGCGAAGGGAAGGTATTAGCACCCCTACGCATCCGTCGTACTCGACGGGATCCACGCTCGAAGAAAGAAAAGGTTGCTAGAACACCACACACACACACACCGAAGACAACCCAGGTGGGGGTTAAGAGGAACGAGCTCGATAGGATATCGCATCCTATGCCTACGTATCTCGTCTGGAACGAGAATCAGAGCTGCCGTAGTTCGGCTCACGCACGCCAAACAAACAAACATAAACACAGGCAAACATGGAGCCTGAATGCCAATCACTGGACTTACATCAGCATCCGAACCAAAACACACACAAAAAGGCAAACATGGAGCCCGAACGCCAATCACTGGACTTACATCGGCATCCGAACCAAAACACACGCACACTGGAACCCGAATGCCACTCGATGGACTTACATCAGCTTCCAAGCACACAACAACCAAACAAGTTAATAGGGAGTCGGGAACTCGAGCCTATAACTGTCAAGCACACACAAAAAAGAAAAAAAAGTGCCCAGAGAAACCTCACACGGTCTCCTGCCTACGTACCTCATCTGGTATGAGGATCAGGGCGACGTAGTTCCCCTGATAGGGAAAGAAATTCTAATCAGATACAAAGGGAATACACACTACCAGGGAGCTGGACTCGAGCCTAGTGTTATCATGCATCATTGCCCTATGTTAAGGTTTCTATCCTGACTTGCACAACAGCAAGCTAATCCTAACCAGGAAAAACAAGCATGCAATCATAAACAAAACAAAGCAAGTATTTCACATAGCACACACTATAACCAGTCAAGTGAGGCTCAAACAAAGGGTTCGACTGCCGAAGCAAGTCATCTGTACAGAGGTAGTGTTAGCTCTTAACCCTGACATTGAGACTCAGGGTGAAGCTGATGAAAGATGAGTGAAGATTAGACTTCACAGCTCTTATCCCTGACCAGGGAGAGCTTCAGACAAAGGAGCGTGGGTCCAGAAAATGGGAACCCTTCTACGCTCAAGACTCTGACACAACTGATCTTGGGTTAATGTCCCAATGCATCAACACAGGGGTGTGAGCAGAGGGACGACTCAACAGAATAGTGGGAGATAGATTGCATATCTCTTTGATCCACCAATTGCCTTAATCAAGGTCTTTACCTGCTTGGGGACAAAAATAAACAATCACAATCATTGCCTCTTAAGGAGGACTTCAGACAGGTGCCTGGCCAAGTAACAGGCCAGGTCTTCCAGACTACATGGAGAATAGAGATTCTACCTCAATTGGTTTAAAAACCAAGCAACAGCAAGCAAGTTCTCAAGGAACTGTAAGCAACTTAATGTACCTGAAATCAATCAAGTATCATCAGTACTCAGACAAACCAATAGTAAACAGCAAATGTTAATCTGTACAGTCAAACTCAAGTTAATGCACACAAGTGCAAGCCATGAGCTCAAACTCAAGCATCAAACCCTACAGCACAAAGTCAATGTTAGTTTACAACATCAAACAAACTCAATTTACAACTTGCATTTTTCTTCTTAAGGCCTTTTGCATCTCAAACCTGAAACACAATCCCAAAAGTGAGAAACAAGACCACTAGGCCAAGCCTAGGGTCCAAAGGGGGTGAAAAATACAAAACAGCAAGTGAAAATTATCCAAAATCACAATCAAGCAAATTAGAAACAAATGCAATTGGTCCCATGCTCATATCATTCATCATTATCATTTCATGCACAAAATAGCATCAAACATGCAATTTGCAACTTCAAAAGACCAAACAGAATGACTTCAATCAAATCCAATCCAAAACAATTCAATTAATTCCACAAAAATTCAAGCCTAAACAGAACATATCCAATGAATAGCATATCAAATTTCAGCTCATTTGGATCAAGGTAAGTAGGGCAATGAAATTCATAAAGTTCAGACAAATTCAAACAAGCCAACACATGGCATCCAAACAAGCACCAACTTCCAAAAATCATAAAACAGTGACACAACAAGATAAATGAATGGGATCAACACCACAATGACCTATAATGTGTCTACAATCACTCCATCAAATTCCACATTCATCCAATACACAATGAGAATTTCACAAACAAAATGCCAACATGTGTCACAAAATGTCACAAAATGAGCCAACAGAAGAGAAAAATCCAATCAATTAGAAACTGCCATCAAAAATTCCAGAGAAATTCACATGTTATCTCAACATATATATGATCATTCATGCAAAATTTTAGCTCAACTCAACATCCCTAAGCACATCAAATAAAATCATGAAGTTCAACATGCTTGGTGTGACACAAATTGTCACACCTCTAATCAAAAATTCATATCTCATCAACCAGGGACCCAAAAATTGCAAACCACATACCAAAATCACCAGCAAAGAGTCAAGAATAGGCACAAAATATTTCAAGCATTTCTATGGAAGCATCATCATTTTATGAGCAAAATGGCATGGTATACACAAATTGGACACATTCAACCAAACCCTAGGCAATTTATTTTTCCACACGTGCACAAAAATATTAAAAATCACCATATAAAACTACACATCACAAGGAGAATAATGCAAAAAGTCTCATCAAATTTGGACAAAAAATGAGTCACTTATGAATTTTTAAAGATCATGAATCAAAATGAAATGAAATGGAAAAAAGAAATGAAATTAATATGAAGCAGTGGCATTTTTGTAATTATTGCGTTCAGTAAGTGAAACGCAGAGTTTTATTAATGCAGTGGCGCAATGCTATTGGACAGAAGCAGCGGGAAACACCAAATTCAAACGCAAGCCAGGCAAACAAGATCAAACACGTTTCTGAACGTGTTCTTGAACATTCATACATTCATCATTTCCAGAAAATTCAACATGAACAAATTTCAACCAAAATGAGCAAACGATATATCAAAATCACCAGCAAAGCACGTACATCATGGATATGCAACTAGTTTGACCTAACTCTCAACATGTTAACCGGATCGAACGAAAAAAAGATTGCACATCAAACTTCAATTCAAGATTTCTCTCTCTATACTCAACCAAATCGAAAACCACAAGTATCATGATGATCTACATTGAGAGATCTACAAAAGCCATATCATAGTTCATGCAATTAAGAATTTCGAAGAATTACCTTATGATGATGGCAGAAGTTGATTTGGATGTTTCCACGTGTGAAAAGCCAAAACAGATGCAGTTTATTGATGAGGAAGATGATTGAAGTGAATGCCTTAGCTCAGAACAACTCCAGGTGCAAGAATCTTCAAAACTCCATGGATGAGCAAGGTTATGACAGTCCAAATTCAGCAAGCTTTGGCCACGAATTGAACGAAACAGTTCTTCACCAAGGCTTATGGAGCATGGATCAAGCAAGAATCAACAAGATTGATGAAGATTTGGATGAGAATTGATGAAAAAGTTGAAGAAGCTTTGAAGAAGATAGAGAGGTTTTGGATGAAAAAGTTGGTTAGATCTGAAATTGTGAAGTGATTAGGAGAAACAGTTATGATTATGGTATTTATATGCTGTACTAATCATACTGAAAGAGCAATTAGCAATTGGTTTAATGTGATTAAGTGAAAATAAGGTGTGTGAACAAAATTTGGAAAATAACTAACTTAACAACCAAAAAAAACAGCTTCACACAGTGGAAAATACCCAGAAAACTGAGTTTTCGCGCGAGCGGTCGACCATAGGTCGGCTCATAGCCTGCTATGCGCTGACCCGTGGTCCATGCGCTGACCCTTATGGTCGACCATAGGTCGGCTCATAGCCTGCTATGCGCCGACCTGTGGTCGACTCAAACATGCTATGCGCTAACCCGTGGTCCATGCGCTGACCCTTATGGTCGACCATAGGTCGGCTCATAGCCTGCAAATTTTTTTTTTTTTTTTTTTAAAGAAGAGGAGGGCAAATTTTGAGGTGTTACAGCTGCCCCTATTCAATCCACTGCGAACCTGTCGATATGAATAGCCTCGGCTTTCAGATGATCAGGATGAATAGTGATTGAATACCAAGAACAGACGAACAATTTGCACTCTGATGGGAAAATAATTAACAACGCCTGTCAGAATCGGCGAAGAAACAATCTCTGAAAGAAGAATCCGTTTGGTACGGAAAAAGTCGGTCGGAACACCGAAACAAAAACGTTGACCTGGATACCAAAATAAATGATAACACAGGGATAACCATGGTCTGATCACCACATCCGCTGGGGATTATCATCTCTTCTTCTTTTTTTGCTTTTCTTGAACCCCGAAATTTTTCTTCGCGCCAGTGATCCCGGATCACTGCATGTGAACCCCGACATCTTGTTTGCCAACATAATGAACCCCATTCTCCATTTGAACCTCAGTCGCCTGACGATAACTTGCGATCGCCATTGTGAACCCCGTTCTCCAGAAAACACCTCGTGTCTCCTTTTCTCCATTTGAACCCCGCTCTCCAGAAAATGTCTCAACATTTCCCTTTCTCCGTTTGAACCCCGCTCTCCATCTCTTGTGATAATTCCGCTGGCAATGTCGGAAATAACACCAAACACCACTCTGAGGGCGACATATCAGAGGGTAAACCTTCACAAAAGGAAGGTAACATGTGCATCTCTTCTTCAGAAGACACCTATAACGACCTCCATTGGCCTCAGCTAAAGTCTAAGGTGACACATGAACAGAAGCTAATCCTGAGGACCTCATCCCGGATATAATCTTCAACTCCAATCTCTGTTTGGACCCCGATCTCCAGGAAATGTCGCAACACTTCCTTTTCTCCAATTGAACCCCGATCTCCAGAAAATGCCGCAACATTTCCTTTTCTCCATTTGAACCCCGTTAGTCGCACTGATCGCGTAACATCCTTTGTTTTCACTTCCATCTCCGCTCGACGGAAAAATACTTCTCCAGTATCGCACTACTGGGGAACACTACTGATCTGACCTCATGATGCTAAACTCCTCAGAGTAACATCTCCAACCAGGCACTGACCGATGACTGGGAAGGAACTCGACGTTTACTGGACCTCGAACAATGATGTTTACTGACACCAAAGAAAACTCGACCCGATATTAAACAATGACCGGGAGGGAACTCGACGTTTACTGGACATCGAACCAGGATGTTTACAGGACATCGAGCAATGATGTTTACAGGACATCGAACAATGATGCTTACAGGACATCGAACAATGATGTTTACAGGACATCGAACAATGATGCTTACAGGACATCGAACAATGATGTTTACAGAACATCGAAGAATGATGTTTACAGGACACCAAATAATGATGTTTACAAGACATCGAACAATGATGTTTACAAGACACCAAATAATGATGTTTACAAGACATCGAACAATGATGTTTACAAGACATCGAAGAAAACTCGACCAGACAGGGATCGACACGACACTTACTAGTATCGCAAGGATGATATCTCCACATATGTCAAAACCAGGCAGGCGCTTGCCGGGGAATAACTGGGACATACTGTTGCCCCAACATCACGATGTTGAACTCCTTAGAGAAACATCTTCCAACTTCCATCTCGCACGACAGAAATTCTTCCTCCAATATCGCACTACTGGGGAATATTGTTGCTACAAAACCAAACTCCTCGGAGTAACATCTTCCAATTTCCGGGGAAACCAAACCTCAAGTGGTAACCACAGCTTGAATCGCGCTGATCACGTAACATTTCCATCCCTGTCCGACGGAAAAGAATTCCTCCAGTATCGCACTACTGGAGAACCTTGTTGACCCAACACCACGATGCCGAACCCCTCAGAGTATCATCTTCACTGACCGGCAAAGCCCACTCTTGGATGGTAACCACGGCTTGGGTCGCATCTTCATCCACTGGCAAAACCATGTCTCAAATGGTAACCACGGCTTAAGACTAGCCTATGCTTGCAATGATGCATGATTGATTTTTCTGCGTAATGCTCCATAATTATGGAAATGCTACGCGATTTATTATGCAATATGCCATGCTATTTTTTCATGATGAATGCATAAAAAGTGCCCCCCTCAAGGGACTCCTCTGGGGAGCTCGAGACACTCTGGCGAGGAACTCGTCAACACTCCGCTCTCCACCCTGATGGGGAATAGTGCTGCTACTGGAGATAGGCATCCCTTGCTGGGGAAGAACCTCCTTTGCACTCAATCCGCTTGGGAAATTGCTGGGGAAGAATCTACCACTGCACTCTGTGGGGATACAACTGTCTTTGACTTGCTGGGGATATCAGTCCCGACTCTGCTTGGAGAACCCTCTCAAATACCCGGCGACTTCACTGGGGGAGATGCTCACAGATAGCTCTGCTGGGGAAACAGCAACCTCCAGGCCTGGCGGCTGGGGAAGCATTGATCTGACACCTGCTGGGGATAACGATCCCGACCCTGCTAGGGGAACCACAAACCTTGGATCTGCTGGGGAATTAGTCCTCACGACTCTGCTTGGGGATATGCATCCCTACTCGTCTGGACCTTTTCTGCTCCATCATCTTGCATTCCCAACCGCTCCGCGCTCGACGGAGAGCGAACTCCTGGGTTCTATACAGACTTTTCAATTTTCCGACTTTGAAGAGTCTTCTTGATTAATTCCAAGGATCGTCGTACGTCCTGCCGTCTTTTTTTTTCACCGTTCGTCTGTCCATTCATCCCTGACTGGACTCCGCGGGGATTTCTTTTGTCAACATCTTCCACATCACCACTTGCAAGTGAGGGAAAAATAGCTAACAGCACCTGCAAAACAGATCGTTAGATAAAACCATGCCCCAGGCGTGTCAAGATTTCAACACTTGGGTCACTCAACCTTTCGACTAAGATTTCAAGCTTCAATCTTATAAGCATGCATTGGAAGGGACCTGTATGTCTTAAAATGCAAAATTCTTTATCAAAAATATCTGGATGTTTTTGCAATCAAAGCGGTAATGAAAAACAAAAACCAAATTATTTGACTGAATATGCATTTTATTGATTGAAAAGTGTGGCTCAAGCTGAGCAATACAAAGGAAGCAATTCCTGAAAAGAGGTAATTGCGCACAAAAGGAAAATTCTATCCTAATGGCAATGTGAAACCCGTGATCTCATCGAGTTCCAACCCGGTTACACCCCATATGTCCTCAGGCTCTCCGTGCTTTCTGCCTTCTGAACAAGACGTTTCTGATTGATCCCTACCGGGTATTCTCCATGATGCTTTAACCAAAGCAAACGATCATGCCAGACGCAGTTGTTCGTTTCAATCCCTCTTTTGCCTGGACCGCCCTTTCGGGTTTTCAGTCCACCGGGACACCCATTTTTGCCCAAGTCGCCTTTTCAGGTTTTCGACTTGCCGGGTGTACAGTTTTTTCCTTTTATCCCTAATTTTTGCCCGAACCTTTCTTTCTGTTTTTGGTTCGCCGGGATGCCCATTTTTGCCTGGACTATTTTGTTCTTTTCGTCCAGCGGGTCTCTTTATACGAAGTATTTTTTAAATGCGTCCGCATTCACAGGGGATGGAAAATCCTCGCCATCCATGGTCGTTAGCAACAAGGCTCCGCCAGAGAAAACCTTCTTGACCACGAATGGACCTTCATAATTGGGTGTCCATTTTCCCCTACGATCGTTTTGAGGAGGAAGGATCCTTTTCAGCACCATATCACCAACGTGATATACCCGAGGTCGTACCTTTCTGTCAAAAGCACGCTTCATCCTTTGCTGGTATAACTGCCCATGACAGATGGCTTCCAGCCTCTTCTCTTCAATCAGGCTCAACTCTTCGTACCGGGTCCTTACCCATTCTGCCTCTTGCAATTTCACGTCCATCAGGACTCTCAAAGAGGGAATCTGAACCTCTACCGGTAACACGGCTTCCATCCCATATACCAACGAGAAAGGAGTTGCCCCAGTAGACGTACGCACCGACGTTCGGTACCCAGGATACGAGTTTCCTACTCAATCACATCGTCGGTGCATTCAAACGGTATCCGGGCAACAAAAGCTCATTCACCTTAACCTCCCCATCAGACATCAAAATCCGTTCGGATTCAGGGTCAGACCCCTCCTCCGGGATCGGTCACTCTCAATCTTTCGATTAGAGCACCTCGCGATATCCTCATCAGGGAACTCAAACTTCATCGGTTGATAATCCTCAATGGGTTGCAGAGCGATGTAATCAGACAAGACACCCCCTGATTGCTTCTTGAGAGTATCACAAATCAGTCATCATTCTTTTTCTCTCTCACAACCCGTCCGGTCAATGTTGGCTTCTTGTGCTCGTACTTGATCGGATCCATCTTGGACATCCACAAAGTGGTATGAACCAGCATACACTGTCTCAGTCGGCAAGCAGCCTATGCCAAAGTACATCAAGTTTTCTCGAGCAGTGAATGTATTGTTTCACAGTCGGTAAACTTTTTGCTAAGGTAAATTGCATGCTCTTTTCGACAAGACTCGTCATGCTGACACAATACACCTCGTAGAACCCTCGAAGACCGTCAAGTACCAGATTAACAGTTACTCCTTCCATGGGAGGCATCAGAATCAGAGGCTCCTGCAAATTATTCTTTTATTCTTCAATGCCCCTTGGCAATCAATATTTCACCTGACCGTTTGATCTCTTTTTTTTCAACAACTTGAAAATCGGTTCACACGTGGCTGTTAGATGAGATATGAACCATGACATGTAGTTCAATCTACCTAAGAAACCACGAACCTCTTTTTCCATTCTCGGTTCAGGCATTTTCTCTTTTTCCTTTTCTTTGTTTCTTTTATTTTTTTTCTCTTTAAGCAGGATCAACCTCGATTCCTCTTTCCCGCTCACAATGAACCCCAGCATCTTACCGGACCGCACTCTGATAGTGCACTTACTCGAATTCAACCTCAGTCTGAATTATCTCAACTGGTCCACTCAGCTTGGCCAGATCTGCCAGATGCCCCTCTTCTGCTTGGGACTTTGCTATCATGTCACCGACATAGCATTCAATTTCATGATGAATCATACCATAAAACAAAGTCACCATGGCTCTCTGATAAGTAGCACCGGCGTTCTGCCTCTCTGGAGGACAGTCTTCTCTCCATGGTAGCTTGTGCACAACGACATCGGTATCCGACCCTTGCGTATCCTGACATGACCAGGTAGAAGCATCCACATGCTCTTTCAACAAGACTACCATCCTGCTCTTGACTCGCCTCTGAAGCGGCCCTAATTTTCACTTCCTTTCTGACCTCGGCGGTGCTTGGAATAACAATCTCAACCCGCTCCTCATGCAGCTGAATCACCTTCTCCTCTTGTTTCAACAACCTGGCTAATTCCAGCAGATCACAATCTTCTTCGCCTTCTTCTTCAGCATGAGAGATCGGATTGTCGAAGTCATATGAGGTGTAACCAAATCGTTATCAACGAGATCCGGAGAATTATTTTTGAAGTTGGGACGAGACAGATCAAAAAGAGGAAAATGAAAACAAACATTGCCATTTTTAGTTATTTTTTAAACTGCAAAAATAAATGAAAAACAGGGAACACCGCTTTTTGACTGAAAAACATCCATTTATTAATGATGCAGAAATGTTGCAAATGTAAACATGAGGTGGCCCTTACAATGAACCATTACGTGTCGGGCAACACGTATGGCTTTCATGCAGATAAAAACTGAAAACAGAAATTATTACTCTTCAGGATGAGTGACAGTGATGATCCTTTTAAGCCTTCCAGCTTCCTGGTACGTACGGCTTTATCCAACCATCAAACTTGCAGTCACTGTCGTTCTCTTCACCCATCACACAGGCGTGATCCGAATCTTCAGCAATTGCACTCACCACCGCCTGACCATGTGCCGGCATGGGATTGGCATTAACATTCGGAGATGGTGCAAAATTGATGGCCTTGGAGTCTACCAGATCCTGGACAACGTGCTTAAATGCTCTACAGCCCTCAATGTTATGCCCTGGTGTACCAGAATGGAATTCACACTGGGCGTTCTCATCATAGTTAGGAGGCCTCTGATCTGATCTCAACGGAACCATCGCCCTTGGCTGAACCAACCCAAGATCCATCAATTTCTTAAACAGAACAGCATATGTCACGGGCGGCTTGTCGAAATGACGATCGATCCCCTTTCCTCTCACCTGATACTCATCTCTCTGTTGAGGTGGCTGACGTTGCTGTCGTGCTGACTGATTACCAGTAGGGGTGGTTACCGCAGCAGTGTGCTGGTAGTAACGATCCCGACCGTGTCCTCTCTGGGCATACACAACACTCGATTCACCCTCATTCTTGCGCTGACCATTCCCGAATGGTTTCTTAGATCCTGATGATGAAGCATTACCACCCTGGATCTTCCCAATTCTCAGCCAACTTTCAATTCTCTCCCCAGCCACCACAATATCAGCAAAGTTAGTGACGGGACAACCCACCATTCTTTCAGCAAAAACCCCTTGCAGGGTACCCATGAAGAGATCAGACATCTCTCTATCCACCAGTGGAGGTTGCACTCTGGCAGCCAACTCCCTCCACCTTTG
Source organism: Lathyrus oleraceus (assembly GCF_024323335.1). Taxonomy (NCBI): domain Eukaryota; kingdom Viridiplantae; phylum Streptophyta; class Magnoliopsida; order Fabales; family Fabaceae; genus Lathyrus; species Lathyrus oleraceus. Next base: position 367,937,889 of record NC_066582.1, read on the forward strand.
CGCATACTCTTTAAACCCTTCACTTGACTTCTGAGACATACCCTGCAGCTGGGTACGACTAGGAGCCATGTCAGCATTGAATTGGTACTGTTTAAAGAAGGCATCGCCAAGATCTTGCCAGCTCTTGATGTCAGAAGATTTCAGCTTGGTATACCATTCCAAGGATCCTCCAGACAGACTGTCCTGGAAGAAGTACATCCAGAGCTTCTGATTTGTTGTGTAGGTAGAAATCTTGCGGACGAATGCTTGAAGGTGAGTCTCTGGGCAAGAACTCCCATTATATTTGTCAAATGCAGGCGCTTTGAACTTCTGTGGGATCACAATCCCCTCGACTAGCCCCATGTTTGACATATTAACAAACCCCGGAGTAGCGTGGCTTTCCAGAGCCCTTACCTTTTCTGCCAGCAATTGAATCTCTTTGTTTTGTGGTTGGACACCATATTGACCGAAGGGCTCATTATGCATGGAGAATTGATCAGCTTCTCGGTCCTCCTCCCTGTCATCATCAACCCCAAAGAATGGTGGGAACAGACTATCCTTCAGATTATGCCCCAGACCGGGCCCACCACCAGTAGCAGCACCAAATCCACCAGCATTGTTGTTCACCATACCTACGGTTGCTCTTTTTTCACCGTCTCTGGATCCACCCAGCCCCTGGTCGGAGATACCATCCAGGTTGACATCGCTGTTAGCGGCTGAGGCCCGCTCGAGCTTCTCAACTTTGTCGGCCAAAGCTTTCTGACCAACTGCAAACCCTTGCATGATGTTGATCAGTTCGCTCATCTTATCTTTCAGCTCGAGGATATCAGTATTAGGGAGATCCATCAGTCTGGGAGTATTACGTCTGGTGAAGTATCTGTGAGGACGGGTTGAGTGCAAAGGTACAACTCTACGAGCACGAGCAATGATTCCTGAAACAATCAAGCACGTTAGAACTGATACTTGCAAAACAACAAATAGGTTAACATGCATGAATGCAACGTCTATCCATACGAGGAAGCTTCTGTCTTTCGATCCTGGTTTCATCGAGACAGATAAAATTTTGACATCCATATTCTAAAATTCAAGATGTCTCTCAACCATATTCTCAATCAATGATACTCCCCATATGGCTAGACGTAGGTTAGATGCAGATGAATGCAAAATGTGATGATGCTGATGAATGAATGCAATGCATTGCCATCCTCCAAGTCATCTGATCATCTACTGTACTGAAGCCCGATCTCTGAACCGATCACAACCATCTGAAGGAATAGGTAACCACAAATCCAACTCAAGGGTTCCGAAATAAACGGAAGATACATCACCATCATCACCAGACAATCTTTGAGTAGATAACCTCAATCCTCTGAATCGGCCCGGGGAATCCTGAAATAAACGGATCCCCACTGATAAATAACTCGGACAGCACTCCGACGTCTCAGAAATAAAGGCCCATAAATCCGCCTTATAAATAAGACTCTGATCAACAGAACCAAAAGTCACCATCAAAGTCACCAACAGAACATCTGAAAGAATCACCCTCCCCTCACAGGTAAATTCTAATCAGGTCACCCTAAGGCGGATAATAGTCTCGACAATCGGGCAAAGATACTCAATGGGTTTGCCCTTTCGGGTGTGCCATTGTAGCTCTCTTAAGATCGTCTAAACCAAAGATCCGGGAAATGATCGGTCACCAGAGTCAACAGCTCAAATGAAGTAACTCAACCAAAGTGGAGTACCCCACAGAGGAAAGCACTATCAAATGAACCTCGTCCGGCTTGTGGTACATCACGTTGCCCGGCACATGTTGACCTAACATGAAGGAGGCAACATGAGACCACACTAATCCTAGGTGTATACTCGGGCCTGGGTTTTAGCCCCACTCAGAACACCCACCCCAAAACAGAGGAACCACCTACACAGAGGACGGCAACATGATAGTATGATGCATGCAAATATTTATGCAAATATATATGGTCAGAATAATAAATGCAATAAATAAAGCAACACAAGCAACCTAAACTATCCTAGCACGCTAGGAGAGACTCGCTTAGGGAAGATGGACCAGCACAGGTCAACATCTATGCCAATTCCCCAGCAGAGTCGCAAGCTGTCGCATCCGCGAAAAAACAACCGGCGGGCCAAAACAAAAACAAACAGAGCCGCCACTGCGCGTTATTTATCCCAACAGAGGGAAAGGAAATCCTCAGAGTAAACCTGGAAAAGACGTGGTCTCGCGACCAAAGAGAAAGGGTACGGGAGTCGGTTATGCGAAGGGAAGGTATTAGCACCCCTATGCATCCGTCGTACTCGACGGGATCCATGCTCGAAGAAAGAAAAGGTTGCTAGAACACCACACACACACACACCGAAGACAACCCAGGTGGGGGTTAAGAGGAACGAGCTCGATAGGATATCGCATCCTATGCCTACGTATCTCGTCTGGAACGAGAATCAGAGCTGCCGTAGTTCGGCTCACGCACGCCAAACAAACAAACATAAACACAGGAAAACATGGAGCCTGAATGCCAATCACTGGACTTACATCAGCATCCGAACCAAAACACACACAAAAAGGCAAACATGGAGCCCGAACGCCAATCACTGGACTTACATCGGCATCCGAACCAAAACACACGCACACTGGAACCCGAATGCCACTCGATGGACTTACATCAGCTTCCAAGCACACAACAACCAAACAAGTTAATAGGGAGTCGGGAACTCGAGCCTATAACTGTCAAGCACACACAAAAAAGAAAAAAAAGTGCCCGGAGAAACCTCGCACGGTCTCCTGCCTACTTACCTCATCTGGTATGAGGATCAGGGCGACGTAGTTCCCCTGAAAGGGAAAGAAATTCTAACCAGATACAAAGGGAAGACACACTACCAGGGAGCTGGACTCGAGCCTAGTGTTATCATGCATCATTGCCCTATGTTAAGGTTTCTATCCTGACTTGCACAACAGCAAGCTAATCCTAACTAGGAAAAACAAGCATGCAATCATAAACAAAACAAAGCAAGTATTTCACATAGCACACACTATAACCAGTCAAGTGAGGCTCAAACAAAGGGTTCGACTGCCGAAGCAAGTCATCTGTACAGAGGTAGTGTTAGCTCTTAACCCTGACATTGAGAGTCAGGGTGAAGCTGGTGAAAGATGAGTGAAGATTAGACTTCACAGCTCTTATCCCTGACCAGGGAGAGCTTCAGACAGAGGAGCGTGGGTTCAGAAAGTGGGAACCCTTCTACGCTCAAGACTCTGACACAACTGATCTTGGGTTAATGTCCCAATGCATCAACACAGGGGTGTGAGCAGAGGGACGACTCAACAGAATAGTGGGAGATAGATTGCATATCTCTTTGATCCACCAATTGCCTTAATCAAGGTCTTTACCTGCTTGGGAACAAAAATAAACAATCACAATCATTGCCTCTTAAGGAGGACTTCAGACAGGTGTCTGGCCAAGTAACAGGCCAGGTCTTCCAGACTACATGGAGAATAGAGATTCTACCTCAATTGGTTTAAAAACCAAGCAACAGCAAGCAAGTTCTCAAGGAACTGTAAGCAACTTAATGTACCTGAAATCAATCAAGTATCATCAGTACTCAGACAAACCAATAGTAAACAGCAAATGTTAATCTGTACAGTCAAACACAAGTTAATGCACACAGGTGCAAGCCATGAGCTCAAACTCAAGCATCAAACCCTACAACACAAAGTCAATGTTAGTTTACAACATCAAACAAACTCAATTTACAACTTGCATTTTTCTTCTTAAGGCCTTTTGCATCTCAAACCTGAAACACAATCCCAAAAGTGAGAAACAAGACCACTAGGCCATGCCTAGGGTCCAAAGGGGGTGAAAAATCCAAAACAGCAAGTGAAAATTATCCAAAATCACAATCAAGCAAATTAGAAACAAATGCAATTGGTCCCATGCTCATATCATTCATCATTATCATTTCATGCACAAAATAGCATCAAACATGCAATTTGCAACTTCAAAAGACCAAACAGAATGACTTCAATCAAATCCAATCCAAAACAATTCAATTAATTCCACAAAAATTCAAGCCTAAACAGAACATATCCAATGAATATCATATCAAATTTCAGCTCATTTGGATCAAGGGAAGTAGGGCAATGAAATTCATAAAGTTCAGACAAATTCAAACAAGCCAACACATGGCATCCAAACAAGCACCAACTTCCAAAAATCATAAAACAGTGACACAACAAGATAAATGAATGGGATCAACACCACAATGACCTATAATGTGTCTACAATCACTCCATCAAATTCCACATTCATCCAATACACAATGAGAATTTCACAAACAAAATGCCAACATGTGTCACAAAATGTCACAAAATGAGCCAACAGAAGAGAAAAATCCAATCAATTAGAAACTGCCATCAAAAATTCCAGAGAAATTCACATGTTATCTCAACATATATATGATCATTCATGCAAAATTTTAGCTCAACTCAACATCCCTAAGCACATCAAATAAAATCATGAAGTTCAACATGCTTGGTGTGACACAAATTGTCACACCTCTAATCAAAAATTCATATCTCATCAACCAGGGACCCAAAAATTGCAAACCACATACCAAAATCACCAGCAAAGAGTCAAGAATAGGCACAAAATATTTCAAGCATTTCTATGGAAGCATCATCATTTTATGAGCAAAATGGCATGGTATACACAAATTGGACACATTCAACCAAACCCTAGGCAATTTATTTTTCCACACGTGCACAAAAATATTAAAAATCACCATATAAAACTACACATCACAAGGAGAATAATGCAAAAAGTCTCATCAAATTTGGACAAAAAATGAGTCACTTATGAATTTTTAAAGATCATGAATCAAAATGAAATGAAATGGAAAAAAGAAATGAAATAAAATGAAATTAATATGAAGCAGTGGCATTTTTGTAATTATTGCGTTCAGTAAGTGAAACGCAGAGTTTTATTAATGCAGTGGCGCAATGCTATTGGACAGAAGCAGCGGGAAACACCAAATTCAAACGCAAGCCAGGCAAACAAGATCAAACACGTTTCTGAACGTGTTCTTGAACATTCATACATTCATCATTTCCAGAAAATTCAACATGAACAAATTTCAACCAAAATGAGCAAACGATATATCAAAATCACCAGCAAAGCACGTACATCATGGATATGCAACTAGTTTGACCTAACTCTCAACATGTTAACCGGATCGAACGAAAAAAAGATTGCACATCAAACTTCAATTCAAGATTTCTCTCTCTATACTCAACCAAATCGAAAACCACAAGTATCATGATGATCTACATTGAGAGATCTACAAAAGCCATATCATAGTTCATGCAATTAAGAATTTCGAAGAATTACCTTATGATGATGGCAGAAGTTGATTTGGATGTTTCCACGTGTGAAAAGCCAAAACAGATGCAGTTTATTGATGAGGAAGATGATTGAAGTGAATGCCTTAGCTCAGAACAACTCCAGGTGCAAGAATCTTCAAAACTCCATGGATGAGCAAGGTTATGACAGTCCAAATTCAGCAAGCTTTGGCCACGAATTGAACGAAACAGTTCTTCACCAAGGCTTATGGAGCATGGATCAAGCAAGAATCAACAAGATTGATGAAGATTTGAATGAGAATTGATGAAAAAGTTGAAGAAGCTTTGAAGAAGATAGAGAGGTTTTGGATGAAAAAGTTGGTTAGATCTGAAATTGTGAAGTGATTAGGAGAAACAGTTATGATTATGGTATTTATATGCTGTACTAATCATACTGAAAGTGCAATTAGCAATTGGTTTAATGTGATTAAGTGAAAATAAGGTGTGTGAACAAAATTTGGAAAATAACTAACTTAACAACCAAAAAAAAACAGCTTCACACAGTGGAAAATACCCAGAAAACTGAGTTTTCGCGCGAGCGGTCGACCATAGGTCGGCTCATAGCCTGCTATGCGCTGACCCGTGGTCCATGCGCTGACCCTTATGGTCGACCATAGGTCGGCTCATAGCCTGCTATGCGCCGACCTGTGGTCGACTCAAACATGCTATGCGCTAACCCGTGGTCCATGCGCTGACCCTTATGGTCGACCATAGGTCGGCTCATAGCCTGCAAATTTTTTTTTTTTTTTTAAAGAAGAGGAGGGCAAATTTTGAGGTGTTACAGGTTCCCGAAAGAATCATTACTGATAATGGTTCTAACTTGAGCAACAAGATGATGGCAGAACTGTGTCGGGAGTTCAAGATTGAGCATCACAATTCTTCTCCTTATCGTCCAAAGATGAATGGGGCGGTCGAGGCAGCTAATAAGAATATTAAGAAGATTGTGCAGAAAATGGTCGTGACCTATAAGGATTGGCATGAGATGTTTCCATTTGCATTGCATGGGTATCGAACCTCGGTGCGTACATCTACTGGGGCAACGCCATTCTCGCTTGTGTATGGGATGGAAGCCGTGCTACCGGTTGAGGTTCAAATTCCGTCATTGAGAGTCCTGATGGACGTGAAATTACAAGAAGCTGAATGGGTAAGGACTCGGTATGAAGAGTTGAGCCTAATTGAGGAAAAGAGGCTGGCAGCCATTTGTCATGGACAGTTATACCAGCAGCGGATGAAGCGTGCTTTTGACCGAAAGGTACGACCTCGTGTATATCATGTGGGAGATATGGTGTTGAAAAGGATCCTTCCTCCTCAAAACGATCGTAGGGGCAAGTGGACACCCAATTATGAAGGTTCATTCGTGGTCAAGAAGGTTTTTTCTGGCGGAGCCTTCTTGTTGACGACCATGGATGGTGAGGATTTTCCATCCCCTGTGAATGCGGACGCAGTTAAAAAATACTTCATATAAATTGACCCGCTGGACGAAAAGAATAAAAGAGTCCAGGCAAAAATGGGCATCCCGGAGAACCGAAAAAAAAGAGAAAAAGGTTCGGGATAGGGATAAAAGAAGAAAAAACGGTACACCCGGCAAGTCGAAAATCCCACAAGGGCGGCTTGGGCAAAAAGGGTATCCCGGTGGACTGAAAACCCGAAAGGGCGGTCCAGGCAAAAGAGGGATTGAAACGAACAACTGCGTCTAGCATGATCGTTTGTACTTTGGTTAAGACACCAGGATAATCCCCGGCGGGGATCAGTCGGAATCGTCTTGTTCAGAAGGCAGAAAGCACGGAGAGTCTTGAGGACATATGGGGTGTAACCGAGTTGGAACTCGATGAGATCATGGGTTCACATTGCCATTAGGATAGATTTTTCCTTTTGTACGCAATTACCTCTTTTCAGGAATTGCTTCCTATGTATTGCTCAGTTATGAGCGGCAAAAGACGTGCGGCGATCCTTGAGAATTAATCAAGAAGACTCTTCAAAGTCTAAAAGTGGAAATTGACACCATGGTCAGATGGTGAATGCCAGCGTTCGACGAGTCGACAGGTATTCCATGTCAAGTATTTTGTACCTCCCCAGCAGATTCAAGGTCTGTGTCTTCCCTAGCAGGGTCGGGATTGTTATCTCCCCAGCAGGTTCGAGATTGATGTTTCCTCAGCAGCCAGGGCCGAAGGTTGCTATTTCCCCAGCGGAGGTGTACGGTGATAGCTTTTTCCCCAGCAAGCGTGAAGACTGTTTTTTCCCCAGCAAGTCGAGGATTGTTGTTTTCCCCACAGAGTGCGTTGCTGGTTTCTGCCCCAGCGAAGTCCCCAAGCGGGTAGGGTTCAGTGGAGGTTATCCCTGGTGAGGGTTGTCCTTTCCCCAGCAACAGTGTTATTCCCCAGCAGGGTGGAGATTGGAGTGTTGTCAAGTTCCTCAGCAGAGTGCCTCGAGTTCCCCAGAAGAGTCCCTTGCGGGGGATACTTTTTATGCATTCATCATTTAGATAAGCATAGCATATTGCATAACTCATTGCGTAGCATTTCCATGGTTATGGAGCATTACGCTAAAAAAATCATCATGCATCAGCATTGCAAGCATAAGCTAGTCTCGAGTCGTGGTTACCGTTTGAGATTTGGTTTCGCCAGTTGGTGAAGATGTTACTCAAGTTTTGGTTACCGTTTGAGAAGTGGTTTCGCTGGTTGGAAGATCAGCGTTAGCATTGCGAGCATCATTTAGTCTCGAGCCGTGGTTACCGCTTGAGAATTGGTTTCGCCGGACGGTGAAGATGTTACTCTGAGGAGTTTAACATCGTGTTGTTAAGTCAACAATATTCCCCAGTAGTGTGATACTGGAGGAGATTTCTGTCATGCGAGATGAAAGTTGGAAGATGTTACTCTGAGGAGTTTAGCATCATGACGTTGGAGCAACAATGTTCCCCAGTAGTGCGATATTGGAGAAGAATTTTCCATCGACCGGAGATGGAAATAAAATCAAAGAACGTTACGCGATCAGCGCGAAAATCGAAGAATGGAGAAAAGGAAGTGTTGCGGAATTTTCTGGAGAACGGGGTTCAAATGGAGATTGGAGTTGAAGATTATATCCGGGATGAGGTCCTCAGTATTGTCTTCTGATCATGTGTCACCTTAGACTTTGGCGAGGCCAACAGAAGTCGTTATGGGTATCTTCGGAGTAAGAAATGCACATGATTACCTTCCTTTCGTGAAGGTGTACCCTCTGATACGTCGCCATCAGAGTGGTGTTTTGGTGTTATTTCCGGCATGGCCAGCGGAATTATCACAAGAAAATGGAGAACGGGGTTCAAATGGAGAGAAGGAAGTGCTGGGCATTTTCTGGAGAGCGGGGTTCAAATGGAGAAAGGGAGACACGGGGTGTTTTCTGGAGAACGGGGTTCATATTGATGATCGAGAGTTATCGTCAGGCGACTGGGGTTCAACTGGAGAACGGGGTTCATGATTTGGCAAATAGGAGTAATATGAAGTTGTCGGGGTTCAAATGCGGTGATCAGGGATCATCCGCGCGGAAGAAAATGTTTGTGGGGTTCAAGAAAAACAAAAAAAAAAAGAGAGAGGAAATCATCAGAAAGTTTCGGGGTTCAAGAAAAGCAAAAAATATAATAATCCCCAGCGGAGCGCAAATTGTTCGTCTGTTCTTGGTATTCAATCACTCTTCACCCTGATCATCTGAAAGCCGAGGCTATTCATATCGAGAGGTTCACAGTGGATTGAATAGGGGCAGCTGTAACGCCTCAAAATTTGCCCTCCTCTTCTTGGGACTAGTTTAGCATATTGCATTTCATATTTTAGGGCATTAGGCATTTGCATATTGCATATCATGTGAAAATAAGAAGGGCATCCTCCTAAGTCTTTCTCAGAAGATAGAGAGGTTAAGAGATTCAAGCCTGAGGGTCTCATGGATTGATCACTAACCATCTGAGGGTTTGTGATTCAATTAGGGTTTTCTTGGTCCTTCAAGGAGTTTGAGCATTATTTGGTTTGCAAGGGTACATCATCATCATCATGGTTATGTCCTTATCAAAGGTTTCAGAATTCATGCTCAGGTTCCTTGGGATTAGGGTTTTGACCTCTGGTCAACCCTAATCAATTGCAGTATCCCAGTCAGGGTTTCTCAAGTAGATGAGGTATTTGTTGATGGTGTGGATCACATGATCATTATGAAGAGCTTATTGGAGCTAGGGGTTCATTTCTGAGCCGTTTCCTCAGGTGGTAGAGGCTCAAAGTCCATAGTGCATTTTCAAGTCATCTGAGGATCTAGAAAGTCAACAGAAAGTCAACTGAGGGCTAGGAGGTGGAGAAATGAGTTTCAAGATCTCATTCATGTTCAAAAGAGGCTTATTCATCATGTCAAACATCCACCTTGAAGAATTTGAGGTCAGTGCAGAAGTTTCCAAAAATGGAAAGTGACCTGTAATTGAAAGTTTCCAAAAATGGAAAGATTTTGGTCCAAATTCAACTTGATCTTACATCATCAAAGAAGCTTCAAATGAATTTTTGTCCAACATAAAAGTTGAAGATCTTTCTCTATCATTTCCAAAAAATCCAAGATCATGAGCATCTGATGAATGGTTGAGGAGATATGATCAAATCATTGCCAAGTGTGCTTGAAACTTCAAAAGGCCATAACTTTTGATCTAAAGCTCCGAATTGAGTGCCTCTTTTTGCACTTTGCTCCTCATGACATATATTTTCCAAATCATTCATGGCATTGCATGAAATTTCATCATATAATCATTTGCCCATTCATGACCATTTTGGAGGGAAATTTGCAAATTTGAATTTGGTGCATCATGGGGACAAAATACCATTGCCAACATGTGCATGAAGTGATTTTAAGTGAATTTGATCATCCATTTGCTACTGTTCACGTGTACATTTGCATGGCACCACCAATTTTCCAAAATTTGTCATACACCTTATTTTTGCTTAATCTCAACTAAACCATGCTTAATGCTAATTAGGATGTGATTAGGACTGAGTATATATACCAAATCCTAACAGAATTGTTCATAATCACAAATTCTAGATCTAGATCTCATTTTCCCTCCAAATTTCTCTCTCATTGGAATTCAAATTTTCTCCACACAACCACACATTTTCTTGATAGATCCATCATCCTCATGACATTTGGAGCATGATTCATCCATTTTTTGTGGAATTTGAGCAAGGTTTGAAGCATGTCAAGCATATGAACACATCAATGGCAAGTGCAAATTAAGCAAGATCTAGGTCGTGGCAAGCATCCATTTCTACATCAAGCTTCATAACAAGAGCAAAGGAGGAGATCTACACACTTTGGAGGTCTTGAACACACTGTTTTGATCACTGCCATTCCAGGTTGGTGAAATTTCGAGTCTCTTAATTCTTAATTTTATGGACATGATATTGTAGAGCTTTGCATGCTGGTGATTCTGATCTAAATTTCATTAAATTTGGTTGAGATTTGAAGAAGTTATGTGAAATTAAAGTTTGATGTTCATAGATGTTTTCCTTCGATTCTCATGATTTATGGATGGTTAGGATTAAAGGATGTTAGATTCGTGACGCCGCCTTCTGGTTTAAATCCTAGGGTTTCCTAGTCAGCTGCCACGCCTTTGCCATGTATGCGTCCTGCTAGCGTTTTGATAGGCCGCCATTCTTTTGACCGAGTCCACTTGCGCATTGACTGCTGACGGTGTTGCCACCTCAATTAGTAAAACTACAGCATTTTGATCATTCCCTCGCTTCGATTCCCAGCTCCATCATTTTGGAATATTATTTGTTTCAGCGCGCGTTTTTTCTCACACCTAGTTCGATTCCAGCCGGTGCCATTTTTTTAAATTTAATCCACATTCCTATTTCCCTCCATGTCATCATATGTTTTGTTCATTTTATTTCATTATTTTCTTCCAACTTTGAAAAATCACTAAAAATTGAAAATGAATCCAATTAATTCCCAATTTTTTCCTACATTTTTATGTGTTTGTCTATTATTTTGTGGTGTTGATTTTTGGATTTTATCATTTCTGGATTTTTGATTGTGGACTATTGATTGAACATGTGTGCAAAATGTGACATGTTTCATTCATTCTATTGTGAAATGATCATACATTGTCCAATTGACTTGAAATTTGGTGTGATGATTCCTAACATGTTGCTTGATGTTGGAGGCTTGGTTTGGTATTTTTCTCATTTTTCATCTCTGTTTTATGCACATGATTGTATGGTGTGACAATGTGTGTCACACAATTTGTTGTCCTACTTGTGCATTTTCATTTCTAGGCCAAATGAGCTCTTCTGATTATAATTTTTGGCATGATGATTGTGTTAGACATGTTTATATCACATAAAAATTTCCATGATTGTTTGATTCATTTCTGTTTTAATATGGAATTTTGATTCTTGATGTCCAATTGTGTGATTTGAAATTGTCTTTGCCATATCTTGCTCATGAGATGACTTTGCTTTATGCTTTTGACTTGGTCCTTTTTAGGACATGTTCTCACTTGTTTAAATGAGCTTTATGTTGAATATTGGTTGCTGTTTTGATTTTTTGCTTCACTTTTGACCCTAGGCTTTGCCCTAGGGGTTTGTACTCACAATTTGAGTTTTGCCTTTCAGGTTCAAGCAATTAGTGCTAATGGATGATGTAATCTCCTTCCTTGAGATACAATTTGCTTTGTTTAACTAATATTGATTGTGTTGTAGGTCTTTGGGTGGCTAACTCACTTGAGTTGTTGACTTGCATTGTGTATATTGGTTGTCTCACTGTTGACTATCTGTTTGGGTTGTCTGAATGTGAATATTGACTTGTTTGATTTTCTTACAGGTACTTTAGCCGCTTTAACTAATTATTTGAGTTGCTTTGCTTTGCTTGTGGTTGGCATACCACTTAGGTAATTTCTTTAACTCCATGTAGTCTGGAAGACCTGCTATCTTTGGCAGGCACCTGTCTGAAGCCTTCCTTAAGAGGTCATGTTCTTGATTGTTTAATTTTGTGCTAAAGACCTCAATGAGGCATGGTTACATGTAAAGACCTCCTAAGTGAAGAGGCATTGGCAGATAGAAGGGATGTGCAATCCATCCCCTGCTATTCAGTTGAGTCTTTCATCTTGCTCGCACTACGTGCTGATGCATTTTGAATAAACACCCAAAATCTTGTATATAGAGTCAGTCATTGTGGAATAGAGTTCCTCATTCTGGACTCTCACACCTTCTTTGGTTCAAGCTCACCCAGGTCGGGTTAAGAGTTGTGAGGTCTAACCCTCATTTCCCAGTTCATCTGCTCACCCTAACGGTCAATGTCAGTGGTTAAGAGCTTCTTGATATCCCTTCCAGTTGGCTTGTTTGTCGAGGTTGATATGACCCCTTGACTAAAGCCCAGCCTTGTATGAGCCGCGTGTTTGCAATAATGTGTGATGCCTGTTCACCTGTGTTGCTTACTTGTTGTGTTGTTGACTTGCTGCCTGTGCGAGTTAGGTTTTGTTTAGATACCTCAACCTAGGACTATTGTGGATTGCATGACAACTATTAGGCTCGAGTCAGTCTCCCTTTTAGTTTGTTATTTCCCGGTATCTGGTTAGGAGAAAGTTTCTCCCCTGTTAAGGGGAACTACGTCGCCCTGATCCTCATACCAGATGAGGTACGTAGGCAGGAGATCGTGCGAGATCTCTTCGGGCAACCTTTTCTTTTTTGTGTGTGTTTGCCTGACAGCTATTAGGCTCGAGTTCCAGACTCCCTATTAGCTTGTCTGTTTGATAAGCTTTTTGTGTGTGTTAGGAGTTGGATGTAAGACCAGCGATTGGCATTCCGTTTCCTATTTGTTGTGTGCTTGGAGTCTGATGTAAGTCCAGCGATTGGCATTCGGTTTCTCGTTTGTTTGTTGTGTGCTTGGAGTCTGATGTAAGTCCAGTGATTGGCATTCGGTTTCCTTTGCGTGTTTGTTGTGTGTGGAGTCTGATGTAAGTCCAGCGATTGGCATTTGGTTTCCCGTTTGTGTTTGTGTGTTCGGAGTTGGACGTAAGACCAACCATTCGCAGTCTGTTTCCGTTTGTGTGTACTTTGACGTCTCAGCGTATTTGTGTTGTGTTTTGTTTCGGCGTGCGTTAGCCGAACTGCGGAAGCTCTGATTCTCATTCCAGATGAGATACGTAGGCATGGGATGCGATATCCTAGCGAGCCCGTTCCCCTTTTCCCCGAACTACGTTGACTCTGATGTTTGTTTCTGACAAACTACGTAGGCCTAGGATGCGACATCCTGCCGAGTCCGCTTCCGTCTCCTTTTATATGTGTCTTATTCCAGCGTGTGTGCATTCTTTGAGCAGTTACTTAGCAACCTTATTCTATTCTTTCGAGCGTGGATCCCGTCGAGTACGACGGACGTGAGGGGTGCTAATACCTTCTCCTTGCGTAACCGACTCCCGTACCTTGTAATCTCCGGTCGTAAGACCATTTCCTTTCCAGGTTTACTTCGAGCGTTTCCTTTCCCTCTTATGGGATAAATAACGCACGGTGGCGGCTCTGTTTAATTGTTTTTTCCGCCGGTTGTTTTTCGCGTTGCGACAATCTGCAACATGATATTTGTGAAGCTGCTATTTTGAACCTGTGACTTATGGCATTGTGGAATTCATCTTCTACATGGGCAAATTTGAAGAAGATCATGGAGTTGCTAAGCTTGGATGTGGCTATCATTATTTGATGCCTTTCTCTTCAAGTTAATATTATGTGCATTGATTGTTGCTTGATTCTAATGTCCAAGGGAATTTGGGTTTCTATATGACATTCTTGTCTATTGGATTGCAGCCCATTGGTAAGATCTTTTCAACTCTTAACTTTTAAATTTATGCTTAGGATTAGTCTCTTCATCTCCTTCACACTTCTTTAATTTCAAAATCTTTCCCTCCTTTTAAAAACTTCTTTGTTTGTATTTGTTTTTTTCTAAACTTAGACCATTTTGCAAACTAGAAACTTTTGCCTTATGCAATTGCATTTTAAACTTCTTTTCTTAAATAAACATGTAAATAAATTTAAATATACTTGACTTAAAGACTTCAAAAGATAAAAAGAACTAACTCATTCAAACCATTTTTTTAGGCCTTCGTGCCTTTCAAAACCTATTTTTTGTTAAAAGCAAAGCATCCATTTTGAAATTTGTATCACAAACTACTAGGTTTTGATCCCTCATATTTATGTTGGTACGTAGGCACAAGTCCGAAGGTCTTGTCAAACACAAAAATATAATTAATGAATTCTTTTCTCATCCCCCCATTCTATTTGCTTGCAAACATCATTTGTACAAAATACATATGCACACAAGAAAGGGCTCCCTAGGAGTACCTAGGACACTTTGGGTGCTAACACCTTCCCTCTGTGTAAACAACCTCCTTACTTGTAACCTCAGGAATTTTATTAGTTTTGATTTGAAAACTTCTTATTTTTGGGTTTTGTTCGTACTTTTCCCTTTTCCCTTGGAAATAATAAAAGCGCGGTGGCGACTCTTGTTATTTGATGTCTTGCTTATCCATAGCTTGATTATCATGAATTTACCGCTACACAAAAATGTCAACACAAAATAAAATGGAATTAAATGTAATTAAAATGGTAATTAGAATATTGGGCCAAGGGGGTGCAAGCCTTGAATATATAGTGCACAATTCAGCAATAGGGGCTTTGGTCTCAACAGAATAAGCCCAAATACCAAGAAGTGTAGTTGGATTCAGCAAGTATGTTACTAAGCAAAACAGAGGTGTAGAAAGCAAAGTATTGTGATTATTGGCTAAGCCCAACAGAGTTTGCAAAGGGATATGTGAAAAATTCAGCACTCACTATCTTCTCTACACATCATCTTCCAATTCTCATGTCAAAACAGAACCACCACCGAAGCTCCAGCACCAGCGTGCCGTAGGCGGCGGAGTTGGCCGGAATCAAGAAAAATCACCATTTTCTTACTCCTTTCAACCTATTTTATCCTAATCCCTCATCCATTCTAACTATAAGTTAATCAAATCTGGAAATTGATCCATTAAAGTCAAGAACCCTAAGCACAAAATCTGAAATTAAATGGAGATGGAGGAGAATCAAACCACCAAAACTTGGGGTTTTGATTCTCCACTACATAAGCTACATTGTGGTATCAAAAATTAAGAAACAAGAAAAGATGAAAATTCACCGACCTGCAAGATAGAGGATTGTCTTGCAACTTGTTGAAATTTGGAGGTGATGGAGATGAAGAAGAGAAAACTAGACGTATGCTACTTGGACTCTTTAATCTTCTACTTCTACTATGAACTCTTCCTCTTCAAGAATTTTTTCTAAAAACTTCTGAATTGAATTATTGTTGTTGATTTTGGTTATGTGAATGTAAGGATGATTATTGAATGCAAGAGGTTTAGCTCAATTGATAACAAACTTCAATGTGAAGCTTGCTCCAATGGTGGTTTGAGCTTTGGTGTAGAGTGAAGAATTGGAGAAAATGAAGTGAGAAAAGTTAAATTTGCAATGAGTAACTTGAGAGTGATGATCAAATTCTGAGTCAGCTTTGGTGTAATGAGAGTGATGTGTTTATATAGGTTATAGGTTTAGATCAAATGGAGGTTTGGAGTTAGTTTTGTGAGGCTTGGAATTGGTTAAATGAGGCTTAGAATTAGTTAAAATGGTTTGGAGTTAGTTTGAAGTTAGTTTGGTGTGGTTTGGAGTTAGTTTGATGTGGTTTGGAATTAGTTTGGGATTGTTATGAGTAACTCATAAATGTTGAAAAGGTTGGTGAATTTAAGTGTTAAGAGCCTGGTCCAATGCATGAATGATATGTAGAGATTTCAATGTGTATTGATGCAAGCATTGAAACTGGTTTGGAGTGCAAGGGTTGTTGCATTACTGCTGAAAAATGCAGTATTTTGGTTACTGTCCCAGGGGAAATTGATTTATCAAACATAGAAATCGACTTCCATCACCCAGAAATGCATTTTTGGCCCTTGGAAGCAGGGAAATTGATTTCCCTAGATATGAGAATCGATTTCCATCACGAAAAATGGTTTTTGTTTTGCTCCAAATCACCTAGAAATGCATTTTTGGCCACTAGAAGCAGGGAAATCAATTTCCCCATATAGGGGAATCGATTTCCATCGTGAAAAATGTTTTTTTGGCTACTGGGAGCAGGGAAATCATTTACCCAAGATATGGAAATCGATTTCCATCATAAAAAATGTTTTTTGCCTTTGTTTGGATGCATGGGCTCGTGTGTGAGGCATAATGGCTTGGCTTTCTTTGAATGAATGAATGAAATTGAATGAATGGGTCATGGAATAACTTGATCAAATGGACAATGAACTTATAGTAATGGGACTATAAATCAAAGCATGAATGAATCTTGACATTTTGATAAAACCATGGATGAAGTGGGGATGACATAAGACTTTGATTAAACGGATCCTAAGACCCCGAGGTCAATGAAACATGAATGCAATCATGCATTGAATCAATCACATAACACCATGAATTAAGGTTTACTAGGTCAAAGTTCAAAGTTATGTATTAATCGAGATTTTCAGGCCAGGTGAGAAGTCAACTCGAGTGGTGCATCATTGCCATGAATCACAACTAGGGTTACCACTAGCTCAATGCAAACTATAAGGTTCATAAACCTCAAAGCCAAGGACTAGGGTTTTGATAACCTTAGATCAGAAAGCCAAACCAATAAAGCACCTGAATACCAATTATCCTTGATTATGGTTTCAAATAAAGCCCAAAGCTCCACAGGCAACACCTCAAACCATGGACACATAATTAGGGTTCAAAAGTCGGGTTAATTACACAGAAGGTCAAACATAAGATCCCATAGGAGCAAAGTCAAGAATTAGGGTTTCATCCTATAAGGTGTGCAATACCACCGCCTTCAATCAAAGCCCTTGTTTTTACCAACCATAAACCTTGAATCTATGATGCCTGTTAGCAAGTGTTAATCATGAATGAATGATTCACCTGAATGAAATATGAATGAGTCTCAAGCCATGAGTCAGATGAGAAGTGAAAATGGAGGACAAATTTAGGGGTACAACAACAACCCTTATTTAATCTTCTTGAACCTGAATATAAGAATTGCAGAAGCTTTTCAAGTATTCAAGGTAGAAGAGGATTAAATACTAATGTATCCAAAAAATTTCCTGTTGAGAATGGATGTAATGTGATGAGAGCCAAGATAAGGTTAGGATTTAGGATAGTCAATAAAACCGGATTTTTGTCTTTGCTTTTCTTGTTTGTACGGTTTCATGTTATGCTTTATGAATGATATGCATGAGTGAAATGACATGATTTATGCATGATAATGATTTATGTAATGGTTAAGCCAAATGCTCATATAGAGGGCAATGGGAATTTTGGGCTAGGATAATGGTCATACGAACATGATTCTCCGACACTTGTTTCAAGCTCAATAGATGTTGTAACACATCTGAATTTGATTTGAAACATGGAGATAGTTTTTACTCGTGTAGCCTGCCTCTACCCCAATATATTGGGTATTTGCACCAACTGCCCCATTCACAAGTTAGAGTGGTCTCATCATCTGATTATTTTAATTGGCTTACCCTAGTGTCTTGAAATTGTATTCCCTCGATTAACCATCTTGGGAGTGATTGACTTCTCGTGTTCTCGGGGTTTCTTGTCCCAATATGAGACTCAAAGTAACTTTTCCCCCCATTCGGCTAATTAAGATACATTTGCAGAATCTCGACGTGGTTGCCCCAGATTGAATGACTCTGGAAGAGGTCTGAGCTATGGGATATCAGGAATTTGTTCAACCTTTCCAATACGTAAGCTTTCTTGATGTTGAACGATTGTTCGCATGTAAAATGCTCATTTTGAAAACGATAATTGTAATGTCATGATCATACAAGTTTTGAAAACTCAAGTGTGTTCACTAAGATTATGACATATAGTGAACGAATCATTGATTAGAATGCCATATCAGTATCAATACAGATGACAAGAAAATCTTTAGGAGTTTGCTTAATGTGATCTTACCATAGTATGCTTTCCAAAAAAACCCATGCTTCAATTAGGTCTTTTGAGGGTTGTAACGTGGTCTGATTCACGGTTTAAGAAAGAAAGGATGTAAGCCTCAAAACCTATTCTAACCCGCCTATTCTCCGTGATGTTATCCAATCCTACATTTAGTTAGCTTACAACAAGCGCCCATCTTTCAGAAAAGGATTTTAAATATCAACAATGATGGTTAAGGAACCCATGAGAATTTGGAGCGATAGCCACTCACCTTCTTCTTTTATTTGCAGTCACAAAGATTTGTTTTTGCTGAGGATTTTGATATTAATCCTCTTATTCTTTTGTTTTGTTTACCCTGATTTTTGCCTGGGCTGATCCTTTGGGTCTGCAGCCCACCAGAATACCCTAACTTTTTCCTAAGTCAATCTTGTTTTCAAGCTCTTGACTTAGCGAGCTTTTCATTTGCTTTTGATTTTTTCCATTTCATTTCATCTTTTTCTTTTTGAGCAAATCCCGCGACACTGATTTTTTGATTTGTTGCAAGGTTCGTGACTATCTCACTCCTTTTGTAGGTAAGGGATAACCATTTTGACTTTGTGATACCATCCTCTTGAAAGGTGTATGATATGATTGATCACTTGATGGAGTGTTCTCCTTATGAATTGAACGTAAGTTCAAACTAATTGAAGACTACCATGCGCCTGGTTAAACATGAGGGTTTTATGTGTTAAAGAAAGAAACTCCTACTTCAAGGCCCAAGGGGTTGACTAGGGATTTTAATTGTGTATTTTAATTGTATCATTCTCTTTTGATTTTAGTTTGACAAACAATTTGATACTGATAAATAAAATATAAGTGAACACGAATGGGTTTAAGCAAAACATGCACATTTATTTCATTATTATTATCATCTGAAAACTAGACAAGTTTTACAACTAAACAACACATAACAAACAAGAAAAGATTACAAATGAGACGTGATTGAATCAATATGATATTTCTAGCCTTGATGCTCCTCTAAAGAGAAACTGAATTCAGGTGATCTTCACCACTAACTACATTTATAACTTGTCCACAGTGGTCTGGCAATGGGTTGGCTACGATATTAGGTCCTTCCTCAGAGAATGAAAAAACCTTATGATCAATTAACTCTTATACTCTTGATTGGAGAGGCCAACAATCCTCGGTAGAATGTCCTATATGCCCGACATGGAAGCACACGAGGCATTAGGATTATGCTTTGCATGATATGGGAAAGTGGAAGGAGGAATCTCTCTCGTCTCAATGAGTCCTTGCTGGACAAGGTAAGGTAGTGGCTGAGCATATGTCATAGGGATCTGATCACGTTGAGGATGCTTTCTATCAAACCGTTTGGTCTATCTTTGCCCTTGATGGTTATATGGCACAGTTTGTTGTCTTTATAGAGCTTGAGCCTGAGGAGGCTGCCGATACTGGGACGTAACACCATGTGGGAATGAGTAGCATGGCATAGGTACCAAAGATACCTGCGACTGAGAACGAATCTGAGAAGTAACCATTGGTAGGAACATCTGAGTAGAGTTTACTAAGCTAGGATTGGATATATGATTAGAAGTCTGACCATGGTGAACCCCAAATGGGACGTAGGGTGCCCCAGTATAGGCGTACTAAGGTGTAACAGTCATGGAAGATGATGCCCAAGATAGGACAAAGGCATTCCAGAGTGGTATCCTTGGTTTGGATACTGCATAGTAGATTGAACCATAAGTGGGGGAACTTGCACATGAATCGGAGGACCCTTGTATTCAAACCTCTTCTCAACAGGCGTTTTAGCAGTCACAGGTGTCAAACAAAATAAGTTCTGATCGATGAGTTATTGAACTTTGGTCTTGAAAGAGTAACAATTCTCTATAGAATGCCCTACATGTCCGACATGATATCCATATATGGCATGAGGTTCATGCTTACGATTGTAGGAAAGCCTAGTAGTCTTGGTTTGTTCAGGCACAATTTCCCCAACATTAACTAGTATAGGTAGCAGATGTGCGTAACTCATAGGAATTGGATCATTATGAGGACGCCTCCCTTCTTGATCTTTGTTCTTCTTACTGATTTGCTTCTGCTTCAATTTTTGGTCACTTTGAGCAGGCTTCTGATGTGGTAATAAACGTTGTTTTTGAGGAGGAAGTGGCAGGATGCCTACAACCATCTTATGTTTGTTATCTTTCTTTAGACTGTATTCAACTTGCTTATCAATCACGACCTGAATTGGGAAGTCCATTGTCAGGCTATCCAAGAAAAGACCCATAACCATGTCAAATCTATCGATGCTCTTAGTCTCTTCCATGATCCTTGGATAACTGGTGTCGGCGAATCATTGTCTTTCTGATGGAGGAATGGATAGGGTGAGTTTTCTGGTTAACATGCTGTAGCACCTCAAATTTGCATCTACCCTTTGTACATACATTCTCATATTAGGTCATAACATTAACATAGTCCACTGCATAACATTGCATTGTCCCTTTTGCCCAAGTGCAAGCCATTCAGAAGGATTAGGTCAAACTGGTCAGGAGATCAGTCAATCAAGCAAGTCAGTGCATTTTCCTTTGAGGCAAGGCCCTAGGGTTGGTCCAACATGTTCACATGACCTAGGGGTCCTTTTGAAGTGTTTTGGTCAAAGATTGGATGCCCAGAAGTCATCAGTCATGGCTCAGTTCACCAGAAACCCTAAAAAGTCAACCATGGTCAACTGTGGTCAACTGTGCCTGATTTTATGGATTTCAAGGTGGGAAATGGTTTGAAGGGGTTCATTCATGTCCATATAGGCCTCATATAACATGTCAAACATCGCCATGGAAGAATTTGAAGTTAAACAAGAAATTTCCAAAAATAGAAAGTTGACCTGTAATTGGAATTTGCCAAAAATGGAAAGTCTTGATCCTCAAAATTACATCATGATACAAGCTTCAAATGAATTTTTGCCCAACATGAAAGTTGAAGATCTTGTTCTCCCATTTCGAAAAAGTACAAGAACACTCAATTCCCATGTATGGTTAGCAAGTTATGATCAAGTCATTCTCAAAAAAATTTGAACTTCAAAGTGGCATATCTTCCAAACCATTTGGCCAAATTGGGTGGGGTTTTTTGCTACAAGTCACATTTGATGCCCTCTTTCCAAATATGTCATCACAATTTACCAAAAACTCACCAATCAAAATGGCACTTTTTGAAGTAACTTGAATTATTTCAAGTGAGGTGAAAAAGTGATTTTGCAATTTAAGCCTTTCCAATATATTTTGCCAATTGAAATTGCTAAGAAATCATGTTTGGAGTGTGTACAAGGCCCATTTTCGCAGCTGTAACCACAGACCTTGCCATTTGAGTGAAAATTGACAAATTAACCAAAACACCTCCAATTACAAAAATCCAATTACCACATAACTTAATCAAGCTTAGCACCTTAAACAGCAAATATATACTTCATTTTCACTCTGAAAAGCCCTAGCCACTCTCACTCAAACAGAAGAAAAATCTCATATTCTCTCAAACCCTCATTTTGCATTTTTGAACTTTTCTTGAAAAAATCTCAAGAACTCGAGCTAGACTTGCTTGTTTCATCACATACCAACTATTTGGAAGCTTTTACAAGTGGTATTTCTCAACTGTAACACCAGTTTCTAGCTCTGCTTCATCCAAGCTTTTCCATGGCAACTTTCGATTTAAGCTTTTCCAAAGATAGCTGAGCCAAATTCCTTCACTCATTCATCATTTGGAAGCTTGTAGAACAACTGTTTTTGCCTTGCACAGGCAAACAACAACTGCAGCACAACTGTTCTTCAACTTTGGTAAATTTTCGAATCTCTCTATTCACTAAACCATGATATGCTTCTTATAGATCTCCTTGCCATGAGCATTTTAAGCTTTGAATCACTGAAAATGGTTGAGTAATTAGGAAGAAATGTTGATTTGAAATTTGATGTTCAAACATGTTTTTGCATGATTCTTCTTTGATAGCTCGAATTGGTGTAAATGGTTGTTGAAATGTTGATGAGCATTGTGTGCTGGTTCGAATGCCATGTCTGTTTTCCATTTCTGGGCAAAAATGTTCATCACGATTTGGTGATGATGATGAACAGTAAACACAAAACCCTAATTTCATGTTAAACCCAGAATGCACGTTTTGGCTTGCTGGAGATTTTATGCTGCATGCTTTTCACTGTGCTATTGCCATGTAACAAATCATCACGTGCCACGCCTCTTTTCAATACGCAGCGTTCCATTTAAGTTCCACATAATTGCAAAAACGCCACTGCCGTGCCACATTGCCCTATTAAATCATGTCATTTTTAATTTTTATTTCATTTGATACACCAAACTTCAAAAACTCATAGAGCATCCAATTCTGATCCAAAATTTATGGGATTTTTTGCCAAATGTTCATCATAATCTCTAGTTATTTATCATTATTTTTCCAGATTTTTGGAATGGATGGATTTTTAATTGTGCTAGGGTTTTGTTCATGTGTCCATTTTTTGTACACTTTGCCAAATCAATTGTGAAATGATGATGCTTTATCCAATGGCTTCCAAATTTTTTGTGCTTAAACTAGACACATTCATGGTGATTTTGGTGTAGAGTTTGTGAATTTATCATTGATGGTTTGTGAGTTATGATTTTTTGAATTAGGGTGTGACAATTTGTGTCACACCATTGATGTTCAACTTCTTGATTTTATTTACCTTGCCTAATGAACTCAATTTGGTCTGATTTTTTGCATGAACATAATTATGGATGTCTAGTTTACATGTGAATTTTCTTGGAATTATTAATGGCATTTCCTAATTGTTTGGATATTTCTCCCCTGTTTGACCAAAATGTTGACTTTTGTGACACTTGATGCCATATGCTTTGTGAAATTCTCATACATTATTGGATGGACATGAAATTTGACATGTGATTAGTAGACACCTTAAGGTTTATCATGGTTTTAATCCCATTCATTTCTCATATGTTGTCACTGATTTATGATTTATTGAAGTTGGTGCATGTTTGATTGACTTCTTTGAGCATGTTTGAACTTGCCCTGCCTTTCTGATTTTCATTCCCCTACCTCCCATGATCCAATTGAGCTGAAATTTGGTGTGCCTATCATGTTATGGATGATGTTTGATCATGAATTATTTGAGAATTTTTGGAATTGTTTATGATTGGTTTTGAGTTGAGTCTTGCTGTTGACTTCTATGAGCTTCCATATGCCATGCTTTGACCTAATTTGCTTATGAAATAATGATGATGAATGATATGAACATGGGACCACTTGAGTTTGCATCTTGATTGTTTGAATATGATTTTGATTTGATTCCACTTGCTGTTTTGACTTTCTCATCCCCTTTTGACCCTAGGCTTGTCCTAGTGGTCCTGTTGCTCATGTTTGAGTTCATTTTTTCAGGTTAAGAAGCAATTGCCCAAAGAAACTTATACCAGTTGAATGAGTTTGATTTGATTATCATGACTAACTTGTTTGTTTTGTAGGTTGCTTGGCTCACATGCTTTGAGCCTTGTGCATTGCACATTTAACTGATTGTGTTGACTTTTGATCTTTATCTCATTTTGATTTAACTTTGAGTTGTATACTGATGTTGTCTGACTGGTTTCAGGTACCTTTAGTTGCTTATAGTTCTTTAAGAACTTTGCTTTGCTTTGCTTAAGAGCAATTTGCATTGAGGTATATTTTCTTATCTTCATGTAGTCTGGAAGACCTGGCCTGTTACTTGGCCAGGCAACTGTCTGAAGTCCTCCTTAAGAGGCAATGTTTGTGACTGTTTACATTTGTCCTTGTATAGAGTCAAAGACCTCCTAAGTGAAGAGGCAATTGGCAGAACCCAAGGGATATGCAATCTATCCCCTGCTATTTTGTGTGTCATCTGCTTTGCTCACACCACTGTGTTGATGCATTGCAGATACAAACCCAAGATCTTGTACAATTGTACAGTTGAGTCAGTTTTAAATGTGTAGAAGGGTTCCCCCTTTCTGAACCCACACATTCTTGTCTTAAGCTCTCCCAGGCCAGGAATAAGAGCTGTGAAGTCCTATCTTCACTCACCTTTCATCTGCTTCACCTTAGCCCCTCAATGGCAAGGTTAAGAGCTAACACTACCCAGTTCCAGTGGTTTGTTTGTTGAGGTTGATATGACCCCTTGACTAAAACCTAACCTTGATTGAGCCCATTGTTTGCATATAGTGTGTGCTACTTGTGCTTGTGTGTTTGTTTGACTTGCTTCCTGTGCAAGTTAGGTTTAGTTTGACTTGCTTCCTGTGCAAGTTAGGTTTGCTTTAGCTTGCTTCCTGTGCAAGTTAGGTGTGGCTTGCTTCCTGTGCAAGTCATGATTAGGATAGGCTTGCTTCCTGTGCAAGTTAGCTAGAAACCATAACTTAGGGATGATTTTGCATGATAACATCTAGGCTCGAGTCGTAGTCTCCCTAGTTGTGTCTCCCTCTGTTATCTGGTTAGGCTAGTCCTGTATCCCTCCGTAGGGGAACTACGTCGCCCTAATCCTCATACCAGATGAGGTACGTAGGTAGGAGATGAGCTGATCTCTTCGGGCGCCCTTTTTCTTTTTCCACCTTTTGTCTTCAACCCCTCTGTGTGTGTTGTTGTGTGCTTGGAAGCTGATGTAAGTCCATCGAGTGGCATTCGGGTTCCAGTGTGGTGTTTTGGTTCGGATGCTGATGTAAGTCCAGTGATTGACATTTGGGCTCCACGTTTGCCTTTGCCTGTGTTTGTTTGTGTGCGTGTTAGCCGAGCTACGAATGCTCTGATTCTCCTTCGTCCGAGGAGATACGTATGCATAGGATGCGATATCCTAGCGAGCATGTGTCGTTTCCCCAGTCCGAACTACTTCGACTCTGATGTCTATACCTGATAGACTAAGTAGGCCCAGGATGCGGTATCCTGCCGAGTCAGTTTCAGTCTGTTTTCTTGTGTCTCTTTCAGCCAGTGTGTTTGTGTGAGCAGTGTTTTAGCAACCATTTTCCTTCCTATTGTGCGTGGATCCCGTCGAGTACGACGGATGCGTGGGGTGCTAATACCTTCCCTTCGCATAACCGACTCCCGATCCCATTCTCTTTGGTCGCGAGACCATGTTCTTTCCAGGTTTACTCTGAGCGTTTCCTTTCCCTCTTTTGGGATAAATAACGCACGGTGGCGGCTCTGTTGTTCTTGTTTTCCCGCCGGTTTTTCGCGTAATGCGACAGCTGGCGACTCTGCTGGGGACACTAGAGAAGTTGACCTCTTGCTGGTCCATCTTCCCTAAGCGAGTCTCTCCTAGCGCTCTCTAGGTTAGGGTTTTGGTTGCTATTTGCTGTTATTTATTGCATGCATGATTATTATGTTGTATATATGTGCATATCTATTTGCATGCATCATACTATCATGTTGTTGTCCTCTGTACAGGTGGTTCTCTCTGTTGGGGTGGGTGTTCTGAGTGAGGCCCAATACCCAGGCCTGAGTATACACCTAGGATTAGAGTGGTCTCATGTTTCTTCACATGTTGTACGATATGATGAGGAGACATGTCACCACAGCCGGACGAGGTTCATTTGAGAGAGTCCTTCCGGGTGGAGTTATTCCGCTTAGGTCGGATTATCTCTTATGAGCTGTTGACTTCGGTGACCGTTCTTTCCCGGATCTTTGGTTTAGACGATCTTAAGAGAGCTACAACGGCACACCCGAGAGGGCAAACCCGTTGAGTATCTTTGCCCGATTGTTGACACCCTTGTCCGCCTTAGGATGACCTTGTTAGAATTCACCTGTGAGGGGAGGGTTTGATCTCTACAGATACGGTTTCTGCCAGTGATGCTGTGATGGTGACTTTGGTTCAGCCGAATTTATGGACATTTATTTCTGGGACGCCGGAGTTCTGTCCCTGGTTTATCAGCGGGTTCCGTTTATTTCGGATCCCCGGGTTGAATTGAGAGTACCGGTTCAGAGGATCTGATTGTCATCCGTTCAGTGGACGTTCCTGTGATGATAGTGATGTAATCTCCAGTTCCGTTTATTTTGGAACTCCCCAAGTCGGATTTATGGTGACTCAGTTGACCGTGACTGGTTCAGAGATTGGGTCTTCAGATGACTTGGTGGCACAGTAACCTGCATTCATGCATTTGCATCATATCATTTTGCATTCATCTGCATTCAACTCATGTCTGTCCATACTCAGGGTCCATTATTTTTAATTGAGACTCAGGTTGAGAGACATCCAGATGTCAGAATGTTGATAAAATTTTATTTGTCTCGATGAAACCGGAATCAAAGGACAGAATATTCCTGGTATGGATAGACATTGCATGCGTGAGTCATACTAACATTTTTGCTGTTTTGTAGGTGTCAGTGACTAATTGGTGCGCATAGCTCTTCCGTTCAAGTAGCTCAGACTAATGGATCCTCCCAACGCCGATATCTTCGAGTTGAAAGAGATGATAGGGGAATTGTTCAAAGCCGTGCAGGGGCTCGCCTTGGGGCAGAAGGCGGTTGCTGAGAGGTTGGAAAGGATTGAGAGTTGGATGATCAAGGAGAAAGTTCAGGGAAGGGCTCCATCATCCGATGTAACAAATCCCTCTGGCTCGGTAGCAAAGAAACGCTCTGACAGTGGTCCGCTCAAAAAGGAGGTTGAGTCAAGTGGTGTGCCAACAGAGAAAGAACGCAGTAAGGATCGTTATCATCCTTATGCTGTTGTTGTAACCACTCTTGTCGGTAACTCACTTGTACCCCCGCAACAACCACCACCTCAACAGAAAGCGTCGAGAGTTAGGAGCCAGGTGAAGAAGAAAAAGGAGGATCGTCAGTTTGAGGAGCCACCTGTGACCTACACCCTTCTGTTCAGGAGACTGAGGGATTTGGGGTTAGTCCGGCCAAGGATTTTGATTCCCATAGCACAACAGAAGAGGCCTGCACACTATGATGAGAATGCCAGGTGCGAGTTCCATTCTGAGGCACCCGGGCACAGTGTTGAGGGTTGTAGGGCTTTCAAGCATGTTGTCCAGGACATGGTAGACTCCAAGATCATCAGTTTGGCACAGATCATGGAGGGGGATGTCAACCCTGTACCCAGGAAGGGTCCTGTAAAGATGAAGATGGTGAAAAAGGACAAGAGAGGAATGGGGGTGACTGAGGAAGATCAGCTAAAGGTTCCAATGGCTGTGGTCCCAAAACCTCTGGTGCAGGATGGAGTTTCCCCTGTTATTGATAATTGTTGTGCGGCCGTTGCCACAGAGGGGTGTGTATTGATGGGAGACACGACCCAGAAGATGAAAGAAGTAGAAATGGACATTGGAAAACTTGAAATACCCAGTCAAGCAATCGAAACCGTCCAGGTGGAGAGCGCTCTTGTTGTCGAGAAAGAGAAGAAGCTGTCCATTTCTTCTTATAAACAAGCTCTAGAGGTGGTGAAAAACAAAGAGGCCCGAGGTTGGGGTAGAATCATTGACATAGTGGTAAAGGCAGACATGTTCGGGATTGGTTATCCAGATCAAGAGTCGTCTAGACCAAACAGAGGACGTCGTCCACCGTACATCTTTGTCAGCACAGGAATGTTGGATTCTGATCACGCTTGTTCAGTGAGTGAAGAGATCGACAGTGACCGCGGACTTGAGTCGTGGATAAAATCGTGCGTACCAGGGAACTGGAAGGCCTCCAAAAGCATCACTGTCGCTCATCCGGAAGTGTAGTATTTCTGTTTTAATTTTGTTTGCATGAAAGCCATACGTTTTGCCCGAAACGTAATGGTCCATTGTAAGGGCCATCTCATGTGTTTCATTATGCAACCTTTTGCATCAGTAATAAATGGATGTTTTTGTAATTAACAACGGTGTTCCATGTTTTTCACTTTTTGTAGTTTTAAAAAAATAAAAAAATGGCAATGTTTTTCGTTCTATTTCCTTTTGAATTTGTCTCGGTCTAACCTCAAAAGTGATTACCCTCCTGATCTCATCGATAACAATTTGGTTACACCTTTGTATGACTTCGACAATTCGACCTATCATGCCGAAGGAGAAGGCGAAGAAGATTGTGATCTGTTGGAATTAGCCGGGTCATTGAAACCAGAGGAGAAGGTGATTCAACCGCATGAGGAGTGCTCAGAATTGTTGCTCCAAGCACCGCCGAGGTCAGAAAGCGAATATTGAGGCCGCTTCAGAGGCAAGTCCAGAACAGGATGGTATATATGCGCCTGGTTGTATCTAGATACACCAAGGTAGGATACCAATGTTGTGGAGGCACGAGTTACCATGGAGAGAAGACTGTCCTCCAGGGAAGCAGAAATCGGTGCTGAAAGATGAGAATGTGTGTAGACTGTCGAGACGTGAGCAGAGCTAATCTGAAAGATGAATTCCCGGTACGTCACAACGAGGTATTGGTTGATTATAATGCTCAGTTTATCTTCATGGATGGCTTCTTGGCCAAGACCAGATTGAATTGTTGCCAGATGATATGAAGTAAACCATGTCCATCACACAAGGGGCACCGTCTGGTTATAAGGTGATGTCGTTCAGTATCGAGAAGGCCGGTGCCAAGTATCAGAAGTCTAGGGTGACTTTGTTTCATGATATGATTCATCGTGAAAGCAAATGCCATGTTGATGACATGATGGCAAAGTCCCAAGCAGAAGAGGGGCATCCAGTGGATCAAGTTGTTTGACAGGTAGAGATAACTCATACTGTTGAGTTCGAATCAATGCACTTATGGAGTGTTGTCCAGCAAACTGCCGAGGCATGTTGTGAATGAAAAAGGAATCGAGGTTTTTCCTGCAAAAAAAAAAAAAAAAAAAAAAAAAAAAAAGAGAGAACAGTGCAAGGAATGCCTGAACCAAAAACAAACAAAAAAGAAAGAAATCAAACGGTCAGGTGGAATGATGATTGCCAAGGGGCATTTGAAAAAAAAGAGGATAAATTGCAGGAACTTCTGATTCTGTTGTTTCCCAGGGGGATGATTGTTAATCTGGTACTTGACAACCCTCAAAGGGTCTATAAGGTGCGTATTGGGTCAGCATGACTCGTCTGGTCGAAAAGAGTATGCAATTTACCTAAGCAAAAAGTTTATCGACTGTGAAACAATACACTCACTGTTCGAAAAAACTTGATGTACTTTGGCATAGGCTGCTCGCCGACTGAGACAGTGTATGCTGATTCATACCACTTTGTGGATGTCCAAAATGAATCTGATCAGGTATGTGTTTGAGAAGCTAGTAGCAACCCATGGAAGGTTATCGACCAAGGAAGTTGGAGATCCCTGATGAGGACATCTCGAGGCACTCAAATCGAAAGGTTGGGGGTGACCGATCCCGGAGGAGGGGCCAGGCCCTGAATCCGAACGGATTCCGATGTCTGATGGGGGAGTTAGGGTGAAGGAGGCGGTGCTTCCCGGATAACTTTTAAATGCACCAACAATGGTGGATGAACATAAAGTTTGTATCCTGGGTGTTGAACCTTGGGATGTGCATCTACCTGGGGCAGTTGTGCATAAGGAATGAAGCGTGTTGTGTAAGTATGACCTCGTGCGTACCACGTGGGAAAGCTGGTCTTGAAAAGGATCCTTCCTCCTCAAGACGATCGTGGGGCAAACGGATACATAGTTATGAATGTTCATTCGTGGTCAAAAAGGTCTCCTCTGACAGAGCCTTGTTGTTGATAACCACGAATGATGAGAATTTTCCATCCCCTGTGAGTGCGGACGCAGTTTAAAGATACTTCGTGAAAAGGAGACCCGCTGGACAAAAAGAATAAAAAAGTCCAGGCAAAAAAAGGCATCCCGCCGAACCAAAAAAAAAGAAGAGAAAAGAGAGAAAAGGTTCGGGCAAAAGTTAGGGATAATAAAAAGAAAAAAAACTGTACACCCGACAAGTCGAAAACCCCACAAGGGCGACTTGGGCAAAAAAGGGTATCCCGGTGGATTGAAACCCGAAAGGGCGGCCCAGGCAAAAGAGGGATTAAAACGAACAACTGCGTCTAGCATGATCGTTTGGGCTTTGAATGACTTGGATAATCTTCGACAGAGACCGATTAGAAGCGTTTTGTTCAGAAGGCCGAAGGTGCGGAAAGTCTTGAGGACATATGAGGTGTAACCGAGTTGGAACCCGATGAGATCACGGTTTCACATTGCCATTAGGATAGATTTTCTCCTTTTGTGCGCAATCACCTCTTTCCAGGGATTGCTTCCTGTGTGTTGCTCGGTTTTGAGCTATCTTTTTCAGTCAATAAAATGCGTGTTCAGTCAGATAATTTTGTTTTTGTCTTCATTACTGCTTTGATTGCAAAAACATCCGTTTGTTTTGATAAGAATAGTTGCAATTTGAAACATAGAGGTCCCTTCCGATGCATGCTTATAAGATTGGAATCTGGAAACCTTATTCGGAAGTTTGAGCGACCAAGATGTTGAAGTGTTGGCACGCCTGGGGCACACTTTTATCTAACAATCTCTTGTGCCGGTGCTGTTAGATATCTTCATTCGCTGACAGGTGGTGATATGAAGCCTTTTGAAAAAAAAAAGAGAAATCCCCACAGAGTCCAATCAGGGGCAAGGGATAGAAGAACGTAAGAGACGGCGAAAGAAGGATGACGATCCTGGAAGGAGTTAATCAAGAAGATTCTTCAAAGTCTAAGGACTGGAAAGTTTGTATGAATCCCAGGAATTCGATCTTCGTGGGATAGATCAGAAAAGTCCAGATGAGCCTGGGAGTTCTCGAAAGTGGAAAGTCGACACTGTGGGTGGATGTTGAATACCAGTGTTCGACGAGTCGACCGGCAGCCCATGTCCGATAGTCTGTATTTTCCCAATGGGTTTGAGAGTGTCATCTCCCTAGCAGATTCGAGATCGGTGCCTCCTCGGCAAGCCTGAAGGTTACCATAGTTGTGACTGTTTTCCAAGTCTGAAGCTATCTTCCCAGCAGAGGTTGTGTTGATGGTTTTTTCCCCAGCAAGGTCCCCAAGAGGATCGGGTCCGGCGAAATCATCCCTAGTAGGGGTAAAGATTGGTTGCCTCCTCCAGCAGAGTAATCCCATGTCGTTCGGGTTCGATGAAGGTCATCTCCAGCAAGGTTTGTCTTTCCCCAACAGGTTGGAAATGGACGTGGTGATAAAACCCTCAGCACAGTTCCTGGAGCTCCCTGGTGTTGTCTCCGGAGGAGATGTGTTTTTATGCATTCATCATGTAGATAAGCATAGCATATTGCATCACTAGTGCGTAGCATTTCCATAATCATGGGGCATTACGCTAAAAACTCATACATCAACATTGCAAACGCATCCATTAGCCCGAGGCCAGGGTAGTCATCCAAGATTGGGTTGTTGGAAAGAGTTTAGCATCGCACCATTGGACTGATTGCAGAAGTGGGTATCCCCAGCATTGTTACTCCCCAATTGTTAGCATCTTGCCAGCTTGGGTCTGTTTCCCTAGCGGATGTGGGTGTGTTTGATCTCTCCATGTAGAGCCAACCCCTTAAGCAGAAAGTGTCTATCCTTTCCTGCCATTTCCCCACTGAGATACATCCTCGTGGATGACGGTTGTTTCCGTTCCCTCCCAACACACATTGGGATGGGTTTTCCCTATTGAGTTCTTTCCTCACTAGGATGAGTCTTGTTTCAGTCTGCCTTTTTGGATCGATCCTAAATTGGCTTTCCGTTGGTTGTCTCATGTGCTTCCCTGGGGCATAAATGAATAGTCGCTCACTAACCGGCACTCATTCATCTTATCCTCAGCGGAATTTGTTGGCTTCTACCTACAAACCGGTAGGTGTAAGTCCTATCTTTGTGGTTTTCTACCTACTAGCTGGTAGTTGTAAAATCCCACTTTCATCCCCTTGTTGGAGTTAACCCTTTGTGCTCATCCTATCGATGACTGGTTACCTTTCTGTGGTTTTCTGCCTACAAACCGGTAGATGTAATCCCCTCTTTATGGTATTGATAGTCTTGTCCCCTTTGGATACTTGCCTTGATCAAGCAGTATTGTCCCCATTGGGTCTTCCCCTTCTTTGTGGATACTTGCTCCGAGTAAGCAACTTTATCCTCTTTTGATTGGTCATCTTTGCATACCTAGTCCTGGTACCGATGCCTTTCTTTTTGGTCGATTTATCCATTTAACAACCTACAACCCGGTTATGGATAATCTTCCATGCGAGGTTATTATCTACGTTTTGACGGCTATAGATAATATATCTCATGCACTCTCTGGTAAGTTTTTTGATTGTTTTCTCCAGCAGAGTAAGATTCGTATTCCTTGTGGAATCGAATGTCCATCCTTTAACAAGTTTGCTTTCGCTCTCTTTAGGATGATGTCGGTCGATTATTCATTTAACAACCTGCAACCCGGTTATGGATAATCTTCCATGCGAGTGTATTATCTACGTTTTGACGGCTATAGATAATATGTCTCATGCATTTCCGATTTTCAGATCGAAGAAGTTTCCGACGATCAGGTCGATGTACTTATGGCATTCAGGCCAATTTCCGATTTTCAGATCGAAGAAGTTTCCGACGATCAGGTCGATGTACTTATGGCATTCAGGCCAATTTCCGATTTTCAGATCGAAGAAGTTTCCGACGATCAGGTCGATGTACTTATGGCATTCAGGCCAATTTCTGATTTTCAGATCGAAGAAGTTTCCGACGATCAGGTCGATGTACTTATGGCATTCAGGCCAATTTCTGATTTTCAGATCGAAGAAGTTTCCGACGATCAGGTCGATGTACTTATGGCATTCAGGCCAATTTCCGATTTTCAGATCGAAGAAGTTTCCGACGATCAGGTCGATGTACTTATGGCATTCAGGCCAATTTTCCGGTATTCAGACCGAAGTGGCATTCAGGCCAATTTCCGATTTTCAGATCGAAGAAGTTTCCGACGATCAGGTCGATGTACTTATGGCATTCAGGCCAATTTTCCGGTATTCAGACCGAAGTGGCGTTCAGGCCAATTTCCGATTTTTCAGATCGAAGAAGTTTCCGACGATCAGGTCGATGTACTTATGGCATTCAGGCCAATTTTCCGGTATTCAGACTGAAGTGGCGTTCAGGCCAATTTTCGATTTTCAGATCGAAGAAGTTTCCGACGATCAGGTCGATGTACTTATGGCATTCAGGCCAATTTTCCGGTTTTCAGACCGAGGCGGTATTCAGATCGAAGTGGCGTTCAGGCCAATTTCCGATTTTCAGACCGACATCAATATTCTCATGTTCCGGTGTTCAGTATTCAGACTGATGGGCGGCGTTCAGGCCTTGGTTCTTGGTGTCACCAGTTACCCATATGTTTCTGTTTCGGTGATCAGGTCGACTTTCTCCGTTTCAGACGGATCATTGTTTCAGGACTGTTTCCTTGCCGATCCTGACAGGCGTTGTTAATTATTTTCCCAGCAGAGTGCAAATTTCTACGGTTCTTGGTATTCAATCCCTGTTTACCCTGAAAGTCTGACAGCCGTTGCTCTCATCCGTTCGGGTTCCTAGCTGATTGAATAGGGGCAGTTGTAGCACCTCAAATTTGCACCTACCCTTTGTACATACATTCTCATATTAGGTCATAACATTAACATAGTCCACTGCATAACATTGCATTGTCCCTTTTGCCCAAGTGTAAGCCATTCAGAAGGATTAGGTCAAACTGGTCAGGAGATCAGTCAATCAAGCAAGTCAGTGCATTTTCCTTTGAGGCAAGGCCCTAGGGTTGGTCCAACATGTTCACATGACCTAGGGGTCCTTTTGAAGTGTTTTGGTCAAAGATTGGATGCCCAGAAGTCATCAGTCATGGCTCAGTTCACCAGAAACCCTAAAAAGTCAACCATGGTCAACTGTGGTCAACTGTGCCTGATTTTATGGATTTCAAGGTGGGAAATGGTTTGAAGGGGTTCATTCATGTCCATATAGGCCTCATATAACATGTCAAACATCGTCATGGAAGAATTTGAAGTCAAACAAGAAATTTCCAAAAATAGAAAGTTGACCTGTAATTGGAATTTGCCAAAAATGGAAAGTCTTGATCCTCAAAATTACATCATGATACAAGCTTCAAATGAATTTTTGCCCAACATGAACGTTGAAGATCTTGTTCTCCCATTTCCAAAAAGTACAAGAACACTCAATTCCCATGTATGGTTAGCAAGTTATTATCAAGTCATTCTCAAAAAATTTTGAACTTCAAAGTGGCATATCTTCCAAACCATTTGGCCAAATTGGGTGGGGTTTTTTGCTACAAGTCACATTTGATGCCCTCTTTCCAAATATGTCATCACAATTTACCAAAAACTCACCAATCAAAATGGCACTTTTTGAAGTAACTTGAATTATTTCAAGTGAGGTGAAAAAGTGATTTTGCAATTTAAGCCTTTCCAATATATTTTGCCAATTGAAATTGCTAAGAAATCCTGTTTGGAGTGTGTACAAGGCCCATTTTCGCAGCTGTAACCACAGACCTTGCCATTTGAGTGAAAATTGACAAATTAACCAAAACACCTCCAATTACAAAAATCCAATTACCACATAACTTAATCAAGCTTAGCACCTTAAACAGCAAATATATACTTCATTTTCACTCTGAAAAGCCCTAGCCACTCTCACTCAAACAGAAGAAAAATCTCATATTCTCTCAAACCCTCATTTTGCATTTTTGAACTTTTCTTGAAAAAATCTCAAGAGCTCGAGCTAGACTTGCTTGTTTCATCACATACCAACTATTTGGAAGCTTTTACAAGTGGTATTTCTCAACTGTAACACCAGTTTCAAGCTCTGCTTCATCCAAGCTTTTCCATGGCAACTTTCGATTTAAGCTTTTCCAAAGATAGCTGAGCCAAATTCCTTCACTCATTCATCATTTGGAAGCTTGTAGAACAACTGTTTTTGCCTTGCACAGCCAAACAACAACTGCAGCACAACTGTTCTTCAACTTTGGTAAATTTTAGAATCTCTCTATTCACTAAACCATGATATGCTTCTTATAGATCTCCTTGCCATGAGCATTTTAAGCTTTGAATCACTGAAAATGGTTGAGTAATTAGGAAGAAATGTTGATTTGAAATTTGATGTTCAAACATGTTTTTGCATGATTCTTCTTTGATAGCTCGAATTGGTGTAAATGGTTGTTGAAATGTTGATGAGCATTGTGTGCTGGTTCGAATGCCATGTCTGTTTTCCATTTCTGGGCAAAAATGTTCATCACGATTTGGTGATGATGATGAACAGTAAACACAAAACCCTAATTTCATGTTAAACCCAGAATGCACGTTTTGGCTTGCTGGAGATTTTATGCTGCATGCTTTTCACTGTGCTATTGCCATGTAACAAATCATCACGTGCCACGCCTCTTTTCAATACGCAGCGTTCCATTTAAGTTCCACATAATTGCAAAAACGCCACTGCCGTGCCACATTGCCCTATTAAATCATGTCATTTTTAATTTTTATTTCATTTGATACACCAAACTTCAAAAACTCATAGAGCATCCAATTCTGATCCAAAATTTATGGGATTTTTTGCCAAATGTTCATCATAATCTCTAGTTATTTATCATGATTTTTCCAGATTTTTGGAATGGATGGATTTTTAATTGTGCTAGGGTTTTGTTCATGTGTCCATTTTTTGTACACTTTGCCAAATCAATTGTGAAATGATGATGCTTTATCCAATGGCTTCCAAATTTTTTGTGCTTAAACTAGACACATTCATGGTGATTTTGGTGTAGAGTTTATGAATTTATCATTTCTGGTTTGTGAGTTATGATTTTTTGAATTAGGGTGTAACAATTTGTGTCACACCATTGATGTTCAACTTCTTGATTTTATTTACCTTGCCTAATGAACTCAATTTGGTCTGATTTTTTGCATGAACATACTTATGGATGTCCAGTTTACATGTGAATTTTCTTGGAATTATTAATGGCATTTCCTAATTGTTTGGATATTTCTCCCCTGTTTGACCAAAATGTTGACTTTTGTGACACTTGATGCCATATGCTTTGTGAAATTCTCATACATTATTGGATGGACATGAAATTTGACATGTGATTAGTAGACATCTTAAGGTTTATCATGGTTTTAATCCCATTCATTTCTCATATGTTGTCACTGATTTATGATTTATTGAAGTTGGTGCATGTTTGATTGACTTCTTTGAGCATGTTTGAACTTGCCCTGCCTTTCTGATTTTCATTCCCCTACCTCCCATGATCCAATTGAGCTGAAATTTGGTGTGCCTATCATGTTATGGATGATGTTTGATCATGAATTATTTGAGAATTTTTGGAATTGTTTATGATTGGTTTTGAGTTGAGTCTTGCTGTTGACTTCTATGAGCTTCCATATGCCATGCTTTGACCTAATTTGCTTATGAAATAATGATGATGAATGATATGAACATGGGACCACTTGAGTTTGCATCTTGATTGTTTGAATATGATTTTGATTGGATTCCACTTGCTGTTTTGACTTTCTCATCCCCTTTTGACCCTAGGCTTGTCCTAGTGGTCCTGTTGCTCATGTTTGAGTTCATTTTTTCAGGTTAAGAAGCAATTGCCCAAAGAAACTTATACCAGTTGAACGAGTTTGATTTGATTATCATGACTAACTTGTTTGTTTTGTAGGTTGCTTGGCTCACATGCTTTGAGCCTTGTGCATTGCACATTTAACTGATTGTGTTGACTTTTGATCTTTATCTCATTTTGATTTAACTTTGAGTTGTATTCTGATGTTGTCTGACTGGTTTCAGGTACCTTTAGTTGCTTATAGTTCTTTAAGAACTTTGCTTTGCTTTGCTTAAGAGCAATTTGCATTGAGGTATATTTTCTTATCTTCATGTAGTCTGGAAGACCTGGCCTGTTACTTGGCCAGGCAACTGTCTGAAGTCCTCCTTAAGAGGCAATGTTTGTGACTGTTTACATTTGTCCTTGTATAGAGTCAAAGACCTCCTAAGTGAAGAGGCAATTGGCAGAACCCAAGGGATATGCAATCTATCCCCTGCTATTCTGTGTGTCATCTGCTTTGCTCACACCACTGTGTTGATGCATTGCAGATACAAACCCAAGATCTTGTACAATTGTACAGTTGAGTCAGTTTTAAATGTGTAGAAGGGTTCCCCCTTTCTGAACCCACACATTCTTGTCTTAAGCTCTCCCAGGCCAGGGATAAGAGCTGTGAAGTCCTATCTTCACTCACCTTTCATCTGCTTCACCTTAGCCCCTCAATGGCAAGGTTAAGAGCTAACACTACCCAGTTCCAGTGGTTTGTTTGTTGAGGTTGATATGACCCCTCGACTAAAACCTAACCTTGATTGAGCCCATTGTTTGCATATAGTGTGTGCTACTTGTGCTTGTGTGTTTGTTTGACTTGCTTCCTGTGCAAGTTAGGTTTAGTTTGACTTGCTTCCTGTGCAAGTTAGGTTTGCTTTAGCTTGCTTCCTGTGCAAGTTAGGTGTGGCTTGCTTCCTATGCAAGTCATGATTAGGATAGGCTTGCTTCCTGTGCAAGTTAGCTAGAAACCATAACTTAGGGATGATTTTGCATGATAACATCTAGGCTCGAGTCGTAGTCTCCCTAGTTGTGTCTCCCTCTGTTATCTGGTTAGGCTAGTCCTGTATCCCTCCGTAGGGGAACTACGTCGCCCTGATCCTCATACCAGATGAGGTACGTAGGCAGGAGATGAGCTGATCTCTCCGGGCGCCCTTTTTCTTTTTCCACCTTTTGTCTTCAACCCCTCTGTGTGTGTTGTTGTGTGCTTGGAAGCTGATGTAAGTCCATCGAGTGGCATTCGGGTTCCAGTGTGGTGTTTTGGTTCGGATGCTGATGTAAGTCCAGTGATTGGCATTTGGGCTCCACGTTTGCCTTTGCCTGTGTTTGTTTGTGTGCGTGTTAGCCGAGCTACGAATGCTCTGATTCTCCTTCGTCCGAGGAGATACGTATGCATAGGATGCGATATCCTAGCGAGCATGTGTCGTTTCCCCAGTCCGAACTACTTCGACTCTGATGTCTATACCTGATAGACTAAGTAGGCCCAGGATGCGGTATCCTGCCGAGTCAGTTTCAGTCTGTTTTCTTGTGTCTCTTTCAGCCAGTGTGTGTGTGTGTGCAGTGTTTTAGCAACCATTTTCCTTCCTATTGTGCGTGGATCCCGTCGAGTACGACGGATGCGTAGGGGTGCTAATACCTTCCCTTCGCATAACCGACTCCCGATCCCATTCTCTTTGGTCGCGAGACCATGTTCTTTCCAGGTTTACTCTGAGCGTTTCCTTTCCCTCTTTTGGGATAAATAACGCACGGTGGCGGCTCTGTTGTTCTTGTTTTCC
The DNA here is from genome assembly GCF_024323335.1 of Lathyrus oleraceus. Taxonomy (NCBI): domain Eukaryota; kingdom Viridiplantae; phylum Streptophyta; class Magnoliopsida; order Fabales; family Fabaceae; genus Lathyrus; species Lathyrus oleraceus. The sequence goes on from NC_066582.1 coordinate 367,976,553, forward strand.
CGCCGGTTTTTCGCGTAATGCGACACATGCATGAAATGAAAATGAATGAATGCATATGTTGGGGATGGAATGCAAATAATTATGCAACATCCATATATTCAAAGCACTGATGGTATAACAACCCAAGCTCCAAGCTCCAACATATGTACAACAATGCAATAACATAAGTTAATATCACCAATAATTTGGATAATCTGTATATATTGCTTGATACAGGATCAAAAGTTCGACGTCTATGAGGATAAGGTATGTAGAATCTATGGTTTCCTGCATAAAAATCCTATATCCCCCTCACAGGTATGGACTATGCTCCAAGGTGGTCCCTAGAAAGTCTCCCAGAGACATCGACTCGAAAAGGAAATACCCTGCTGCAGTGAATGCTCACAAGACAAAAGTACTTCTAAGTGAATCTAGTCTGGGTGTGGTTCTCGTGACAACCCAATGCGTGAAACGCATGTGTACATGATTGAAGCTAGCGTAAATATACTCGAACGTATCGCACGCTCGAACATACAACAAAGTTGCCATCAAACTTTATTTATTCTCGAAGGAAAGGGAAAACATCGATAAAACCCGGGGGAAAGAGATATGTTGGGTAAGGAAGTCGGTTATGCAAGGGGAAGGTATTAGCACCCCAAACATCCATGGTACTCCATGGGAACCATTTTGATTGTTCTCTCTCGAATGAATGTTATATCTAAAGGTTACTCCCAAAAGAATGGATAAAGGAAGATAAATAGATAAAGTGCTCGGTGAGGATTGGGACCCTCATGCCTACGTATCCTCTTAGTGCAATGAAGAATTCAGAGCTCCGTAGTTCAACGAACTAGTGGTAGGAGGTGAAAAGAAGTTGTGATAAAGGTATGGTTTAAACCAAAGGATAATATGATTTAAACTCCAATGAGGGGTGGAATATGAACCCAAGAGTAAACTAGTATGAACCAACAAGTGAGGGCCTATAACACTGTATTGGAACAACCGGAAAAGAATGAATTAAGTGTTTGGTTTCATAGCACAAACAACTTTTGGTTCACAAAGAGGTACAAGATGGAGCACAAAGGTATATTGTATTTGGCTCAAAGAATAGGTATATCACATGAAGTGAAGGAAGGTAGAATCAGGAATGCATCATGGAGATGAATGGAATAAATGAATGCCCTAAGGCAGGAATAATAAATAAGTATGCTCACGGAGGATTCGAACCCTCGTGCCCACTTATTCTCATAGTGCAATGAGAAAATCAGAGCAATCGTAGTTCAGCCTACTACGGATGAGAGCAAAGAGAGGTACTTGATAGGATTTCCTAGAGGCAAGGTAGATTGCTTAACAAGAAAAAATGGCATTAACCAATGATTCTAATTAACCACAAGGACAAATGATACATAACCAGAGTCTGAACTCCACAGGGAAAGATAGATGGATGCCATAGCCCGAACAAAATACAAGACAAGGAACAAATTTCCAGAGTCTGAACTCAATAAGGGCAAAGGAGATATAATACCAAAGTTTGAATTTCAAGTCAATGTCAAAGGTTTCCAGATTCTGGACTCCATGGGAAAGATGGATAAGCATGTCATAGTCTGAACTATATAAGGCAAAGGAACCGATTTGAATGCCAAAATCTGAACTTCATAAGGGCAAACAGTGGATGCCAAAGTATGAACTGTAAGGAAATGAAAGAGGTAGCCAGAGTCTGAACTCAATGGGATGTATAGACGAAACCAGGGTGGTCAGAGTCTGAACCCGATAGGGCAAGGATGCCAAGATCTGTATCTTATAGGCAAAGAATAAAATCATAGTCTGAACTCCATGGGCTAAAGGGGTTTGCCAAGGTCTTCACCTTAAGGGCAAGAAGCAAAGCTAGAGACTGAACTCCATGGGCTAAAATAAGTCACCAAGGTCTGCACCTTAAGGCAAAGGATAAAGCCAGAGTCTGAACTCCATGGGCTAAAGGAGGTTGCCAAGATATGCACCTTGAGGGCAAGAAACAAAGCCAGAGTCTGAACTCCATGGGCAATGCATGAAGCAATTGATTGAGAAATGAGTATGTGATAAATAAGGTAGCTCGCGAAGAATCTGGATTCTCTTGCCTACGTATCCTTATGGTGCATTAAGGAAATCAAAGCTTTCGTAGTTCAGCCTATTAGGGCTGAAAATAAAGTGATTGAGGAGGAAAAAGAATATGATTGAATGATTAATTGAAATGATTAGAACAAAGGATGAATTAGTAAGATACTTTATAATCGATTGATAGGAATCACACTAAAGTTTATGAATAAGGGCGAATGCTCTGAATAGCTGGGGCCTATGCCCCATACGCAGAGTCACTCTAGACAAGGATAGGAGAAACTTCGTCTCATCATTACATACTACTTAAGGATCATGTCATATGACACTTATCTTAACTTACAAGTTTTTGGAGGAGGATCTTCATTGTATCTGCTTGTGTTGATGTTCTCTTGTATGAAGAAGACTTGGTGGTTTGTTCGATTCGTATCGCACTAAAGTCTATGAATAAGGGCGAATGCTCTATATAATTGGGGCCTACGCCCTGTACCCAGAGTCACTCTAGACAAGGATAGGAGAAACTCCGTCTCATCATTCCTTATTACTTAAGGCTCGTTTCGTACAATTCGAATCGTATTTACTAAGTGTTGACACCTTTGTTGTGCTTGAGAAGTAGTCCACTTTGCTAGCTATGCTTGATTGATGTTGACTTGAAGTCTTGATCTTGCATTGGAATCTTAAGGTCTTGGGCTCTTGAGATTCAGCATATCCACGATAGCTTAAACACAATGAACTTGCCATATCAAGTGATCAAGGGTCTTTCGATCACTTGAAAAAGGCTTGGGGCTTACAACACAATTACAAAGGATTTGGTTGACTAAAGTGACATTTGGTCAACACATAAATCAATGGGATTGAAATAATAGTTGGGTTATGTACTATTTAATTAATCAACTACAATAAAACTCAGACAATTCTATCCCAGACCCTAAACTAAAAGAGCATGCATAAAAATCAAGAATTTTCTACTTATGGGTAAAATAGTCATTATGCTAAAAATTGAATGAGTTTCTAACAAACAAGATTCAATTAAAAATTGATTAACTAATTGATCATAACTAACATCTAATTATATTACACGATAATAAGCTAAGCTAATCTAAATTAACCTATTTAACCTTCAAATTCTAAAGTCTAAAATTAAAATGTGTCTAAAATCAATATTTAATTAAAACTAAAATTGGACCTAATTAAAATTCTAAAATTTAACTAAGATTTAAATTCATATTATCATGAAGTAAAGGTTCTAATTATTCGAATTAACGACCAAGACTAATCCTAATTAAAATCTAATTGGTCAAAACAATCTGAATTAGGCCCTAAAGTTAAAGTTAATCAAATAAATTAATACTAATTATAATCTAATCCACACAATTAATTGAAATTGACAAGAAACCTAAAAAGGCCAGAACTGGAATTGCAGTTAGGGGTTTGAAGGCAAATCCGGATATGGGCCTCAAAGTAGAGGCCCATTTGCTATTGCCAATGCAAGGGGGTGTAGGAACCTTGGTGAGGATGTGAGGAGCCATATATTTGGGCTTGAAGCCCAACCCAAGGCAAAGCTGAGGGAGGATTGATATGTCGTTTGTGCCTAAGTGCGTGTAAAGGATCCAAAGGCGTTTGGGCCTTAGGCCCCAAACCCAATTCTTATCCAAAACCCGGGGATAACGCATAAGCTGAGACCAGAAAATTTTACTTCGTACCCCTACGTTTAGCCTCATACTCCTACAATTCTTCAAAAATACCAATTTTACCCTTAAATGGTTTTAACCAATTTACCATTTCATTTTTACCATTCAGTTGAAACTTTCAAAAATTACACATCCACCCTCGCACCGAAACTCATGGAAAAAGACTTCCGGTATGTATTTTTTTCCAAACCGAAAGACTTCACAAAAGACATCCGGAACACACCAAGTAATGAACCGGAAGTCTTCACGAAAGAGTTCTGGTTCTTTAAGAAAAAAGTCACGTTCCAGAACACTTCTTGAAAGAGTTCCGGTAAACAAAGTGATACATACCGGAACTCTTTGAAGAAGTCTTCCGGTTTGTGTATTATGTGTTTTGGAAGTCTTTCAAGAAGTGTTCTGATTTGCTATTTTTTTTTTAAATTATTTTTTAAATTTTTTTATTGTGTAGGAAAGGAAAATCTTCCCCAAATATGTTTAGATACTTCTGATGAATTTATAGCGACTGAAATATTTGGTACATGAGAAGAGGTGATCAGATGGATTAAAGAGGTTGGAATCGATAATAAAGTAATTGTTATTATCATTCGTTCAGATACTGAAACAGGGAAGAGAGGGAGAAGTAACAAATTAATATTTGGTTGTGATAAAGGTGGGAAACACAAGAGTACTGATAGTGGAACCCAAAGTGCGTCCAAGAAATGTGGATGCCCATTTAAAATCAGGTCGACTCCGACGAAAGATGGGTCTGGTTGGAAGATTGATGTAAAATGTGGGTTACATAATCATGGTTTACCTGATAGTTAAGAAGGTCATTCCTTTATTGGTAGGTTGACCACATATGAGAAGCAACATGTCGCTGATTTGACAAAGAGACATGTACCACCTAGACACATATTGCTTTCCTTGCAAGACCGAGATCCTGAGAATGTCACTCGGATTACGCAAGTATACAAGCATAAAAGTGTGATACAAAAAGAGATAAGAGGTCCTAGAAGTGAGATACAACATTTGTTTAAGCTTATTGAGGATGCAGGCTATGTCTATTGGAGTAGAAAAAAGGATGACTCGGAAGTTGTGAGAGAGATATTTTGGGCCCATCCTGATTCAGTTAAGTTGTTGAATATTTTTTCGATTATGTTAGTTATGGATAACACCTACAAGACAAACAAATATAGACAAACTTTGTTTGAAATTGTTGGCATGACATCAACCGAGTTGACTTTTGCTGTTGCATTTGCGTATATGGAGTCTGAGCAGACAGAGAATTTTTGCTGGGTATTGGAGAAACTAAAAGATTTGTTTGTGAAGAAAGACTTATGTCCACAAGTGATTTTGACATATAGAGATCTTGCTTTGATGGAAGCAATTGAAATTGTTTCCCAGGTCGATTAATTTGTTATGTAGATTTCACATTAACAAAAACATTGGTGCCAAATGCAAACAACATGTGGTGAATGACCTGCAAAAGACGATAGACACATTATGGATGGAAGTTGTTTGGGCTAGTGATGAGGTTGAGTATGGACAACAGTTGCATCAACTTGAGCAAGCATGTGTTGATTATAGTGGATTTATGAATTATGTGAAAGACATATGGTTGACTCCACATAAACATAGATTTGTTGGAGCATGGATTAATCGAGTGCTACATTTGGGTAACACAATGACTAATCGGTACGTCTTATAATTTTTTATGTGTTATTTTTATATGTGATATTTTTTATATGTATTTTTTATGTGTTATTTTAATATTTTTAGGGTTGAATCTGCTCATTGGAAGTTAAAGCAGATGTTAGGAAACAGTATAGGTGACATGGTCAAATGTTGGGAAGCTATGAATAACAACTTGAGGTTACAACTGGGAAACATTAGAGCTTCTTTTCAAAAGAGTTTTTACGAAGTTGAGCACGTGCACATAAGTCCCTTTTATGGTTATTTGTGTGGTTCCGTATCTTGAGCTGCTTTGAGACGTATTGCTGAAGAGTTATTGAGAGTTGATTATGTTAGAACTAACAGGCAAATATGTGGTTGTACTCTTAGAACATCTTATGGGTTACCTTGTGCTTGTGAGTTAGGAAGATACGCACTAGGTGGTATACCTATACCCATAGATGTTGTTCATGTTCATTGGAGGAAACTAACTTTGGAAGTTGAGTTAGAGGTAGGTGCAGATGATGGATCAGAGGTGGATATGACTTGTGCAATGGATGAATTATGGAAACGATTTAGGTCATTAGATGTTATTGGGAAAAGGGCATTAAAGAGTAGGGTATGTGAACTAGCATACCCAACAATGACTCAATTGTGTCCACCAACCGAGAAACTAAAAACCAAAGGAGGAGTGAAGAAGAAAGGGAAAAAACCAGCAGAATATGATGTTTATAGGGACCCTTCGTATCATGAGTATGCTGATAAGGCATCTCAATCTTCACAAAGGCAATCTCAACCATCACAGACTTCTAAGAAGTTAAAATTATCAAAGAAGCAACCACAATTCACTCTTTAATTTCCTAATCATATTAGGTCATACATTGAAGATGTAGTTAATATTGAATCAGATGGTAGTTGTGGATTTAGAGTCATTGCATCATTGCATGGATATGGTGAGGATGGTTGGCCAATGGTTCGTAGAGAGTTGGGGTTGGAAATAATAGACAAGGATATGTCAACTTTGTATGACAAGTTATTTTCTAATCGGTTGTCAGAAGTGAGAGAATCTTTGATGATGGAATCCTTTGGTTCACAGTCACCTGAAAAATGGTTGACTCTACTAGATATGTGTTACTTGATAGCGAATCGCTATAATGTTGTACTTGTCTGTTTAGGCAATCCGTGCATGACTTTCTTTCCTATGACAAGTTCACATTCACCAAATGTCTCTATTTATTGCATTGGTTTTGTTAACCAAAATCATTGGGTTCAGGTACGTATTTTATTTGACTTAATATTTTAATTATTTCACTTAATATTTTATATGACTTAATATTTTAATTATTTCACTTTATCAGGTTAACATGAAAGAGGGGTTTCTGTTGCCACCGGTCACATTAGATTGGAAGAAGTTTCATTCTCATACAGCAACGTCTTGGATGTTAGGATTTGCAGGACATCTACAACATTGGCAATTACTTACGCATATATTAGCATGAATATATACTCAAAACATGAATATGTAATCAAAACATGAATTTTATATTATGTCTATTATATTCAGTTCTAAAACTTAATACATAAATCAATGTGAACGAGAAATATGCAAATCTTTAAATAAATCAGCAAACTGTGGATCTTCCTCTTCGGCATTAACCTATCTCAGATAACGATGAATCAATGTAGATACACGATCACAATCAGGATCAGATGGTCCAACGTCATATACAGGAACTGGTACCTCTCTTGGATCGTCACGAAGGGGAGGGACCAACCGTGGATGCGAAACACAATAATACCACTCCAGATAACCATCTTCTACATCAGATGGAGTGGTGGCCAGGGTAGTTGGACAGATCACAGCGATAACGCTCTGATGGTAACCAATCCAATCAACATCAATATCCGTCGCCATCATACAATCAAGAGGTGGGGATGGAACATACTGCCTGTACCCGAACTGACGTAAACATCTGTCAGGCAAGTATGGAACAACCGTGTCACCCCACTTCAAACACCCCATGTAGAGGCATAACTCATCAAACTGACGCCATGCTCTATGATCCTCAAATGCACGCCATATAACGTCGGCATGTGTCAGCTCGTCCAAAATAGGTCGTAAATCATCAACCTTCAGGACTCCTTGCTTATACGACCATCTCATCGCTCGAGGAAAACCACAATTATCAGTTGGTTTCCAATTCGCCCCTCTTTTTCCAACAGTTGGAAAGTACTCGTAAATCCAGCACTGTTACAAAATACAAACATAATAAATAAAATAAATTAAGTTAACATATTTTATAAAATGAATCCAACACTTAATAAACAAAATTAAATTATATACCTGTAGGAGAGTAGGATATCCACCGAGCTGTTTGCAACTGAACATGGACGCATCTCCAAGATATCTGTATAGGATAACTAGTGCAGCTACTCCCCAACTAAATTCTGAACATCTATCTAAGTCCGTAAACAATAGGAGGTATCGTGTCTCTACAAGTGTAAAGGTCTTATCGACAAAAATGGTGGAATCCACCAACATCAACAGATATGCTCTGGTCGCATATGCCCAGTTGGAAGCAGCTCCATGTTGTACGAATAAATCGTATAACCACTCCAACTTATAATACGAACCCCTGCAGCTACGAACATGTGATTGTGCCTCACCCTGTGACACTCCTAAGTAGTCAACAATAAGCTCAACAGCTGCCTCTTCCGTGGCATCCTGAGGACTCCAGAAGATACCTCTGATGGGCAAGTGAGGCAGACATGAGACATCATCCAAAGTAATGCTCATTTCACCAAACGGCATGTGAAATGAAGATGTCTCTAGATGCCATCTTTCCACAAATGCAGAGACAAGATTTGTGTCTATCTTGTTCAGACTAGTTCTCTGAAGTGAAGATAAACCAGATCTAGATACCCAACTCTCCATATGTGGTGGAAGAGCCAATGGAATCCTAGATGTCAGTTTCAGTCCATGTCCAGCAACCTTCAACTCTTTCTTGGGACCTCTTTCCTAAAAATAATTAAAACAAATATTAGAAAATACAATATAAAATATTCAACTATTATTCATTTTCAAATATATTCCATTTATTTACCTCACCAAACCATAAATGCCGAGCAACATGATTCTCGTACTTCACCAAAAGAGACGTATCGTACGACCCTCCTGGATATCCAGCCGGCTCAGCTGTAGATGAAGATGCGCCCCGGTCTAAAGTACGGCCTGTAATCCTACCATCTGCACCTCGTCTTCGAACCACTATAAAAAATATTATAAAAAAATTATTAAAAATTAAAAATATTAAAAAAATTTAAAACTAAAAAAAAAGTAACGCACCAGAACACTTCAAAGAAGAGTTCTCGTGTGGAAAACTAAAAGGTTGACTACTAGAACACTTCTTAAAAGAGTTCCGATTTAGTTCATCCAAACCGGAAGTCTTTAAGAAAGAGTTCTGGTATACAACCAACCAAACCGGAAGACTTTCTAAAAGACTTTCGGTTCAATGCCCCAAAATGCAACGAACCGGAAGACTTTAGATAAGTGTTCCGGTATACAATATGTGAACTAGAAGACTTACTTTTAGTGTTCCGGTTTACAATGCCAAAAAATCCAAAAATGTGTGTTCCGTAAGTCTTCAAGCACAAATGAGAAAAAATTCTATTTTTGAAAAATATACCCTATTTATACGATCTTATTTTGATAAAAAAATTTATTTGTAGGGATGTATGTACAATTGAAGGGCTACACGAGGTAAAGTTTTCATGAGACCAAAGTGGCGGAAACCGCAGCTTGAAAAGCGCTTATAGAAAAGTCTCAGGGTCGTAACCGCGATGGCGTCGCGTCCCCAACAAGGAGATGGCGAAAATCGATTATGTGAAAGCTGAAGAAATGAGGACCGCTTTCAGAAGAGCGACGCGTTCTTCCTCCGGTCGCCACCACTGCATTCGAACCAAGGTGTTGCATTTTATGGCTTTATGTATTTCATCTCAGAACTTCAATCTCCTCGGCATCTCGTTCACGTCTTGTGTGATTCGGCCGATTCAAGCCTCGAGGACGTGGCTTTTGTCATAGCGGTTTCGGACTCCAGTTTGCGTTTCGGATTGTGTTCAGTATCGAAGTTTTCGGTAACGCTCATGGTTCATTTTTAACAAGTTGGGTTCACATCGAGTTTTGATGCTAAAAGTAAACAACGATAAATTAAGCTAGCTTCAAAGTACTTACCGAATCGGTCTTCCAGCACGGCGACACCCCGGAGTCAATCCAGGTAGTTCGTTCTTGGAAATTTCTTCCTCGATCTCTTCTTCTCCCTTTGTGTGAGTTTTCTTTTCTCTTCTTGTGTGCGAGATTCGCGAGAAACTGTTGTGAGTTTAAGCGAATTCTTGATGCTCTACACTTGAACGTTTGTGATGTAACAAGGTGATTGAGGGAGAAAGGAGCTTATGATCAAGGGTGAATGCGAAGGACTGAAGCACAAATGAGGAACAATCACAGACACTGAGAGAATTGAAGCATCAATCCCAAAATGCAGTGAAGACTCCAATTCTGATTTTTCTGGTGAAGATTGAAGAAAAATTGTAGATTGAAGAAGGGTGAAGAAGGGTGAAGAAGATGAAGATGACTGAAGAATGAAGAAAAACTGAACATAATGTGGAAAGAAAAGGTATTTATATGGTTTCCAGATTTATTCGAAATTCAATCCAAATTTGCAATGAAATTAAGATTTTGGGATCCAAATTAAATGGTAGTGAAATTCCTATTGAAATTAACTTTGGTTCGAAGTTGTTAGGCATCCAAATTGTTAGTTATCTGAAAATTCTGTTAGAAATAGTTAAATGTTAGTTAGGGTTAGTTATTCTTACTGTTATGACTGGCTATCCCAGGTGACTAATCAATTGAAGCTATATGGAATGGCTATTCGTGGATTGAAGACGACTTGTTAGTGCAAGTTCTACCGCAAGTCATATGTTCTGATCAAGTACTTGGCAAATGTAAGTTTGACTATCCTTATGCTTTACTGTTAGTTGATTTCCGTTATGCTAGTTATTAATGGCTAGTTAATAAATCCATTTAAGTTTGTTATGAATTGATTTGTTTCAGGTTGTGATTGCTTCCGAGGATTAATGCATGTTGGCCTACTCAACTGAAATCCTAATGATGTTAAAGCCTCTCCACACGGCTACTGATTGTAATTGGAAAAGGATAACAAAATGGTGGTGACCCTGTAGAGGTCACAGCAGCGACCACGAAACTATGATGATTCGGAGGCGCTTTGATGAAGATGCAGGAGCAACAGTAGTTCTAGTGTCTGTTATGGTGTATTAACATTATTATAAGCAGGCATACTGGTATCTTTCCGAGTAGTACATCTGACAAAGCATTTCATGGTCTTACTGAACAAAATCCATGTCCCTTGATAAGCTATATCATATACCTCAGTGTCCTGTGAAGAAACTTCTTTTGCTAAAGGTAGAGGTTTAAAAAATTTAGAAGTTGTTGATCCGGGACTACCAATATCCTCTTCCTTGTTGTGTTCATGAATACTACATAGGTTAGTGGGAAGTGGCATCAACTCTATGTTAGGTTCATCAGAAGAAAAAAGTTTCAATGATACTGGCCGAATAACCTTCCGAGAGACATACATTTTTGTACTGTATGAAATGTCTATACATATATAATTGTAATGGAGTAGCAAACAAATTCGACTATCTTCAGTGGTAAATGATTTAATAATAATGCATTATTGTGTTAGTATGAATTGATTAACTTTGTAACTTAATTCTGCAGTATGTCTAGCACATAGTCTTCTTTTTTCGCAATAGCAGAATGTTCTCTTCTACAAAGTCATGGCAACTCAAAATAACATCGAAAATGTGAAATGGGACCCTAAAACTCCAAGATTAGTGAAGTTAACTATTTCTACAAATTCCTCCAAGTCATTCTGCAAAGAACAACACTCTACGTTTGCATGGGAGAAGAGCCAATATCCAAATTGTTATTGCTTGATCATTATTCCTGGAAGATTGTTGAATGAATAGGAATGTTGAGGATGTAATTGTTTTATTTTATTTCTTTATATTAAGAATTAATTAAAACAAAACCCATTTAATACTTGAAACACAACAACAAATTCAAATAATAATAATAAAAATTTAATTTGATATAAGATGATAAAGAAAGTAAAAATACAAAGAATGCAAAAATGCAATGTAAATGGATTTTGGAACAATTGCAAATGAATTAGTAACAAAAATCACCAAAGTCAGATTTTGATTTTTTTGACTTATTTATTTTAAAAATAAACTGATGAATGATAATGACGTCGATGAATTATGAATAGAGAATTACTGTAACAATCAATTTTTGGATTATTCATCCACCCATATCTCTTAATGATATAATGAAACGAATGATGGAATGTATAGAATGATCATGTTAAGCCGGTGTAGGTGAAAAAAAGTTAAAGTAAAATTTGGGGTATGACAATGACTATCCACGAATCTATCCTGTGTGTATACTAAGCTCGGGTATAGAGCTTCACTAATATAGTATCAACCCCTAACCCAACAAAGCATATAACAGATAATATCCATGACAATATCTAAAGCAATAAGAAATGTGATAAATAAAGCGAGTAAATCTATAAAGGTAAACACCTAAACTAACGGAGAAGAAATCAAAACTAGGCTCGACTCCTTTTAGCGACTAGGAAGTACTCTAAGCAACGAAGTCTCCCCAGCAGAGTTGTCAGCTGAAGCTAGCAGAAATATACCCGAACGTGTCGCATGCTCGGACATACAACAGAGTTGCCATCGAACTTTATTTATTCCCGAAGGAAAGGTAAAACATTGATAAAACCCGAGGAGGAAAGAGGTATGCTGGGTAAGGAAGTCGGTTATGCAAGAGGAAAGTCTTAGCACCCCAAACATCCACGGTACTCCATGGGAACCATTTTGATTGTTCTCTCTCGAATGGGTATTACATCTAAAGTTTACTCGTAAAAGGATAAAGGAAAAGGAAAATAAATAGATAAAGTGCTCGGTGAGGATTGGGGCCCTCATGCCTATGTATCCTCATAGTGCAATGAGGAATTCAGAGCTCCGTAGTTCAAAGAGCTAATGGTGGGAGGTGAAAAGAATTGTGATCAAAGTATGGTCTAAACCAAAGGAGAATGTTGTTTGAACTCCAACAAGGGGTGAAATATGAACCCAAGAGCAAAATTGGTATATACTAAGATGTGGAGGAAACTAGGCATACCCACTGTATTGTCTTACCGAAAAAGAATGAATTAAATGTTCGGGTATAAGCCAAACAATTCTTGGTTCACAGGCTGATAAAAGATGGAGCGCAAAGGATAATGTATTTGGATCAAAGCAAGAGTATATCATATGGAGTGAATGAAGGTAGAATATGCATGCATCATGGAGATGAACGGAATGAAGTGACCAAAGTCACAAAAAGGAAGGGTTTGGTAACAAGTGACTGAGGAGGTATAGTTTGAAACCAAAAGTATGGTATATTGGAATCCATAGGAAAAATGAAATTTATACAATAGAGGGAAATTGACATCATCCACAAGTGAGGAGTCTAAGTCATGGTGTCACTGTATGGTTGGGCCGAAAAAGGAGGAATTAAATGTCTGGGGACAATCCAAACAACTCTAGGCATAAATGCAGAGTTTTCGCTAGGCGTCCTAAAAGGATATAAATGAAACTCCAAAAAAGTGTGTTTGATTTCAAAGAAACAATATGCCACTAGGATGAATGGTTTATGATTAAAGGTAGGTAATGGATTATGAAAGATATGAGTGGTTCCCTAAGGAGGAGGGAGGAATAATTAAGAGTATGCTCACCAAGGATTCACGTCTTCGTGCCTACGTATTCTCACTGTGCAATGAGAAAATCAGAGCAATCGTAGTTCATGGAACTACGAGAACAAAGGGAAGATGCGGAAGTGATTAACAATGTAACTTGTACCAACTGAATGGTAATGTGGGAACTCATAAGGTAAACTGACTTTGAACCCAAGAGTGAAAAGGTAAAAACTAAGATGTGGAGGAACAAAGGCATACCCACTATATTGTCTTACCAAGAAAATGAATTAGATGTTTGGGTACAAGCCAAACGACTCTTGGTTCACAAGATGAACAAATGTCCTAAAAGGATGATTATGAGGCCCATAAGAAAGTCTTGTTGGGTGCAAGGAAGAGTATATCACTTACTAGGGAACAAGCAGTTCAAGATCAAAGAAGAATAGTATCTTGGATCCATGAAGGAATAAACTTTAAACCGAAGAGTGAAAGAGGTATTGACTAGGATGTGGAGGGACCTACGCATACACACTCCTTTCATAACTAGAAACAAAGGGAATTAAACGTTTGGGTACAAGCCAAACATCTCTTAGCTCACAAGGCAGACTTTTCATTAGGCGTCCTAAAACGATGAACATGGAAACCAAGGAAAAGTGATATCTGATCTCAAAAAGATGGTATTGATTGATGAATGGAGAATGATTGATTTACAAATAAGATAGCTCACAGAGAATCTGAATTCTCCTGCCTACGTGTTCTTACTGTGTAATGAGAAAGTAAGAGCTTTTGTAGTTCAGCCCATAGGGCTGAAAGCAAAGTGATGAAGGAGGCAAGAGGAGATGATTGATTGATTGAAAGAGTGTAATAGACTTGATAGTTATTGGATAAGAACCACACTAAAGTCTATGAGTAAAGGTGGACACAATAAGCAACGGGCCAAACGTCCCGCACCCAAAGACATCCAGAATGGGTGTAGGAAAGCTCCAGTATCACTCCTTCTTTACTACTTAAGGCTTGTGGCATGTAATTATCATCTTAACTTTCAAGTTACCGAAAGTGAATCTTTGTTGTTTTTTGTTGTAGTGATGAAAACCTTATCAATCGTTCGATTCGAATTTCACTAAAGTCTATGAATGAAGGTGAATGCAATGAGCAACTCGGTCAAGCGTCCCGTACCCAGAGATATTCAGAATGGGAGTAGGAATTCTCTAGTGCCATTCCCTCTCCATTGCTTAAGGCTCGTGTCGTACAACTTGAACCATGACTGATAAGTTATTGATGAAGTCTTTTGCTTGTCGAATCGCTTTGTGAAGAGAGAGAAACTTGCCAATCATATGATTTGAGTTGTGCTAAAGTCTATGAATAGAGGTGAATGCAATGAGCGTTGGGTCATTTGTCCCATACCTAAAGATATTCAAAATGGGGTTAGGAATTCTCCAGTCTCATTCCTTTTATATTACTTAAGGCTCATGCCACATAATTCTAACTTTGATTTGACATGTTGGTGTAAGCCCTAGAGGCCAATACTTTTGGTACTTGTATCGAATTATTTATTAATAATAAAAGGCTTTTTCTTTATTACGTTTGTTTAATAAAGTCCCTAGAATAGCTAGTCTGTTTAATGTATCAAGTATGACTTAATCATGAGATCACATTAAACATAAGGACACTATTCTTAAAGTATCCGTAGTCGAGCTTTATTGTGAAGTGGGATGACATTAAAGCATTAAGACTATCATGTATATAGACTGATGATCACATCTCATGGATCATGGATAAGGAGTTATCAAGTCTTAAACATAGGTATGAATATTAGGAGTAATATTTATACCGGATTGACCCGCTATGAGAATACTATATAGAAAGTTATGCAAAGTGTCATAAGTTATTCTCATGGTGATAATAGTGTATACCACTCTTTGACCTGAAACCACTATGGACCCTAGATGTGGAGTCGAGTGCTTTATTGCTGATCAAACGTTGTCCGTAACTGGATAACCATAAAGACAGTTGATGGGTACTCCACGAAGCATGCTGAGGGACATGAGTGACCTAGATGGAATTTGCCCATCCTGCGTAACAGGATAAATGTCTATGGGCCCAATATTGAACTAGACAAGGATGACACGGTCTATGCCTTGTGTTCAATATAGACATAAGGGCAAAAGGGTAATTATACACATAAGTATTATCACAGAAGGAATTGTCAGATCACATGACATTTTCGTGTCTTGGGTAGCAGTGATGTGTTGCTAGATACCGCTCACTGTTTATTATGTTAAATACATGATTTAATATAATTGCCAATGCCGCGAAAACCTACAGGGTCAGACACAAAGGACGGATTGATGAGAGATAGAGTAACTAAGGAACACCGTAAGGTATGGTACCCTTAAGTGAATTGTAGAACATTGTAAAGGTACGGTGTACTTAAGTAGAATATGAAATATGGTAAGATACCATGAGCTTAAGTGATTTTGGGCATATTATAAGATATGGGCCAAAATACACTTAAGTGGGCTTTTTAGCTTGAAGCCCACACAAGTGGTTCTATAAATAGAACCCTTGTGCATAAGCATTCATTACGGTTGCATTATTTTCGTTTTCTCTCTCTCTCTCTCTCTCTCTCTCTCTCTCTCTCTCTCACTCAAAGCCTTCATTCGTACCAGCTAGCACTGAGATTGAAGGAATCCGTTCGTGTGGACTGAGTAGAGACGTTGTCATCGTTCAACGTTCGTGATCACTCAGTGGATCTGCATCAAAGGTTTTGATCGTCACAAGAGATCTGCACCAAAGGTTTCAATCGTCATAAGAGGTAAATGTTCTATCACTGATCATGACCATTCGTAAGGATCTCTAAAGGAGAAAATTTTTATTTCCGTTGCGTTTTGGATCACAATTCTCCTTCATGACAAGCTCTTGAAGATACCACCTTTGATGTGTCTTGTATTATCTGCTGCTTGGTATGACTGAGAATGCCTTGATTGAATATTTGACTTGAGGCTTCGAGCTCCACAACTTAGAGAAAAAAGTATTATTAAGTGACCAAGAGTCTTTTGGTCACTCAATTTAGACCGTGGGATTATATAATATCAAAGGACTTAACCGATCAAAATTACTTTTGATCAATTTGAATCGTGGGTTAAGATTTAGTTTGAAAACTGGGTTAGAACCTAATCTAATGCTTAGAATTAATCAAACTAATATAAGGCATCATGTTATAGTTTGTCAATACTTGATTAGAAATCTAAGTCAAAAAAGTTCCTAAGAGAACATGCAATTAAATGGTCAAAATGACAAAATAATCCCTAAGGGGTAAAATGGTCAATTCACAAAAATATCCAATCATGAACACAAATTTATTTCTAATTAAATTCTAATTAGAACCTACAATTTGATTAAATCCTAAGATCTATTTTAACCTAATGTTCAAGAATTAACTAAAATCTAATTATTTTCTAATTTCTAATCTAATTAAAACTATATCAAAAACCAATTAGAAAATTATACAAAAATCTAATAAAGTCCTAAATTCTAATTAAAATCTAAAGCCTAATTAAGCCTAATTAAAATGCTAAAAAAACCAATTACCAAAAATATCAACACAAAATAAAATGGAATTAAATGTAATTAAAATGGTAATTAGAATATTGGGCCAAGGGGGGTGTAGACCCTAAATTTAGAGTGCATAATTCAGCAATATGGGCTTTGGGCTCAACATAATAAGCCCAAATTCCAAGAAGTGTAGTTGGATTCAGGAAGTATGTTGCTAAGCAAAACAGGTGTGTAGAAAGCAAAGTATTGGACTTAATGGCTAAGCCCAACAGAGTTTGCAAAGGGACATGTGAAAAATTCAGCACTCACTCTTTTCTCTACATATCATCTTCCAATTCTCATTTCAAAACAAAACCACCACTAGAGCTCCGGCACCACCGCACCGGAGGCGACGGAGTTGGCCGAAATCAAGAAAAAGCACAATTTCTTACTCCTCTCAACCTCTTATATCCTAATCACTCATCCATTCTAACTACAAGTTAATCAATTCTGGAAATTGAGCCATTAAAGTCAAGAACCCTAAGCATTAAATTTGAAATTAAATGGAGATGGAGGAGAATCAAACCACCAAACCTTAAGGTTTTGATTCTCCATTACATAAGCTACATTGTTGTATCAAAAATTCAGCAAACAAGCAAAGATGAAAATTCACCGACCTGCAAGATGGAGGATTATCTTGGAACTTGTTGAAATTTTGAGGTGATAAAGATGAAGAAGAGAAAACCAGAGGTATGCTACTTGGAATCTTTAATCTTCTACTTATACTATGAACTCCCCCTCTTCAAGAATCGATTCTGAAAAATTCTGAATTGAATTGTTGTTGTTGATGTTGATTATGTGAATGTCGGGATGATTGTTGAATGCAAGAGGTTTATCTTAATTGATAACATACTCCAATGTGAAGCTTGCTCCAATGGTGGTTTGAGATTTGGTGTAGGGTGAAGAATTGGAGAAGATGAAGTGAGAAAAGTTGAATTTGCAATGAGTAATTTGAGAGTGATGATCAAGTTCTGAGACAACTTTGGTGTAATGAGAGTGATGTGTTTATATAGGTTATAGGTTTGGATCAAATGGAGGTTTTAAGTTAGTTTTGTGAGGCTTGGAATTGGTTAAATGAGGCTTGAAATTAGTTAAAATGGTTTGGAATTAGTTTGAAGAGGTTTGAAGTTAGTTTGGTGTGGTTTGGAGTTAGTTTGATGTGACTTGGAATTAGTTTGGGACTGTTATGAGTAACTCACAAATGTTGAAAAGCTTGGTGACATAAAGTGTTAAGAGCTTGGTCCAATGCATGAATTATATGGTTGGTTGCTGCATAATTGTGTAGAGATTTCAATGTATATTGATGCAAGCATTGGAACTGGTTTGTAGTGCAAGGGTTATTGCATTACTGCTGAAAAATGCAGTATTTTGGCTACTGTCCTAGGGGAAATCGATTCCCCAAAACATGGAAATCGATTTCCATCACACATAAATGCATTTTTGGCCACTGGAAGTAGGGAAATCGATTTCCATAATGAAAAATGGTTTTTTTGGCTCCAAATCACCCAGAAATGAATTTTTGGCCATTGGAAGGAGGGAAATCGATTTCCCCAGATATGAGAATCGATTTCCATCGGGAAAATGTTTTTTTGGCTACTGAGAGCAGGGAAATCGATTACCCAAGATATGGAAATCGATTTCCATCACAAAAAATGTTTTTTTGCCTTCATTTTGATGCATGGGCTCATATGTGAGGCATAATGGCCTGACTTTCTTTGAATGAATGAATGAAATTGAATTAATGGGTCATGGAATGACTTGATCAAATGGACAATGAACTTGTATCAATGGGATTATAAATCAAAGCATGAATGAATCTTGACATTTTGATAAAACCATGGATGAAGTGGTGATGACATAAGACTTTGATCAAACAGATCCTAAGACCCTGAGGTCAATGAAACATGAATGCAAACATGACTTGAATCAATCACATAACACCATAAGTTAAGGTTTACTAGGTCCAAGTTCAAATTTATGTATTAATCGGGAATTTTAATCCAGGTGAGAAGTCAACTCGAGTGGTGCATCATTGCCATGAATCATAACCAGGGTTTCCACTACCTCAATGCAAACCATAGGGTTCACAAACCTCAAAGCCAAGGACTAGGGTTTTGATGAACCGTAGATCAGAAAGCCAAACCAGCAAAGCACATGAATACCAACTATCCCTGATTATGGTTTCAAATAAAGCCCAAAGCTCCAAAGGAAACACCTTAAACCATGGACCACAATTAGGGTACAAAAGTCGGGTTAATTACACAAAAGGTCAAACACAAGATCCCATAGGAGCAAAGTCAAGAATTAGGGTTTTAGCCCATAAGGTGTGCAATACCACCGCCTTCAAGCAAAGCCCTTGTTTTTACTAACCATAAACCTTGAATTTATGATGCACGTTAGCAAGTGTTAATCATGAATGAATGATGCACCTGAATGAAATATGAATGAGTCTCAAGCCATGAGTCAAATGAGAAGAGAAAATGGAGGGTAAATTTTGGGGTACAACACTAAGAAATAAAGATTATTCCATTTCTCCTCTAATATTAGTAGTGGTAGTAGTACACAATGCATGGAAGAGAAAACATGTCTCAAGGCAGGTGTGTTTTGGCAGGTTATTGCAGTAGTGCTTGAAGCTAGCGGAAATATACCTGAATGTATCGCACACTCGAACATACAACAGAGTCGCCATCGAACTTTATTTATCCCTAAAGGGAAGGGAAAACAACGATAAAACCCGGGGGAAAGAGATATGCTGGGAAAGGAAGTCGGTTATGCAAGGGGAAGGTATTAGCACCCCAAACATCCATGGTACTCCATGGGAACCGTTTTGATTGTTCTCGCTCGAATATGTGTGATATCTAAAGATTACTCACAAAAGAACGGGGGAAAGGAAACGAAATAGATAAAGTGCTCGATGAGGATTAGGGCCCTCATGCCTATGTATCCTCATAGTGCAAAGAGGAATTCAGAGCTTCGTAATTCAAGGAACTAGAAGTGGGAGGTGAACAGAATGGTGATCAAAGTATGGTCTGAACCAAAGAATAGTGGTTTGAGCTCCAACAAGGGTGAAAAGATGAACCCAAGAGTAAGGTGGCTATTACCAATACGTGGACCAGCAGGCCGCCCATATCGGCTAAAGCCGAAAAGGAAGGAATTAAGTGTTTGAGGCTGTAGCCCAAACATTTCTTGGTTCACAAGGTGATGCAAGAAGGAGTGCAAATAGGTAGCGTATTTGGCTCAAAGAATATGTATATCATATGGAGTGAAGGAAGGTAGAATATGGATGCATCATGGAAATGGATAGTACGACATAGGGGCCATCGAAAATTGATATTGGGAGAGGGCACTCGCCGTCACAACATTTGCTTCCCCCTCTTTCTTCTTTGCGAAGCCCCCATGCAGCCTCTTGTTCGTTGTCTGCGGAGCGGTTGTATTTGTGATCTTCCCCGATTTCAGCCTGTTTTCTACACGCTCCTCAATAGTTACCATATCAACACAATTTGTCGACGAACTGCCGACCATCTTTTCATAATACAGCCCTTGAAGTGTACCCATGAAGACATCTACCACTTTGTTATCAGATAGTGCTGGTCGGACCCTAGACACCATTCCGCGCCAACGTTGAGCATACTCTTTGAAGGATTCATTAAATCTCTGTGCTTGATTCCGTAACTGAAGCCTTGTCGGAGCCATGTCAAGGTTGTACTTGTATTGCTTCAAAAACTAACTAGAACCTAAAAATGATAAAATCCTAAAAATGGTTTAACCTAATATTGAAAATTGCACTACATCCTAAATTTAATAAAAAATCTAACTATTTCTAATTAAACCTAATTAAAACCTAATTAAAATTATATTAACCTAATGTTCTAAAATCAAGATTTTAATTTCCTAATACCAAAATTAACCTAATTAACCTAATTGAAAAAATTTAGAAATCAATTAAAATACAAAATAAAATCGAATTTGGTTGGGGGGTATGGATCATGAGAGGGGGTGAAAAGCTGAAATTGTCATGTGGGCTTCAAACCAAGCCCATATCTGGATTATTGGTCACAAGGGTGTGTGTGTCCAAAAACAGAGTGGAAAAGCAAAACAGAATGTGGGCTTTCGTTAAGCCCATTATTACATTTACTCAAAGTTCCTAGGGGGGTGTACAAGAAATTGGGTGTGTGAAACAGATTTCAGTGGGCCTGGAAGGGGTTAATCCCACTCAAAAAACAGCCATGGCCAAAATTGACTTGTGCAAGTCAACACAATTTGAAAACACACGTGCGCGCCATTCTTCCTCACTCACAAACATTCAGCTCACCGGCCGACTGCCGCAGACCGCCACGCCGGCGATTGCCGTCGTCGACGGTGGTGACATAATACTAAAATTGAACCCACCATCAGACGCACAAGGCTGCGCTGGAGATGGATTTGGGAGTGGTTTTGGGAAATGGTTGATGTATAAGCCAAATCGAGGGATTTATTGGAGGAACCCTAAGTCATTAAACTTAAATTAAATGGAATCTGAAGTGGATTGGAATCTACCACCATGGGGCTTGAACTCCTATCCCTAGATTCTACGCTTTGGTGACTTGAAACGTGAAAAAGCTGAGATTGGAGATTGACTTACCGGAGAAGGAGATCGGAAAATTTGACAGGAACGTTTTTGATTTCACGATTCATCCTCTTCTCTTATTCCTTTCTTCTTCTTCTTCTTCTTCTTCTTATGGAAATTGGGAATGATGAACCGTGAGTGATGAGGTCTAGCTCAAGCAATTTTAAGCTCCAATGCGAAGCTTCAATGGCTTAAGTGAAATGAGAGCTCTGAGTGAGTGGTGAGGGAGAGATTGTTGCAGAGTGAGAGTGAGTTTGTAGGTAATGACAAAAGTGATTGAGTGATGGTGATGAATCTGTTTAAATAGGAGTGAG
Source organism: Lathyrus oleraceus (assembly GCF_024323335.1). Lineage (NCBI taxonomy): Eukaryota > Viridiplantae > Streptophyta > Magnoliopsida > Fabales > Fabaceae > Lathyrus > Lathyrus oleraceus. Next base: position 367,998,292 of record NC_066582.1, read on the forward strand.
GTTTGGAGTTTGGTTAGGCTTGGATATAGGTTTGGGCTCTATTAGAGAAGGCTTGGAGTTAGTTAACATTGGCTCACTGAGTTGGTAGTTAACTCAGTTAGTTAATCTTGACTCAATTAGTTGGATAGGTTAGTTGGTGAATGAGCAAGCTTGGTTTTTGTTGACTGGATAATGCTGGTTACAACTTAAGTGGATTTGTTTTAGTGGCTGGAGTCATGACCTGCTGAACTGGTTTACCTTTTAATACCAACTTGGTTAGTGAATTGAAATATTGTGAATGAGTTTGGGGTGATGCTATGTGTGTTGGTTGTTGTTAATTGTTATGCATTGATTGGTGTTGGAATGCAGGTCAAAACATGTTGCCATGTGCTTATGCTTCTACTATATTGGACTGTTGGTGTAAGACCTTGGTGTTAATTTGAACTGAATTTAGAGCCAAATTTGCAAATGAATTTGAAGTTGAATTTAGAATGGACTTGTTGTACTGTGAGTTATCCAACACTCTGACTTAATTTGTCTTGCAGTCATAACTTCGATGTGTTATACCGGGTCAGTCTGGAATCCATTCTTGAATTAATCATGCTTTGCCTTATTTTCTATGCAATTGTATAACCCTGTTAACTAAACTGGATGATGGATGCAATGAATAATCTACTGCAGGACTGCCTTGCTTGGCTTGGTCATTGATGTTAGATTACAGGATGTTATTGGCTCAAGTTTTGCATCAAGCTGCTACTCTACTTTGTTTTGGTCTACTAAGTCCGGCTACATACTGCAGAACCTAACTTGCCCATGCTTTCTAACTCTGACATAAAGGTATGAATGTTGTTGTTATGTGTTGGTGCTTTAAAAAGGTTGCAGGTCTGCTCATGAGCTTTGTTGTCATTGCTTTACATTAATTGCTTGACATGCTATGACGATAGCCCTTTATGGCTTGTGCATGCTGTTGTTTGATGTTGAATGCGGGTCAGATGCAAAAATTTGGCCATGTTTGGCCTTCTTGGTTTTTTATTGTAACATGAATATCATGGCCTTATGGATGATGCATCACAGGATTGTCTCTCAGCTTAGCACTGAAGTTTGCATTAGGTTATGTTTGCTCATGCTCATGGCATATTCTGGCTCGGACATTGACAACCAGCTTATGGCTTTTATGGTATGTCAACACTTCATGGCTTGGCATTGATGATGTTTCCTGTTGGTTATGACCTTGGTTGGTAAAGTTATTCCCTAGGTAAGCTCGTGGATTGAATGCATTATGAATGAATCATGTTAACCTTTTGCAAATTTAACTATGGTGTGGTATTTATGTAGTTTTATGGTGCAATGTTTAGCTGCACTGATGTTACTGTTTGGCTAATGGTATGTAGGAGATTATTGTGGCATGGAACTAGCATGATGACATTGTAGGTCAGTGGTGTGTTGCTGCAGGATCACCCAGTATGCATGTAATTCTGTTTTCTACTGATCCATATAATGGTCATGTTGCAGGACTACCTTGTTTGGCTTGAATCTGAAATAGAATTGTGGTATACTGACATGATGCAGTCCAGTTGTGGCTTTAGTTTTATGGCAAGTGGTTATGTTATGTTACAAGGGAATCTCATTATGACTTGGGCACGTAGTAGCTAGACCCTCTCCACTTAACCATTAGCTCATGTTCTTGGATGATGGAGTATTATGGTGCATCATTGTCCTATTTCTGTTTGAGGTCCATGACAGTGTGCCAATTGGCTTTATAGGCTTGGTTCTAGCTGCTGCAGGATCATGGCTGCTGCAAGAACCTGATGACATGATGTTGTTCATGTGAGCTCAAGACCAAACCCAAGCATTATCCTTATTCAAATGGCCAATGTAAGTGTAGTATCTAATGTGGCTGTGATGCTTGGTTGTAGTAATTGCAAGACCATGTTAGCAATGCAGAACCATGGTTGGCCAAACCAAAAAGACAAGTGAAGACAAGGTACACATGAGGTTAACATGAGACAAGTTACTTGGCAACGAAGATACAAAGTCAAACACATCAAACATGGCTTTTGGATGATGAATCAAGGCAAAATAGGTTAGGTTAAGTTTTAGATGGTAAAAAATGGGTGAGTTGACTTTGGTCAAAGTTAACCAAAGTCAACAATTGGTCAAAGTTCTTTATTTTTTATTTTTCTTGTAAATGGATATTTAATGGGTGATTATGGGTGAATTTAGGGTTTTAGGAATTTGGGTTGACTTTGGTCAAAGTTGACCAAAAAGTCAACTGTTGACCAAAGTCAACATTTGGTCAAAAGTTGCCAAGGCTTGTAATTTTTCATGTAATGATCAATGTGATGGTTTATAAGGGATTGAAAGAAATCAAAATGGTTTGAAAATGGTTTTCAAGTTGCTTTCATTGTATAATGGATTTAGTATTTGTATGTGCTTGAATTGTAATGAACATGGTCATGACTTGTAAAATGAACAAGGCTACTACCTAATGAAACAAGGTTAAGGATTAACTATGAATCAAAGGACAAATACCTCTTGGATTATGAAACCAATGGACTTTGGTAGTTTGGGGAGACAAAACCATCCATGGACTAGACAACCAAGCATTGGCTAAGATGGATTGGTTTTAAGACTAATGACCAGGTGACAATGAGCCAAGAGTAGACCTTGTTCTAGAGGTGATCATATGGGATGACAAAAGAGGGGGTAAGGTATGGAAGCCATGGGACTTGATCCAAGACAAAGATCAAGGTGGTGCCAACCAGTCAGTGGGTGAAAGGTGGATGGAATTAAGGTTTTGGATGTCACCGGATGGAAAGTCAAGCCACATAGTCCATCAAGACCAATCTTTCCTTGATTAGGGTTTCCATGAGGCCTACCCCTCAAGCAAGTCCTTTGAACAAAACCATATGCTTCAACAACGAGTCTTCTAATGTATGAGCCTTCATTAGGGTTTTGATGGCCAGGACAAGATTCAGAGAAGCTCCAAAGGATCCCCTCATCATATCTTGTTGAATCCATACCTCCACCACCAAACAATTAGGGTTTCACACCCCCTATGCTTGATGAGATGGTCAGACCATGATTTTGACACTTGATCTCCACATAAACCCTACCTTCATAAGCCAAAAAGTTTTGAATCCATGGTGATCCACTAGTGAAGGAATGATGCATATGAATGAATTATGAATGTATGCAAATAATCCCCAAGTCAAGTGGTTGAATGGAAAACTAGGAAAAAGGGAGTGCAAATTTTGGGGTACGACATCTGCCCCTATTTAATCTTCTTAAACTGGAATACAGGAATTGCAGAAGCTTTTCAAGTATTCAAGGTGGAAGAGGATTAAATACCAATGTATCCCAAATTTGCTTGAACAGGTGGTTGGAGTCATCCGCGGCTTTTGATGTCTACATGGGGTATCATGGTGGGGAATATGATATATGCAGTGCATGATGTATGTTTTTTTTTATGATGCATTCTTGTTTGTTTATATATCCGTCATTCGCAGGGATATGAGTCTTTATTAGGATGGGAACTCTGACTCGTCATCGAAGATTGGAAGGTGACCATTGTGGGATCCAGGTGTTGTCAACACTGCTGTCAAGGATTCATCTACCTGCTGAGGAGCACCGAGACACTGAAACCAACGTGGAAGCCAAGCCAATTAGATGACACAAGTGTTCAAGCAAAACCATTTTTGAGCCATCATTCATCTCTCAAGTTTGTCGGGACTTCACAGTAATGCATAATGTTTCTCTTTAGTGTAGCTTTTATTGTTCCTCAAAATTTTAAAGCATTATGCGAATAAGATAAATCAGTTATTTTGCATACAAAACACAGAAGACAAAATATTTGATGGAATGAACTGAATTTTATTGATGTGAAACTGTACATATGGTGTGTACAACGATGTAGACACCCTTGATGAGGATGTTGCAAAAATTGAAAAATATAAATGAAATGGCAATGGGAAATATTTTGTATATATTTTCTTCCATTGATTACAACATTGGCCTTAGTCTACTGTAGAATCTGAATTTCGAGACCTTGCTTTGGCCGACGATGATTGGATTGGTCCTGGACCATCTGATATCTGGCTTGTAGCATAATGGACTCGAGGATTATAGTCAATTCCTTTATCCCTAACTTTTGCCTGGACATTTCTTATTCTTTTCGTCCACCGGGATGCTCCTTTTTGCCTAAGCCACCCATTCGGGTTTTCGACTTAGCGAGCCTTATATTTATTCCATAACTTTTGCATGGACAATTCATTTTTTGGTCCATCGGGATAGCCATTTTTTCCTAGATCAAACTTGCGGAGATTAATCTAGCAACTTTTATCATTTATTTTTAGGCATAATATTTTTTGCCTATGTCTGCATTCACTGGCGATGGCAAGTCTTCCATATCCATTATTGTGAGGATTAGAGACCCACCTGAGAAGGCCTTCTTAATGAAGAAAGGCCCCTCATAGTTAGGAGTCCATTTGCCTCGCGGGTCTGAGTGAATAGCAGAATACCTTTTAAGCACGAGTTCCCCTGCGCGGCGGTACTCACGAGGGAGAACTTTCTTGTCAAAAGCTCGTTTGAGACGCCTTTGGTACAACTAACCATGATAGACGGCCGTCAAACGCTTTTCTTCAATCAGATTCAGTTGGTCATACCGTGATTGGATCCATTCAGCTTCATCGAGGTCAACCTCCATGATGACTCTGAGTGAAGGGATCTCGACTTCAATCGGCAAGACAACCTCCATCCCATATACCAACGAGTATGGAGTTGCCCTAGTGGATGTGCGAACTGAGGTTTTGTAACCGTGCATAGAAAAGGGTAACATCTCATGCCATTCCTTGTATGTCTTGATCATTTTTTGGACGATTCTCTTGATATTCTTATTAGCTGCTTCTACGGTGCCGTTCATCTTGGGCCAATATGGTGAAGAGTTGTGGTGCTCGATCTTAAATTCTTCGCACAAATCCTGCATCATATTGTTGTTGAGGTTACTGGCATTGTCAGTGATGATCTTGCTAGGTATCCCATAGCGACAAATGATCTCTTTCTTGATAAACCGGGTAACCAATTGTCGAGTGACATTAGCATATGAAGCAGCTTCGACCCATTTCGTGAAGTATTCGATGCAGACTAGGATGAATCGATGACCGTTGAAAGCTTTAGGCTCTATCATCCCAATCATATTGATGCCCCACACAGAAAAAGGCCATGGAGAAGTCAAAATGTTCAATGGAGTCGGTGGTACGAAGATCTTGTCACCATATATCTGACATTTGTGACATCTTTTAACAAAGTTGTAACAGTCAACCTCCATTGTCGTCTAATAATACCCAACCCGAAGGATCTTCTTGGCCATAGCAGGACCTTTTGCATGTACACCCTCGCAACCTTCATGTATGGATTTTATGATCGTACTAGCTTCATGTCTATCCATGCATCTGAGAAGTACAGAATCATAACTTCGTTTGTATAACACATCACCGTTTAGGAAGAACTTGGAAGAGAGTCTTCTTAGAGCCTTCTTGTCGGTAATGGATATACCCTCGGGATATTGCCGTTTCTCCAAGAATGTCTTTATTTCATAGAACCAGGGCTTATCATCAGGACCGGCCTCGATTGCTAGACAATGCGCCGACTCTTCTAAGTGGTCAATATGGATGAATGGTGCTTCATTCTTCCATTTGACTTTCAACATAGATGCCAACGTGGCTAAAGCATCTTCTAATTGATTTTCTTCCCTAGAAATATGGTGAAAAGAGATTTCATCAAAGTAGGGTACCAGTTTTATGATATGCTCCTTGTAAGGTATCAACTTGCTATCCCGAGTCTCCCAATCACCTTTTACCTGATTGATTACCAGAGTTGAATCACCGTATACCTTAAGAATCTTGATCCTTATGTCGATTGCCACTTCTAAACCGTAGATACATGCTTCATATTCTTCCATATTGTTGGTGCAGTCGAAACACAATCTAGCGGTAAATGGAAGGTGGAAACCGGTCGGAGAAGTGATAAAAACACCTATGCCATGGCCTCGAGCATTGGAAGCACCTTCGAACATGAGCGTCCATCGTGATCCTGGTTTAGGGCCTTCCTCGTGGCCTGCTTCAAATCCTGGCATAGTGAAGTCTCTGGTAAACATAATGTCTTCGTCTGGAAAGTCAAACCTCAACGGTTGATAACCTTCGACAGGTAGGTGAGCAAGGTAGTCAGACAAAACACTCCCTTTTATTTCTTTCTAGGTCACATACTGAATATCATACTCGGTCAACAACATTTGCCACCGGGAAATTCTACCAGTAACAACAGACTTTTTGAAGATATACTTTATCAGATCCATTTTGGATATCAATAAAGTAGTATGGCAAATCATATATTGTCTCAGGCGTCGAGCAACCCAAGTCAAAGCACAACAAGTTTTCTCCAAGAGTGAGTATCTTGTCTCACATTCAGTGAATTTCTTGTTGAGATGGTAAATAACATGTTCCTTCTTGCCTGTGTCGTCATCTTGACCCAAAACGCAACCCATAGATTCATCGAGCACTTTGAGGTACATAATAAGAGGCTTACCATGAACCGATGGTATCGGGATAGGTGGTTCTTTCAAGTACTTTTTTGTTTTATCGAATGCCACTTGGCAATCGTCGTTCAACACAATCGATTGATTTTTTCTCAATAGTTTGAATATTGGTTCACAGGTAGCTGTTAAGTGCGATATGAATCTGGAGATGTAATAGAGTCGCCCAAGGAAACCCCGAACTTACTTTTCTGTTCGGGGAGATGGCATTTCTTGGATGGCTCGAACTTTGTCGGGATCAACCTCAATACCTTTCTGACTGACTATGAAACCCAAGAGTTTACCAGATCCGACCCCAAAAGTATATTTAGCTGGATTCAGGCACAATTTAAACTTTCGGAGTCTGACAAACAATTTCCTCAGGTTCACCAAGTGATCTTCTTTAGTTCTAGATTTGGCAATCATGTCGTCTACATAAACCTCAATCTCTTCATGAATCATGTCGTGGAAGAGGGTTACCATGGCGCGCTGATATCTTGTCCTGTATTGTTCACATTTACAATTGTCGTCTTCAGCTTGGTTGATTGGAAATCCAGATTTACAATTGAATTTAGCCATGTTGTAATCAATAGTTTCATTTGCTCTGCATATGATGAGCTTATTTTAGTATGCTTTGTTTGAGAAAAATGGAAAAAAGAAAAAGAAATCTTTTGCCATTTCGTTGTTTTTCGGTGAAAAAGAAAAATAACTGAAAGAAGAGGGAACACAAGTTTTGCATGCAAAAAGTACTTTTTATTTATTCATATAATACTTTTAAACATGGAGGTCTTTACAAGCTATCCTCTTGTCTCGGACGAGGACGAGGGATTGAGAAAACAAAATGCATTACATTTTTCCGAGTACACTATGGGAATCACGGTAGCCGTCCAATTGGGAAGTTTGAACCCTGGAGGACATTTGCGTATGACGCTGGATGCCCCTGGTTTGCTGCCGCTGGACTCTCCAATAACTGCCACAATATGCTCATTTTGAAAGTCGGCGCTGCTGAATTTGACCGGGTTGAACTACTTATTCTTCGGGCTTTCCTTGCGTGCTGCTGGGTGATAACCGATACCAAACCTGTCACGTTTCTCTGCCACATTGACAACCTTACCCCAACCAGGAAGCGAGCACTTCTCCAATGTCTGATTGGCGTTTTTCACTGAGAATAGAACGGTAGCGGGTGATTGGTTATGATTGGCGGTAGCGGAACTGACTTCTTCAAATTCTAAATAGTGGAGCGGAATCTCAACAATCCCTTCATCTGTTTCAACATATCTGAACGAGGAGAGTTCGCTAACCAACATGTCTTCTTCACCACATACAATTACTAGCTTATCATCAATCAAGAACTCCAGCCTTGGTGCAACATAGAGGTGACAGCCCCAACGGCATGAATCCACGGCCTACCCAACAAACAACTGTAAGCTGGGTTGATATCCATGACTTGGAAGGTGATGCTGAACTAGTGGGGTCCAACACAGATGGGCAAATCGACTTCCCTAATAACCTGCCTTCGGGAAACAATCAAAAGCTCGGACGATCAGTGCGATGGTCCTCATCTCGGGCCCTTTAAACTGCAATTGGCTTAATGTAGATTTTGGCAATACATTAAGCGAAGAACCAGTGTCAACAAGGACTCGAGGTAGGAGAGAGTCTGTGCACGTGAACAAAATGTGTAGTGCTTTGTTATGGGAATTTCCCTCAGGAGGTAGCTCTGCTTCATTAAATCTTAGATACCTACTGGCAGTGATATTAGCAACCACGTTGTCAAATTGATCGACCGTGATATCTTACATCACATGAGCGGCATTCAGAACTTTCAGCAATGCTTTGCGATGAGCCTCAGAACTCAATAGCAAAGACATAATGGATATTTTGGAGGGGGTATGGTTCAACTGGTTGACAATCTTGAAATCACTCTTCTTGATCAATTTGAGGAATTCTTGGCTTTCCTCAAAAGTGATGCTCTTATTATGATCTTCAACTTGCTCATTCTCAACCATTGGCCCCTTACCCTTGGACACCTCTGAATCTGCAACTTTATTGTCAATAACCTTCGTCGGCACTAGAGTAGTTGTCATGTTCGGAGTGCCAAGTACAGTTGCCCCTGCCTGCGGAGTCGGAGTAGGAATGACCTTCTCATTAGGCGGGATAATTGTGGGTGCTGGAGACACCCTAGTGTAGCGGGGTATTCGTTACCATTAGAGATATTGGCTAAATCCAAGGTAAATCATACAAGTCGAGTCGCCACCGCACTTCTATTTATCCAAAGGAATGGTTAGAAAGCGAACAAAAACCTAATAGTTTTATCGAATCAAAAACTAGTAAAAGAGAATCAGAGATCTGGGTAAGGGGGTTGGTTATGCAATGGGAAGGTGTTAGGCACCCAAAACATCCTAGGTACTCCTAGGGAGCCCTTTTCATACTTGTTGTAAAGGTTGTTGTTTTGTGAAAATTTATTTGTGCAAACATGATTGAAGAGGTGAGAAAAGAATATACAAGCTTATTTACATTTGTGTTTGGATGGATAAACCCATTGCCTACGTACCATCTTAAAAAGGTAGGATCAAAACCTCGTAGTTCGGGGTAAAAATCTCAAAAAAAATGAGTAGGTGAATTGATTGGTCCAAAAGCCTTAAGGTCTTTTGTTATCAAAGGGAGAAAACTCAACCTAAAACCACAAATCCACCATGTGAGGATAGCTTCAACATGCTAGTCAGGGGTTAACCCTATAATAAACATGGAAGACTCATTGTCCATCACTAAGGATATAGGTGAGTATTACATCTACCTCAAGGATAACTCAAACCTAATAGCTAAAGGTTATGAAAAAATTTGATTAAGAAAGTGTCCATTAAAACCACAAAAAGCATTTGAATGGGTTATATTTACCAATGAAAAGTATGTACAAAATGGTCAAAGTTGATTTAGAAGTTCAATTCAAGATAAGTGTTATGAAAAGAAAGTTTGAAAATCAAAAGCATAAGGCTTAGGTTTCTAATGTTTGAAAACAAGTGTTAAATGTTTGCACAAAAGTTTTGGCTTGGGTTAGAGTGGAGAGAAGAAGAAGAATGGCTAAAGTCCTAAGCATACAAGAGGTAAGGGACAAGAAACAAAACCACAAAAGGAGTTCCTCTCTTGAGATCATATGGATGATCTAAGTAGCTCCCATCCTTTGGAATAAGCAATCACATAAGCATAAACTCAAGCAATCATCAATCAAATGAATTCTTGGAAGGCTCTTCAAGGCATCTTGTCACTCTTTCTCTTAGAAGCTCATGGCAATGGTTCCCCAAATTTGGATCAAGATGGAATCCCTAGCACAAGAACACACACATCAAAGAGTTTTATGAAGCAAATCAAGAATGGACAAGAGTGAGTTTAGAGGTTTGGTCCTTCATGATCATCTTTCAACATTAAGCATTCTAAAGGCCCAATGCCTTTTGCTCTTTGACTTTTATAGCACTCTAAAGGCCCAATGCCTAGTTGCTCTTTGACTCCAAATTTGCATAGGGAAAGTCCTAAAATCTAAGTCCATTTTGTCCAATTCTTTGCATTTGGTTCACAACCATCAAAATAAAACACAAGCACAATAGTATATACACAATTATGTGCTCAAGTGATCAAAAGGCAAATGACATTAACATAAACATGTGCTCAAGTGAGCAAAGGAAAAAGCAAGTGAATACTATGTGCAAGAATAGTAAATTGCATAAAAGTAAAGAGCAAAAAGTAAATGTTAATGGTTAATGATTAGTGTTAGTAGTTAGTGTGCCATAAGGCAAATTTAGCGCTATGTTAAGCAATCGTAATTGGACTTATGTAGAAGTCACAACTATCTGAGGTCGGTCAATAATAATGTAGGCAACAACACAAGTTAGAAGTCTTGATTAGTGAACCAAGTTCCAACAACTTGCCATGCCAAAAAGAAGAAGAGAATTGATCTTGTATTGGTTTAAGTCTTTTGCATAATTTAGGAAACAACCTATCCTTAATGCAAAGCCATTCACTTGATCAATTGATCAAGATGAATTAGATTTGAATCAAGGAAGGTTAAGTCTCCCTAATCAATGCTAACTTATCAACCTTCAACTCATTGATCAAAAAAAGAAAAAGAAGAAGAAGAAAAAAGAGATAAATAATGGAAAAGGAAATGGAAAGAATAAAGTGCATAAGGTGAAATAAAATGTACCAATCCATGTGTGTTGACCAAATGACATTGAAAGTCAAAGTCAAATAATGAGAAATCAGAAATGGGGATGAAGATTGGAGGTCAAACAAATAAGCAAAATATTTTTAGCATTTTTAATATCAAAATAAACTTAAATTAAAAATAAAAGAAAGGTCAAATTTCAAAATCACTTCAAATCAACCTTGAAAGGTCCAAGTGATTTATCCTAAGTTCAACAAGGTCAAACAAAGTTTGACAAAAAAATTCAGCATTTTTAAAAGTCAAAAACTATTTTTAATCAATTAGAAAATGAATAAAAGTAACCTAATTGAACTAAAATCTCAAATAAATCTCAAGTCAATTAAAAAATTGATGAGAATATTTTTCATAGATCCATCATCATTCAAATAGGTTAGGAAAATATTTTTGTATTTTTTGAATATAAAAAACTATTTAAAATGAATAAAAAATAACCAGAAAAGAGAAAATTCATAAAAAATATCAAATGACAAAATAAAAAATATTAAAAATCAAAATTAGAAACTAGAATTTATTTGGAGAAGAATGCAATTGGTCCCATATTTTTTGGATTTAAAATGAAGAAGATATGAATTTTTGAAAATAATGGAAATACAAGAAATTAAATGGAAATTACAAAAATCAGAAAAAACCACAAGCGTCTGATCAAGCCTCATTAATTGACGTGGCTGATCAGACGGATGTGAGATGTGCGCGCATGGAAGGCATGAGTCAACTGAGAAAGATCCAGCATTATTGAAAGTCATAAGATCCAAAGGACACGATTCAATCTGGAAACATGATCAAACAGTCTGGATTTAAACTGGTGAACGGACGGTGGTGTAAACCACCGTCTTCTCCGGCGAGTACATGAACTCCGACCAGAGTTGCAGGTTCAAAAACCTCAACCAAAATCCACGATCCATATATCAAAATGAAGTTGGGGTGATGTACATCACCCCTGTAACCTTGAATTACACTCAAAATTCCTATAGAGTAAGAAATCCGAGCTGGAAGATTCAGGTATAAAAAATGCAGTTCAATAAAACACGAAATTGAAGCTACCACTAGCTTGCCTCTCAAGTGAGGACTTCAGAAAACACATTGGCCAGGCAAATAGATCAAAGAGTAACGAGTTTCGAAGAGAAAACCAGTTGATGATCACCTTTGAATTCTGGAGATTTGAGCTTGCTTCCTTGCTTCCTTTGGCCAAACATAAGATCAATGGAGTATGATAGAGAGGTCTAGGAACTTTAGATCTAGAAATTCAACCTGATTTAGTTGAATTTCAGATCTGAGAAATTGAAGAAAATTGAAATAGTTCCTTTAGGTGTGGCTTGGTTTCGATTTCTGCAGCACTTTAGGTTGATTCATGGATGATTTTTGAATGGAGTGAGGCTCTTATTTATAGATGGAGAGGCAAGGCAAGTGTGATCAAAGCCGTGTGCATGGAATTGGATATTTCTTTGCATGGGCTTGCATGATCATTCAAAAGGCCCAAATTCAATGCCAAATGCACTCTGAAGCATAATTGAGAGGAAATGGTCGTGGATTTGGCAATGCACAAGCTTGTATAATGAGTTTCAACATGTTATGCATAATCATGCCTAAAATTTCTCCTCTTCGAAAATGCCATTTTCCAAATCCAAACATGAGCATGTGAGTAATGGTTGGAAAGGTTTTGATGTAAGGAAAAAATGTTATGTTGGGAAAAAATCCATTTGAAGTGTGGAAAATGGTGAATTTTGAGTTTAAAGTGTAAGGTGCAAAACATGCAAAGGCAAAGTTTCCAAATTTGGACAATGTCCAAGCCCTTCTGTTTTGATGATGCAAGCTCAAAATGGAAACACCTCCAACATAAAAGTTGTAGATCTTTTCAAGACAATAAAAATAGACTTAAATTTTGCATCATTTGGATTTTTGATGAAAGAGTTATGGGCACTTGAAGTTGGACTTTTTTGCCTTTCAATGCATTTGGTCCAAAGTGACCTATAAAGTATTGCATTATCACATGTATTTACTTTGAGATTTTGAAATCTTGTTCAACATAAAATTTTAAATAGACATCTTAATCTTTCTAATTCATTTGATACCTCCTCAAAATCATAAAAAATGAATGAGTTATGTTCTTGGGAAGTTGACCCAAAATTAGGGTTTCAGTCAAAATGACCTATAATGTCTTGGAGTGGGAGATGATCTTCTAAGCTTCAAATCAATTTTTTATGAACATGAAAGTTGTTCATATTGTCCTTAAGAACATTTTTGCTTTTGGGATCATCTCCATTTGACCAACACATAAAATGTTAGGTCTTAGTGTTTTTCAGAATAGTCAAATGAATTGACTGATCAACTTCTCAAGTCCACAACTCATATCTTGATGAATTGATGATTGAGGACACTCAAATAAGTTCAAATATGAATGAAATGATGAATTAAAGAACTTCCCTTGATAGTATTTGATCATGGGCTGAGGTTGCTTCAAGAGCAAGGCATTATGGATGATCAGATGAACTAGGGTTTCCTTGGGGAACAAACCTCAAACCCTTTGACTTGCTTTAATCAAAATGATGGATTGAGATGCTAGGGAGGCATATTTGATGGATGAAAGCTTTGGGAACCATTACCATGCTTGCTATCATCTTCCCTTGGCCATATCTCTGCACAAAGGATCTCCTTGAAGCTCTTGACCTTGTGATTGCTCAAGCTACAAACAAAAGATGTTAGTGACATATTTTTGTGCTTCTGGTTAGTAAACAAAATGAGAAAAGCAATAATATACAATTCAAGCATGCTTGGTGATCTCAAACCACTCACAAGAAGTCCCTCCCAAAGGCAAAGGGAACCAAGATGCTTATGATCCTTGAGGCTTTGCAAATGTAATGTTATTATGCCATGAGGGATCTTAGGGCCAAAATTGGGGTCTTACAGATGCCCCTATTTAAGGTCATTCTAGCCGGAGAACTGAAGGTTAAAATCTTCGTCTCGACGGGGTAGAATGGGCTTAAATAATAACAAAGAGACGAATTTTGGTCCCTAAGAGACCTCATGATGCGAATGTATGTATGCAAAAGGGTAATACTCTGTGGAGATATGTGTCCACAAAGAAGAAACACTAGTGCAGAAAGAAGATTTTACACCCGTTTTTTATACATATTACACCCGTTATGATAGGGTGTAAATTCAAAGGGTGAGATATGTATGAAGAATTTACACCCGTTTTAAAACGGGTGTAAAAAGAGAATATATTACACCCTATTTTAGATTTAAAAAAAGGGTGTAATTGGTAGATATATACATTAAATTTTAAGACATTTACACCCTATTTAATATAAAACGGGTGTAAATTGTCACCTATTACACCCTGTTTTAGATAAAAAAAGGTGTAATTGGTAGATATATACATTGAATTTTAGGACATTTACACCCTATTTAATATAAAACGGGTGTAAATTGTCACCTACATACATTGAAGTTAAACGAATTTACACCCTATTATAATTCAAACGGGTGTAAAATGACAAATATTTACACCCTATTTTTGATATATCAAATGTAAAATATCTTATAATTACATTTAATTTTAACACATTTACACCCTATTTTGTGTATGAAGGGTGTAAAATATCTCAATTTTTTTAAAAATATTTTATTTGAAATTTCATTAAACCAAATATTTTTATATATTCCTGGATATTCAATAAAAAACAAAAATAACCAAAACAAACATTTCTCTAATCTTTAGAATCTTGCACCAAGTCATACATCAACAAAAATTGTATTCATGTAAGAAAAAAATTCAACCACTTTGTTCATGTAACTTGTACCAATAAATCATTCATGGAACAAAAATATATCTATATATAAGTTTTTTTTAATCGCTTCTGTTTTGTCATTAAATCTTTCTTTTCCTGGTTCTCTTGCTCTTCAACCTTTTGCAAAAAGAATTGAGCCCAAAGTTGTCGGATGTGATCAATTGACTCTTTTTCATATGATGAGGTGTCTGTGAATATCTGCAAGTTCAAACATATAATAAATTAAACAACTACATGTTAAAACAATAATTTACATGTTTTTCATTAAATATATGTAATATAAAATACCTCATTGAATCTTTCAACAATACAAGCATCAATAATCACTACTAGAAAAACAGTTTTTAGCGTCGGCCACTTTCAGACGCTAAAGGTGAAAAAACAGACACTAATATGTGGTTAGCGTCGGTTTAGCGTCGGTGTCGGGCCTTGAATAAAAGTTGCGAAGCAATAAATATTGCTGCCTTAACTTTGTTATGTCAAAATTCCAAAGTAATATTATAGGGAAGCTTCTAAACAATAAATATTGCTGCAGCATTCTACATGTTCTCCGAGCAGAGGTGAGCATATGCTTGCAGATATACAGCAGTTACGGATTTACTTACCATTTCACAGAACTTATGGGTCAGTACCGGGGACGTTTGGGGGATGACTGATGTTCCAATCCACTCGTGCTGTTGTCACATCTCCTGACGAAATGATCAAGAGTTTTCTGCTTTGCAGGGCTTCTCGATGGCGGTTGATCATCTGAGACCTTTAAGGTGTTCTCATGACCATCACAGATTGTTGTTGAAACTGAACTATCTATCAGCTAAGCTTAGCAATGAGATATTTTCATTTAAGAGATGTTTTCTTTTAAGAGATAATCTATCACAAATTTTATGATATCACCACAATTCCTAAAACAATACCGTGCTTGTACTCTCTTACTGTTGATGCTGATTTTATTTAAATTACAACAACATTTGAGATCACGATTTTCCTTTCTTTTCAACTTAACAGCAACCATGTTTGAAAATATACCTATCCAATTCTATGAACACGGTCTTCGGCCTGAATTAGATCACCAGGAGTCCAAGACAATTCTGCAAAGAGGACGGTGCTGGCAGCAGTCAATGTTAACCCGACACCTCCAGCTTTGATAGATAGCTGCAGGACAACAAAATCAACAGGAAATTATCATCTCTAAATTGAGCCACATTTTACACCAGATAGTCCAAACTAAACAGATCAAACAGAAAAATGATTACAACAAAAATAGGAATCAAATTGCAATACCACTGCTGCCTTGATAGAATCTTTTTCCTGAAACTCTGTAACCAACTGTTGCCTTGATCCAGAAGGTGAACCTCCATCAATCCGGATACAACCAACCTTTTTTTTCTGGAAATTTTGAACAGTTCTCATAAGTGTTTATCATCACTTATTGATGAAATATTTAAAATATAAGAAACTTGCAACCTGCCTGCAACAATCATTACATACATAGAATTACCACATGTTATGGTGATCAACAGCTTGATTTAATCACAAGCAGAAGAAAAAAAAGTAAGGTAAGAAAATTGAAGCGGACACCTTTTTAATTAAGATTACAAAATAAATTGTAGCATTATGCCCTACATTGTCTCTTTCGGTACTATATTTGCACGTCAAGATCTATGGTTTGGAAACATAATTTAGATATTAAAAATACCATTGCACTAGGGAATGTGTACTTTAATTAACTAGTGTTGAAGTTTCACAAATTTGTTTCATGGAAGGTTAACCATCACAAATATTTCGAGCACTGAACATAAACTAACTACATATAGGAACTTGAAGGGATCAAAATTAAGGAGATGAGATACACATTACAACAAAGTAATATCTTATATATCCTTGTAGAATTAAAGGCATAAATGTGCGTTGAGTGAGAAAGCTAAAACAAGATCCAAAGTTTTTAATGCTATTTAAGTTCATATAGATCGCAGCAGTTGAAAGTATTAATCTTCAACTGCTTTAAAGGGAAGAAGCTGCGGCATACCTCGATTACAGTTCCAAGATAATCAAGAACAGCTGGAATCTTGGCTTCAGCAGAATCAGTATAAATCTGGAATTGAATGAATCAAAGGTTCAGTGTTAAATCACACAACAGTCATAATGTTTGGATTTGCTGGCATACATAAGGGATATGAGCAGGCATTTAACTATAAACCTTTTCTAGTTCTAGGAAATAGTAACAATCTCTAAAACAAGTTGTGCACTTAATGTATGAGCACAACTGATTCCATTAATACCTTGTTAATAAGATTCTTTTCAGCAAACTTGAGTGATTCAACCTCCTCTTGTGAGCTAGCTGCCTTAACTTTGAGTTTTACCCTCTCCAACTGCAAAACAAAAATCAACACCGGTCAGCTTTTACCACCTTAAACTGCATGTGCACAACAAAAATATTACTGTTTTTGAGTAAAATAACATATTCTTGGTAAAAAAAACAATTAAAGCCTTGTTTCTAGATGAAAATGCCTAAAAGCCCATTCCAAACCATTTCAGAAGTAAAAAATAAACCAGTCATCTCTTCATCTCTCACAAGGCCAAACTACAATTCATTTATTAACAAAAACAAGTTAAATAAAATACGTGTAATATGAATACCAACCAAACATTCCAGACAAAGTAAATCAACTTACTCGTTTGAACATTGAATTTCAACAATCCTATGACAAATGCTAGACGCAATAAAATAAGCTAAACGAATATTGCAAGGAGTAAAGACGCATGGCAACTGCATTTCATAGCTAGTTTGAGTTATAACCTAACAGAACTGAAGTGGAGTATGAGGTGGGAGAGATGGTTTTTTTGAAGATCCAACCCTATAAAATGAAGAAACTTGCCAAGAGGGTGAATCAGAAGTTGAGTCCTAGATACTATGGACCTTATGAGATACTGCAGAAGATTGGGGCAGTAGCCTACAAGCTGAAGCTGCCTGAAGATACTAGAGTACAGCCTGTTTTTCATGCCTCTCTTCTAAAGAGAGCTATCACACCTTCTTTGGAACCCCAGCCCCTACCAGCATGTATGAACGAGGAATGGCATCTTGAGCCTACTCCTGAGAAGATTATAGAGGCCAGGAGAAATGAACAAGGGGAATTAGAGGTTTTAGTGAAGTGGAAAAACCTCCCTGATTTTGAAAATTCTTGGGAATAAGAAACAAGATGAAGACAAAATTTCCAGCTAGGAGAAATCCCCCCTAGGAGAGTCAGGCCTCTCGAAGTGCCTATTTTCAGATTTTTACTTCATCTTTTCTGCACTTTTGTATTACTAGATTCCCATTTGAACATCTAGTACTGAATCACAATTATTCCTCATAATCATTATTCTGTGTACTTGTCTTTTATTTTTCCTAATTGATTCTATCAGTGACAACCCCAGCAATAAATGTCTGTTTGAATTTTATATATAAAGAATGAAGTGTCACCGGAAGGAAAGCCAAGATTGAGAATGGCCAGCCATGTATCACACCAATAGCAGAGACAACAACTGCTGCAGCATGTTTATCAAGAAGAAATAAACCCGAAGCAAGAGAGATTGCATACATGGGAAACGAACTTGACAAGAAACCTGAACAATGAAATACTTTATGTGAGGTTGAGAATCATCATCAAATGCAAGTATGTATAATTATGAGACAAAAAAGAGCAAAAGTCTCACTTGTGCTAGCAAAGAAATAGTCGTTGGTTAAGCACGGCATAGCAAGTGTATAAGAAGCAAGTCGTTTTCCATACTTTCTCGAAAGAGCTACCACAAGAACAGTCTACGTGGAAAGCGAGAGAAAACCAACAAAAAATCTCACAGCATAGAACACTCTAACCTACAACAGTAAAAGACAAAGGTGTCATGAAGAGCATATGCAAGGAGAAAACTTCAATCTACAACAAATCAATAACCAAGCACGAGTGCAATCTTACTTTTTGATCACCAAACAACCACAAAGTTGGTCGAGCCACTATTTCATGAAATAAAAGGTACAAATACGAGAGAAGAGAAAATTGTGAACTGCAAAACAAACACACCAGAACTCCATTGTCAATACCGTAGCGAAAAAAATAGCTTAAACTAAACCTAAAATATCCCCAGCCAATACTGGGTATTGAATCGCAAACTATAAAAGAAAAATATAGTTTCAAGTCGCATAGAGACTTGGGGAATTGAGCTAACAGAACTATAAAAGAAAAATATTTTCAAAAAAAATCAACTACTGTTATTTCAAGTTCAAGAAATCGTCAATTCTGATAGTTTCAGAAGAAAACCAAACACACAGACACACTTCTATCATATGTTTGAAAGAGAGAAAATCAATAACATTCAACACCGTAAATCCAAACAAACTAACAAAGACAGGAAGAAAACTGAACCATACAAGATGAAAGTAATGATTTAATTAATAAAAAGACGTCGATACAACGAATTGAAACAATGAACCAATTCGACAAATTGAAACACCGAATCAAAAATACAAATAGAGGGAGAGAAGAAAAGCATATTCGAACCTAAAAATAGATTTCTTTGATGAAGAGAATGTCAATCGAACCCTTGAAGCGATGAGAAGAAGAAGCATTTCTTAAACTCTTTAATGAGAAACGATGAAAAGCAATTTCTAGAAGCGATTTTGGGGAGTGATTTCTGGAAGTGATTGTGGGAAACAATGAGAAACGGTGAGTATGAGTGATTTCTGGAAAGGGTGGGAACAAAACTCAAAATCAAGAACATTACCCTAGCGATTTCAGGAAACGAATTGATTTCTGGAAGCGATTACCTTAGGGATTTCTGGAAGCAAGAGTTTGAGAGAAAACTGAAGCTGAAGCGTGAGTTTACTGAAGCGATTACCTTTACTGAAGAAAAGTAAGAACAACAACGAATGAATCAACTTTAATATCCAAAGCAGCGTAAAAGAGAGTATAGAAAACGGTAAAGAAGAATGATGAAGCCGTTGTGGGTTGTGAAGATTTCCGAGCAATCACGTTCTTTGTTCCTTTTTCACTATTTCTTGCACTTCATCGATGATGAAAAGTTTCTAAAATGTGAAATGAAAAGAAAATTTGGAACATGAGAAGTCATGGTTATATTTTAGGCGGTAATGATAAATTGTACTTAGGGATTCCTAAATTTACACCCTATTTTAATATAACGGGTTTAATATAAATTTAGTCATTTATATTGTTATAATTATACACCCTATTTTTAAATATAGGGTGTCTATTGTTATATTAATATTCCAAAATTTACACTCTATTTTAATATAACGGGTTTAATATAAATTTAGTCATTTATATTGTTATAATTATACACCCTATTTTTAAATATAGGGTGTCTATTGTTATATATTAATATTAAAATTTATTATTTTTTTAAGAAAATTTAAGATTAAACAAATAAGAATAATAAAAGTTATTGTTTAAGGCACGAATATTTTATTTTTATTTTTAAATTTACACCCTTTTTTTGAATATCAGGTGTAATATAGAGTTGATAATAAATAATATTTGAATTTACACCCGTTATTTAAAAATAGGGTGTCTATTGTTACGTACTAAAATTCAAAATAAGACTTTATTTACAAAACTGCCACCGCATTTGCTTTTTACACCCGTTTTTTGTAAAACGGGTGTAAATTTACAAATTATATTATTCTTTTTGTACTAGTGAAAAGAAATTCGGAGAAACTGGCAATCCCTATGAGTAATCCACTCCATGGGGCAGAGACTCTACCGGGGAGTAAAGGGATAAAAATGCGTGAGCAGGTCACGACTTGAAACTTGCTGAGGGGCACGAAGGAAATCCAGTGAGATACATCAATGGAAAGACTCGAGCTGACTCGAAGATGCATGTATTGGGGAATATGCCAATACAACAGAAATTATCCATAACGGATACTTCGGATAAAAATCCGGACTCAGGTGGGGAAATAACAAATGAGGTATTACCGGTTACTGGGTAATAAGCTCAAAAGAGAGATCATGTGATCTGAAACACCGGTATAAGGGTGAGAGAAAACATGCTCCGGGAGAATGAATATCCAAGACCGGTATAAGGGTGAGAGATCAAACATCCGCAAATCATCCGAGGAATACCTAAAAAGGTAAACTTCGGCTCAGGAAAATCTGACTCTGCGGGGGGACAAAAGGTCATAATAGGGAGCAGAAGGAAGGAACACCAGGGATGCCGGTTACTGGTCATATAATAGGTGATCAACCAAAGCGTGAATCGGGGAATATTCCTAAGACACTCATCATCCGAAAGAGGGCTAAAAACAAAACTCGATTATAGGATGGACATTCGATTCCAAAAAGGGATACGAATCTTACTCAACTGGGGAAGAACAAAAGGCTTCGACCAAAGAGTGCATGAGATATATTATTTATTACCGTCAGAACATAGATAATATACTCGCATGGAAGATTATCCATAACCGGCTACTGGGTTAATAAAGGATAAATCAACCGACAAAGAAAGGCATCGGGATACCGAAACTAGGTATATAATGATGACCATTCAAGGGGAGCAACAAACATTACCGACAATCGGTATATGAAAGGTGACTTGCTGGGGATAAACTGCCTAATCAGAGCAATTATCCAAGAGAATGAGGGAATATCAACACCGAATATTGGATAATGATAACCGTCAAGGAGGGGATTACATCTACCGGATACTGGGTAGAAAACCATGGAAGAGTAACCATCATCGATTAGGATGAACAAAAGGTTAACTCTGCAAGGGGATGAAATAGGGTTTACAACTACCGGTATAAGGGTAGAAAACCACAGACTCCGCCGGGGATGAATGATTACTAATTACTGAGCAATTATTCATTTATACCACAGGGAAGTGCAGGAAACAAATCACAAGAAACCATTCTAAGATCAAGCTAAAGAGGCAAGCTGAATCAAGACTCGTCCCAATGAGGATACAACTCAATGGGGAATCCCATCCCAATATATGTTGGGGAGGAACAGAAACAACCATCATCCACGAGGATATAACTCGGTGGGGAATATGGAAGGAAAGATAAACACTTTCTGCTTAAGGGGCTGACTCTATATGGTGAGATCAGACACCGATATCTGCTTGGGAAATGTATTACCAACTAGCAGGGGATAACAAACAAAGATACATGGCAAAGAATGTAATCATGAATATCTGCATGTTTGAAAATATATGCACACATGCGTGTTTTATGTATGATGAATGCTGACAAAACAAACATTTCTAACACAAACAACTCCAAAGAATAAGTTCACAAACATCCGGTACTACATCTCAAGAGAGAAAGCCAGGCCCACTGGAGAGTATCCAATCTGATGAGGGCAAGAGATACCAGGAAGCAAAGATCTCTGCAGGGGGATGAACATCAGTCATTCTAGCTGGGGACAGGAGTTATTACACAGATAAAATCCGCCGCATAAGCAACTCTACTGGGTAATCTATCGGAGGAGGTGAAGGAATTCTGGGGAACAACCACCAAATAGGAAGCTTCCAAGGTCACCACCAAATACCGTACTACCAAAGGTCACATCTGCTGAGGAGGAAAGAGGGATGAATATCTTACCACACACTCTGCTTGGCGGAAAAAACCATAAAAGACTCTAGTAGGAAGAGGATACAAACATGCCAGGAATATGAACAAATGTCTTACCCTGTTGGGGATCATACCATCCTTGGAAGAGCACTGCAGGCATTCCCAGTATTCCTATGTCATCATTGTGAATGTTCACTTTGTTTAAAAACAAATTATGAAAAATTTGATTATTTAAAACAATGATATATTTTTTTTCAATGAAAACATGCAAAACATTTGTTGATTAGAAACAAATAAGAGTGCAAATAATTGGATAAAGGCTCAAATTTATTTAATGGAACGGTAGTCCGCAAATGGAGAGACTCCATAGATCTTTACAAATTTGAAATTGGGGATATATATTGGAAAAGGGCTACATTGAACATAATGACCATTTCTCCACCAATTCTGAATTCGATGTATTTGAAGCTTTGGTTGATGATGAATGAGTAAGAATCTCTGACAGATGACAGTTGTAGAACAAAGTCTTGTCAGGATGCAGTTACTTGCCAAATCCCTATTTTTTGCCTAGATTGCCCCAAGGTGAGGTACTCAATCTAGCGGGATACATTCATCATTTTTTTATGTCTCTAACTTTTTCCTGGATCGCCCTTTCGGGTTTTCAATCCACCGAGACGCTCAATTTTGCCTCAACCGCCCTTTCGGGTTTTCAACTTAGCGAGCTATTCTGTTTTTATTTTAGGCAAAGTATTTCTTGACTGCATCTGAATTCACAAGACGAGTGAAATCCTCCCCATCCATAGTTGTAAGTATCAATGCACCGCCTGAAAAGGCTCTCTTAACAACATATGAACCTTCATAGTTTGGAGTCCACTTGCCCCTGGAATCGGGCGCGAAAGACAAGACTTTCTTGAGCACAAGGTCATCTTCTCAGAACACACGAGGCTTGACCTTCTTATCAAAGGCTTTCTTCATCCTTTGCTGATATAATTGACCATGGCACATGGCAGTCAATCTCTTTTCTTCTATCAGATTCAATTGGTCATAACGACTCTGAATCCATTCAGCATTAGTCAACTTGGCTTCCATCAAGACTCTCATTGATGGGATCTCCACCTCTACTGGGAGTACAACCTCCATGCCATAAACAAGGGAGAAAGGGGTTGCCCCTGTTGAAGTGCGGACAGATGTACGATATCCGTGTAAAGCAAACGGCAGCATTTCATGCCAATCTTTATACGTGACAACCATCTTTTGGATAATCTTCTTGATATTCTTATTAGCAGCTTCAACAGCCCCATTCATCTTGGGTCTGTAAGGAGAGGAATTATGATGCGCAATCTTGAACTCGCTACACAGCTCTTTCATCACCTTGTTGTTCAAGTTAGATCCATTATCAGTAATGATCTTATCTGGCACACCATATTGGCATATGAGTTGATTCTTGATAAACTTCACGACTACCTGCCTGGTCACATTAGCATATGATGCTGCTTCAACCCACTTAGTGAAGTAATCAATTGCTACGAGAATAAATCTGTGTCCATTGTACGCTTTCGGTTCTATCATGCCAATCATGTCGATTCCCCACATGGAGAAGGGCCATGGCGACGAAATCACATTCAGAAGTGTTGGGGGAATATGAATCTTATCCGCATAAATCTGACACTTATGGCATTTCTTCACATATTTGCAGCAGTCAGACTCCATTGTCAGCCAATAGTAGCCTGCTCTCAACATCTTTCTAGCCATGGCATGTCCATTTGAATGAGTACCAAATGAACTCTCATGGACCTCAGTGATCAACAGGTCTGCTTCGTGTCTATCCACGCATCTGAGCAACACCATGTGAAAATTTCTCTTATAAAGTACATCAGCATTGAGGTAGAAACTGCCCGCCAATCTCCTCAGAGTCTTCCTATCTTTCAGTGATGCCCCAGGTGGGTAAGACTGGTTCTGAAGGAAACACTTGATATCATAATACCACGGCTTATCATCTTTCACCTCTTCAACTGCAAACACATGAGCTGGCCTGTCCAAGCGCATCACAGTGATATTGGGAACTTCATTCGAAAGTTTAACCACAATCATCGAAGCAAGTGTAGCGAGAGCGTCTGCCATCCGATTCTCGTCTCGAGGAATATGATGGAAGTCAACCTCAGTAAAGAATGTTGAAATCCTCCTCGCATAATCTCTATATGGAATGAGGCCAGGATGATTCGTTTCCCATTCACCCTTAATCTGATTAACAACGAGGGCCGAATCACCATACACATCAAGATGCTTGATCCTTAGATCAATGCACTCCTCTAATCCCATAATACAGGCCTCATACTCAGCCATATTATTCGTGCATTTGAAAGTTAGCCTTGCTGTAAAAGAAATGTGTGTACCCTGAGGAGTAATAATCACTGCCCCAATACCATTTCCATATTGATTTACAGCGCCATCAAATACCATACTCCATCTGGAACCAGGCTCTGGCCCTTCATCGAGCGCAGGCTCATCGCAATCTTTCATTTTCAAATACATAATCTCCTCATCTGGGAACTCGTACTGAACTGACTGATAATCCTCGATTGGCTGATGTGCCAAGTGGTCAGCCAAAATACTACCTTTAATAGCCTTTTGAGCTCGATACTCAATATCATACTCAGATAACAACATCTTCCACCGGGAAATTCTCCCTGTTAAAGCAGGCTTCTCGAAGATATACTTGATTGGATCCATTCTGGATATCAACCAAGTCGTATGGTTTAACATATACTGACGTAAGCGCTTAGCCGCCCAAGCCAAAGCACATCATGTTTTCTCAAGCATTGAGTATCGAAACTCACAATCAGTGAACTTCTTACTTAGGTAGTAGATATCATGTTCTTTCTTTCCTGATTCGTCCTGCTGACCAAGGACACAACCCATTGAATCTTCAAGAACAGTCAGATACATAATCAATGGTCTTCCTTCCACGGGCGGAGACAAGATCGGAGGCTCAGCCAAATACTCTTTAATACTGTCAAAAGCTTTTTGGCAATCCTCAGCCCAATCATAGGACTGATCTTTCCGGAGGAGCTTGAATATCGGCGCACATGTGGTAATCATGTGGGATATGAATCTGGAAATATAATTCAAGCGGCCAAGAAAACCTCGGACTTGCTTCTCAGTTTTGGGCGCAGGCATCTCTTGTATTGCTTTGACCTTTGCAGGATGAACCTAAATACCTCTTTCACTAACAATAAAGCCCAATAACTTGCCGGAACGGACTCCAAATGTGCACTTGTTGGGATTCAGACGAAGCTTAAACTTTCTCAAATGCTGAAAAAGTTTCAACAGGTGCTCTACATGTTCAACTTCCGTTCTCGACTTAGCGATCATATCATCAACATATACCTCGATCTCCTTATGCATCATATCATGAAATAAGGTAGTCATAGCTCGTTGATACGTGGCTCCGGTGTTCTTCAAACCGAAGGGCATCACTCGATAACAAAATGTTCCCCAAGGTGTGATGAATGTTGTCTTCTCCATATCCTCGGTGCCATTTTAATCTGATTATATCCGGAAAATCCATCCATAAATGAGAAGACATTGAATTTAGCTGTATTATCTACCAACATATTTATGTGTGGTAGAGGGAAATCATCTTTCGGGCTAGCTTTATTCAAGTCTCTATAGTCCACACAGATTCGGACTTTTCCATCTTTCTTAGGCACATGCATAATATTGGCCACCCATTGAGGATATGTAGAAGTCACCAGAAACCCCGCATCAATTTGCTTCTGAACTTCCTCTTTGATCTTTACTGCCATATCAGGATGAGTTCTTCTGAGCTTCTGCTTCACAGGCACGCACTCAGGTTTCAAAGGTAGGAAATGTTGCACAATATCAGTATCTAGACCAAGCATGTCTTCATATGACCAGGCAAAAACGTCAACATATTCTCATAGCAATTCAATCAACCCCTTCTTAACAGACTCTTCCAGGAGTGCCCCAATCTTTACTTCTTGCACACAATCCTCAGACCCCAAGTTAACTGTTTCCAGATTCTCAAGATGTGGCTGAATGATCTTCTCTTCATGCTCAAGTAGACGGGTAATCTCGTCAGGAATCTCTTCAACGTCATCTTCTTCCACCTCAAATACAGGGAATTCAAAGTTGGGAGATGGTGTTGGATCATTATGTTCAATGGGTTTGATTAACTTGCATAATGATTTTGGATATAAAAGCTTTAGAATTTAAATAAGGCAAACCATTATGCAGATGAAAATATTGATTTTATTCTTTTTTTTTAGGGGTTTTATGTGATCACCAATTTCATGCAAAAGCGAAAAGGGAAAATAATTGGAAAAACAAACATTTAACATGAATCTATTGAATGAAAATATCATTGTATTAATGCGCCAACAATGTCATCACTCCTCCCTTGGTCATGGGAGAAGGGTTTTTAAACACAATGAACATTACTTTGACTTATGGATAACTGTTGGAATATCCACAGCGACCCAATTATTGCAGATCCCCCCAGGGATGACGAAGTTGCCAGAATCCTCTTCGTCCTCTTCCAAGATGGCAGCAACCTCCTCGTCTTGACTGGTGTGGATGAAACCTCCACTCTTGAACAACCCTCGCGTATTGGAAACCCCAGAAGAATAACCTATGCCATCCCGAGACTTGTTGTCTTCTAGCTCAATCATTTTCCCCAATCCAGCAGTTGCACCATGCTCGATGGCCAACTTTGCATCTTTGTAGGAAGCAAATGAAGGAGTTTTCTTCTTAACAGGTTCAACAATAGATAAAGCATGGAATGGAGTTCCAACTTCATCCTTAGCATCTATATAAGAGAAGGAAGACAAATGGCTAACTAGGAGAGCCCTTTCTCCCCCTACCACCACCAGCTTCTTATTCTTTACAAATTTCAGTTTTTGGTGTAGGGTGGATGTCACGGCGCCCGCCTCGTGAATCCATGGTCTGCCTAGGAGACAGCTATATGATGGGTGAATATCCATAACTTGGAAATTAATCTGGAAATCGCTTGGTCCGATTTTGACTGGGAGATCAACCTCACCAATCACAGTTTTGCGAGACCCATCGAAAGCCTTCACCACTACTCCACTCTGCCTCATGGGAGGCCCTTGGTATGATAACTTCATAAGAGTGGATTTTGGCAATACATTTAATGATGACCCAGTGTCCACCATCACATTGGACATGGCATCATCCTTGCAACTCATAGATATGTGTAATGCCTAGTTGTGGTCTCTTCCCTCCTCGGGGAGATCAGAGTCACAAAAACTCAAGTTGTTGCAAGCAGTAATGTTTGCAACAATGCTATCAAATTATTCTATCGTGACATTGTGATCCACGTATGCCACATCCAACACCTTCTGCAGAGCTTCTCGGTGTGGTTCTAAATTCAAAAGCAATGATAACACAGATATCTTGGATGGAGTTTATAGAAGCTGGTCTACAACGTTGTACTCGCTTCTCTTGATGAGCCTCAGCATCTCATCACAGTCTTCTTTCGTATTGCCACTCGGGCCAGCAGAAGCAGGAGTTCTCAACGTAGAGGAGGGCTTAACAACAAGTGCCGGATTTGGGGTGCTCACAGCGTTCCCAATCGGGCGCTCAACAAAATCAGCATCGACACATCTTCGAGCATCAGCTTGCGGCTTCATCGGAGCTGAAAATACACGACCGCTACGGGTCAAACCGCTGACGTCGGCGATGTTAACAACAGATGGGGAGGGAAAGGACACCTCTTTCCCATTTTCCACTGCCACATCGTTGTTGCGATAAGGAACCGCCTTCTCAGAGGAGTACGGTACAGGTCCGGCTGATTTGATGACGAGAGCAGGAGAGGCCTTTTGCTTGCTACCATTATACTTGATGACAACAGGCTCAGGTATCCTGAATACCGGAGAAATCACATTGACTTAGGGCTCATCTTCATCGACATTTCTATTCTGAAGGATCTCAATGACTCCATCGTCCAACATCTCTTGCACATCTTTGCGCACCTGGCGACAACCTCTCTGATTAACAGAGCATACTCGACATCTATCGTGGTCATGCTCATAATGGATATAGTCACACAATAATCTATGCATCTCAACCAGAGACTATCGGATATGACTGACGTATTTCACGTTGTACTTGCCAGGGCAGCCCTGGACCATATTGACAGACTTTCCATGCTCGGGCAATGGGTTCTTCTTTACATTCGGACCTACGTCATCGAAAAACAGAATCCCACTTCTCACAAGGTCTTGCACCTTGGTCTTCAAGGGATAACAGTTCTCTACGTCGTGTCCGGGAGCACCAGAATGATACACACAATGAAGTTCGGGCTTGTACCACCACTGGGGATTAGCAGGTACAGCGGGAGGGTCTCACGGCGTGATCAACTTTCTATCGATCAACGACGGATAGAGTTCGGCATAAGTCATCAGAATTGGATCAAAGGTGACCCTCTTCCTCTCATAGCTGGTGCTGGCATTGTTGTTATTTCGAGGTTGGTAGACCTGCTGTTGTGGACGCTGTTGTTGTTGATATTGCTGAGTTTGTGGTTGTTGATAATGTTGAGCTTCCCTGAAAACAGGTGTTATATGAGCCACCTGATGCTGATTGTTTACCGGGCGGGTAGTCTTCCTCTGCACAGAGGGTCTTCTTTTGACATGGGAAGACACGGCATGCGCCTCTCCCTCTTTCTTCTTCGCAAAGCTTCCATACCTCTTTGCTAAAGAGCCTTCATCTCTAGTTAAGCGTCCTTCACGGACCCCTTCTTCCAATCTCATCCCCATATTCACCATCTCGGTGAAGTCTGAGGGAGCACTGGCTATCATTCTCTCGTAGTAAAACGAGCTCAAGGTCTTCAAGAAGATCTTGGTCATCTCTTTTTCTTCAAGCGGAGGCACTATCTGAGCTGCCAATTCGCGCCATCTCTGGGCGTACTCTTTGAAGGTCTCTTTATCCTTCTGCGATATTGCTCTCAACTGATCTCTGTCTGGAGCCATATCCACATTGTATTTGTATTGCTTGACGAAGGCCTCGCCAAGATCGTTGAAAGATCGGATGTTCGAACTCTCCAAACCCATGTACCATCGGAGAGCGGCACCGGACAGACTGTCCTGGAAATAATGGATGAGCAGTTGGTCGTTGTCTGTTTGCGTTGACATCTTGCGAGCATACATCACAAGATGGCTGAGTGGGCATGTGTTTCCCTTATACTTCTCAAAGTCATGCACTTTGAATTTAATAGGGATCTTCACGTTGGGCACAAGGCACAACTCAGCAGCACTTTTACCAAAGAGGTCCTTCCCCCTCAAAGTTTTTATTTCCTTGCGAAGCTCAAGGAATTGGTCCCTCATATCGTCCATCTTCTCATAAACGTTTGGGCCCTCAGATGGCTCAAAGTGGTAAATGGTATCTTCGACCCTTGGTAACGTGTGCACAACGGGCGGTGGCACTGAAAGGACCGGGCTAGATGCCGGCATAGAAGCAAGAGTAGGGGCGAAGCCCTCTGGTACAAAGTTGGGGGGCACTCCCCAGGGGAACTCGGCTGGCATAGATGGCACAAAATAAGCCGTTGCGGCAGGCACAGTAGAGGTCACGATATCAGAAATTACCGTCCTCTGGGGAGGAGTTGATGACGTTGGAGAAGATTGGCTCTGAGCGGCCAAGAATGACTCCATCAAGGTAGTCAACCTGGCTACTTCCTCCTTCAGCTCGCGGTTTTCTTGTTCTAGATGATCCATCAGTCTTGAAGAATTGACTCTGGTGTAGTACCGGTGAGTCATCTTGTCTTTGAAATAAATGAAAAACACAAAGTTAGACCAAAGGACAAGAAGCCGGGAACAAAACCTGCTTATGCACATGATGCATGTAATGCTTGTGCATATGATTTATTTTTATTTCAAAGGAATTTTAGGGTTCTATTTGCAAATTTTGGAAATATTAAACACTTATCATATATGAAAGTATCTTGTCACTAATATCTGGAAAATAGTTTTACATCAAAGAAGTACAGTATGAGTAGCTGAATACAAGAGAGAAGGAAAATGATCATCCTATGGATCCCTAGAAGCAATCATCTAAAGCTCGAGAAACCGGAAGATAAGATGCACAAAGCCTCTTCACTTCCTCCTCATGGGTTGCCTCCATATCCTCCTTCTCCTTGGCGAGTCGATCGTACTTCCTCTTCCAGAACTTGGAAGACTGAGGAAGTAGAGAAGTCCATGCATCATTAGGATCATCAATAACTTGATGCTCGAGGAACTCTATCAAGGCATCATTTTCCTTGATCTGCTGAAGTAACTCTTCTTGTTCACGAATCTAAGAAGGTGAACGGTCTTTGTCTCTCAACTCCTCTACTCCCTGATCAAGGAGGGTTGAAGGCCCAACCATAACCAAAGGTGTAGGTCTTGGATACTCGTAAGGCATGAGATACTCAGACGCTCTCTTCCTAACCCAAGCAGTGTAAGGCTCCATAGCAACACAATCCTTAGGACCCAACTCCTTCCTTCCTTTCCTATGAATCTTGCGCCAAGCGCGGACCATTTTGCCCTTCAAGTTTTGGGGATCTTTACCCTCCTGAAAGAACACACCCTCTAACAGAATGTTAATTAGGTTTATCCTTTAGGGGGAACCCAAGCTGACGACGTGCCAAAATAGGGTTGTAGTTAATCCCACCACATGTACCAAGAAGAGGTACATTGGAGAATTCTCCACAAGAGTCGATAATCTGCACACCATCATACACACGATTGTACCAGGAGATATCATCATTAGTGAGAGACATAAGTCTCGTGGACCACCGTAGACATCCCTTGTTCTCCTTGAAAGCGTCCGTCTGCGGTAAGTGAGAAATAAACCACTTATACAACAGTGGCAAGCAACACATAATGGAACCACCACCCTTTGCATTCCTCATGTGCAAAGAAAAATAAGCGTCACCCAACAGAGTCAGAACGGGATTAAGAGTAGAGAAAATCCTAATAGCGTTCACATCCACAAACTTGTCGATGTTGGGGAACAACACTAACCCATAGATGAGAAGTACAAATATGGCCTCAAAGGCGTCCTCACTCATGGCCTTCCCATACATAGTAGCTTGAGCAATGAGGAACTCAGAAGGGAGACCTTGAATTCCACCTTTGGTAGTCATATGAGCACCAACCAGAGATTCATCTATATGCAACATGTCAGCTATCTCTTGAGAAGTAGGAATGTTCTCCAAGCCACTGAATGGCAACTGGTCTAGAATAGGTATACCCACGAGATAAGCATACTCCTCGAGCGTGGGCAAAAGCTGAAAATCCGGAAATGTGAAGCAACGATACAAAGGATCATAAACCTGCACCAATACACTCATTAATCCTTCATCCAACTGAGTAGTCAGAAGAGGAAGAAGCTTTCCAAAACGAGCCTTGAAACCCAAAGGATCTAATACATAGGATGTCATATTCCTTAGCTCTTTCAAATCTGGTTGTCTGAAGCTGTACTTCTTTGTATTCCTTCTTTGTCTTTCCATGTCTGAAAATTTGCAAATAGACCCTTTAAGTTCCTTGAAAATTTTCTTCATTATTGATGATATGGATGCAAATGGGTGCATGAATGCATGAATGCAACAATCCCACTCAAGGATCAAGCAAAGCACACCAAACAAAGGTCATGGGATGGACATGTCATCCTTAATACCAATCATCTATTTTGGTGGATTATGGTTTACACCTTATCAACACCCAAGTTCCATTGATATTAAGGACACATGAACGGATTAATAACATGAAATAATATCACATTTTTGGAGTCGATTTAATTAAATTATATTATTATTTGTTTCGATTTATTTCATTTTATTCGATATTACTTGGTACTTTCCTTCTATTTATTTCAGGCAACATTATTTGAAGCATACGTGAAAAAGAAAGAAAAGGAGGTGCAAAAAGATGATGAGAAGAAATTCCACTAAAGCCCAGCCCACAACTATCAACTAGAAGCGCTGAAGTTGTGACGATCGCCACACAAGGTGTGACGAGCGTCACGCCCCTATGCTTTGTGTTACGAGCGTAACACATGGTGTGACGAACGTCACACCCCTCTCCTATATTTTTGGCTTTGACGCGTAACAGACGCACGCACAACCGATTCTCACGCTTGACTCGTTGAAACGTGAGGAAAACTACTGAATGGAAGAAGCCGTTATTGCATGTCCACTATAAATAGGATCCAAGGTTTCCAATTCAGGGGTCGTCCAATTTTCCAGATTTCCACGCCGTGCATTATTTTTTTACAGCATTATATTTTTTCAGCATTCCATATTTTCTTTTCAGCACTTTACTTCCCTAGCAATTTTTATTTCGTTTTCTTTTCCAAGCATTAAATTAATTTTTCACACAACAGTTTCCACACCGGAAATTATTGTGTACCTTTTACTGGATCTAACCTTACGTTAGGTCATAGTATTTTATTCCTTCGTTTATATTTTCCTGTCTGATCGAAGATTGTGAAGAACAAATCCAACCAGTTTGTGGTGGAGTGTTCAAAGCATCAAGGCTAGGAATAATCAAGATTTCTATTAATTTTACAGGTTCTTTAACTTTATTGTTTTAATTTATATGCTCTATACTATTGTTTATCTATACTGTCTGTCTGATATGGCTGTATTTAAGCATAATTATTGTTTAGACTTGTTTACCATGTCCGGCTAAATAAACTTAGATATCAGTATGTAAAGTAAGCGGAATGAAGGAATCGGAACTAAGTTGGTTTAAATTTATTTAAAAATAAAGTCACTCTTTTTAATGGTCTCAATTTACAGAATTAATCCCAAAGTTTTTGTACGAGAGTAAAAGACATAAAGAAGTTAAAATCAATAGAACGACGGTTTGAGCTTTTAACTGGACAGTGTAAATTGGACATTAACCTTAAATCAGGGCGAGAGCAATTTTTAAGGTTAATTAAATTCTAATCATTTTCAAAAAGTATTTTTAAAGGTTAAATGTGAGAACGAGAGTTAAGCATTTAGGTTTAATCAAATAGTCTAAGTCAACAGAGCGAGAGTTTGAGACGAGGGCGTTTAAAGGGTTAGTATTTTCTTAAAAAGAGTTTCTAAAGATTCTATTGTTTTCAAAAAGTGATTTTAGACTTAACTAAATAGTGAGAGCGTATGTTAATTTAAAGTCATAGTTTCATTCAACAGAGCGAGAGTTTGAGAAAGGACTTTTAATCAATAGTGTTTGCCGAAAGGACTTATTTTAAAACTAAGAAACCCACGAAGATTCGATTCCCTAATTACGACGAACTACGTACCGATATCCGCGTTGTTTGATATTTAATTTAGATCTTATTTTAGTTTTACTTTTCCCCCTAATCATCAAAACATCATCCGCCTTAGCTTTACGAAGTAACCTTAGAAAACAGTATATCGATTCATAAGTCCCTGTGGGATCAATATCTTTTAAAACTACGCGATTAGACTGTGCACTTGCAATTAATACCCCAATCGACTCACTAAATCAGGGCGATCAAGTTTTTGGCGCCGTTGCCGGGGACTTTTATTTAGTCGATATCGTAACTCTTCTGTTACGCTGTAGAGACTAAGGCAATTTTTATTTCTTTCTTTCGTTGATTTGTATGCCACACACTCGCTCACAAGGCGAGCCGTTTTACTTATGAATCAACGACGTTGAACTATATCTCCGAGTCTTACGACGAATTCGGGAATATCGTGCTGCAAACAATCTTCCTCCTATCGAAGTGCCCGACCTTAAAAATCTTCTTCCTTCGCGGATACCCGAGATGGAAGAACCAGCTCGTGCTCTTCGAGATTACGCCGCTCCATCGCAAGATGAGCCGCATTTGAGTATTGCTCCACCCGCAATCGAAGCAAACAACTTCGAACTTAAACCTTCGCTGTTACAAGCAGTGCAACAGAATCAATTCTCTGGAAATCCTACCGAGGATCCAAACCTTCATTTATCCGTATTTGTCCAATACGCTGATACTGTTAAAGCTAATGGTGTCACTTCAGAGGCGATTCGACTTCGTCTCTTTCCTTTCTCGTTAAAAGATAAAGCTAGAAGATGGCTTCAGTCTCTTCCTTCCAACTCAGTCACCACATGGAATGAGTTGAAGAAAGTCTTTCTTGCCCGATATTTTCCTCCAAGCAAAACAGCTATATTGAGAGCCCAGATAAATGGATTTAAACAGAAAGATAACGAGTCTCTTTTCGAAGCATGGGAAAGATACAAAGACATGATGAGACTTTGTCCACACCATGGTTTAGAGGACTGGTTAGTAATTCATACCTTCTATAATGGTCTCTTATACAACACAAGGTTAACAATAGACGCCGCCGCAGGTGGTGCACTTATGGATAAACCTTATACCGATGCTTATCAACTTATCGAGAGCATGGCCCAAAACCATTATCAGTGGGGAAGCGACCGAACAATGGTAGAGAAACCTCAAACGAAAGGTGGCATGTACGAGATAAGTAGCCTTGATCATGTTAATGCAAAAGTATGCTCTGGCCCAGAAAATTGAAAGTTTAAATGTATCACCTCCAGCCACCGTGGTTGCCGTAACTCAAAATTGCGAAATCTGTGGAATCCAAGGTCACACTCCTGCAGATTGTCAACTCCTAACAGGAATCCAAGCAGAGCAAGTGAATTATGCTCAAGGAAATCCCTACTCGTATACCTATAACTCAAACTGGAAGAACCATCCTAATTTTTCATATAAGAGTAATAATGCTTTATACGCACCAAGTTAATCTCCCAGTCAAGCCCCAGCTATACCCCCTGGATATCAAAAGCCGACCCCATCTACACCTAACAATAACATTCCTAGAAAATCCAACTTGGAAATCATGATGGAGAACTTCATAACTTCCCAACAGCAAACCAATAAAGAGTTCTTAAACCAGAATGTACACACTAACGAACAGATTAAACAACTAGCAAGTAAAGTGGATGCCTTGGCTACCCATAACAAAATGCTGGAAACACAAATCTCACAAGTAGCTCAACAACAAGCGCCTACTGCTGCCCCAACTGGTACATTTCCTGGACAGCCCCAACCTAACCCAAAAAGCCACGCTCATGCAATCATATTAAGGAGTGGAACAGAGGTAGAAGGACCGTCTGATCCAAGAATTGAAAACCAAAACTCTAAAAGGTCAACTGAGGAAGAAAATAAACCTAAGGAAAAGGAAGAGAGTAATAAGGAAACCATAGAAAATAAAGAACCTTATTTACCTCCACCGCCTTATAAACCACCCATCCCTTACCCTCAAAGGCTTATTAAAACCAAAGATGCAGGCCAATTTAAAAAATTTGTTGACCTACTGAAACAATTAAACGTCACAATTCCGTTTACAGAAGCTATTACGCAGATGCCCTCATATGCTAAGTTCTTAAAAGAAATTCTTTCTAATAAAAGGAAACTTAAAGATAGCGAAACCGTTACACTCACTGCTGAATGTAGCGCCATAATCCAGAATATGCCTCCAAAACTTAAAGATCCTGGTAGTTTCTCTACACCCTGTCACATAGGAAAATTTGTCATAGATAAAGCCTTATGCAAGTTAGGAGCCGGTATCAGTGTTATGCCCTTATCCATATGCAAGAAACTGGAAATGGGAGAATTAAGACCAACTAAAATGTCTGTGCAATTAGCAGATCCTTCCGTTAGATATCCTGTAGGAATTCTTGAAAACGTTCCCGTGCGCATAGGTCAATTCTACATTCCAACCGATTTTATAATTATGGACATCAGAGAAGATGATGTTACACCCATTATATTGGGAAGACCATTCTTAGCAACCGCCGGTGCCATCATAGACGTAAAACGAGGACGACTCACTTTCGAAGTAGGAGAAGAGAAAATTGAGTTCATTCTCTCCAAATTTTTGAAGGCACCTGCAATAGAAGATACATGTTACTTCATGGATATCATTGATGAATGCATAAAAGAAACAGAAATAGAAAATGACAAATTGTCTGACTATCGTGTAGAAGACATACTGAACCAATGTTTAGCAATAACATCAGATCCTACGCAATTCCTTAAGAAACCAACCCTCGACCTGAAAACACTTCCCAAAAATTGAGATATGAATTCCTAGACTTAGAACTTGAACGACCAGTGATAGTTAATGCAGACCTAGGAAAACTCAAAACCGAAAAACTCCTACATATCTTAAGAAAATATCCAACCGCACTAGGATAAAACATCACCGATCTTAAAGGAATAAGTCCTTCTATTTGTATGCACCACATCATGCTAGAAGAAGACAGTAAAACTTCTAGGGAACATCAGAGGAGACTAAACCCAATCCTGAGTGAGGTAGTGAAGAAGGAAGTAACGAAGTTATTAGAGGCAGGTATCATATATCCTATATCTGATAGCAAATGGGTTAGTCCCGTACACGTAGTACCAAAGAAAGGAGGTATAACCGTGATCGAAAATGAAAAAGGAGAAACTATAACCAAACGAATCGAATCGGGATGGAGAATGTGCATTGACTATAGGAAACTAAACAAAGCAACCCGAAAAGATCATTTCCCTTTACCATTCATAGAACAAATGTTAGAACGATTAGCAAAGCATTCTTATTTCTGCTATCTAGATGGTTACTCAGGCTTCTTTCAAATACCAATTCATCCTGATGACCAAGAAAAGACAACATTCACATGTCCTTTTGGTACCTTCGCTTATCGACGAATGCCGTTTGGCTTGTGCAATGCTCCCGCAACCTTCCAAAGGTGCATGATGGCAATATTCGCCGATTTTCTCGAAAACATCATGGAAGTCTTTATGGATGACTTTTCCGTATGCGGGCAAAGTTTCGAAGAATGTCTTGAAAACCTAGAAAGAGTTCTAGAGCGATGTGTAAAAGTAAACCTAGTACTTAATTGGGAAAAATGTCACTTTATGGTACAAGAAGGAATTGTTTTAGGACACATCATATCAAATAGAGGAATCGAAGTAGACAAAGCCAAAATAGAAGTAATCGAAAACCTTCAACCTCCGAAAACTGTGAGAGAAATACGAAGCTTCTTAGGACATGCCGGTTTTTACCGACGATTCATTAAAAACTTCTCTAAAATAACTAAACCTTTAACTGGATTATTGATGAAAGATGCTGAATTCATCTTCGACAATAAATGTTTAGAAGCATTTCAAACGCTTAAACAAGCATTGATCTCCGCGCCCATAATGCAGGCTCCAGATTGGAATGAACCTTTCGAAATAATGTGTGACGCAAGTGATTACGCCGTAGGCGCTGTTTTAGGACAACGAAAGGATAAAAAGCTTCACGTCATATATTACGCAAGTAGAACTCTAGATGAAGCACAGATGAATTACGCCACGACCGAGAAAGAACTTCTAGCAGTAGTGTTTGCACTAGATAAATTTCGTTCTTACTTGGTCGGAGCTAAAATAATCGTTTACACTGACCACGCCGCCATTAAGTACCTCTTAACAAAAAAGGATGCTAAACCTAGACTCCTAAGGTGGATCTTGTTGCTACAAGAATTTGATTTGGAAATCAAAGATAAAAAAGGAACTGAAAACGTAGTAGCAGATCACCTCTCTAGACTCGAAAACCTGGAACCGGAAAGAACATCGATCAATGATGACTTCTCGTACGATAAACTTATAGCTAATTTGGAAGAAAATAAAGCTGATAAACAGCTAGAGACCACCTTGGCTGTATGCGTTACACCATGGTACGCCGACTTTGTCAATTATTTAGCCGCCGGAGTGGTTCCACTTGATTTATCCTACCAACAAAAGAAACGATTCTTCCATGACATGAAACAGTATTACTGGGACGACCCTTTACTTTTCAAAAGAGGCCCCGATGGTATCTTCCGTCGGTGTATACCTGAAGAAGAGGTAGAAAGTATAATCCAACATTGTCACTCCGCTCCTTATGGTGGACACGCAAGTACATCCAAGACCTGTTCTAAAATCCTACAAGCCGGTCTTTATTGGTCAAACATATGGGAGGATGTGCATGCGGCTATCAAGAAATGTGATAGATGTCAACGCACAGGAAACATATCTAGACGTGACGAGATGCCACAAAAGGGCATTTTGGAAGTAGAGATTTTCGACGTGTGGGGAATAAATTTCATGGGACCTTTTCCACCTTCTTTCGGTAACAAGTACATACTCGTAGCGGTTGACTACGTATCAAAATGGATTAAAGCTATATCTTCTCCAACAAACGACACACGAGTAGTAACTAGACTCTTTAAGAATATAATATTTCCAAGATTTGGTGTCCCGAGAATAGTCGTCAGTGATGGTGGATCGCACTTCATATCTAAGGTACTCGAAAAACTACTGTTTAAGTATGGTGTAAGACATAGAGTAGCGACACCTTACCATCCTCAAACCAGTGGACAAGTGGAAGTGTCTAACAGAGAAATTAAACAAATATTGGAAAAAACAGTCGCCACCTCAAGGAAAGACTGGTCATCGAAACTACCCGAAGCTTTATGGGCATATCGAACCGCTTACAAAACTCCCATAGGAACAACCCCATTTAAGCTTATTTATGGAAAATCCTGCCACCTCCCGGTAGAGTTAGAACATAAGGCCTATTGGGATATTAAAAACTTAAATTTAAACTATAAGGCCGCCGGTGAAAAGCGAATCCTTGACATAAACGAATTAGAGGAACTCAGACGAGACGCTTACGAAAATGCCAGAATCTACAAGGAAAGGACGAAAAAATGGCATGATAAGCGCATATCAAGGAAAACTTTCAAAAAAGGCGACATAGTCCTTTTGTTCAACTCTAGGCTTAAGTTATTCCCAAGAAAACTACGATCTAGATGGTCAGGCCCTTTCTAAGTTACTAATGTTTTCCCTAGTGGAGCTGTGGAAATTAAAGGCAGATCTATGGAAGCATTTATTGTAAACGGGCAGCGTCTGAAACATTATCACTATGATGAAAACATTGAAGACTCGCAAGTCTTGCACCTAGACGTATTGTCTCCTAAATCTATAGATTAACATTTACTAGTTTTATGTCGAGCTTGCGACAGTAAACAAAGCGCTTCGTGGGAGACAACCCACAACTTTCTATTTTATTTTCTATCTTTATTTTATTCATTCTTCATTTATTTTAATTTATAAATTTTTTCTTCTTTCCTACTTTCGGCATCTGGCCAAATCCTGACTAAATTCTTGTTTTGCCTTTCTTTAGTTAACACTAACCTGATGGGACAAATTGATCGTATGGGTATCAAATTCAGAGGGAAAGCTCAGAAACAAAAGTTCGAAGAACTAGCAGAGAGAGAGAGATGCTACCTAGCTTGTATGCTGATGATTGGGCAATGACTGCCCTTGGACTAAGAGAGAGTGTCATGTATTTGCTGAGTCAAATAGGGTGGGAAACCACTCCTATCCGAAGACAATTCGTCACTTACCGGAGACTAACGCTAGAATTCCTTAGCTCCCTGATCTATCTACCCAGCCATGGAAAAGGAATAAGCAAAGGTTTCATTCAGTTCAGAATGTTCAACATGGAGTATCAATTTAACATTCAAGACTTTACTAACCTTTTAGGGTTCCCTACCTCTTTTGATACATTCACAGTGAGCCAAGAAGACCTTTTTGAATATAGAGAACTTGAACATTTTTGGGGAAGTTTGACTGGAAATGACGACCCCGAGGAACATGAGTTTTTTTTCTAGAAACATACATAACCCGGCCTTTCGTTATTTCCATAAGATCCTGGCCCACACCCTTTTTGGGAAGAAGTCAAATATTACTATAGTATCACGTGATGAACTCTTCATCATATTTTGTGCTTCCCAGAACCGTCCAGTGAATGGTGCCACTTATATGTTGGCGAACTTTGACCGCCTTATCCAAGATGAACGAGCACCAATTCAAATAGGCGGATTGATAACCATGATTGGTAATGCTATCGGATTACATCAACCTATGCTTGACCTAAGCCCTTTTTGTGGCATTGCGCCTATGAGTATACCCTTCCTCTTCAACACTATGTTTATAGGAAACCTAGGGCCTGAAGAGTTTGAATTAATAGTCAACAACCAAGTTCTTTGCCTATTCACCTTGCCTAGTCCGAGGACTAGTGTTCATAACCGAAACAATTGGCTCTATAATCTGAATGGAATACCTTCTCCTGCTAGATCTACTGAATCCATCCAGGACTATGAGATTTGTGACGACCAGATTCCTTATGCTGAGTCTGACCCTCAGACACCATCTGGTTATTATGATATTGACCCTCCACCTCAACCTATCCCGACCAAAGAATCGGCAATACCCGATCTTAGACATCATATGCCCGGAGCTAATTATAACACCACCATTCAAGCTTTGATGTCAGAACAAGACGCCATCAGAGAAGAGTTAGCTAATATGGGACAAGAATTTCTGGGATACATGAGCAGTATGACAAATCAATTCCACGAGTTGCTAAACCGTGTCAATTCCCTTGCTCCTCCGGCCAAAGATCCTACAAGTGGCTAGAAGTTTTTAGTTAATTAGTTTTAGTTTTAGGAAAATTTATAGTTTCGTTTAACATTGCTTTTAATCTTAGTATTTATTTTTCGCATGTTTTCTCTTATCTTCAAAATGTTACATTATGTTTATTTTATGAAGCTATTGCATTATTGGTTTATTTTATTTTATTTTGATCTGTGCAATATCTACAATTATCAATAATGATATTTACTGTATGCTGCTTACATAGCCCATTAGAAAAAATATATTTGCACTATGGCGTGTAGTAGAATAGCATGCAAGGTATTTCTAAAATATAACAGTAGCAAAATAAAATAAACATACAAAAATAAATAAATAATAATAATAAGAATAATAACAAAGTATGAAGAACCCACGCAAGTGACCGTTGCAAGCTGACTGTGTGACGAGCGTCACACAAGCCATCACGGTCGTCACGCAAATGCATGTGACGCCCGTAACACCCCTGCCACGAGCGTGACACCTTCAACATAGGTGAACGTTGGTGACCGTTGGGGACACGACCGTTACACCCACCTTTTTATTTTCCCCATTCATTCACCTTTACTCCATCCCAATCACATTCCTCCACATTTATTTTCCTTCACCCACTTCTCTTCCAACTTCCAAAAACTCTCCCTATAAATACCTACACTCCATTTCTCCCTAAACCATATCATTCTAACAAACAACTCTATACCAATACATTTTCATCTTCTTTCCTTCTTTCATCCCACCTATCAATATGGCGGAAAATCAACAATTCGGAAATATTATCTTCCGATCTGAAGATGATAATTACCAACGGGAGCAGTTCGCGCGGTTTCAACAAAGAGGTGTCGTCTCTACCAGGTATCTTGATTTAAATTGTTTACAAGAATTAGGATTACTTCAAGGTGTACAATGGATGCTTCAGCTTGCTGATTTAACCTTTCTTTGCACACACAATCAACCTACCTACCCATCACTCACCCTAGAATTTTTAAGTTCCTATTCATACACCACTTCAACCGGTGAAGACGAATACTTAACCGGTACCACAACCTTCCGAATGTTCAACACCGAATACTCACTGTCCC
Organism: Lathyrus oleraceus; assembly: GCF_024323335.1. Taxonomy (NCBI): domain Eukaryota; kingdom Viridiplantae; phylum Streptophyta; class Magnoliopsida; order Fabales; family Fabaceae; genus Lathyrus; species Lathyrus oleraceus. The sequence goes on from NC_066582.1 coordinate 368,039,996, forward strand.
AGAACCAATTGAGTGCCATGCTACACTTCCCTGTAGAAGGCCAAGTCCACCCTAGAATCCCTCCGAACTCACAGTGGCACATAAACGCCTTTGACCTCTTTAAAAAAAATCTGGTGTGGAAACCAACAACTGGGATGTACTACTTGCTTCGCATATACATAACCCAACCATCCGCTATTTTATCTGCATCCTGCAAAACACAGTTTTTGGAAGACCGAACAACAGCAAAGTCAACGCCAAGGAATTATTCTTCCTCCACTGCGTCTTTAAAATGGATACAAAGGTAAACGCTGCTTCTTTCTTATTCCATCATATCCGCACCCTATGTGCTAGAGGCCGTCAACCTTTTGTGATTGGAGGATTGATAACCACAATAGCACTTGGTTTAAATCTAGGGGACCGACTCCAAAATTTACAATCTCTACCACCCCTATTTATGGATATAAGCTATTGCCGGTCCAGCCGCCTGATCAAAAATAGGGTAGGCGGAAGGTATTATCTTATGGTAAACAACCAAGAAGTCCCAAGCGTTGTTTTACCCAACATTACCCTCACAGATGTCACCAACCCCAACCGATTCCTCTACGATCTGAATGCTCCCGAAGCTACCGAGCCTACACACGCAAACCCGCCTCCAGACGAGTTTGAGGAAATGGAGCAAGGAGATCAAGGTCCTGAGCAACAATCAGTCCCGCTCAACCCTTCCGATAATGCTGCATCCTCCCGACGCCGTCGAAGAAGAATGCCAGCAACTAATGAAGACATCATGGACGCTATTGAACATCAAATCCAACGGCTTGATGCCATGCAGGTGCATAACAACGAAGTAATGCAACTGATGCGCCAGATGCAACAACAATAGGAAGCGAGGAATGCAATAACCGATCAGCGGTTCACCGATTTGCTCAGCCGGTTTGATGACTTGGATGTTCGTCAACGATCACCGGGGCCAAGAACAAGAGGACGTCGGCAAAATTAAGCTTGTTTATTTTTTTATTTTTTTTCCCTTGCCTTTCGCCTTTTTCTAAAACATTGGGGACAATGTTTCATTTAAGTGTGGGGGGGGGGGGGGGGGAACCTTGTTCTTTCAACCTTCCCTTTTCAAGTATGTTATTTTCCCTTTCATTGTTATTTCCCTATATTAAAAAAAAAAATTTATAATATATATTTATTTTAAGTTAAGTCCCTAGTGTGAAAAATTCTTATTATCTATTCCCCTCAATTTTCTTGAGCCATAACAAAAATTCAACACACTCGGTAAATATAAAGGTTGCTTATTTTATCAAACTTGAGTAAAATTAAGACAAAAATTATTACCGCCCCAATGCTCTAAACAAACCTCAACATGTTAGACCAGGAAAGTACCTATTATACCAATCCCTTGAACTTTTAGTTTTATAGTAACCCCGAGTAGTTTATACGAGAAGTCAGCACCATCCTAATAGCAAATTACGTGGAGAGCCGATGAACATAAGTGAATGATTCCCAAGACAATATATTAATATATATATATATATATATATATATATATATATATATATATATATATATATATATATATATATATATATATATATATATATATATATATATATATATATATAATAATCAGGAAATGCACTAATTAAGTTAGGTGATCCTTACCCGACCATTTAATCCAAAGGTTGCGAATCCTACAAAAACATTGTATGAACGATCCATTGTGAGTTGGTTCAGCGGTTTCTGGTGCCGAACTTGGTAGGGCGGATTACGGTCCGATCCCCCGCAATCTGCAATGGACTAAATAACGAAGTTATCTAACTTATGTACCAGAACTTCAAGCTAAAAAGGGGATCAGAATCACTAACCGGTTACTCCACTATGTGCGCGAAAAGATAAAGGGCTTAATGTGATTTCACTAGAATGAAAACGGGTGAAATAAGAGTAAAGAAACTAGGATAGCTATAATAGCATTACTCGAACTGGTTTGCATAAGGTGGGGTTATCTGAGGTTGTAACGGTGGTTGTTGATGTTAAGATTAAGCTTAGGTTATTTCTAAATGAGATTTACCTGCAACCTACTATGAATTGATGTGTGTTTGGAAATTTCATCTGGCCGATATTTTAAAACAATTTCTATACTGTATCTTGCTTGAGGACATGCAAAGGTCTAAGTATGGGGGAATTTGATAACATGAAATAATATCACATTTTTGGACTCGATTTAATTAAATTATATTATTATTTGTTTCGATTTATTTCATTTTATTCGATATTACTTGGTACTTTCCTTCTATTTATTTCAGGCAACATTATTTGAAGCATACGTGAAAAAGAAAGAAAAGGAGGTGCAAAAAGATGATGAGAAGAAATTCCACTAAAGCCCAGCCCACAACTGTCAACTAGAAGCGCTGAAGCTGTCACGATCGCCACACAAGGTGTGACGAGCGTCACGCCCCTATGCTTTGTGTTACGAGCGTAACACATGGTGTGACGAACGTCACACCCCTCTCCTATATTTTTGGCTTTGACGCGCAACAGACGCACGCACAACCGATTCTCACGCTTGACTCGTTGAAACGTGAGGAAACCTACTGAATGGAAGAAGCCGTTACTGAAGGAGAATTGCCATCCAAGGCGCAGCGGCATATAAAAAATTCTCCTTTAATGATCCTTACGAATGAGCATGATCAGTGATAGAATCGTTACCTCTTGTGGCGATTCAGACCTTTGGTGCAGATCTCTGACAATGATCAACCTTTGATACAGATCCACGGGGCGATCACGAACGTTGAACGACGACAACGTCTCTACTCAGTCCACACGAACGGATTCCTTCAATCGCAGTGCTAGCTGTTTGTGAGTGAAGGCTTTGAGTGAGGGAAAGAGAGATACGAAATTCCAACTCTTCAGTTGTGTTGTCTGGAGTGTGAATGCTTCTACCCAAGGGGTTCTATTTATAGAACCACTTGTGTGGGCTTCAAGCCAAAAAGCCCACTTAAGTGCATTTTGGCCCATATCTCAGAATATGCCAAAATCACTTAAGTATTTGGTACTTTACCATATTTCGTATTCTTCTTAAGTACACCGTACCTTACGATGTTCCTTAATTATTCTATCTCTCATCAATCCGTCCTTTGTGTGTGACCCTATAGGTTTTCGCGACGTTGGCAATTATATTAAATCATGCATTTAACATAATAAACAGTGAGCGGTATCTAGCAACACATCACTGCTACCCAAGTCACGAAAATGTCATGTGATCTGACAAAACCTCCTGTGATAATAATTATGTGTATAATTACCCCTTTGCCCTTATGTCTATATTGAACACAAGGTATAGACCGTGTCACCCTTGTCCAGTTCAATATTGGGCCCATAGACATTTATCCCGTTACGCAGGATTGGCAAATTCCATCTAGGACACTCATGTCCCTCAGCATGCTTTGTGGAGTACCCATCAACTGTCTTTATGGTTATCCAGTTACGGACAACGTTGGAACAGCAATAAAGCACTCGACTCTACATCTAGGATCCATGGTGGTTTCAGGTCGAAGAGTGGTATACACTATTATCACCATGAGAATAACTTATGACACTTTGCATAACTTTCTATATAGTATTCTCATAGCGGGTCAATCCGGTATAAATATTACTCCTAATATTCATACCTATGTTTAAGACTTGATAACTCTTTATCCATGACCCATGAGATGTGATCATCAGTCTACAAACATAATAGTCTTAATGCTTTAATGTTATCCCACTTCACATTAAAGCTCAACTACGGATACTTTAAGAATAGTGCCCTTATGTTTAATGTGTTCTCATGATTAAGTCACACTTAATACATTAAACGGGCTATCTATTCTAGGGACTTTATTAATCAACCATAATAAAGAAAATGCCTTTTATTATTAATAAATAATTCGATACAAGTACCAAAAGTATTGGCCTCTAGGGCTTACACCAACAATCTCCCACTAGAACTAGAGCCAATCAGGCATACCCCGTATGCCCATTGATCTAGTATGGCCATCATGCTTCTGCTGCACAAGAGGCTTAGTCAATGGGTCAGCTATATTGTCAAGTGTAGGTACTTTACATATTTTCGCACAACGCCTAAGTATGTGTTTGGATCGTTGGTGAGATCTAGGCTCCTTAGCTTGTGCGATAACACCATTGTTATCATAATAGAGACCAATGGGATCCACAGTGCTAGGGACTATGCCAAGTTTATTGATCCAAACAGCTTCCTTTGCTGCACTTAAGGCAGCAATATACTCAACCTCAGTTGTAGAATCAGCAACTGCATCTTGCGTTGAACTTTTCAAGCTCACAGTGCCACCATTTAAGCAAAACACATAACCAGATTGAAATCATTCATATTAAAGCGTCTCAGCACTTTGTCTATGTACTCTGAATTAGGCCAAGCATTTCATGATCTATCTCTATAGATTCTGATAGGCTGCTTCACCCAGGTCCTTCATAGAAAAGTATTTCCCCAACCAAGCCTTTACTTGTTGCAGGGTAGGGATATCGATTCCAATGAGTCATATGTCATCTACATATAATACCAGGAATACGATCATGCTCCCACTAACCTTCTTGTAGACACAAGGCTCATCTTCGTTCTTGATGAATCCATACAGCTTTACTGTTTCATCAAGGCGAAGATTCCATGAGTAGGTCACAGGCTCATCTTGATCCATGAGTAATACATCACCTTGATCAGATATCCATATATCTCAGGTAGGTGACGTATCCTGCCTGACCTACGCTGGTCTTGTTCTATTTGAGCAGGTTGCTCTTACACAACTACTTGTGTTTCCTGCTCTAATTCCTCCATAGGTGTATCGATACTTTGTGATTCTTGAATTTCTTCAAGTTCTACTTTCCTCCCACTGATTCCTTTGGAATTAAAATCCCTTTCTAGGAAAACTCAAGTTCGAGCGACAAACACTTTGCCCTCAGAAGGATTGTAGAAATAATATCCTCTTGTTTATTTAGGATACCCCACAAATAAGCATTTGTCAGATTTGGGCTCAAGCTTAGTTGAAATTTGTCGTTTCACATAAACTTCGCAACCCCAAATCTTCATGTAAGACATATGTGGTCTCTTACCACTCCATATCTAATATGGTGTCTTTTCAACCTTTTGGATGGAACACGGTTAAGTGTGTAAGCTAATGTCAAAGGTGTATGTCCTCAAAAGGGAGTTTGGAAGATTGGTGTGACTCATCATGGATCGGACCATGTCCAACAGGGTTCGATTTCTTCTCTCAGATACACCCTTCCATTGGGATGTGCCAGGAGGAGTAAGTTGGGATAGGATCCCACACTCTTTCAGATGGTCATCAACCTCTAGGATTAAATACTCACCACTTCGATCTGATCGAAGAGTTTTAATATTCTTACCTAGTTGGTTTTAACTCGTTAGGTTTCACCCTTTTGTATTAATGTTATTAATAGGCATTTCAAGATCAAGGACATATAGTCCATTGTTCATTTGTGCAGTAGCATAGAATATATCATTCAAATAAATTGAGCAACAATTGTTCTTTATTATAAATGAAAAACCAAACTTGTCCAAACAAGCAATGGAAATAGTATTCCTGCTAATTGCAGGTACATAATAACAGTTCTCTAACTGAATTATTAAACCACTAGGTAAAGTCAATACAAAAGTTCCTACGGCTAAAGCAGCAACCTTTGCTCCATAGCCAACTCGTAGGTCGACTTCACCTTTTGCCAAATCTCTACTCCTTTTTAGTTCCTGCACATTTGTACAAATGTGAGAACCGCATCTAGTATCTAATACTCATGATGTAGAAGTAGATAAATTAATAACAAAAATACCTGAAGTTGAAGTCTCTACTCCATTCTTCTTATCTTCCAGGTACTTTGGGCAGTTCCTCTTTCAGTGTCCGGTCTTACCGCAATGGAAGCAGGTGCCTTCTTTTGCTATGCCTCCACTAGGCTTCAAAACAGCAGTGGGTCTGGGATTGGCAACTTCCTTGCCCTTCCCCTTATCACTCTGTTTAGTGGGCCTTTTGTTCTGTCTCTTTCCATTTCCGATCATCAGAATGGACTTCCCTTTTGACTTCAGATTCTGCTCGGCAGTTCTTAACATGGCGAGCAGTTCAGGAAGAGATTTGTCCATATCAATCATATTGAAATTTAGGACAAATTGACTGAAACTATCTGGCAACGATTGCAAGATCAAATCAGTCGCAAGTTCCTTTCCGAGGGGAAAACCCAATCTCTCAAGGTTTTCCACATACCCAATCATTTTGAGTACGTGGGGACCTACAGGGGCTCCCTCAGCTAACTTGCCTTGAAAAAGGGCTTTTGAAACTTCAAACCTCTCATGCCTTGCTTGCTCTTGATAGAGCAACTTCAGGTGTTCGATCATATCGAACGCTGACATGTTCTCATGTTGCTTTTGCAATTCTGAGTTCATGGTAGCCAGCATGAGACAAGCAGTTTCATTGGCATCATCGACATGCTTCTTATAAGCATCTCTTTCTGCCTTAGGTGCAGAACTAAGAGGTTCCTCTTCAGGAACAGGTGTCTCCAAGACATACAACTTTTTATCATGTTTGAGGACAATCCTCAGGTTTCGGTGCCAATCCAGAAAATTTGTCCCAGACAATTTTTCCTTATCAAGGATTGATCGCAGGATGTTGTTAGAGGTGTTTGCTGTCATGGTAATCTACATAAGGATTAATGAAAATATAAGTATCATTGACATATTCAATTAGGCCTTTAATTAAATATGCTCCCACTATTTTACTCAAAACAAATGACCCTCATCATCTGATTCGGAAAATCCCGTTGGAAGATTTTCTAGTGGGTCGAGATCCATATTTCACTTCGTTCTAAGTCCGCGTAGGCGGATTACACAAAACTAGGTTATTTAGGTAGGAACTCCTTCCAATTGTATCTCATACAACTCTCGAAAATTTCAGTTGGGTGAATAACTCCTTATTCCAATCCATCATATGGATCGTTCCCAACTCTTGCTTCTAAACATATATATAATCTTATTATAATTTGTTTAGTTAAGTTTGACCCATTGTTTTAACAGTTGGATATTACAATTATCCCATCGCACCTTACTAATATAGAACATGCACCTCGCGTAGGCGAAACCTACATTATTCGATACTAGTCTTGATGAGTGTTAAAACTTGGAAAGCTTAAAACTTAATATTTAGTTTTGAGGGAATTGCAATTTTTTTTTTTTTTTTTTTTGATCTCACCGGCTTGTTTATCATATAAACCGTCTCTCACATGCATCAACATACATACACATGCATCAACATACATATAAACAAAATGAAACAGTTATGGCCCCTAGCGCAATTGTTCTCCCAAGCCAATGAGAGAACCTAAGCTAACCTATAACGATCTAAGCTTCTCCAAGCAAGATCTTCAAGGTTGTCTTCCTTTGGCACTGACTTCTTTGCTTTCTTCATATCATTACATTACAAAAAGAAACTCGTTTTACATACGAGGGAGTGAGATGAGAAAAGAAGTTACATTTGGGAGATAAAGAGAGAGGCACGACACGCAGGTCGTATTTTAAAAACCCAAAGCAGAATAAAGGAAAACTAAGGCCATAACCGATCACCACAAGACAATAATAAACACTTTATTATTATTATTATTAATTCCTTTAATTAATAAAATCAAATTAAATTTCGACGACCGATCACACTACGCAGAGTTAGCCGGGGGTCCGCTGCCCGGACAGCGGGAACGGGTGAATTTTTCCTTGCGTTAACCGGTTAACCATATGCGTTAACCGGTTAACACTGTTTGAAAACATTTAGAAAACTCTTTTCTGCCTTGCGTTAACCGGTTAACCATATGCGTTAACCGGTTAACACTGTTTGAAAATCTCAAAAATTTTAATTTCGTCTTGCGTTAACCGGTTAACCAAAAGCGTTAACCGGTTAACACTGTTCCAAAAATAAAAAAGAATTATTTCGTATTACGTTAACCGGTTAACCGGTTAACACTGTTCGGAAAAGTGTTTAGGACGCACAACTCTTGTGCAATCAAACCCCAATCGCATAACTCTCTAACAACACAACCCTTGTGTCGTCACTAACCCTGATGCACCAATTTCAGACCGTCAAACACGTCTCGATTGTTAATTCAGTATGATTGATCAACACGTCATTGCTTCACCATACTAATGTCGGATCAAGAAGCAAACGACCATTGATCGCTCAAAGGAAAACAATCATCGAGGTTTTTGAATGAATGAAACAAGAACACTATATCATATATAATGTATTTTGCATCAGGGTTACATATATCACATATATGTAACTTGATCGATCTCAATTTAACCTTTGATTCATTCTGTTTTAATCATATTATTATAGAACAAAAACAGTTATCAGATTCATGGTTTCGTAAGTGGCTCTTATACCACTGAAGGAGAATTGCCATCCAAGGCGCAGCGGAATATAAAAAATTCTCCTTTAATGATCCTTACGAATGAGCATGATCAGTGATAGAATCGTTACCTCTTGTGGCGATTCATACCTTTGGTGCAGATCTCTGACAATGATCAACCTTTGATACAGATCCACGGGGCGATCACGAACGTTGAACGACGACAACGTCTCTACTCAGTCCACACGAACGGATTCCTTCAATCGCAGTGCTAGCTGTTTGTGAGTGAAGGCTTTGAGTGAGGGAAAGAGAGATACGAAATTCCAACTCTTCAGTTGTGTTGTCTGGAGTGTGAATGCTTCTACCCAAGGGGTTCTATTTATAGAACCACTTGTGTGGGCTTCAAGCCAAAAAGCCCACTTAAGTGCATTTTGGCCCATATCTCAGAATATGCCAAAATCACTTAAGTATTTGGTACTTTACCATATTTCGTATTCTTCTTAAGTACACCGTACCTTACGATGTTCCTTAATTATTCTATCTCTCATCAATCCGTCCTTTGTGTGTGACCCTATAGGTTTTCGCGATGTTGGCAATTATATTAAATCATGCATTTAACATAATAAACAGTGAGCGGTATCTAGCAACACATCACTGCTACCCAAGTCACGAAAATGTCATGTGATCTGACAAAACCTCCTGTGATAATAATTATGTGTATAATTACCCCTTTGCCCTTATGTCTATATTGAACACAAGGTATAGACCGTGTCACCCTTGTCCAGTTCAATATTGGGCCCATAGACATTTATCCCGTTACGCAGGATTGGCAAATTCCATCTAGGACACTCATGTCCCTCAGCATGCTTTGTGGAGTACCCATCAACTGTCTTTATGGTTATCCAGTTACGGACAACGTTGGAACAGCAATAAAGCACTCGACTCTACATCTAGGATCCATGGTGGTTTCAGGTCGAAGAGTGGTATACACTATTATCACCATGAGAATAACTTATGACACTTTGCATAACTTTCTATATAGTATTCTCATAGCGGGTCAATCCGGTATAAATATTACTCCTAATATTCATACCTATGTTTAAGACTTGATAACTCTTTATCCATGACCCATGAGATGTGATCATCAGTCTACAAACATAATAGTCTTAATGCTTTAATGTTATCCCACTTCACATTAAAGCTCAACTACGGATACTTTAAGAATAATGCCCTTATGTTTAATGTGTTCTCATGATTAAGTCACACTTAATACATTAAACGGACTATCTATTCTAGGGACTTTATTAATCAACCATAATAAAGAAAATGCCTTTTATTATTAATAAATAATTCGATACAAGTACCAAAAGTATTGGCCTCTAGGGCTTACACCAACAGTTACTGCATGTCCACTATAAATAGGATCCAAGGTTTCCAATTCAGGGGTCGTCCAATTTTCCAGATTTCCACGCCGTGCATTATTTTTTTACAGCATTATATTTTTTCAGCATTCCATATTTTCTTTTCAGCACTTTACTTCCCTAGCAATTTTTATTTCGTTTTCTTTTCCAAGCATTAAATTAATTTTTCCCACAACAGTTTCCACATCGGAAATTATTGTGTACCTTTTACTAGATCTAACCTTACGTTAGGTCATAGTATTTTATTCCTTCGTTTATATTTTCCTGTCTGATCGAAGATTGTGAAGAACAAATCCAACCGGTTTGTGGTGGAGTGTTCAAAGCATCAAGGCTAGGAATAATCAAGATTTCTATTAATTTTACAGGTTCTTTAACTTTATTGTTTTAATTTATATGCTCTATACTATTGTTTATTTATACTGTCTGTCTGATATGGCTGTATTTAAGCATAATTATTGTTTAGACTTGTTTACCATGTCTGGCTAAATAAACTTAGATATCGGTATGTAAAGTAAGCGAAATGAAGGAATCAGAACTAAGTTGGTTTAAATTTATTTAAAAATAAAGTCACTCTTTTTAATGGTCTCAATTTACAGAATTAATCCCAAAGTTTTTGTACGAGAGTAAAAGACATAAAGAAGTTAAAATCAATAGAACGACGGTTTGAGCTTTTAATGGACAGTGTAAATTGGACATTAACCTTAAATCAGGGCGAGAGCAATTTTTAAGGTTAATTAAATTCTAATCATTTTCAAAAAGTATTTTTAAAGGTTAAATGTGAGAACGAGAGTTAAGCATTTAGGTTTAATCATATAGTCTAAGTCAACAGAGCGAGAGTTTGAGACGAGGGCGTTTAAAGGGTTAGTATTTTCTTAAAAAGAGTTTCTAAAGATTCTATTGTTTTTAAAAAGTGATTTTAGACTTAACTAAATAGTGAGAGTGTATGTTAATTTAAAGTCATAGTTTCATTCAACAGAGCAAGAGTTTGAGAAAGGACTTTTAATCAATAGTGTCTGCCGAAAGGACTTATTTTAAAACTAAGAAACCCACGAAGATTCAATTCCCTAATTACGACGAACTACGTACCGATATCCGCGTTGTTTGATATTTAATTTAGATCTTATTTTAGTTTTACTTTTCCCCCTAATCATCAAAACATCATCCACCTTAGCTTTACAAAGTAACCTTAGAAAACGGTATATCGATTCATAAGTCCCTGTGGGATCGATATCTTTTAAAACTACGCGATTAGACTGTGCACTTGCAGTTAATACCCCAATCGACTCATAAAGTCGCGATCACGGATCAACCACGAATCAAGGGTTTGTTGTAAGTCACGAGCATGGAGTCTCGGTTAAGAACCACCCAAAGGGAGTGTACTAGGGTTTAACCTGCCAAACATGTTCTACAAGAGGTTCCCATAGTCATCATCCCATCCTTCGGATATTATCGGATAAACGACTACTCGTATTCCAAAAATATTCTCAAGGTCAAGAATAGGCCAAGATGGGCTTGGTAAACTAAGGTCCTTGGCTTCTAAGGTCTATATTGGAAAGAGTAATGTCTAACCAGAACTACTTGTGTGACATTATTGATCCCAACATGACCTCCACCAAGTGAATGGACTTGCAAGTCAACTTGCTAAGGAATAACTCCACACAAGTCAACAAGACAATGCCATTCTCCTATCCTAAGTGCACTCGAGTCCGGGTATAGAACTCATCTCACAAAGATCACCAAGCATGCAAGGAATTAATATTCAAGCAATTCAATCATTACATACAATACAGTAATCCCAAATTGCACAAAAATATGTCACAAAACAAAATAATACAATACAACACAATATGAAAAGTAGGCAAAACCCACTAGGCAAAATGATAGATTCCCCAGCAGAGTCGCCACTTTTCTATAGCGGGGTATTCGTTACCATTAGAGATATTGGCTAAATCCAAGGTAAATCATACAAGTCGAGTCGCCACCGCACTTCTATTTATCCAAAGGAATGGTTAGAAAGCGAACAAAAACCTAATAGTTTTATCGAATCAAAAACTAGTAAAAGAGAATCAGAGATCTGGGTAAGGGGGTTGGTTATGCAATGGGAAGGTGTTAGGCACCCAAAACATCCTAGGTACTCCTATGGAGCCCTTTTCATACTTGTTATAAAGGTTGTTATTTTGTGAAAATTTATTTGTGCAAACATGATTGAAGAGGTGAGAAAAGAATATACAAGCTTATTTACATTTGTGTTTGGATGGATAAACCCATTGCCTACGTACCATCTTAAAAAGGTAGGATCAAAACCTCGTAGTTCGGGGTAAAAATCTCAAAAAAAATGAGTTGGTGAATTGATTGGTCCAAAAGCCTTAAGGTCTTTTGTTATCAAATGGAGAAAACTCAACCTAAAACCACAAATCCACCATGTGAGGATAGCTTCAACATGCTAGTGAGGGGTTAACCCTATAATAAGCATGGAAGACTCATTGTCCATCACTAAGGATATAGGTGAGTATTACATCTACCTCAAGGATAACTCAAACCTAATAGCTAAAGTTTATGAAAAAATTTGATTAAGAAAGTGGCCATTGAAACCACAAAAAGCATTTGAATGGGTTATATTTACCAATGAAAAGTATGTACAAAATGGTCAAAGTTGATTTAGAAGTTCAATTCAAGATAAGTGTTATGAAAAGAAAGTTTGAAAATCAAAAGCATAAGGCTTAGGTTTCTAATGTTTGAAAACAAGTGTTAAATGTTTGCACAAAAGTTTTGGCTTGGGTTAGAGTGGAGAGAAGAAGAAGAATGGCTAAAGTCCTAAGCATACAAGAGGTAAGGGACAAGAAACAAAACCACAAAAGGAGTTCCTCTCTTGATATCATATGGATGATCCAAGTAGCTCCCATCCTTTGGAATAAGCAATCACATAAGCATAAACTCAAGCAATCATCAATCAAATGAATTCTTGGAAGGCTCTTCAAGGCATATTGTAACTCTTTCTCTTAGAAGCTCATGGCAATGGTTCCCCAAATTTGGATCAAGGTGGAATCCCTAGCACAAGAACACACACATCAAAGAGTTTTATGAAGCAAATCAAGAATGGACAAGAGTGAGTTTAGAGGTTTGGTCCTTCATGATCATCTTTCAACATTAAGCATTCTAAAGGCCCAATGCCTATTTGCTCTTTGACTTTTATAGCACTCTAAAGTCCCAATGCCTAGTTGCTCTTTGACTCCAAATTTGCATAGGGAAAGTCCTAAAATCTAAGTCCATTTTGTCCAATTCTTTGCATTTGGTTCACAACCATCAAAACAAAACACAAGCACAATACTATATACACAATTATATGCTCAAGTGAGCAAAAGGCAAATGGCATTAACATAAACATGTGCTCAAGTGAGCAAAGGAAAAAGTGTAAGAACAAAAATTGTTCTACAACAGATTCCTTGATTTTGATGATAACAAAGGATGAAACCAAAAATGGCACCCTAACGAAAAGTTTCTAAGTGTGCAGGACTCTAAAGATAGAAGAAAGAAATCTGATGACATCATCAGATAGAGTACCAGATCAGAAGCATATTATCAAAATGATCAGAAGCTCTGAAGTGGAAACAAGCTTAAGAAGTTCTAACTCTGAACTACAACAAGTATCAGAAGCATCTGAATTAGAAGAAAGTCCTAGAACCTCTGACTCTGAACAACGCTTTCTGAAGAATCTTTTTAGATCAACATCAGAAGCAATACTCCAAGGTTCTCCAGAAACACAATTACTCTGATTATGGATTTGCTAATCATGATAAAGTTACGTTGAAGACAAGTAAAGATTTTCAATTGGATTTCCTTATTAAGAAAGAGACGTTAATCTCCACTTCCAAGAGAGAAGATACTACTTGTGGTAAGTTGTCACTTCAAAGAGGAAAAGTTAAACTGCAGAAGCTATTTAAGTGATGGAGTAAACTCAGTTTAATATCCACCAGATTCAACTCTACTCCAACTCTTATATAAATAGAGCTGCAATCAACATTCAGTAGCAAGAAATCAACTAGCCAAAACTATACTGAATTATTTCACGCTCAAGAAAATCATCTTTGCTCTCAAAGTATTTCACTAAGCTTTTGCTTATTAAGTGAAAAATCTGTTCTTAAGTTTGTAATATTTGCTTTCTTAGAAGCACTCTAGATTACATATCTTGTATCTTTTATTTGTTTGATTTCCTCAAGTGACTCTGTGTAGTCTGTAGACTTGAGAAGACTAAGAGATTTTCTTCTCTCTTAGGTGTTGTTTGTAATCTTTCAAGATTAGTGGATTAAGTCCTTGTTGAAGGCGAAATCACCTTGGCCTGGTGGACTGGAGTAGCTTTGTGTTATAAGCGAACCAGTATAAAATCCTTGTGTGATTTTCATTTTGAAAAGCGCTTATTTTTCCAAACAATTCAAACCCCCCCTTTCTTGTTTTTCTCACCTTCAATTGGTATCAGAGCTCCGGCTCTGTTATTGATTTTCTAATCAAACACTTAACCGTGTAGAGAGATCCAGTTCGAGAAAAACAATGGCCCACTCAAATGAAAGAGATTCTTACAATGCCAAGCCTCCTGTTTTTGATGGAGAAAAATTTGATTACTGGAAAGATAGAATCGAAAGTTTCTTTCTGGGTTATGATGCTGACCTCTGGGACATTGTCACAGATGGTTACAAACCTCCTGTCACAGTGGATGGAGCTGAAGTTCCCAGAAGTAAAATGTCAGATGATCAGAAACGAGTTTTCAAGAATCATCACAAGGCCAGAACCATACTCCTAAATGCTATATCTTATAACGAGTATGAAAAGATCACCAACAGAGAGACAGCCAAAGATATACTTGACTCTCTGAGGATGACTCATGAAGGAAACTCTCAAGTCAAAGAGACGAAGGCTCTGGCGCTTATCCAGAAGTATGAAGCCTTCAAGATGGAAGATGATGAAGCTATAGAAGCTATGTTTTCCAGATTTCAAACTCTTATTGCAGGTCTTAAAGTGCTAGACAAAGGATACACGACTGCAGATCATGTTAAGAAGATAGTCAGAAGTCTGCCAAAGAAATGGAGACCAATGGTTACTGCTCTGAAGCTGTCAAAGGATCTGAACAATATCAGCCTTGAAGAACTTGTTAGTTCTCTCAGAAGCCATGAGATAGAACTAGAGGAGGATGAGCCTCAGAAAAGGAACAAGTCAGTAGCGCTAAAGTCCAGATCTGAAAGACGGAAACCTGACAGAACCAAAGCTCTCCAGGCAGAAGCTGAAGATACTGACGTTTCTGAACCAGAAGACTCTGATGATGAAGAAGAGTTGTCCCTACTAACCAGAAGAGTCAAGCAACTCTGGAAAAAGAGGAACAACAACTTCAGAAGGCCAAGACCCAGAGGGGATCGATCAGAGTCATCTTCAAAAGGTAAAGCTAACAAAGATATTACCTGTTATGAATGTAAAGAAACAGGTCATTACAGAAATGAATGCCCCAAGCTGAAGAAAGACAACCCTAGAAAAGAAAGCTTCAAGAAAAACACCTTCAGAACAAAGAAAGGACTGATGGCTACCTGGGATGACAGTGAATCTGGATCATCAGAATCTGACTCTGATGAACAAGCCAACGTAGCACTTATGGCTACCACATCCAGCTGTTCAGACGAGGAATCTGAAGAGGTATTTTCTGAACTTTCTAGATCTGACTTAGAATCATGTTTGTCAGAAACTCTTACTTCTTATCAGAAATTAAAACAAAAGTTTAAAAATATTAAAGGCTGTCTTAAAGCAAAGTTTGAAGAGTGTAGTGAACTTGAGATAACAATTCTATCACAAGAAGATACAATCAAATCTTTAATGTTAGAAAGAGATGAAGCAAAAACAAAAAGCTCAGAATTAGAAGAAAAGTTATCTCAAGCACCACAAACTTCAAATGAAATTATTTATAAATATGAAGAAGCCTTTCAAAAATTTCTGAAGAATGGAATAGATAGGAGTATTATGGCTTCCATGATTTATGGAGTAAGTCAGAATAATAAAAGAGGAATTGGGTATGATTCTAAGGAAGATGAAACCTTTACCAGTAACCAAATTAAATCGCCTTTTTCATATCACTACACACACACACAAGAACACAAATTTAAAAATGCTAGAAGACCCAAAGTTGTAAGAAACTCTGGGAAAACTAATCTGAAAGGACCCAAGAGATTCTGGGTACCGAAAGATAAGATTATCTATGTTGCAGATATCCTATGCAGCAAAGTTCAGACACCAGTCATGGTACCTGGACTCTGGATGCTCGCGACATATGACGGGAAGAAAGTCTATGTTCCAAAGTCTGGAACTTAAAGATGCTGGTTTCGTAGGCTTTGGAGGAGATCAGAAAGGAAGGATCAGAGGCTCCGGAACCATTGGTAATGGTACTCTTCCCTCTATATCTGATGTTCTTTATGTAGAAGGATTAATGCATAACTTGTTATCCATAAGTCAATTAAGTGATAACGGTTATGATGTAATCTTCAATCAAAAAACATGTAAAGCCATTAATCAAAACGATGGCTCTGTCCTTTTCACAGGCAAGAGGAAAAACAATATTTACAAAATAAATCTTTCTGACTTAAAAGATCAAAATGTTAAATGTCTAATGTCAGTTCATGAAGAGCAATGGGTATGGCATAGACGCTTAGGCCACATTAGCATGAGAAAACTTTCTCAGCTAACTAAACTTGAGTTAGTCAGAGGGCTACCTAAACTGAAGTTTTCTTCAGATGCTCTGTGTGAAGCTTGTCAGAAAGGAAAATTTTCAAAAACTTCTTTTAAAAAGAAAAATGTTGTTTCTACCTCTAAGCCTCTGGAACTTCTTCACATTGACTTATTTGGTCCTGTGAAAACAGCATCAGTAAATGGAAAGAAGTATGGACTAGTAATTGTTGATGATTATAGTCGCTGGACATGGGTAAAATTCCTAAAGCACAAGAGTGAGTCTCACTCTGTATTCACCAGTTTCTGTTCCAAAGTGCAAAAAGAATTTGACTCTAAAATTGTTAGAGTCAGAAGTGATCATGGTGGAGAATTTGAAAATAAAGATTTTGAAGAATTATTTGATTCTAATGGAATATCCCATGATTTCTCCTGCCCTAGAACTCCACAACAAAATGGAGTTGTAGAGAGGAAGAATAGGACACTCCAAGAGATGGCCAGAACCATGATCAATGAAACTAATGTAGCAAAGCACTTTTGGGCAGAAGCTGTAAATACAGCGTGTTACATTCAGAATAGAATCTCTATAAGACCTATTCTAGAAAAGACTCCCTATGAACTGTGTAAAGGAAGAAAACCCAACATCTCATATTTTCATCCTTTTGGATGCTCTTGCTTTATATTAAATACTAAAGAACATCTAAACAAGTTTGATTCCAAAGCACAGAAAGGTATCATGTTAGGATACTCAGAACGCTCTAAAGGCTACAGAGTATATAACACTGAAACCAAAATTGTGGAAGAATCAATTCATGTTAGATTTGATGATAAGCTTGACCCTGAAAAGTCAAAGCTAGTTGAAAAGTTTGCAGATTTGGAAATCACTCTGGTAGAATCTGATAAAACTCCAGAAGCAACTGTCACTCAAGACTCTGAAGAAATTAAATCTCCAGAAATTCCAAGAAAAGTTAAAAGTCGTATTAACGTATCTGAAGATTTGATTTTGGGAAACAAAGACGAGCCAGTCAGAACCAGATCCACCTTCAGAACTTCTGAAGATATTCCTCTGGGACTAGTATCTCTGATTGAGCCTACGTCTTGTGATGAAGCACTTCAGGATAATGATTGGGTGGCAGCTATGCAAGAAGAATTAGATCAATTCTCCAAGAATGATGTCTGGGATCTCGTTCCTAAACCCAGAGGCACTCACGTCATTGGAACCAGATGGGTTTTCAGAAACAAGTTGAACGAGAAAGGAGAAGTTGTCAGAAACAAGGCTCGACTGGTAGCTCAAGGTTATAGTCAGCAAGAAGGTATTAATTACAATGAAACTTTTGCTCCAGTCGCGAGGTTAGAGTCTATTCGTCTTCTTGTATCATTTGCTATTAATCACTCTATAAAATTATACCAAATGGATGTCAAGAGTGCATTTCTTAATGGTTATATTTCAGAAGAAGTGTATGTTAATCAACCTCCAGGTTTTGAAAACTCAAATTTTCCAGAACATGTTTTCAAACTTAAAAAATCTTTATATGGACTTAAACAAGCTCCCAGAGCTTGGTATGAACGTTTAAGCAATTTTCTTCTGGAACAAAATTTTATCAGAGGGAAAGTTGATTCTACACTCTTCTGCAAAAACCTTAATAATGATCTCATGATATGCCAGATTTATGTTGATGACATTATTTTTGGATCTGCTAATATCTCTGTTTGCCAAGAATTTTCTAAGTTAATGCAGGCAGAATTTGAAATGAGCTTAATGCAAGAACTAAAGTTCTTTCTGGGAATTCAAATTAATCAAACTCCAGAAGTCACGTACGTTCATCAAAGCAAGTACATTAAAGACGTTCTGAAGAAGTTTGATATGACTGAATGCAACTCTGCAAAGACTCCCATGCATCCAACTTGCATTCTGGAAAAGGAAGAGGTAAGCAACAAGGTTTGTCAGAAGCTCTATCGAGGTATGATAGGCTCTCTTCTCTATCTGACTGCTACTCGTCCTGATATTCTCTTTAGCGTCTGTTTATGTGCCAGATTCCAATCAGATCCTAGAGAATCTCATTTAACAGCTGTTAAGAGAATTCTTAAGTATCTGAAAGGAACTCCTAACCTGGGCCTGATGTATAAGAAAACATCAGAGTATAGACTTTCTGGTTATTGTGATGCAGACTACGCAGGAGATAGAATAGAACGAAAAAGTACATCTGGAAATTGCCAGCTTCTGGGAAATAATCTAATCTCCTGGGCTAGCAAAAGACAGTCAACTATTGCTCTATCAACTGCAGAAGCAGAATATATCTCAGCATCACTGTGCACAACTCAGATGCTCTGGATGAAACATCAGCTAGAAGATCTTCAGATATTTGAGAGTAACATTCCTATCTTTTGTGATAATACTGCTGCTATTTGTTTAAGTAAGAATCCTATTTTACATTCCAGAGCCAAACACATAGAAATAAAACATCATTTTATCAGAGACTATGTTCAGAAAGGGATAGTAACATTGAAGTTCATTGATACAGATCATCAATGGGCAGATATCTTTACTAAGCCTCTAGCTGAAGATAGATTTCTGTTTATCTTAAAAAATCTGAACATTCAAAATTGTCCAGAATGAAGTGTGGCTCTGATAATTGTAAAATATGACTCTGATGTAAACAAATATATTTCTGCCTCTGACTCTGATACTTCTACCAAGTTAAGAAGTTATCTGAGTTAGAAATCTTCAGAAACCAATCCTTTGGTATTCCTGAAGATCAGATACATCAACACGTGGAGCACAAAGCGTCTAACCTTAGAACTTCTAGACAGCTGTCATAAGAAATCAAAGGCCAGAACGTTTGAAATCTCCTAGAGCAGTGTGCATACTGTTGGGATTAGACATTCATTTATTAGCTGTAATCATTTTTCCCCCCAAGCGTGCTATTTTGATTTTGGTGCTAACGCTGGTATATGTGTCGTTTTGCATGTGTTTTACTTAGAGTATATAAACACTTTTCTCACATTTCACACACTTATCACTCTCACTCACTCTAAAACCCTAAACCCTCTCTCGAAGCATTCTCTGCAAGTTTCTTCATCTTCATCAAATCTTCACCTTCTTCTTTACAATGGATGCTCAACAACAACAACTGTTCAACTACTCACAGCAAATGGAGTCAAGTTCCACCGCTCAAACCTCTAGTATTTCAACTCCAACCGTCACCGGTGTTTCTCTAACCCCTGTTTATCAAGAACCCCACATTCTTGACAGAGAACGCCACATTCACCTTTCAACTCCTTTTGAAGGTTTGGATGTTTTGTGCGAATCGTTGGTTGATTTCGACAACCTTAGAAGAAATGGCGTTGATCTTACTGGTGAACTGCGTCAACAAGGGTGGGAGAACTATTTCCAACGGTTGTATGGTCCAATCTACCCTCTTCTGGTAAAAGAATTCTGGAGACATGCAGATGCAGATGACCAATTCATTGTCTCTTTTGTTCTAGGGGTAAAGGTTGTTATCACAGAAGCATCAATTGCCTCCTTGCTGAATATGGAGACAACTGGAGGAAAAAGGATTTACAACATTCCTCCTAGGTCTAAACGCATCACTGAGGTTATCAACCCAACAATTTTCAAACCAAATGTTGAAGGAAACCCCTCTAAGAACAAGGAGCTCCACCAGAACCTCCGAGTTTGGCTGAAAATCATTCTGGGTACTATTCACCATCGCCCAGCCTCCAACTCCTCTGATTACATAAATGCTGATCAGAAATGCATTTTATACTGTATTCAGAAGGGTGTGAAGATCAACCTCCCTGTTCTTCTTTTCAGATATCTGAGGGATTCTGTTAGAGAAACAAGAAACAACATGAAGCCAAGGTCTTACATTCCTCTGGGGAGATTGCTTTCTGACTTATTTATTGAGCAAGGACTGGTGGATGATCTGGAAAAGGTCAGATGTATGAATGATCTGGCAATTGATGTAGGGAAGCCTTTAAATGCCAAAAACCTCAAAAGCATGGGAATCATCAAAGAGATTAGAGTCAAGCCCACTCTGGAGACATCCTGGGATTCTCTAAAAGATCAGAGGAAGATGCCTCATGGTCTTGCCAGGTTCTTCAAGAATGAACCTAAGAATGCCATTGCTATCTACCTTCAGTGTCGGCTGGATGAGGGTGTTGACGTATCTGATTTCCGCCTCGAAGACTGTCTGGATTCAGAAGAAGATCTAGTCAGATACAAGAGAGGTGTCTCAGAGAAACAATTGGCTGCTGAGGCAAGGAAAGCAAAGAAAGTCAGACTTGGAGATTCTTCTGGAACCAAATCTCCAGCTCCTCTGCAAACTGGTACGTCTGTTCCTTCTGTTACTTCTGTACCTGTGATGGCTTCTTCTCATCCTCTCACAACAACTCCCTTATATACTACCTCTGAAATCCCACCGTCAACCATCAGAACCTCCCAACCTTTACCAGTATTAAAAGCTGCCCGTACTTTCATCCCTCCATCTGAACATACACAAACTCACCAAAGCACTTCATCTTCTTCATCATCTGAACCTGAAACACCTCCATATGTTTCTGTCTCTTCTGGACAAGAATCCTCTGACCAAGAACATTCTGATCCAAAATCCCCAACCATAGCCACACTTTATGCCCATAGACTTGCTTCACAACAAACACAAACCACAGAACCTGAAATAACTTCACCACTTCAACAAACCATTCTCTCTGAAACTCAACAATCTGAACCTTACATCTCTGATATTACCCCACCAAAAATTCCCGCTGTACCTGAAGAAGACTCTAATCCTTTAGATCTAAACCCTCTTTATGCTTCTTCCCAAACATCTGAACCTTCACTTCAAGCAGAATCTGAACCTCAACCTGAGTCAGAGTCTGCACCTCTAACCTTAAATCTTAGCCCTCCAAACTCTCCATCTCATACACCTACACCTGAGCCTGAACCTGAACTTACCATACCTACCCTTGAGGAAGCCATCAGGCAGGTAGCAGAAGCTTCAATCCAGAAGGTCAAGTCTCTGGCTAACAATTCTGAAGTCAGTGATGATCCTAAATCTGTTAGGACACACTGGAACAGAGTCATTAGTTGGATGACCTCTGAGTCTTATAGGCTGAAGAGTGTCTCTGAACAAGTCAGAAATGGCTACATCAGAGATGCTGAGGAAAGACTCCAGGAAAGATTAGCCAGAGAAGCTGAGGCCAGAAGGCTAGAGGAGGAGAGGTTGGCTAAGGAAGCTGCAGAAGAAGCAAGAAGATTAGAAGAGGAACGAATTGCTCAGGAAGCAGAAATTCTAAGGCAGCAAGAAGCTGAAGCTAAGGCTCTGGCAGATGCAGAAGCCAAAGCTGCTGCGGAAGCTGAAGCCCAGCAGGCTCTGACTCAGGGGGAGTCTTCAACTGCTGTTCCCATGATCCTTCAGACTCTGAAGGAACTTAAGGAAGATCAGAACATCCTCCGAGACAGAATGGATAAGCAAGATACGGTTAATGAGAACATCCAGAAGATGCTTGCCATGATCCTGCAGAAATTGCCTCAGAACCCTTAGGCACTTAGGATTTTATGTTGTGTTTGCCTTTTTTTGTTGTTTTGCTTCTGTCTTCTTTTGACTCTGATGTTTTGTTTGATTGCCTTTGAGCTTCTATCTATGAATTTCATGTTTTTCTCTTTCTTTATTTTCTCTTTACTTATTTTTACTATGTCTTTTTGATTCTGACAAAAAGGGGGAGAAATCATTAAATAACTCTGATGAAAATTGTCTAAAAACTTAAGCACTCTGCAACAATTGTAGAAATAGCTCTGATAAAAATAGCTCTGATTAAATAGCTCTAACATTAAATTTAAGAAATTGCAGAAAGTTTTCAGAAATCTCATTACTTGGAAAGCTCTGGTAAGAACTTCTGAACTCCCTAGCACTAACTCAGGGGGAGCTTCTGTCTATCTGATCTCATTTTATTCTGTTTCATCTGCTATTTTAAGTTGTTTTGTCATCATCAAAAAGGGGGAGATTGTAAGAACAAAAATTGTTCTACAACAGATTCCTTGATTTTGATGATAACAAAGGATGAAACCAAAAATGGCACCCTAACGAAAAGTTTCTAAGTGTGCAGGACTCTAAAGATAGAAGAAAGAAATCTGATGACATCATCAGATAGAGTACCAGATCAGAAGCATATTATCAAAATGATCAGAAGCTCTGAAGTGGAAACAAGCTTAAGAAGTTCTAACTCTGAACTACAACAAGTATCAGAAGCATCTGAATTAGAAGAAAGTCCTAGAACCTCTGACTCTGAACAACGCTTTCTGAAGAATCTTTTTAGATCAACATCAGAAGCAATACTCCAAGGTTCTCCAGAAACACAATTACTCTGATTATGGATTTGCTAATCATGATAAAGTTACGTTGAAGACAAGTAAAGATTTTCAATTGGATTTCCTTATTAAGAAAGAGACGTTAATCTCCACTTCCAAGAGAGAAGATACTACTTGTGGTAAGTTGTCACTTCAAAGAGGAAAAGTTAAACTGCAGAAGCTATTTAAGTGATGGAGTAAACTCAGTTTAATATCCACCAGATTCAACTCTACTCCAACTCTTATATAAATAGAGCTGCAATCAACATTCAGTAGCAAGAAATCAACTAGCCAAAACTATACTGAATTATTTCACGCTCAAGAAAATCATCTTTGCTCTCAAAGTATTTCACTAAGCTTTTGCTTATTAAGTGAAAAATCTGTTCTTAAGTTTGTAATATTTGCTTTCTTAGAAGCACTCTAGATTACATATCTTGTATCTTTTATTTGTTTGATTTCCTCAAGTGACTCTGTGTAGTCTGTAGACTTGAGAAGACTAAGAGATTTTCTTCTCTCTTATGTGTTGTTTGTAATCTTTCAAGATTAGTGGATTAAGTCCTTGTTGAAGGCGAAATCACCTTGGCCGGGTGGACTGGAGTAGCTTTGTGTTATAAGCGAACCAGTATAAAATCCTTGTGTGATTTTCATTTTGAAAAGCGCTTATTTTTCCAAACAATTCAAACCCCCCCTTTCTTGTTTTTCTCACCTTCAAAAAGCAAGTGAATAATATGTACAAGAATAGTAAATTGCATAAAAGTAAAGAGCAAAAAGTAAATGTTAATGGTTAATGATTAGTGTTAGTAGTTAGTGTGCCATAAGGCAAATTTAGCGCTATGTTAAGCAATCGTAATTGGACTTATGTAGAAATCACAACTATCTGAGACCGGTCAATAATAATGTAGGCAACAACACAAGTTAGAAGTCTTGATTAGTGAACCAAGTTCCAACAACTTGCCATGCCAAAAAGAAGAAGAGAATTGATCTTGTATTGGTTTAAGTCTTTTGCATAATTTAGGAAACAACCTATCCTTAATGCAAAGCCATTCACTTGATCAATTGATCAAGATGAATTAGATTTGAATCAAGGAAAGTTAAGTCTCCCTAATCAATGCTAACTTATCAACCTTCAACTCATTGATCAAAAAAAGAAAAAGAAGAAGAAGAAGAAAAAGATAAATAATGGAAAAGGAAATGGAAAGAATAAAGTGCATAAGGCTAAATAAAATGTACCAATCCATGTGTGTTGAATAAATGACATTGAAACTCAAAGTCAAACAATGAGAAATCAGAAATGGGGATGAAGATTGGAGGTCAAACAAATAAGCAAAATATTTTTAGCATTTTTAATATCAAAATAAACTTGAATTAAAAATAAAAGAAATGTCAAACTTCAAAATCACTTCAAATCAACCTTGAAAGGTCCAAGTGATTTATCCTAAGTTCAACAAGGTCAAACAAAGTTTGACAAAAAATTTCAGCATTTTTAAAAGTCAGAAACTATTTTTAATCAATTAGAAAATGAATAAAAGTAACCTAATTTAACTAAAATCTCAAATAAATCTCAAATCAATTAAAAAATTGATGAGAATATTTTTCATAGATCCATCATCATTCAAATAGGTTAGGAAAATATTTTTGTATTTTTTGAATATAAAAAACTATTTAAAATGAATTAAAAATAACCAGAAAAGAGAAAATTCATAAAAAATATCAAATGACAAAATAAAAATATTAAAAATCAAAATTAGAAACTAGAATTTATTTGGAGAAGAATGCAACTGGTCCCATATTTTTTTGGATTTAAAATGAAGAAGATATGAATTTTTGAAAATAATGGAAATACAAGAAATTAAATGGAAATTACAAAAATCAGAAAAAACCACAAGCGTCTGATCAAGCCTTATTAATTGATGTGGCTGATCAGACGGATGTGAGATGCACGCGCATGGAAGGCATGAGTCAACTGAGAAACATCCAGCATTATTGAAAGTCATAAGATCCAAAGGACACGATTCAATCTGGAAATATGATCAAACGGTCTGGATTTAAACTGGTGAACGGACGGTGGTGTACACCACCGTCTTCTCCGGCGAGTACATGAACTCCGGCCAGAGTTGCAGGTTCAAAAACCTCAACCAAAATCCATGATCCATATATCAAAATGAAGCTAGGGTGATGTACATCACCCCTGTAACCTTGAATCACACTCAAAATTCCTATAGAGTAAGAAATCTGAGCTGGAAGGTTCAGGTATAAAAAATGCAGTTCAATAAAACACGAAATTGAAGCTACCACTAGCTTGCCTCTCAAGTGAGGACTTCAGAAAACACATTGGCCAGCAAATAGATCAAAGAGTAACGAGTTTCGAAGAGAAAACCAATTGATGATCACCTTTGAATTCTGGAGATTTGAGCTTGCTTCCTTGCTTCCTTTGGCCAAACAGAAGATCAATGGAGTATGAGAGAGAGGTCTAGGAACTTTAGATCTAGAAATTCAACCTGATTTAGTTGAATTTCAGATCTGAGAAATTGAAGAAAATTGAAATAGTTCCTTTAGGTGTGGTTTGGTTTCGATTTCTGCAGCACTTCAGGTTGATTCATGGATGATTTTTGAATGGAGTGAGGCTCTTATTTATAGATGGAGAGGCAAGGCAAGTGTGATCAAAGCCGTGTGCATGGAATGGGATATTTCTTTGCATGGGCTTGCATGATCATTCAAAAGGCCCAAATTCAATGCCAAATGCACTCTGAAGCATAATTGAGCTGAAATGGTCGTGGATTTGGCAATGCACAAGCTTGTATAATGAGTTTCCACATGTTATGCATAATCATGCCTAAAATTTCTCCTCTTCGAAAATGCCATTTGCCAAATCCAAACATGAGCATGTGAGTAATGGTTGGAAAGGTTTTGATGTAAGGAACAAATGTTATGTTGGGCAAAAATCCATTTGAAGTGTGGAAATTGGTGAATTTTGAGTTTAAAGTGTAAGGTGCAAAACATGCAAAGGCAAAGTTTCCAAATTTGGACAATGTTCAAGCCCTTCTGTTGTGATTATGCAAGCTCCAAATGAAAACACATCCAACATAAACGTTGTAGATATTTTCAAGAAAATCAAAATAGACTTAAATTTTGCATCATTTGGATTTTTGATGAAAGAGTTATGGGCACTTGAAGTTGGACTCTTTTGCCTTTCAATGCATTTGGTCCAAAGTGACCTATAAAGTATTGCATTATCACATGTATTTCTTTTGAGATTTTGAAATTTTGTTCAACATAACATTTGAAATAGACATCTTAGTCTTTCTAATGCATTTGATCCCTCCTCAAAATCATAAAAAATGAATGAGTTATGTTCTTGGGAAGTTGACCCAAAATTAGGGTTTCAGTCAAAATGACCTATAATGTCTTGGAGTGGGAGATGATTTTCCAAGCTTCAAATCAATTTTTGATGAACATGAAAGTTGTTCATATTGTCCGTAAGAACGTTTTTGCTTTTGGGATCATCTCCATTTGACCAACACATAAAAAGTTAGGTCTTAGTGTTTTTCAGAATAGTCAAATGAATTGACTGATCAACTTCTCAAGTCCACAACTCATATCTTGATGAATTGATGATTGAGGACACTCAGATAAGTTCAAATATGAATGAAATGATGAATTAAAGAACTTCCATTGATTGTATTTGATCATGGGCTGAGGTTGCTTCAAGAGCAAGGCATTGTGGATGATCAGATGAACTAGGGTTTCCTTGGGGAACAAACCTCAAACCCTTTGACTTGATTTGATCAAAATGATGGATTGAGATGCTAGGGAGGCATATTTGATGGATGAAAGATTTGGGAACCATTACCATGCTTGCTATCATCTTCACTTGGCCATATCTCTGCACAAAGGATCTCCTTGAAGCTCTTGACCTTGTGATTGCTCAAGCTACAAACAAAAGATGTTAGTAACATATTTTTGTGCTTTTGGTTAGTAAAAAAATGAGAAAAGCAATAATATACAATTCAAGATGCTTATGATCCTTGAGGCTTTGCAAATGTAATGTTATGATGCCATGAGGGATCTTAGGGCCAAAATTAGGGTCTTACACCTAGGAGTGTATTTTAGAGAGAATACACGGCCACTGCAGTCATGCCTCCCGCTCCAGCGATGTTGACAATTTCAGTGTCAGGAATACAAATTTCTTTTCCTCTCAAATATGTTGTTGTCTCATAATTCCAAGGCACTGCCTTGGTGTTCTGATACGGAAATAGACTGGGAACCCGGAAATGAATTGGCTGAATCCTCTTGGAAGGAGCTTCAACCTTCTTTTTTCTGTACACAATTGTTATTGGTTCAATTACGACCATTTCTTCTGCTGCCTTAGACTTAGAGAACTGCATCAAACCCTGGTCAATCAGTTCTTGTACATAAACCCTCGACTTGTCGCAACCGTCTGGATCAAACTCACATACTGTGCAATCATTATGTATACCCGTTAGAAACCAAACTTCTCAAGTCTCTGTAACATAACTGACATCAGAGTCTTCACCTCTTCGTCCCTTAGTATGGATTCGTTAGTTTCCTCTTCGACCACAGCGTTGGCTGCTGCACCACCGTGATTCGGCAAAGGATTCGTCTTCACGTTAGGTTTCTCTTCAGAGAAGGCCGGGATCTCTTGGTTGATCAAATCTTGGATTTTGTACTTGAGTGCCCAACAATCTTTTGTAGAATTCCCTATGAATCCGGCGTGATAAGCGCATGAAGCGTTAGGATCATGCTTAGGGAGGAATGGATGAGTAGCCGCAGGTATTTCTTTTGGTATGATAGCCCCCACATGGAATAGATAAGGAACCAATTCTGCATACGGTACCAGAATCTTGTCACTCTGGGGACGGTTTCCGAATTTTTTTCTGTTGTTCTGACCTCGACTTTGTCCTTTATTGTCACGATTGTATTGCTGGTTCAGATTTCTCTGAGTGGGTGCTGATTGTTGATTGCCTTTCTGTGGTTGGTATTGGAATGCGGTTGTTGATACTGAGCGGCAGCGACATATGGATATAGATAGTACGGAATAGGGGCCATCAGAAATTGATATTGGGGGCGGGCACTCGGCGTCACAACATTTGCTTCCCCCTTTTTCTTCTTTGCGAAGCCCCCATGCAGCCTCTTGTTCGTTGTCCGCGGAGCGGTTGTATTTGTGATCTTCCCCGATTTCAGCCCATTTTCAACATGTTCCCTAATAGTTACCATATCAATTAAATTTGTCGACGAACTGTCGATCATCTTCTCATAATACAGCCCTTGAAGTGTACCCATGAAGATATCTACCACTTTGTTATCAGATAGTGCTGGTCGGACCCTAGACGCTATTTCGCGCCAACGTTGAGCATACTCTTTGAAGGATTCATTAGATCTCTGTGCTTGATTTTGTAACTGAAGCCTTGTCAGAGCCATGTCAAGGTTGTACTTGTATTGCTTCCAAGTAGTGAAGTATCCCCAGCAGAGTCGCTAGCTGAAGCTAGCAGAAATACACCCGAACATATCACACACTCGAACATACAACATAGTCACCATCGAACTTTATTCATCCCTAAAGGGAAGGGAAAACATCGATAAAACCCGAGAAAGAGATATGTTGGGTAAGGAAGTCAGTTATGCAAGAGGAAGGTATTAGCACCCCAAACATCCATGGTACTCCATGGGAACCGTTTTGACTGTTCTCGCTCGAATAGGTGTGATATCTAAAGATTACTCGCAAAAGAATGGGGGAAAGGAAAGGAAATAGATAAAGTGCTCGGTGAGAATTAGGGCCCTCATGCCTACGTATCCTTATAGTGCAAAGAGGAATTCAGAGCTTCGTAGTTCAAGGAACTAGAAGTGGGAGGTGAACAAATTTGTGATAAAATTATGGCCTGAACCAAAGAATAGTGTTTTGAGCTCCAACAAGGGTGAAAAGATGAACCCAATAGGAAGGTGGCTATTACCAATACGTGGACCAGCAAACCGCCACTATAGGGTAAAGCCGAAAGGAATGAATTAAGTGTTTGAGGCTGTAGCCCAAACATCTCTTGGTTCACAAGGTGATGCAAGAAGGAGCACAAAGAGGTAGCGTATTTGGCTCAAAGGATAAGTATATCACATGGAGTGAAGGAAGGTAGAATATGGATGCATCATGGAAATGAACGGAATGAAGCGACCAAAGTCACAGAAATTGAATATTTGGTGACAAGTGACTGAAGAGGTATTGTTTGAAATTGAAAGGTGAAAGTATATTGGAATCCATAAGAGAAATGAGATTTGTACCATAGAGGGAAGCATCTTTAACCGATACGTGGACTAGTAGGACCTCCACTATAAGTGTTTAGCCAAAAAAGGAAGGAATTAAATGATTGAGGTTGTAGCCCAAACAACTCTAGCTAGAAAGACGGACTACATTAGGTGTCCTAAAAGGATATGTATGGAATTCCAAAGAAAGTGTATCTCGATGTCAAAGAAATAATGTCACAGGGTGAACGGTTTATGCTCGAAGGTAGGTAATGGATCGTGAAAGATGTGAATGGTTCCCTAAGGCGGAGTATGAATAATTAGAAGTATGCTCACAGAGGATTCACATCCTCGTGCCTACGTATTCTCATCGTGCAATGAGAAAATCAGAGCAAACGTAGTTCAGAACCACGAGAATAGAGAAAGGACATTTGTCTAAGCAACGGGGGCTCACAAGACAAACACCACTTCAAGGAATGGTTATAGTATAAAGGAATAGTGTATCACTTACTTGGGAAACAAACAGTTTGAGATCAAAGGAATAATATCTTGGATCCAAGAAGGAGATAGGCTCTAAATCAAAGAGCAAGGTAGGAATTTACCAATACGTGGACTAGCAGGCCGCCACTATAAGGTAAAGCCAAAAAGAAAGACTAATTAAGTGTTTGGGGTTGTAGCCCAAACAACTCTCAATTGATGAGGTGGACTGTCGTTAAGATGTCCTAAAAGGATAGATAAGGAGTCCAAGGAGAAATATGATTCATCTCAAAAAGATGGTATGATTGAATGAATGAAGAATGATTGATTGGATAGAGAAGGTGGATTGATAAATAAGATAGCTCGCGAAGAATCTGAATTCTCCTGCCTACGTACCCTTATAGTGCAATAAGGAAATCAGAGCTTTCGTAGTTCATCCCTCTAGGGCTGAAAACAAGATGATGGAGGCAAAAGAATGGATGATAGGATGATTGAAATTAAAATGATTTGAATGGAGGATGAATAGACTTGATAGTTGTTTGATAAGAATCACACTAAAGTCTATGAGTAAAGGTGGATACGATAAGCAACGAGCCAAATGTATCGCACCCAAAGATATCCAGAATGAGTGTAGGAAAGCTCCAGTCTCATTCCTTCTTTACTACTTAAGGCTCATGGCATGTAATTCTCGTCTTAACTTCTTAGTGAAGATAGAAGAATCTTTGTAGTTGTTTCTTGTATTGATGATGAGGACCCTACCAATCGTTCGATTCAAATTGCACTAAAGTCTATGAATAGAGGTGAATACGATGAGTGCTGGGTCATACGTCCCATACCCAAAGATACTCAGAATGGGGGTAGGAATACTCCAGTCCCACTCCTACTCTATTGCTTAAGGCTTATGCCACACACTTCTAACGTTGATTTGACAAGCTTTTAAAGAGGACACCTTTGATGTGCTTGTCTAATCCGCTGCCTGGTGTGACTGAGGATGCCTTGATTGAAGATCTTGATTTGAGGCATTGAGCTCCACAGCTTAGGAGAAAAGTCTTATTAAGTTACCAAGGGTATTTTGGTCACTCAATTTGGATTGTGGGATTATACAAGTTCAAAGGATTTAATCGATCAAAACTGATTTTGATCAATTTAATCATGGGTTTATTTTGGTTTTAAGGAATTAGGTTAATCCTAATCTAGAAGTTAGTAATTATTAGAAACTATCCTAAGG
This sequence comes from Lathyrus oleraceus, assembly GCF_024323335.1. NCBI lineage: Eukaryota > Viridiplantae > Streptophyta > Magnoliopsida > Fabales > Fabaceae > Lathyrus > Lathyrus oleraceus. Next base: position 368,070,807 of record NC_066582.1, read on the forward strand.
GATCATGCATTGTTCGATTAAAATTGATCAAGAATCTATGTTAGAATCCTAGTGGAACATGTGTACGTTAATCAAAGTCTTGATCAAAAGGATATGCATAAGTCCTAAGGGAATCTACAACTGTTAGGAAATGATTCAATCCTAATGTCAAGTTCTAGTCCTAAGGGACCATGTCATGAATGGATAAAATGCCTAAAATTTCCTCTAAAGGGCAAAATAGTCATTTACAAAATATGTCCAAATGCGAACAAAATTAAATTCTAATCAAAACCTAACTAGAACCTAAAAATGGTTTAACCTAATATTGAAAATTGCACTACATCCTAAATTTAACCAAAAATCTAACTATTTCTAATTAAACCTAATTAAAACCTAATTAAAATTATATTAACCTAATGTTCTAAAATCAAGATTTTAATTTGCTAATACCAAAATTAACCTAATTAACCTAACATTAATCTAGTTAAGCTGATTGCAAAAATTAGAAATCAATTAAAATATAAAATAAAATTGAATTTGGTTGGGGTGTGTGGATCATGAGAGGGGGTGAGAAGCTGAAATTGTCATGTGGGCTTCAAACCAAGCCCAAATCTGGATTATTGGTCACAGGGGTGTGTGTGTCCAAAAACAGAGTGGAAAAGCAAAATGGAATGTGGGCTTTCGTTAAGCCCATTATCACATTTACTCAAAGTTCCTAGGGAGTGTAGAAGAAATTGAGTGTGTGAAACAGATTTCAATGGGCCTGTAAGGGGTTAAGCCCACTCAAAAAACAACCATGGCCAAAATTGACTTCTGCAAGTCAACACAATTTGAAAACACACATGCGCGCTATTCTTCCTCACTCACATACATTCAGCTCACCGACCGACTGCCGTAGACCACCGCACCGACGGTTGCCACCGGTGATGGTGGTGACCTAATACTAAAATTGAACCCACCATCAGACGCGCAAGGTTACGCTGGAGATGGATTTGGGAGTGGTTTTGGGAAATGGTTGTTGTATAAGCCAAATCGAGGGATTTCTTGGAAGAACCTTAAGTCATTAAACTCAAATCAAATGGAATCTGAAGTGAATTGGCATCTACCACCATGGGGCTTGAACTCCTATCCCTAGATTCTACGCTCTGGTGACTTGAAACGTGAAAAAGCTGAGATTGGAGATTGACTTACCGGAGAAGGAGACAAAAAAATTTGACAGGTGCATTTTTGATTTCACGATTCGTCCTCTTCTCTTCTTCCTTTCTTCTTCTTCTTCTTCTTCTTCTTCTTCTAGAAATTAGGAACGATGAACTGTGAGTGATGAGGTCTAGCTCAAGCAATTTGAAGCTTCAATGTGAGGTTTCAATGGCTTAGGAGAAATGAGAGCTCTGAGTGAGTGGTGAGGGAGAGATTGTTATAGAGTGAGAGTGAGTTTGTAGGTAATGCCAAAAGTGATAGAATGATGGTGATGAATCTGTTTAAATAGTGTAGCGGTAAATTCATGACCATCAAGCTATGGATAAGCTAGACGTCAATTAAACCAGAATCGCCACCGCGCTTTTATTGTTTCCAAGGGAAAAGGAAAAAGTACGAGCAAAACCCAAAAGATAAGAAGTTTTCAAATCAAAACTAATAAATTTCCAGAGATTACAGGTAAGGGGGTTGGTTACACAGAGGGAAGGTGTTAGCATCCAAAGTGTCCTAGATACTCCTAGGGAGCCCTTTTTTGTGTGCATATGTGTTTTTGTACAAAATGATGTTTGTAATAAAAATGGAGTGGAGGGATGAGAAAATAATTCATTAATTATTTTTGTGTTTGACAAGACCTTCAGACTTGTGCCTACGTACCAACATAAAAATGAGGGATCAAAACCTCGTAGTTCGTGGTATCAATTTCAAAGTGAGGGCATTGCTTTTAACAAAAAATTAAGTTTGACAAAGGCACAAAAGGCCTAAAAATGGTTTGAATAAGTGTTAATTCTTTTTGGATTTTGAAAATTTTAAGTCAAGTATAGTTAAGTTTATTTAAGAAAAGGGTTTGGAAATGCAATGGCATAAGGCCAACGTTTCTAATTTGCAAAATGGTCTAAGCTCAGAAAACAAACACAAGAAAATAAGATTTTAAAAGGAGGGAGATATTTGAAATTAAAGAAGTGGGGAGGATATGAAGAGACTAATCCTAAGCACAAATTAAAAAGTTTTAGAGTTGAAAATATCTAACCAATGGGCTACAATCCAATAGGCAAGAATGTCATATGAAAACCCAAAATTCCCTTGGACTTTAGAATCAAGCAATATCAATACACAAGTAGCAAGATGAAGATCAAGGAATCAAATAAAGATAGCCATATCCAAGTTTAACAACTCCATGATCTTCTTCAAACATCCATGTATCAGATGACTTCAGAGATGACATTAGACACAGGTTCGAAATAACAGCTTCAATATGATCATGTTGCAAATGAACTCAAATGGATCTTCAATATTATATCAGATGAATGTTTACTTCACAAGTACTTAGTTTCATGAAAGTTGGCATTGGCCAATTCCTTTACATAGGGAGTGTTTCCTAAATTCTAAGTCCAATAGTCTCAGATCAAACCAACAGTCCACACAAGATGTTTTTTAGGGTTTTTGTTCTTATTATGTACATTAAGGTCAAAAGACCAAAGAAACAAACAAGTATACACAAACACAATATATCACAAAATATGGCCCAAGTGGGCAAAGGGAAAATGGCATTAAAGTAAACAAATTGAATGGTATGAATAATGGAAAATGAATTAAAAGCTTAAAGATTAGAGTGCATAAAAGTAAATGACTTGAAATTAAATGTTAGTTGTTAGTTGATTAGAAGTTAATATTGATTTTGCTTTGTTTTGTTTAATTCATTCTTTGGAGAACACTTAACCCACTTGTCACAAGCATGGATCCTTGAACCAAGACATCTTCCAAAGGAAGGAAAAAAGGCCAAGTTTCCACATAATACCATGAAAGAGGGGAGACTTACAATCTCACTAACTAGAATGCTATGCCTTTTTGTGTCACAAATTTAGCGCTATGTTAAGCAATCATAATTGGACTTATGTAAAAGTCAAAACTATTTGAGGTTGGGCAATAGAATTTTGGTGTTAATACATGTTAGAGACATAGTATAATGGAATATGCTCATGAAACATACCACACACAAAAAAGAATATGCAAAGAGGTGGACCTAATCTCATCCATACTCATGTTGATTTTACAATCAACTAGTCTTAGGATATAGAAATATCATAGGTCCATGACATGAATGAGTAAAGAAGGGGAATGAGATGAAGAGGGAGGGGAAATAGATTCAACACAAATTGGTCAAAGAAGGACTTTTACCAAATTAAGATCATTAATTCATTTTGGGAGATGGAATGTACATTCCATCAATCCCCTAAATCCAATGATCTTAACCTAACAAAGCCAAATCAACCTTGACCAAGGCCCAACAACACAAGTCAAACTCACAAAGTCAATTAAAATAGTTCTACACAATTAATTTGGCATTTAAACAATTAAAAATAATAAAAATATGCATTAAATTAAATAATGGCTGGTCAATTTCCTAAAATATCATCAAAACACCAAAGAAATGGTCATGAGATTTTTCATAGGTCAAACAAGGTCAAAGGACATTGGAGAAAAAATTTCATAATTTTTGGAAACATAAAAGTATTTTTAAACAATTAAAAATATTCACAAAATCAATTAAATCATGAAAAATATTAATAATGATCCAAAAAATGAAAGAGGATTTTATTTAATTTTTTTTGGTGAAACTCTCATATTTTTTGGATTAATATTAAAATTAATATGAATTAATGAAAATAAAGGAAATAAAATGAAATTCAAATATTCATAAAAAACGTGGACCACTTGATCTCCCTCATTAATTGAGGTGGCAGATCAAGTGGATCCAAACGCGTGTTCCACCATGCAAGCGAGTCAGCGCGCCACACCAATGGTATTTAAAACTAACGCTCGTGATTAAAATAAGATGAGATGATCATGTGGCTCTGAACCGTTCCAGCGCATCACCGGAGCAAAACGTAGGTCACCTTTTCAGGCGACCCTGGCCGGACTGGTTCACTCATCACCATCACAAAAAGGAAAAAGAGGGACATGATTTTAAAGTAAAAATGGTACTGATCACGAATCTGACCTCAATTCATCCTAACTCCAAGTATATTGAGAGATACATGAAGTTGAAATTTGAGGTACATGAACTGAGTTGCTTCGATTTGACCTCAAAGCAACTCAATCTTCTTGCCTACATTGGTAGGACTTCAGACAACCAAGGATCCAAGAGAATTGATGAGAATTGAGGGAGAATCAGAGAGAATAAAAAATCTTGAAAATACCTTCAATGTTGTGTAGAACTCGATCTCTCTTGCTTAATCTCACTCAGGAAGTTTGCAGAAGTGGTTTGGAATTGAACAAAAGCTTTGGATCCCTGGAGTTTTGAATCTCCAAACAGTGAGATTCAAACTCAATTTTCAAAAGAAAATTCTCAGGTTTCTCCTTTCAAATGTGAGGGTTTGAGGTGTTGGATCAAAGCTGGCGTGCAAGGGTCCTTATATTTGATGCTAGAGGATCTTATTTATAGCTGCAGCTCATGATATTTGCACCTTGAATTTGAAATTCCAAATTTAGCAATGGATGATGCATGCTTGCATGGGCGTGTGAAGACCCATGAAGCCACTCACTTAGGTCCATAATCAAGTGTAGTTGAGTCTGAAAGTGAATTGGAATGCAAGGCAAAAGTGTGCAACTGTTTGAAGTTTGATTATTGCAAAAATGATGATGCTTGTTCAAGCCATGCGCAGACCCCTCAAACCTTGGTCAAAATGGATAAAATTAGACTCTTGGGAAAGGTTAGATCAAGAGGAACAACTCTTATGTTGAAAACTTTTCCATTTGAGGCTTGTATCATGATGAATTTTGAAGTGGAAGTTCGGAAATTTTAACATATCAAAATTCTTTCTAAGTGTCAAGCAATATGTTCACTTATTCCACCTTAGCTAACGTTTAATGTGAGCTTCAAATGAGAAACGTGTCTTCATCAAAGTTGTACCTCTTTCAAAATCCTTCAAAATGGTTACTAATTTTCCCTCATTTGGATTTGAGATGAATGAGTTATGCATTTTTGAAGTTGGGGAAAATCACTTGTTCAATGGCCTTGGTCCAAAATGACCTATAATGTATCCTCATATCACATGCTCATAAAAGTTGAATTAGCTCTTACTCCAAACATCAAAGTTGAAGTAGGAACCTTTAATTTGATTGTGAAACTTGGAAATATTTCATCTCATAAAAATTGAGCAATTTATGGCCTTGGTAAGTTGACCTACAAATTAGGGTTTAGACAAAATGACCTATAAAAATTAACTTTCCAAACAAAACTAGCTCTAGAATGCAACATGAAAGTTGTTTGTAATGTCATTTAGAGTAACGTTTCTCTTGGAATAATTTTCATATGATAAAAATTGTAGGAGATAGGGTCTAGGGAACCCCAGTTTTGATTAGATGAATTCCTCTAGTTAACCACCATCAACCAACTTGCTAATTTGCAATTCTCTTGACTTTTGGGACTCATAGGAGATAATATATGCATAAGATGATGAAATTTGAAATACCCCTTGAAATATTTGATCAATTGTTGAAGAAGCTTGTTGAAGAAGTTACCCAAGATACCCAGATGAACTAGGGTTTCCAAGGCAAACCAATTCCAAACTATTGAAGGACTCTTGATCCTAATATCATGTAAAGATCATATGGACTCATATATGATGCCTAGAACCATTGTAGATCATTTCTTGATTGAGCTCCTTGCATTGAGGGTTATAAACCCTAGATATGAACTTGATGAATCAAAGGTGATCATGTGCCCTACCTAAAAGAGTTAGACAAATGCAAAGACATATTTTTGGAATTTTGGTTAGTAAATGATAAAATAAAAAGTATGATACAATCACATAGTGCTTGGTGATCTCTCCCAAGACAAACCCAATTAATGAGGGGTAATGAGGATGCCAAGATGTGATCCCAATGCCAATGCATATGATGAGATATCATGAGAGATCTTAGGGTCAAAATTGGGGTCTTACAGCTTCCCCTATTTAAGGACATTCTAACTGAGGAGGGAATGTTAGAATCTTCATATCGACTCAGTAGAATATGCTTAAATAACAACATACAAAAACAAATTTTGGTCCCTAAGAGACCTCATGATGCATATGATACGAATGCTAAAATAATCTTTCTGTGGGGAATATTGCCACAAAGGAAAAGAATTCAGAGAGACCGGAAGTCCGCAGGAGCGTAATGCATTCCGTAAAGAAGACTCACTAGGGAGACAAAGACTCTAGGGGATAAAGGGTTATGCGTAGGCCATGCTACGACTTAAAAACTGCTGGGGGACACGAGGAATTCCATGAAAATGGAAAGACTCAGCCGAGGAGAAAAGGAACATCTGCAGGGGAAACGGATAAATCAGAACAAAGCTGAAATACTCGAACCAAGCAGGAACAACGAAGGAAATACGCACTTAACTCAACTGGGGAAGAAACAATCTTCAACATAGGAGGAGCAGAAATATATTATCCACTACTAGTTACTGGGTACAGAGATAATAAAATCTGACAGGGAGGACATCTGTTACCGGTTAGGGTAAACATATCAAGGATGACTCACTGAGGGCCGCCAGGAGGTGTGTTCATTATCGACTACTAGGTAAGAATAAACTTGCTGGGGAAAAGCTGAAAATAGGATTTACAAGTCCCGGTTACTGGGAAGAAGACCAAAAAGGAGAGAATATTCGTCACTGTTTAAAGTGAACAAATCAAGGATATACTCGGCGGAAAGAAAATCCGTCATCGGCTAAGATGAACATATCAAGGATAGACTTTCTAGGGATGTTAAGGAGGATACCCGTCATTGGTTAGGATGAACATATCAAGGATAAACCGGCCGGAAAAAAAGTATGAATTACATCTATAGAATGCTGGATAGAATACCATCAAAGAGAATATCTGTCATCGGTTAGGATGAACATATCAAGGATAGACTCCGAGGGGAAGACTAGGGATTACATCTATTAGTTACTGGATAGAAAACCACAAAGAGAATACCCGTCACCAGTTAAAGTGAGCATATCAAGGATAAACTCTACAAGAGGAGCAAAAGTAGGATTTACAACTACCGGTTATTGGGTAGAAGACCGTAAAGAGAAGGAAACCCGTCATCAGTTAGGATGAACATATCAAGGATTAACTCTCTGGGAAAACAAATATGGATTACAACTACCGGTTACTGGGTAGAATACCATCAAAAAGAGAATATCTATCACCGGTTAGGATGAACATATTAAGGATAGACTCTGAAAGGGAAGAAAATATCCGTCATCGTTTAGGATGAACATATCAAGGATATACTTCTTAAGGAAACGTGAAAACGAATCCGCTAGGGAGAAAAGGGGATTACTTTTGCCAGGCATTGGGCGAGAAGTAACAAAATGCAAACTAAGAAGAATATTACCAGTTACTTGGTAATAGACTCTTAGGGGACCAAAAATATCTATCTAGGTAAGATCTAGAAAGAAACGGTCAATCAAGACTCAACCTGATGAGGATATAACTCAAGGGGAGTGGTTCCATCCAGATAAACAACAGGGGAGGAAGCTGAAATAATAGTCATCCATGAGAAAATAACTCAGTGGAGAAAGGAGAAAGGTTAAAGTCTTTCTGCTTAAGGGGCTGATACTCTACAATTGAAGGAGGACAGACACGCCATATCTATATGGGGATAAAGTACCACCATAACAGAGAATCAAATCACAAGAATGAATCACCAGGTGTAATGATGCAATAATAAGTTCCATGAGTGTATATGCATATGTATATATATATATATATATATATATATATATATATATATATATATATATATATATATATATATATATATATATATATATATATGATGATTATGCTGACAAAATGATCACACATGATACAAAATATCTCTGATCTGAATCATCGATACAAATCCTAGTCAATCCACCAAAGAGGAAAACAACTGCTGGAGAAAAGAGATCAACATCTCAAAGGCTCGACCCGAGCTGGGGAAGAAAAGAGGAGATTTGCTGAGGAAACTACTACCAGTCCTGTGGGGAATTTTAGGTCAACACCATATCAAATGGGGAAGACAACCCTACATGGGAGCAAACACAAATAGTTGCTCAGAAACTAGGAGGAAACTCTGACTGGGAGCGAATCTGATGGTGAATTACGGGGAAACCAAAGTTCTGCTAGAACTGTTACAAACGGCTACAACGAAATGACCTCACTCAGCTGGGGAACAACCATAAATTAGCTGGGGACAACAGCGAATTAACAGCTGGGGAAATCAAGAAACATCGGGCGTTAATCATGTTGTCGGGGATGAAAGAGGAATCGCACCTACTGCTTGGGGAAAACCAATAATGCTCCACACTTAGGGCTTATTACTTTCAAACCACTGTTGATATTCCTTTTAATAAAATCGATTGCTTAAAATTAATGCTTTATATGTTTAAGAAAATATTCTTTTAATTAAAGTTTTTATTTCAAAAATGGTCATAGTAAAATTTAAAACTATTTGGATGAATTAAATAAGAGTAGAAACAATTGGATAAAAGATCAACTTTATTTAATAGAATGGTAGTCTATAAATGATAATACTCCATAGATCTTTAACAAAAGTTGAAAATGGTAATTTACATGGAAAAGGGCTACATTGAATACAATCATCACTAATCCTTCTACCAAATCTTGATATCCACTGTGCTCTTGGCCGTTACCGGGGATCAGAATTCGACAATGTGCTCAAGAAAGTCTTCAAGATTGAAGATCAGCAGGATGCAGTTACTTGCCATAATCCCTAATTTTTGCATAAATTGCCCAAATATGGGGTATTCAATTTATTGGGATAATTCTTCTGTTGTTTTTATGTCTCTAACTTTTGCATGGATCGCCCTTTCGGGTTTTCAATCCACCGAGACACTCATTTTTGCCTAAGCAGCCCTCTCGGGTTTTCAACTTAGCAAGCTGTTCTTTTCTTTTTAGGCGAAGTATTTCTTGACTACATCTGTGTTCACAGGACGAGTGAACTCTTCACCATCCATAGTTGCAAGAATCAAAGCACCGCCTGAAAAGGCTCTCTTAACAATATACGAGCCTTCATAATTAGGATTCCACTTGCCTCTAGCATCTGGTTTGAAAGACAGAATCTTCTTGAGTACAAGGCCATCTTCTCTAAACACACGAGGTCAAACCTTCTTATCAAAATCTTTCTTCATTCTCTGCTGGTATAACTGACCATGACACATGGCAGTCAACCACTTCTCTTCAATCAAATTCAACTGATCATACCTGGTCTGACACCATTAAGCCTCAATCAACCTGACTTCCACCACAACACGCAATGATGGGATCTCCACCTCTACGGGGAGCAAATCTTCCATACCATATACAAGAGAGAAAGGGGTTGCTCTTGTTGAAGTGCGGATGGATGTACAATACCCGTGCAAAGCAAATGGGAGCATCTCATGCCAATCCTTATATGTTACAACCATCTTCTGAATAATCTTCTTGATGTTCTTGTTTGCAGCTTCAACAACCCCATTCATCTTAGGTCTGTAGGGAGAAGAAGTATGGTGTGCAATCTTGAAGTCTTTACAAAGAGCTTCCACCATATTGTTATTCAAGTTCGATCCATTATCAACAATGATCTTGCTTGGCACACCATAATGGCATATGATCTGATTTTTGATAAACCTTACAACAACTTGCTTGGTTACATTCGCATATGATGCCTCTTCAACCCATTTTGTGAAGTAGTCAATAGCCACCAGAATGAAACGATGTCCATTCGATGCTTTGGGCTCAATCATGCCAATCATATCGATTCCCCACATGGAGAAGGGCCATGGAGAGGAAATGACGTTCAATAGTGTCGGAGGAACATGAATCTTATCTGCATATATTTGACACTTGTGGCATTTCTTCACAAACTTGCAACAGTCAAATTCCATTGTCAACCAATAGTAACCTGCTCACAACATCTTCTTCACTGTTGCATGTCCATTGGAATGAGTACCAAAGGAACCTTCATGGACTTCGGTCATCTATAGGTCTACTTCGTGTTTATCCACACATCTGAGCAGAACCATATCAAAGTTTCTATTGTACAAAACATCACCTTTCAGGTAAAAATTGCCGGTTAATCTTCTCAAAGTCTTCTTATCTTTCAAAGATGCCCTAGGCGGGTAAATCTGACTTTGGAGGAAACATTTAATATCATAATACCATGGCTTTTCATCTTTGACCTCTTCAACAGCAAATACATGAGTTGGCCTATCAAGACGCATCACAGTCAAATTGGGAACTTCATTCCAAAATTTCACCACAATCATTGAAGCCAACGTTGCAAGAGCATCTGCCATCCGGTTTTCATCTCGAGGGATATGATGAAACTCAACCTTTGTAAAGAAAGTTGAAATCCTCCTCGCATAGTCTTTGTATGGTATCAAACCGAGTTGATTCGTCTCCTATTCAACTTTGATTTGATTCACAACCAAAGATGAATCTCCATAGACATCCAAATACTTGATTCTGAGATCAATGGCCTCTTCAAGCCCCATAATGCAAGCTTCATATTCTTCCATATTATTTTTACACTTGAAAGTCAATCTAGCTGTAAATGGGAAATGCGTGCCTTGAGGAGTAATGATTACTGCCCCAATTCCATTACCATACTGATTAACAACTCCATCGAATACCATGCCCCAACGGGAACCAGGTTCTGGCCCTTCCTCAAGCAATGGTTCATCACAATCTTTCATTTTGAGGTACAAGATCTCTTCATCAGGAAAATTATATTGTACTGACTTGTAATCTTCTATCGGTTGGTGAGCCAAATGGTCAGCCAAGACACTACCCTTGATTGCTTTCTGAGATCGGTACTCAATATCATACTCTGATAACAACATCTGCCAACAGGCAATCCTCCCAGTTAAAGCAGGTTTCTCAAAAATGTACTTGATTGGATCCATTTTGGATATCAACCAAGTGGTATGATTCAACATGTATTGATGCAGACACTTAGCAGCCCAAGCCAATGTGCAACAAGTCTTCTCAAGCATAGAACACCGAGTCTCACAATTGGTGAACTTCTTACTGAGGTAGTAAATAACATACTCTTTCTTTCCAGTTTCATCTTGTTGACCAAGAACATAACCCATACTCTCTTAAACCACAGTTAAATACATGATCAATGGTCTTCCTTCAACAGGCGAAGACAAAAACGGAGGCTCAAGCAGATACTCTTTCATACTGTCAAAAGCTTTCTGGCAGTCTTCGGTCCAATCACAAGACTAATCTTTCTGAAGAAGCTTGAATGTAGGTGCACACGTGGTAGTCATGTATGAAATGAATCTAGAGATATAATTCAAGCGACCGAGAAAACATCTGATTTGCTTCTTAGTTTTGCGCGCAAGCATTTCTTGTATTGCTTTGACCTTGGCAGGATCAACTTCAATACCCTTCTCGCTGACAATAAAGCCCAACAACTTACCAGAATGAACACCAAATGTACACTTATTGGGATTCAAGCGGAGTTTATACTTCCTCAAATGCTGGAAAAGCTTCAACAAATGCTCAACATGTTCTTCTTCATCACTCAATTTAGAAATCATATCATCAACGTAGACTTCGATCTCTTTATGCATCATATCATGAAAAAGAGTAATCATTGCTCTTTGGTAAGTTGCACCAGCATTCTTTAAACCGAAAGGCATCACTCTATAACAGAATGTTCCCCAAGGTGTAATGAATGTGGTCTTCTCCATATCTTCAGGTGCCATCTTGATCTGATTATATCCGGAAAATCCGTCCATAAATGAAAAGACTTTGAACTTAGCTCTATTGTCTACCAACATATCAATGTGTGGTAGAGGGAAATCATCTTTCGGACTGACTTTATTCAAATCTCTATAATCAACACACATACGAACTTTTCCATCCTTCTTCGGAACAGTCGCAATATGCCATCCACTATGGATATTCGGTAGTAACAAGGAAACAAACATCAATCTGTTTCTGCACTTCTTCTTTAATCTTCATTGCCATATCAAGATGAGTCCTTCTCAACTTCTGCTTGACTGATGGGCATTCTGGTTTCAACGGCAATCTATGCTCCACAATCTCAGAATCCAACCCAGGCATGTCTTGATAGGACCAAGCAAACACATCTGAATATTCTCGGAGTAGATCAGTCAACCCCTTCTTCACTTCAGGACATAGTCGAGACCCAATCTTGACTTCCTTCACATTATCCTCGGAACCCAAGTTGACTAACTCAATCTCTCTTCGAATGGCTGAATGGATTTCCCTTCATGCTCAAGAAGACGAGACAATTCATCACTTACTTCTTCATCACTTTCCTCCTCAGCCTCAAACACAGGGAATTCAAAATTTGGAGAAGGAGAATGACCATTGTATTCAATGGGGTTAGGAACCAACCTGCATAATGATTTGATATTTTTATTTTAGAGAATTGATCACTTACTTCTTAATCAGTTTTTCTTTGCTTTCTTAAATGAGGACATAGGTTCCCCAACTCTCTTTTCCTTGACAATAGACAAAGCTTAGAACAGAGTTTCAATATCATCCGCAGCTTCTACATAAGAGAAAGATGACATGTGGCTTACCAACAAAGCCTTTTCCCCACCAATAATAACAAGCTTCCCATTCTTAACAAACTTCAATTTCTGATGCAACGTTGAAGTAACGGCTCCTGCTTCATGTATCCATGGCCTTCCCAATAAACATCTATAGGTTGGATGGATATCCATTACTTGAAAAGTAATTTGGAAGTCACTCTGACCTATCTTTACTGGAAGGTCCACTTCGCTGATTACAGTCTTGCGAGAACCGTCAAAAGCTTTGACGATTACGCCACTATATCTCATAAGAGCACCTTGGTATGACAACTTTGACAGGGTTGAATTCGGAAGCACATTCAATGAAGAGTCGGTGTCTACCAGCACATTTGATAGAGCGTCATTTTTACAATTAATCGAAATGTGTAAAGCCAAGTTATGATTTCTACCCTCCTCGGGGAGTTCTTCGTCACAGAAATTGAGATTATTGTAGGAAGTGATATTAGCTACAATATGATCAAACTGATCCACCGTAACATTATGTTCCACATAAGCTTGCTCTAGAACTTTATGTAGTGCTTCTCTATGCATTTATGAGTTCATCAACATAGACAACACTGAAATCTTGGAAGGAGTTTGGAGCAACTGCTCCACCATATTGAACTCTCTCTTTTTGATCAAACGAAGCACCTCATCATCATTCCTAGGCTTCAAACCGTTGGATTCACCAGACTGACACTTCGGAACACTAGCATAATCTATCACATGCGCATCAACCTTCTTGCTAACAGATATATCTTCCACGTTCTTTGGGAGCACCGACCCAAAAACTCGACCACTGCGGGTCACCTTAGTAACATCAGCTATGCTCACAACAGAACTGGTCGTAGGCAAAGGAACCTCTTGACCATTCTCTATCATAGTAGCATTGTACTGATATGGGACAGCCTTATCGGATGCATACGGGACGGGGCACTCTAACCATATAACCAACGACGATATCGATCTGTTGTTGACGTTGTTACTGTTGCTGTTGTCGTACTGGATTACTACTCTCTCAAGAGTCTTGAATACTAGGACTATAACATTCACATCGTCATCTATATGACTTTATTGTACAATCTGAATCAAACCTTCATCCATCAACCTTTGGATGTCTCTCTTAACAGCCATACAACCTCTGGGATTAACACTGCAAATTGCACAACCATCATGGTCATGCTCACAATCGCTTACCAAACAGATATCCTCGTGCATTGTCACCAAGGACCTTCTAATAAAGCGGACATCAAATACCTTAAACTCTCCAGGATAACCATCCACCATATTAACAGATGAATTCCCATGGGCAGGTAGTGGATTAGCTTTGACGTTCGGCGCACGATCCTCAAAGGACACCATTACACTTTTAACCAGCTTCTGGACTTCATATTTCAGAGGGTAGCAATTATCGATATCATGATCGAGAGCTCCTTGGTGAAAAGCACAGCGAAGTTTCGGTTTATACCACCATGGAATTGGTTCAGGGATTTGAGGTATGTTCTTGGTTGCAACAGGTTCTTGAGAACCAACGATGGATACAATTCTGCGTATGTCATAGGAATAGGATCAAAAGAGACCTTTTTCCACTCAAAATTTTGTTGTTGTTGAAGATGATTGTTGGTATTGTTGTTGTTGTAGGTGTTTGTTCGTTGTTGTGGTTGTTGTTATTGACATTGTTGTTGTTAAATTGGTGTTGACTGATTGTTAGAAAATACTGGGATCACAAATGATAATTGATGATGGTGTTGATGGGATGGTTAATTTATTCTTACATGAGGCCTCCTTTGCCTCCCAACCGACACTGCATTAGTCTCTGCTTCCTTCTTCTTACCAAAGCTATTACCATACCTCTTGCTGGATGATGCTTCCTCCTTAGATAATCGTCCCTCTCGGACACCTTCTTCTAGCATCATCCCCATGTTTACCATCTTGGTAAAATCATTGGGGGTACTGGAAATTATTCGCTCATAATAAAATGAGCTCAGGGTCTTGAGAAAAATCTTGGTAATCTCCTTCTCTTCCAAAGGAAGGGTAATCTGAGCGGCAAGCTCTCTCCATCTCTGAGCATAATCCTTAAACGTCTCTTTATCTTTCTGAGACAACGACCTTAACTGATCTCTATATGGTGCCATGTCAACATTATACTTGTACTTTTTCATAAATTCTTCGCCCAAATCATTGAATGTGCGGATACTCGGACTATCCAAACCCATGTACCATCTCAACGCGGCACCGGTCAGACTATCTTGAAAATAATGGATCAATAACTGATCATTATCGGTTTGTGTAGACATCTTTCTGGCGTACATCACAAGATGACTGAGTGGACAAGTATTCCCTTTGTACTTTTCAAAGTCGGACACTTTGAAATTCACCGGGATCTTCACATTTGGAACCAAACAAAGTTCCGCAGCACTCTTCCCAAACAGATCTTTACCCCTTAAAGTCTTCAACTCCTTTCGTAGCTTAAGGAATTGATCTTTCATCTCATCCATCTTCTCAAACACATAAGGGCCCTCAAACGGCTCAGAGTGATAAATGGTGTCTACAACACGGGGTAGAGTATGCACAACAGGTGGAGGCACAAACATGACCGGGCTAGATACCGACATGGAAGAAAATGTAGGCGTGAACCCTTCAGGCACAAAATTAGGCGGCATTCCCCAAGGGAATCCGACAGGCATGTTAGGCGCAAAGTGAGCAGCAGTTGCAGGAATGGTAGAGGTAGCAACCTCGGAAATTACAGTCCTCTGAGGAGGAGGAGTTGTAGAAGTTGGAGAGGACTGGCTCTGAGCGGCTAGCACTGACTCCATCATGGCAGTCATACGAGCAATCTCATCCTTCAAGTCTATGTTCTCTTGCTCTAGATGCTCTATAATCTTTGAGTGATTGGCACGAGTATTATATCGATGAGTTAGCTTGGCTGAAGCATAGAAGAAATACCAATAAGACATCTGGCGAAAGAGAAACCTGTTATGCAAATGATGTATGAAATGCAATGCTTGATTGTTTTTACTTTCAAGGAACTAACTATATTATTTGCAAAATATATAATAACAATTGTAACAATTTGATTGACCAAAAAAATATCTTTCATTTATATAATTGGAAGGATTACACCGAGTACAATTTCAGAAACCAAATGATAATACAAGAGAAAAAGGAGACTAGTCATCCTAAGGATCCCTAATAACAAAATCAGAAGATTTGTCCGCAATCGCGTACTTCCTTCTAATGCGTCAGATCTCAGTCTCAAAAGAAGCCTTCATCTAAGTCTTCTCGAGGACAAGATGATCAACAATCTTCTTCCAAGCAATGGAAGGCTGAGGCATACTAGAGGAAGATAAAACCTCAAGTTCTCTCTGCCTCTTCATCACTCGGACTTCGAGTAGCTCAATAAGTGAATCTTTGTCCTTATACTCAAGCTACAACTCCTCATGATTTCGGCTCAAAGCATGGAAACGCTCTTCCCATATATCCTTCTCTTGCTTCATCTTGGCGGGCATGTATTCCAACTCCTATACATCTTGGTTAGGGAAAGTTAATGGCTCAACCACAACCAAATACATAGGTCTTTCACAAGCATAAGGCATCTTCAACTCCAAAGCTCTCTTCTTCACCCAAAGAGTGTAAGCTTCCAAAGCTACACAATTGCACGGACCAAGCTCGGATCTTCCTTTCCTATGAACATTATACCAAGCATGCACAATCTTCTGCTTCAAATGTTAGGGATCTTTACCCTCTTGATAGAAAAGACCTTCTAACAAAGTGTTATTAGGTTTGTCTCTCAAGGGGAACCCAAGTTGTCGACGAGCCAAAGTGGGGTTGTAGTTAATTCCTCCTTGTGTACCAATGAGATGCACATTAGAGAATTCACCACAACAATCAATAATCTCCACGCTACCTAATGAAGAATCATACCAAACTATATCATCATTAGTGAGAGACATAAGTCTCTGAGACCACCTTAGACATTGTTTGTTCTCTACAAAAGGAGGCGTCTGAGGCAAGTGTGAAATAAACCACTTGTATAGGAGAGGAATACAACATACAATAGTTCCACCGCCTTTAGAATTCCTTAGATGAAAAGAGAAGTACATATCTCCTAATAGAGTAGGCACAGGATTTCCAATCAAGAAAATTCTAATGGCGTTAACATAAACAAAACCGTCAATGTTAGGGAACAAAGCCAAACCATAGATGAGCAACACAAAGATGGCTTCGAAAGCATCCACACTACCGGCTTGAGAAAAGGCAATAGCTTCCTTGATGAGGAACTCAGAAGTTAACCCAAACAACCTTCATTTCTTCACCCGATGAGCCTCTATCTTAGACTTCTTCAAGTGAAGAGCTTCAACAATGATATGAGATGTGGGAATCTCCTCCAATCCACTAAAAGGCACTTTGTCAGAAACGGGTATTCCCAGGAGATGGGCATACTCCTCTAACGTAGGCACAAACTGATAATCAGGAAAAGTGAAGCAACGGTAGAGAGGATCATAAAATTGAACCAACACACTCAGAAGTCCTTCAACCACATCAGCAGACAAGATAAACAGAAGCTTCCCATGAAGTTGCTTAAAGTCCAAGGGATCTAATACAAAAGATGATAGCTTCCTTAACTCTTTCAAGTCGGGACATCTGAAACTGTACTTCTTAGTGTTCCTTCGTCCATAATCCATGGTCTGAATATATTTGCAAATAACACCTCAGTTCCTTGAAATTTTCGTGTGATGAATGTTATGATGAGCATGAATGCATGAATTCAACAATCACAAATAAGAGATCACACATAAGGCAAACAAATGTCAAGGGATGAATCAAGTCATTGTCAAGATCAATCATCCATTTTGGTGGATTATGGTTTTCACCTTATCAACACCCAAGTTCCATTGATACTGACAAGACTTGATTGGATCAACCAAGACTCAAGGGTTTGTTGTGAGGCACGAGCATGGAGTCTGGACAAGAACCATCCCAAAGGAGTGAACTAAGGGTAAAAACCTATAGATCATGTTCTAAAAAGTTCCCAGAATCTTAATTCCATCTATCGGATATTACAAGTTAGGATTACTGACTCATCAACCCATAATATTCTCAAGAGAAACTCGTCTGAGTGTAGTATTACGTAACAACTATTATCAAGTCTACACTTAAACAGTCTCTGCACTATGTCCTAAATAGTCCAAGAGGGGTTAAATGTTCTACGGTCCTCAGCTTCTCGGACCCCAAGTCAGAGATATTAATGCCTAACCACAAATAACTTGTATGACATTTCTAACTCCAAAAGGGTCTCCACTGAGTAGATGGGTCTCAAGACAACTTGTTAAGGACTACTCCTGTAAGACCCCAATTTTGACCCTAAGATCCCTCATGGCATCATAATATTTGCATTTGCATTGCCTCAAGGATCATAAGCATCTTAGCTCCTTACCTTTAGGGTGGGATCTCTCTTGTGAGTGGTTTGAGACCACCAAGCATACTTGAATTGTATATTATTGCTTTTCTCATTTGATCTACTAACCAAAAGCACAAAAATATGTCACTAACATCTCTTGTTTGTAGCTTGAGCAGTCACAAGGTCCAAAGCTTCTAGGAGATCCTATGTGCATTGATATGGGCCAATTGAAGATGAAGGCAAGCATGGAAATGGTTCCCAAAGCTCTCACCCATAAAATATGCCTCCCAAGTATCTCAATTCATCATTTTGACCAAAGCAAATCAAAGGGTTTGAGGTTTGTTTCCCAAGGAAACCCTAATCCATCTGTTCATCAACTGTGCCTTGCTCTTGAAGCAACCTCAACCCATGGTCAAATACAATCAAGGGAAGTTCTTTAACTAATCATTTCATGCATATTTGAACTTGTTTGAGTTCCCTCAATCATCAATTCATCAAGATATGAGTTTTGGACTTGAGAAGTTGATTAGTGAATTCATCTGACTATTTTGAAATGCACTGAGACCTAACTTTTTATGTGTTTGTCAAATGGGGATGATCCCAAGAGAAAAAATATTCTTAAGGACTATATTGAAAACTTTCATGTTCATCAAAAATTTATTTGAAGTTTGGAAGGTCATCATCCATTCTAAGACATTATAGGTCATTTTGACTGAAACCCTAATTTTAGGTCAACTTCCCAAGGACATAACTCCTTCATTTTTCATGATTTTAAGGTGAGATCAAATGAATTGGAAATATTAAGATGTCTACTTAAAATGTTATGTTGAGAAAAATTCCAAAATCTCAAAATAAATACATGTGATAATGCAAAACATTATAGGTCACTTTGGACCAAATGCATTGAAATTTGAAAAAGTCCAACTTCAAGTGCCCATAAATTCTTCATAAAAAATCCAAATGATGCAAAATTTAAGTCCAAATTGAGTGTATTGAAAAGGTCTACAACTGTCATGTTGAAGATTTTGTCATTTGGAGCTTGCATCACTAACACAAAAGGGCTTGAACTTTGGCCAATTTTGAAAAATTTCACTTATGAAAGTTTTGCACCCTACACTTCATGTCCAATTTTCACCAATTTCCAAGGCCCAAATGGAGTTTTGATCAACATAACATTCGTTCCTTATGCAATAAGTTTTCCAACCATTACTCATAAGGTTGCATTTCAAGTATGGACATGGCATTTTCGAAGACTTGAATGTAATAGTGCATTTTTGGAAAATCATTTCAATTGCCATGCATGAGCTAATACAGTCCAATCTGCACGTCCATTTTACTTGCATCATGCATTAGCTTTCATTTCCAAGTGGAATTGGGACCTCCATGCGCCTGTATAGGCCCATGCATGGAGGCCCTTTCCATCCATGCACATGATTTGTTCATGCAACTCAGCCTTGCTCAGCTATAAATACAATGCCTTGGCTTCATAATTTCTCAACCTTAAGGCGCCCCAATTGTTGCTGAACTAAAATCCTAGCCATCACTAAAGGAACTAATCCATTTTTCTTCAAATTTTTCAGATCTGAGTTTTGGTTTCATGGATCAATCTTCAGATCTCAAAGTTCCTAAACCTTCTCTTCTTGATCCATAGTGACTACTGTAAGCAAAAGCATCCAAAGATTGTGACTCAAAGCCTTACAATTCGAAGGTTTACTTCAACTGTTAATTGCTTCGAATCAGCTTGTATAGTGTTCTATTTTCATTGTTATTGTGTGATCTGAAGTCCTCTGCATAGAGGCAACATTGCTATGCTTTTAATTTTTGAAAATCATGAAGTTCATATGAACATCACAGAATTTCCACTTCTGATTTCTCTCAATATAGAGATCTAGAATGGAATTGAGTGGTACAGGGGTGATGTACTTCACCCCAGCTTTCGATTGATGCTCGGATCGTGCATTTTGGTTGCCATTTTAATTTCTGCAATTTTTGATGTGGCCGGAGAAGGCTGTGGCGCTGGCCACCGTCTGGTCTCCAGATCAGATCATATCCGTCCATTTGCGTTTCCAGATTCAATCCCGTGCGTCCAATGTTATGACCTGTTTAATGGCTTGGTGTGTCACGTTTGACCCGCGTGTATGGTGAACATGCGCTTCATAGCCGTGTGATGATCCACGTCAATTAATGAATCACCATCAGACGGCTCACGCTTTTTCCTTTTTTCTATTTTCTGATTTTATTTTCCTTTTATTATTTTAATTCCATTTCATTTTGAAAATTCATATCTCTCTCATTATTGGTCCAAAAATTATGGGACCAATTTCATTCTTCTTCTTTTAATTTCTACTTTTTAAAAATGATTTTTCAGGTTGATGTTATTGTGTTTGAAGTTTGTGGAGCTTGAGATAACGCTTCTTCAAGTTTTGAGCAATTTTTCTTTGTTGAATCTCTTTCTAAAATCAAAGTTTTGTTTGATTTTTCAGAAACTTTTGAAAAGATTTTTCATATTAATAAATTATTGTGTTTGAAGTTTGTGGAGCTTGAGATAACGCTTCTTCAAGTTTTGAGAAATTTTTCTTTGTTGAATCTCTTTCTAAAATCAAAGTTCTATTTTCATCTTTTAGTTCTAAAATTGTTATCTCAAGTTTGCCACATTCTTCTAATGTTTCTTCAAGAACACCTTTTATAACTTTAAATTTTTGTTTGAGTTTCTGATATGAGTTTAGAGTTTCAGATAGGCATGATTCTAGGTCAGATCGAGAAAGTTCAGAAAATACCTCTTCAGATTCAGATTCTTCGTCTGAAGTATTCTTGGAGGTGGTAGCCATGAGTGTCACATTTGCCTGTTCATCAGAGTCTGATTCTTATGAGTCTGATTCACTGTCGTCCCAGGTAGCCATCAGTCCCTTTTTGGTTCTGAAGGAATTTTTCTTGAAGTTCTCTTTTCTGGGACTGTCTTTCTTTAAATTGGGACATTCGTTCCTGTAATGACCTGTTTCCTTACATTCATAACACGTAACATCTTTGTTAGATTTACCTTTTGAGGTTGATTCTGATCGATCTCCTTTGGATCTTGGTTTTCTGAAGTTATTATTCCTTTTTCTCCAAAGTTGTTTTACTCTTTTGGTCAGAAGGGATAATTCTTCCTCATCGTCAGAATCTTCCTTTTTCAAAGTCATCAGCGTCTTCTGCTTCGTCCTGGAAGGCTTTGTTTCTGTCAGACTTGCGCCTTTCAGATCTGGACTTTAGTGCTACAGACTTGATCTTCTTCTAAGGCTCATCTTCCTCCAGTTCTATCTCATGACTTCTGAGAGAGCTGACAAGCTCTTCAAGGTTGATGTTGTTTAGATCCTTTGATAGCTTTAAGGCTGTGACCATGGGTCTCCACTTCTTTGGCAAGCTTCTGACTATCTTTTTGACATGGTCCACAGTTGTGTATCCTTTGTCTAGCACTTTGAGACCTGCAATTAGAGTTTGAAATCTAGAAAACATTACCTCTACAGCTTCATCATCCTCCATTTTGAAGGCTTCATATTTCTGGATTAGAGCCAGAGCCTTTGTTTCTTTGACCTGAGAGTTTCCTTCATGAGTCATCCTCAGGGAGTCGAGTATTTCTTTAGTTGTTTCCCTGTTGGTGATTTTTTCATACTCATTGTAGGATATGGCATTGAGAAGTATCGTTCTGGATTTGTGATGATTCTTGAATTCGCGCTTCTGATCATCTGTCATTTTGCTTCTGGGGATGGCAACTCCAATATCTGTTACAGGTGGTATGTATCCAACTGTGACAATGTCCCAGAGATCAGCGTCGTAGCCCAGAAAGAAACTTTCAATTCTATCTTTCCAGTAATCGAATTTCTCTCCATCAAAGACTGGAGGCTTAGCGTTATAACTATCTCCTTCATTGGTGTTGGCCATAGTTTTTCTTGTTCTGGATCTCTCTACACTGTTAAGTGTTTGATTAGAAAATCAATAATAGAGCCAGAGTTCTGATACCAACTGAAGGTGAGAAAAACAAGAAAGGGGGGTTTGAATTGTTTTAGAAATTAAAAGCTTATTCAAAAGTAAGAGCACACAGAATTTTATACTGGTTCGCTTATAAAACAAAGTTACTCCAGTCCACCCGGCCAAGGTGATTTCGCCTTCAAAAAGGACTTAATCCACTAATCTTGAAAGATTAATACAACCAAACGTCTAAGAGAATGATCTTTTAGTCCTCTCAAGTATACAGACTACGCAGAGTCACTTGAGGAACAAAAGCAATTTAGCAAAATAAATTTGTAATAGAGAGTGCTTCTAAGAGTAAACAAGTATTACAGCAGAATATTTAAGCAAGAGTTTTCACGTATGAGCAGCAGCTCATGAAAAACTTAGAGAGAATATAAAGGAGTTTTATGTGCGTTATTGTGTATCTCTCAATGAGGTAGGCTGTCCTTTATATAGTAGTGAGAAGGACCGTTGGAGTGATGACAGAATATTGGTCTTTGATGAGCATTCAATGTCATTACTTCTGTGTTTCTTGCCATAACCAATTTGTCTCCCTGAATAACTTCTTTCTTAAAATACTTCATTTCCATAATTAGAATTTATTTCCGTTACTCTTTCTCGATTTGGTGAATCTTCATCAGAGTCTCTGTTGTCTCGGAGTCATACGTCAGAAGGAGATTATGTTGAAGTTACATCAGAGCTTCTCAGAGTACCAGTCTTCTAGATCATCAGAACTAAGACCAGTGGATGTTTAGAGCTTCTGGTTCTTTTTACTGTCTTGATTTTCTCAGATTCAGAACTTCCTGGGCGCACTTCTTCCTCAGATGCGTCTGATCTTCTAGTACTTTGTATCTGATAAAATGATCAGAATACTTTGTTGTTGTTCAGAGTCCTGCACACTTAGAAAAATTTCGTTAGGGTGCCATTTTTGGTTTCATCCTTTGTTATCATCAAAATCCTGGAATTCTATTGTAGAACTAATTTTGTTCTTACAGGTTGGTCACCTATTATATGCCTAGTAACTGGTATCCCCGGTGTTCCTTCCTTTTCTGCTCCCTATTATGACTTTCGTCCCCTGTGGAGTCAGATTCCCTGAGTCAAAATATACCTTTTTTAGGTCTTCCTCAGATGATTTTGGATGTTTGATATATCTCACCCTCATACCGGTCTTAGATATTCATTCTCCCTTAGTGTGTTGTTCTCTCACCCTTATACTGGTGTTTTGATCACATGTCTCCTTGAGCTTATTACCAAGTAACCGGTAATACCTCATCCTGTTGTTTTCTCAGATGAATCCTGTTTGGATATTCCCCAGCGAAGTCCCTCAGTGGATTTCTCCCCACCTGAGTCCAAATTTTCATCTGAAGTATCCTTTGTGGATAATTTTGTTGTATTAGCATATTCCTCAATACATGCACCTTTGATTCAGCTCGAGTCTTTCCATTGATTTGTTTTCATGGAATTCATCTCGTGTTTCTCGGCAAGTTCTAAGACGTGACCTGCTCACGCATTTTATTCCATCTCTTATCCCCCATTAGAGTCCCTAGAGTCTCTACCTCATTGAGTGCATTACTCATATAGATTGTCAGTTTCTCCTAATTTCTTTCCTCTTTGTGGACACATATCTCCACAGAGTATTATCTTTTGCATACACACATTTGCAGCATGAGGTCTCTTAGGGACCAAAATTTGTCTCTTTGTTATTATTTAAGCCCACTCTACCTCGTCGAGACGAAGATTTTAACCTTCACTTCTCCGGCTAGAATGACCTTAAATAGGGGCATCTGTAAGACCCCAATTTTGACCCTAAGATCCCTCATGGCATCATAATATTTGCATTTGCATTGCCTTAAGGATCATAAGCATCTTAGCTCCTTACCTTTAGGGTGGGATCTCTCTTGTGAGTGGTTTGAGACCACCAAGCATACTTGAATTGTATATTATTGCTTTTCTCATTTGATCTACTAACCAAAAGCACAAAAATATGTCACTAACATCTCTTGTTTGTAGCTTGAGCAGTCACAAGGTCCAAAGCTTCTAGGAGATCCTATGTGCATTGATAGGGGCCAATTGAAGATGAAGGCAAGCATGGCAATGGTTCCCAAAGCTCTCATCCATCAAATATGCCTCCCAAGTATCTCAATTCATCATTTTGACCAAAGCAAATCAAAGGGTTTGAGGTTTGTTTCCCAAGGAAACCCTAATCCATATGTTCATCAATTGTGCCTTGGTCTTGAAGCAACCTCAACTCATGGTAAAATAAAATCAAGGGAAGTTCTTTAATTCATCCTTTCATGCATAATTGAACTTGTTTGAGTGCCCTCAATCATCAATTCATCAAGATATGAGTTTTGGACTTGAGAAGTTGATCAGTCAATTCATCTAACTATTTTGAAATGCACTGAGACCTAACTTTTTATGTGTTTGTCAAATGGGGATGATCCCAAGATAAAAAATGTTCTTAAGGACTATATTAATAAATTTCATGTTCATCAAAAATTGATTTGAAGCTTGGAAGGTCATCATCCATTCCAAGACATTATAGGTCATTTTGATTGAAACCCTAATTTTAGGTCAACTTCCCAAGGACATAACTCCTTCATTTTTCATGATTTTAAGGTGATATTAAATGAATTGGAAAGTGTAAGATGTCTACTTCAAATGTTATGTTGAGAAAAATTCAAAAATCTCAAAATAAATACATGTGATAATGCAAAACATTATAGGTCACTTTAGACCAAATGCATTGAAATGTGAAAAAGTCCAACTTCTAGTGCCCATAACTTCCTCATCAAAACTCCAAATGATGCAAACTTTAGGTCCAAATTGAGTGTCTTGAAAAGATCTATAACTGTCATGTTGAAGATTTTGTCATTTGGAGCTTGTATCATTAAGACAGAAGGGCTTGAACTTTGGCCAATTTTGAAAAATTTCACTTATGAATGTTTTGCACCCTACACTTCATGTCCAATTTTCACCAATTTCCAAGGTCCAAATGGAGTTTTGATCAACATAACATTTGTTCCTTATGAAATAAGCTTTCCAACCATTACTCAAAAGGTTGCATTTCAAGTATGGACATGGCATTTTCGAAGACTTGAATGTAATAGTGCATTTTTGGAAAATCATTTCAATTGCCATGCATGAGCTAATACAGTCCAATTTGCACGTCCATTTTACTTGCATCATGCATTGGCTTTCATTTCCAAGTGGAATTGGGCCCTCCATGCGCCTGTACAGGCCCATGCATGGAGGCCTTTTCCATCCATGCACATGATTTGTTCATGCAACTCAGCCTTGCTCAGCTATAAATACAATGCCTTGGCTTCATAATTTCTCAATCTTAAGGCGCCCCAGTTGCTGCTGAACTGAAATCATAGCCATCACTAAAGGAACTAATCCATTTTTCTTCAAATTTTTCAGATCTGAGTTTTGATTTCATTGATCAATCTTCAGATCTCAAAGTTCATAAACCTTCTCTTCTTGATCCATAGTGACTACTGTAAGCAAAAGCATCCAAAGATTGTGACTCAAAGCCTTGCAATTCAAAGGTTTACTTCAACTGTTAATTGCTTCGAATCAGCTTGTATAGTGTTCTATTTTCATTTTTATTGTGTGATCTGAAGTCCTCTGCATAGAGGCAACATTGCTATGTTTTAATTTTTGAAAATCATGAAGTTCATATGAACATCACAGAATTTCCACTTCTGATTTCTCTCAATATAGAGATATAGAATGGAATTGAGTGGTACAGGGGTGATGTACATCACCCCAGCTTTCGATTGATGCATGGATCGTGCATTTTGGTTGCCATTTTAATTTCTGCAATTTTTGATGTGGCCGGAAGTTGGCCGGAGAAGACTGTGGCGCTGGCCACCGTCTGGTCTCCAGATCAGATCATATCCGTCCATTTGCGTTTCCAGATTCAATCTCGTGCGTCCAATGTTATGACGTGTTTAATGGCTTGGTGTGTCACGTTTGACCAGCGTGTATGGTGAACATGCGCTTCATAGCCGTGTGATGATCCACGTCAATTAATGAATCACCATCAGACGGCTCACGCTTTTTCCTTTTTTCTATTTTCTGATTTTATTTTCCTTTTATTATTTTAATTCCATTTCATTTTGAAAATTCATATCTCTCTCATTATTGGTCCAAAAATTATGGGACCAATTTCATTCTTCTCCTTTTAATTTCTACTTTCTAAAAATGATTTTTAATATTTTTTATTTTATCATTTGATATTTTTTAGTAATTTTCTCTTTTCAGGTTTTTTTAATTCATTTAAAATAGTTTTTGATATTCAAAAAATACAAAAATATTTTTCCAACCTCTTTGAATGATGATAGATCTATGAAAAATATTCTCATCAATTTATTAATTGATTTGAGATTTTAGTTCAATTAGGTTATTTTTATGCATTTTTAATTGATTTAAAATAGTTTCTGTCTTTCAAAAATGCTGAAATTTTTTTGTCAAACTTTGTTTGACCTTGTTGAACTTGGGATAATTCACTTGGACTTTTCAAAGTTGATTTGAAGTGAGTTTGAAGTTTGACCTTTCTTTATTATTTTAATTCAAGTTTTATTTTAATATTAAAAAATGCCAAAAATATTTTATTTGTTTCTTGACTTCTAATCTCCATTTTGCTTCTGTTTTCTATTGTTTGACCTTGATCTTCTCTATCTTTGGTCAATGCTTGTTGATTAATACATACAATTTCCATTAATGCACTTTAATTCTTCTTCTTCTTCTTCTTCTTCTTTTCTCTTTTTGATCAATGAGTTAAAGATTGGTAGTTAGCATTGATACATGGAGGTTTAATCTTCCTTGATTCAAATCTAATTCATCTTGATCATGGATCAAGTGAATGGCTTTGCATTAAGGATAGGTTGCTTCCTAAATCATGCAAAGAACCTAAATCAATACAAGATCATTTCTCATCCTCTTTTTGGCATGGCAAGTTGTTGGAGTTTGATTCACTAATCAAGACCTCTAACTTGTGTGTTGCCTACATTATTATTGACCGGCCTCAGATAATTGTGACTTCTACATAAGTCCAATTACGATTGCTTAACATAGCGCTAAATTTGCCTTATGGTACACTAACTATTAACACTAACTATTAACCATTAACATTTACTTCTTGCCCTTTACATTTATGTAATTTACTATTCTTGTACATATTATTCATTTGCTTTTCCCCCTTTGCTCATTTGAGCACATGTTTATGTTAATGCAATTTGCCTTTTGCTCACTTGAGCACATAATTGTGTATATATTATTGTGCTTGTGTTTTGTTTTGATTGTTGTGGACCAAATATAATGTAATGGACAAATGGACTTAGTTTCTAGGATATTCCCTATGCAAAATTGGAGTAAAATGACCTTAATGTTGAAGATGGACTAGAAGGACCAAAACCCTAAACTCACTCTTGTCCATTCTTGATTTACTTCATAGAACTATTTGATGTGTGTTCTTTTGTGCTCGGGGATCCTATGTGAGCCAAATTGAAGAATCATTGACATGATCATCCAAAGTGAAAGATACAAGACACATTTGGGGATCTTCTAAGAGCTTGTTTGATTATGTTGATTGCTTGAGCTTACACTTATTTTACTTGCATATTCCAAAGAATGGGAGCTACGTGGATCATCAATATGATCTCAAGAGAGGAACTCCATTTATGGCCTTGTTTCTTATCCCTCATCTCTTGTATGATTAGGACTTTAGCCATTCTTCTCCTTCCCTCCACTCTAACCCAAGCCAAAACTTTTGTGCAAACATTTAACACTTGCTTTCAAACATTAGAAACCTAAGCCTTATGCTTTTGATTTTCAAACTTTCTTTTCATAACACTTATTTTGAATTGAACTTTTAAATCAACTTTGACCATATTTTGTACATACTTTTCATTGGTAAATATAACCCATTCAAATACTTTTGTAGTTTCAATGGCCACTTTCTTAATTAAAAACTTTTCATAACCTTTAGCTATTAGGTTTGAGTTATCCTTGAGGTAGATATAATACTCACCTATATCCTTAGTGATGGACAATGAGTCTTCCATGCTTATTATAGGGTTAACCCCTCACTAGCATGTTGAAGTTATCCTCACATGATGGATTTGTGGTTTTAGGTTGAGTTTTCTCCCTTGGATAACAAAAGACCTTAAGGCTTTTGGACCAATCAATTCACCAACTTCTTTTGAGATTTTTACCCCGAACTACGAGGTTTTGATCCTAATATTTTTTAAGATGGTACGTAGGCAATGGTTTATCCATCCAAACACAAAATGTAAATAACTTGTATATTCTCCTCTCATCTCTTCAATCATGTTGGCACAAATAATTTTTCACAAAATACCAACCTTACAACAAATGTGAAAAGGGCTCCCTAGGAGTACCTAGGATGTTTTGTGTGCTTAAAACCTTCCCATTGCATAACCAACCCCCTTACCCCGATCTCTGGCATTTTTACTAGTTTTTGATTCGATAAAACTTTTAGGTTTTTGTTTGCTTTCTAACTATTCATTTGGATAAATAGAAGTGCGGTGGCGACTCGACTTGTATGGTTTACCTTGGATTTAGTCAATATCTTTGATGGTAACGAATACCCCGCTACAACTCCACATAAGTCGAACATGACTATACCATCCTCCAATCTTAATTGCACTCAAGTTCGGGTAGAACTTATCTCACCACTCAGAGATCACCAAGCACAACAAGCAGATTATATCATACAAACAAATATACAAACATCAAATATACAATTATATACACATAAAATGTAGGCTAAACCCACTGGAGACTATTCCCCAATAGAGTCGCCACTTAATTTCTGTAGCGGTAAATTCGTGACCATCAAGCTATGGATAAGCTAGACGTCAAATAAACCAGATTCGCCACCGCACTTTTATTGTTTCCAAGGGAAAAGGCAAAAGTACAAACAAAACCCAAACGATAAGAAGTTTTCAAATCAACACTAATAAAATGCAAGAGATTACAGGTAAGGCGGTTGGTTACACAGAGGGAAGGTGTTAGCACCCAAAGTGTCATAGGTACTCCTAGGGAGCCCTTTTTTGTGTGCATATGTGTTTTTGTATAAAATGATGTTTGCAATAAAAATGGAGTGTACGGATGAGAAAAGAATTCATTAATTGTTTTTGTGTTTGACAAGACCTTCGGACTTATGCCTACGTGCCAACATAAAAATGAGGGATCAAAATCTCATAGTTCGTGGTATCAATTTCAAAGTGAGTGCATTGCTTTTAACAAAAAAATAAGTTTGACAAAGGCACAAAAGGCCTAAAAATGGTTTGAATGAGTGTTAGTTCTTTTTGGCTTTTAAAATTTTTAAGTTAAGTATAGTTAAGTTTATTTATAAGTTTATTTAAGAAAAGAGTTTGGAAATGCAATGGCATAAGGCCAAGTTTCTAATTTGCAAATTGGTCTAAGCTTAGAAAACAAACACAAGCAAAGAAGATTTTAAAAGGGGGGAGAGATTTGAAATTAAAGAAGTGGGGAGGAGATGAAGAGACTAATCCTAAGCACAAATTTAAAAGTTTTAGAGTTGAAAAGATCTAACCAATGGGCTACAATCCAATAGACAAGAATCTCATATAGAAACCCAAAATTCCCTTGGACTTTAGAATCAACCAATATGAATACACAAGTAGCAATACGAAGAGCAAGGCATCAAATAAAGATAGCCACATCCAAGCTTAGCAACTCCATGATATTCTTCAAAATTCCATGTATCAGACAACTTCAGAGATGACATTAGACACAAGTTCAAAATAACAGCTTCAATATGATCATGTTGCAGATGAACTCAAATGGATCTTCAATATTATATCAGATGAATGTTTACTTCACAAGCACTTGGTTTCATGAAAGTTGGCATTGGCCAAGTCCTTTGCATAGGAAGTGTTGCCTAAATTCTAAGTCCAATAGTCTCAGATCAAACCAACAGTCCACACAAGATGATTTTTAGGGTTTTTGTTCTTATTATGTACATTAAGGTCAAAAGACCAAACAAACAAACAAGTATACACAAACACAATATATCACAAAATATGGCCCAAGTGGGAAAAGGGAAAATGACATTAAAGTAAACAAATTGAATGGTATGAATAATGGAAAATGAATTAAATTCTTAAAGATTAGAGTGCATAAAAGTAAATGACTTGAAATTAAATGTTAGTTGTTAGTTGATTAGAAGTTAGTATTACTTTTGCTTTGTTTTGTTTGAGTCATTCTTTGGAGAACACTCAACCCACTTGTCACAAGCATGGATCCTTGAACCAAGACATCTTCCAAAGGAAGGAAATAAGGCCAAGTTTCCACATAATACCATGAAAGAGGGGAGACATACAATCTCACTAACTAGAATGCTATGTCTTTTTGTGTCACAAATTTAGTGCTATGTTAAGCAATCGTAATTGGACCTATGTAGAATTCACAACTATTTGAGGCCGGGCAATAGAATTTTGGTGTTAATGCATGTTAGAGACATAGTATAATGGACTATGCCCATGAAACATACCACACACAAAAAAGAATATGCAAAAAGGTGGACCTAATCTCATCCATACTCATGTTGATTTTGCAATCAACTAGTCTTAGGATATAGAAATATCATAGGTCTATGACATGAATGAGTAAAGAAGGGGAATGAGATGAAGAGGGAGGGGAAATATATTCAACACAAATTGGTCAAAGGAGGACTTTTACCAAATTAAGATCATTAATTCATTTTGGGAGATGGAATGTACATTCCATCAATCCCCTAAATCCAATGATCTTAACCTAACAAAGTCAAATCAACCTTGACTAAGGCCGAAAAACACAATTCAAACTCACAAAGTCAATTAAAATGGCTCTACAAAATTAATTTGGCATTTAAAAAATTAAAAATAATAAAAATATGCATTAAATTAAATAATGGTTGGTCAATTTCCTAAAACCTCATCAAAACACCAAAGAAATGGTCATGAGATTTATCATAGGTGAAACAAGGTCAAAGGACTTTGGAGAAAAAAATTCATAATTTTTGGAAACTTAAAAGTATTTTTAAACAATTAAAAATATTCACAAAATCAATTAAATCATGAAAAATATTAATAATGATCCAAAAAATAATTTTAATTCAGAAAATGAAAGAGGATTTTATTTAATTTTTTTTGGTGTAACTCTCATATTTTTTGGAACAATGTTAAAATTAATATGAATTAATGAAACTAAAGGAAATAAAATGTAATTCAAATATTCAGAAATAACGTGGACCACTTGATCTCCCTCATTAATTGAGGTGACAGATTAAGTGGATCCAAATGCGCACCATGCATGCGAGTTAGCACGCCACACCAATGGTATTTAAAACTAACGCTCGTGATTAAAACAAGATGACATGATCATGTGGCTCTGAACTGTTCCAACGTATCACCGAAGCAAAACACCGGTCACCTTCTCAGGCGACCCTGGTCGGACTGGTTCATTCATCACCATCACAAAAATGAAAAAGAAGGACATGATTTTAAAGTAAAAATGGCACTGATCACGAATCTGACCTCAATTCATCCTAACTCCAAGTATATTGAGAGATACATGGAGTTGAAATTTGAGGTACATGAACTGAGTTGCTTCGATTTGACCTCGAAGCAACTCAATCTTCTTGCCTATATTGGTAGGACTTCAGACAACCAAGGATCCAAGAGAATTGATGAGAATTGAGAGAGAATCGAAGAGAAGAAAAAATCTGGAAAATACCTTCAATGTTATGCAGAACTCGACCTCTCTTGCTTTAATTCTTGCTTGATCTTACTCAGGAAGCTTGTAGAAGTGGTTTGGAATTGAACATAAGCTTTGGATCCCTGGAGTTTTGAATCTTCAAACAGTGAGATTCAAACTCAATTTTCAAAAGAAAATTCTCAGGTTTCTCCTTTCAAATGTGAGGGTTTGAGGTGTTGGATCAAAGCTGGCACGCAAGGGTCCTTAGTTCTGATGCTAAAGGCTCTTATTTATAGCTGCAGATCATGATATTTGCACCTTGAATTTGAAATTCCAAATTTAGCAATGGATGATGCATGCTTGCATGGGAGTGTATAGGCCCATGAATCCACTCACTTAGGTCCATAATCAAGTGTAATTGAGTCTGAAAGTGAATTGGAATGCAAGGCAAAAGTGTGCAGCTGTTTGAAGTTTGATATTTGCCAAATGATGATGCCATGTTCAAGCCATGCGTAGTCCCCTTAAACCTTGTCCAAAATGGATGAAATTGGACTCTTTGGAAACGTTAGTTCAAGAGGAACAACTCTTATGTTGAACACTTTTACATTTGAAGCTTGTATCATGATGAATTTTGAAGTGGAAGTTTAGAAATTTTAACATATCAAATTTTTTTCTAAGTGTCAAGCAATATGTTCACTTATTCCACGTTGGCTAACTTTTTATGTGAGCTTCAAATGAGAAAAAGTGTCTTCACTAAAGTTGTAGATCTTTAAAAATCCTTCAAAATAGTTACCAATTTGCCCTCATTTGGATTTGAGATGAATGAGTTATGCATTTTTGAAGTTGGGGAAAATCACTTGTTCAATGGCCTTGGTCCAAAATGATCTATAATGTATCCTCATATCACATGCTCATAAAAGTTGAATTAGCTCTTACTCCAAACATCAAAGTTGAAGTAGACACCTTGAATTTGATTGTGAAACTTGGAAATATTTCATCTCATACAAATTGAGCAAGTTATGGCCTTGGGAAGTTGACCTACAAATTAGGGTTTAGACAAAATGACCTATAAAAATTAACTTTCCAAACAAAACTAGCTCTAGAATGCAACATGAAAGTTGTTTGTAATGTCATTTAGAGTAACGTTTCTCTTGGAATCATTTTCATATGATAAAAATCGTAGGAGATAGGGTCTAGGGAACCCCAGTTTTGATCAGATGAATTCCTCTGGTTAACCACCATCAACCAACTTGCTAACTTGCAATTCTCTTGACTTTTGGGACTCATAGGAGATCATATATGCATAATATGATGAAATTTAAAATACCCCTTGAAATATTTGATCAATTGTTGAAGAAGCTTGTTGAAGAAGTTACTCAAGATACCCAGATGAAATAGGGTTTCCAATATATGATGCCTAGAACCATTGTAGATCATTTCTTGATTGAGCTCCTTTCATTGAGGGTATTAAACCCTAGATATGAACTTGATGAATCAAATGTGATCATGTGACCTACCTAAAAGAGTTGGACAAATGCAAAGACATATTTTTGGAATTTTGGTTAGTAAATGATAAAATACAAAGTATGATACAATCACATAGTCCTTGGTGATCTCTCCCAAGACAAACCCAATGAATGAGGGGTAAGGAGGATGCCAAGTTGTGATCCCAATGCCAATGCATATGATGAGATAGCATGAGGGATCTTAGGGTCAAAATTGGGGTATTACAAATAGGAGTGAGGTTTGGAGTTTGGTTAGGCTTGGAATTAGGTTTTGGCTCTGTTTTAGAAGGCTTGGAGTTAGTTAACATTGGCTCATTGAGTTGGTAGTTAACTTAGTTAGTTAATCTTGACTCAGTTAGTTGGATAGGTTAGTTAGTGAATGAGCAAGCTTTGTTTTTGTTGACTGGATAATGCCGGTTATAACTTAAGTGGATTTGTTTTAGTGGCTGGAGTCATGACCTGCTGAACATGTTTACCTTTTAATGCCAACTTGGTTAGTGAATTGAAGTAATGTGAATAGGTTTGGGGTGATGCTATGTGTGTTGGTTGTTGTTAACTGTTATGCATTGCTTGGTGTTGGAATACAGGTCAAAACATGTTGCCATGTGCTTATGCTTCTATTGTATTGGACTGTTGGTGTAAGACATTGGTGTTAGTTTAAACTGAATTTAGAGCCAAATTTGCAAATGAATTTGAAGTTGAATTTAGAATGGACTTGTTGTACGGTGAGTTATCCAACATTCTGACTTGATTTGCCTTGCAGTCATAGCTTCGATGTGTTAAGTCGGGTCAGTCTGGAATCCATTATTGAATTGATCATGATTTGCCTTATTTTCTATGCAATGATATAACCCTGTTAACTAAACTGGATGATGGATGCAATGAATAATCTACTGTAGGACTGCCTTGCATGGCTTGGTCATTGATGTTGGATTGAAGGATGTTATTGGCTCAGGTTTTGCATCAAGCTGCTACTCTGCTTTGTTTTGGTCTGCTAAGTCCTGCTACATACTACAGAACCTAACTTTCCCATGCTTGCTAACTCTGCAATGAACGTATGAATGTTGTTTTTATGTGTTGGTGTTTTAAAAGGTTGTAGGTATGCTCATGAGATTTGTTGTCATTGCTTTGCATTAATTGCTTGACATGCTATGATGATAGCCCTTTGTGGCTTGTGCATGTTATTGTTTGATGTTGAATGCGGGTTAGATGCAAAAATTTGGCCATGTTTGGCCTTCTTGTTTTTTATTGTAACATGAATATCGTGGCCTTATGGATGATGAATCACATGATTATCTCTCAGCTTAGCAATGGAGTTTGCATTAGGTCCTGTCTGCTCAGGCTCATGGAAGATTCTGGCTTGGACATTGACAACCGGCTTATGGCTTTAGTTTTATGGTATGTCAACACTTTATGGCTTGGAACTAATGATGTTTCCTGTTGGTTATGACCATGGTTGGTAAAGTTGTTCTCTAGGTAAGCTCGTGGATTGAATGCATTATGAATGGACCATGTTAACCTCTTGCAAATTTGACTGTGGTGTGGTATTTATGTAGTTTCGTGGTGCAATATTTAGCTGCACTGATGTTACTATTGGCTAATGGTATGCAGGAGATTATTGTGGCATGGAGCTGGCATGATGACATTGTAGGTCAGTGGTGTGTTGCTGCAGGATCACCCAATATGCATTTAATTACGTTTTCTACTGATCCATATAATGGTCATGTTACAGGACTGCTTTGTTTGGCTTGAATCTGAAATAGATTTGTGGTATACTGACATGATGCAGTCCAGTTTTGGCTTTAGTTTCATGGCAAGTGGTTATGTTGTGCTGCAAGGGAATCTCATTTTGACTTAGGCAGATAGTATCTAGACCCTCTCCACTTAACCATTAGCTCATATTCTTGAACGGTGGAGTATCATGGTGCATCATTGTCATGTTTCTGTTTGAGGTCCATGACAGTGTGCCAATTGGATTTTTAGGCTTGGTTCTAGCTGCTGCAGGATCATGGTTGCTGCAATAACCTGATGACAAGATGTTGTTCATGTGAGCTCAAGACCAAACCTAAGCATTATCCTTGTTCAAATGGCTAATGTAAGTGTATGATCTAATATGGTTGTGATGCTTGGTTGTAGTAACTGCAAGACCATGTTAGTGATGCAGAACCATGGTTGGCCAAACCAAAAAGACAAGTCAAGACAAGGTACACATGACGTTAACATGAGACAAGTTACTTGGCAATGAAGATTCAAAGTCAAACACATCAAACATGGCTCTTGGATGATGAATCAAGGAAAAGTAGGTTAGATTAGGTTTTAGATGGTCAAAAATGGGTGAGTTCACTTTGGTCAAAGTTGACCAAAAAGTCAACTGTTGACCAAAGTCAACAATAGGTCAAAGTTCATTTTTTGTATTTTTCTTGTAAATAGATATTTAATGGGTCATTATGGGTGAATTTAGGGTTTTAGGAATTTGGGTTGACTTTGGTCAAAGTTGACTAAAAAGTCAACTGTTGACCAAAGTTAACAATTGGTCAAAAGTTGCCAAGGCTTGTAATTTTTCATGTAATGATCAATGTGATGGTTTATAAGGGATTGAAAGAAATCAAAATGGTTTGAAAATGGTTTTCAAGTTGCTTTCATTGTACAATAGATTTTGTATTTGTATGTGCTTGAATTGTAATGAACATGGTCATGACTTGTAAAATGAACAAGGCTACTACCTAATGAAACAAGGTTAAGGCTTAACTATGAATAAAAGGACATATACCTCTTGGATTATGACACCAATGGGCTTTGGTAGTTTGGGGAGACAAAACCATCCATGGACTAGACAACCAAGCATTGGCTAAGATGGATTGGATTTAAGACTAATGACCAGATGACAATGAGCCAGGAGTGGACCTTGTGCTAGAGGTGATCAGATGGGATGACAAAAGAGATGGAAAGGTATGGAAGCCGTGAGACTTGAGCTAAGACAAAGATCAAGGTGGTGCCAACCAGTTAGTGGGTGAAAGGTGGATGGAATTAGAGTTTTGGATGTCACCAGATGGAAAGTCAAGCCACATGGTTTATCAAGACCAATCTCTCCTTGATTAGGGTTTCCATGAGGCCTACCCCTCAAGCAAGTCCTTTTAACAAAACCATATGCTTCAACAACAAGTCTTCCAATGTATGAGCCTTCATTAGGGTTTTGATGGCCAGGACAAGATTCAGAGAAGCTCCAAAGGATCCTCTCATCATATCTTGTTGAATCCATACCTCCACTACCAAACAATTAGGGTTTCACACCCCCTATGCTTGATGAGATGGTCAGACCATGCTTTTGACACTTGATCTCCACACAAACCCTAGCTTCACAAGCCAAAAAGTTTTGAATCCATGGTGATCCACTAGTGAAGGAATGATGCATATGAATGAATTATGAATGTATGCAAATGATCCCCAAGTCAAGTGGTTGAATGGAAAACTAGGAAAAAGGGAGGGAAAATTTTGGGGTACGACAATGCACAAATTTTTTTTCCCAAAATTTTATCTTTTAGAATTTATCCTTATCTCTAAGACTTTACAATTCAACCATAGTTACCTTCCTATAAACTATGACACAATATCCCTAACATTGAGATTCAAACCCTTTACTAGCATATTTTGGAATAAGGTTAGTTAAGTAGTGCTCATATATTTCTGACGTCAAAGAACCTGTCACCAATGCTTTTCCAACACATACAAAAACACATAGTGTACTTATTACTATTTAAGTAAAAAACATAAAAACAAAAATAAATAAATCTAACTTTTTCCAATTAATTCAAGTATTAAAAGATTAAATATCTCACAAATAATGAATTATCAACTCTTAACAAGTTTCCATCATTGTCCAGTTAGATGACTTTTTCTTACTAAGCCATTACTATTCCAGATTTAGTTAATTATGTAAGTGAAACTTTCTGTTAGATGTATTTTGTATGATGCCAAAACTAGGATACTTTAGCATTTATATATATTGAACGGTATCCTCTAAGTCTAAATGTGCATCTTTGTATTATGAAGCATAACAATATGTTGGAAAAGGTTTATAAAAGGTTTCATGCTTCAAAAACTGATTTTTATACGAAAAACAATCTATGTGTCGACACATACATGATATAGATCGACACACAGAAGAAAACATTTCCTACAAGTTGGCACATATGAGCTTCAGGTCGGCACATGTAACTAATTTTTTAAGCATGTAGCTTATGTTTGATGTGCCGCATCTACATGTCGACGCATGCATCATATGTGTCGCCACATGACTTACATAGTTCGACACATACATTAAAAATCTTAAAAATTTGCATTGTTTCATTCCTTTTGCTTGATACTTGCATGCATATATATACTTGATACATGCATCTTTTTCTAGTAAGGTTCTAGAGTAAATTTGCACAAAACCGGGATTTCAAAGAGTTCTCATCATCTTCAACCTCATTATATGCATACACACAAAAAAAACTACACATAATCATTCTTTGTTTGAGTACCATTTAGAATTAGGGTTGATAACATCCAATTTATGTTGTTAAATTGTAAATTGGATTGAGATCTTTAAGGGTTTCAAATAATAAACACCAAGGTGAGGTTTTCCTTCAAGGTAAATTTGGGATTTGAAGGTTTTGGATAAAATCACGTAATTTGGATCCGATCGAGTGAAGGCTTTGAAGAACGGAAGGTTTTTGCAAAAAGAGTAGCGTGGGACGGTGATCATATTGGTAAATCTTGGATTATAGTAATTCTCAATTTGGATCTGATCGAGTGAAGGCTTTGAAGATCGGAAGGTTCTTGCAAAGAGTAGCATAAAATGGTGGATCTGTAGCGGGAAATTCATGATCATCAAGCTATTGACAAGCTAGAGATCAAATAACAAGAGTCACCATCACGCTTTTATTGTTTCCAAGGGAAAAGGGAAAAAGTACGAATAAAACCTAAAAAAGTAAGAAGTTTTCAAATCAAAACTAATAAAAAGTCAGAGATCACAGGTAAGGGGGTCGGTTACACAGAGGGAAGGTGTTAGCACCCAAAGTGTCCTAGGTACTCCTAGGGAGCCCTGTTTGTATGAATATGTATTTTGTACAAAGTGATGTTTACAAACAAAT
This sequence comes from Lathyrus oleraceus, assembly GCF_024323335.1. Lineage (NCBI taxonomy): Eukaryota > Viridiplantae > Streptophyta > Magnoliopsida > Fabales > Fabaceae > Lathyrus > Lathyrus oleraceus. Next base: position 368,109,315 of record NC_066582.1, read on the forward strand.
AGAATGAGGGATGAGAAAAGAATTCATAAATTATATTTTTGTGTTTGACAAGACCTTCGGTCTTGTGCCTACGTACCAACATAAAAATGAGGGATCAAAACCTCGTAGTTCGTGATACAAATTCAAAAGGGGATGCATTGTTTTTAACAAAAATTAAGTTTGAAAGGCACAAAGGCCTAAAAATGGTTTGAATGAGTTAGTTCTTTTTGTATTTTTTGAAAGTTTAAGTCAAGTATAGTTAAGTTTATTTACAAGTTTGATTTATGAAAAGAAATTTGAAAATGCAATGGCATAAGGCCAAAGTTTCTATCTTTTTGCAAAAGTGGTCAAAGTTTAGAACAAAAGTAGTTCACACAAAGAAGATTTTGCAAAAATGGAGGGAGAGATTTTTGAAATTAAAGAAATGGGGAGAATATGAAGAGACTATCCTATGCACAAAATTAGAAGTTTAGAGTTGAAAAGATCTGACCAAGTGGGTAGCAATCCAATAGACAAGAATGTCAATAGAAACCCAGAATTCCCTTGGACTTTTAGAATTAAGCAACACACAAATGCACAATTATATTACCTTGAAGAGCAAGGCATCAAATAAAGATGGCCACATCCAAGCTTATCCATTCCATGATCTTCTCCAAAATAGCCCATGTAACAGATGAATTCCACAAGTCATAGGTTCAAAATAACAGCTTCACAATGATCATGTTGCAGATGAACTTAGAAAGGCCTTCAAAGATGTATCAAATGAAGTTAAAATTGCAAGCACTTGATTTCTCAATAAGTTGGCATTAGCCAAGTCCTTTAGCTTAGGAAGGTTGCCTAGGTTCTAAGTCCATTTGTCCAAGATCAAGCCAACAGTCCACTCAACAGTCTTTTAGGGTTTTTTGTTATTATTATGTACATTAATGGTCAAAAACCAAACAAACAAGCAAAGTATACACAAACAAAATATATCACACAATATGGTCCAAATGGACAAAGTGAAAATTGCATTAACATAAACAATTAGAATGATATGAACAATGGTAAATGAAATAGAGTGCTAAAAGTAATTTGCATTAAAGTAAAAGCTTGAAATTAAAAGTTAGTAGTTAATAGGTTAGAAGTTAGTATTGTTTTGCTTTTGCTTTTCATTTCAAGACATTCTTTGGAGAACACTCAACCCACTTATCACAAGCATGAATCCTTTAACCAAAACATCTTCCAAAGGAAGGAAAGAAGGCCAAGTTTCCACATAATACCATGAAAGAGGGAAGACTTACAATCTCACTAACTAGAATGCTTATGCCTTTTATGTCACAAATTTAGCGCTACGTTAAGCAATCGTAATTGGACTTATGTAGAAGTCACAACTATTTGAGATCGGGCAATAGAATTTTGGTGTTAATGTATGTTAGAGACATATTATAATGGACTATGCTCATGAGACATACCACACACAAAAAGAATATGCAAAAGGTGTGGCCTAATCTCATCCATACTCTTGTCAATTTTTCAATAAACTAGCATTAGGACTTTGAGATGTCATGGGCCAAATGGAATGAATGAATAAAGAAGAGGAATAAGATGAAGTGGGGAGGGGAATAGATCAAAACACAAATTGGTCAAAGGAGGACTTTTACCAAATTAATATCATCCATTCATTTTGGAGATGGAATGTACATTACATTAATCCCCTAAATCCAATGATATTAATTTGACAAAGTCAAATCAACCTTGACCAAGGCCCAACAACAAGAGTCAAACATAAACAAGCCATCACAATAGGTCAACAAATTTATTTGGCATTTATTCAAATTAAAAATAATAAAATAGTGCATTTAAATTAAATATGGTTTGTCCAATTCCTAAAATCTCACCAAAACACCAAAGAAATGGCCATGAGATTTATCATAGGTCAAACAAGGTCAAAGGACCTTGGAGAAAAAATTTCATAATTTTTGGACATTTAAAAATATTTTTAAACAATTAAAAACAAATTCAAAATCAATTAATTCATGAAAAATATTAATAATGATCCAAAAAATAATTTTAATTCAGAATATGAAAGAGAAAAATATTTGAAATTTTTTGGTGAAAGTCCCATATTTTTGGATCAATATTGAATTTAATATGAATTATTGAAAATAATGCAATTAAAATGAAAATTAAAATATCAGAAAAAACGTGGACCACTTGATCTCCCTCATTAAGTGAGGTGGCAGATCAAGTGGCCACCAACACGCGTTCCGTGTGGTCACTAGTCAACTGCGTAGCAGGCATGGTAATGCAAACCAACGCACGAGATTAAAATAAATCAAATGGATCCTATGGCTCAGAACCATCCAGCACACCACCAGCGTCCAAGGACAAGTTGTCTTCTCTGGCGAACCTCGCCAGACTGGTTCAGTCATAACCATCACCAAAATTAAAAACAAGGACATGATTTCAAAGTAAAAATGGCACTGAGCTCGAATCTGGCCTCAATTCACTCTAACTCCAAGTATATTGAGAGATACATGGAGTTGAAATTTGAGGTACATGAACTGAGTTGCTTCGATTTGGCCTCAAAGCAACTCAAACTTCTTGCCTACATTGGTAGGACTTCAGACAACCAAAGAATCAATAGAATTGAGCAAGAATTTGAGAGAACCGAAGAGATCAAAATTTCTGGAAAATACCTTTAATGAAGGTCTAGATTCAACTGATCTTGATCTTGCTTATGCTTGATCTCACTCTACTTGCTTGTAGAAGAAGGATTGGATGCTTAAAAGGCTGTGGATTTCTGGAGATTTGAATTTTAAAACTGTGGAAATTCAACCTCAAATTCAAATGAATTTCTCAGGTTTATCCTTTACAAAGTGAGGGTTTGAGATTGGGGATCAAAGCTGGCGTGAATGTCTGTTGATTGCTGAGTATATGAGGCTCTATTTATAGCTAATCCCATTGCTTTTTGCACACTTGAAATCACTTTCCAAATTTGGTCAATGGTGATACATGGGTGCATGGGCGTGTACAGGCCCATGGGATCATTGCTATAAGTCCACAAATGAATGTTAGATAGTCTGAATTGAGATTGGATTGCAAGGCAAGTGTGCATTTGAATTTGAAGTTTGATCCTTGCCAATTGATGTCATCATGTTCATGCCATGCACAACCTATGCATTCCTTGTCCAAAATGGATGAATTTGAGCTACTTGGAAAGGTGAGATCAAGAGGAACAACTTTCATGTTCAACACTTTTTCATTTGGAGCTTGTAACATGGAGAAATTTGAGGTGAAAGTTTGGAAATTTTTGACATATCAAAATTTTTCTAAGTGTCAAGTCATATGTCTCAATATTCCACCTTGCTTAACTTTTCATATGAGCTTCAAATGAGAAAAGTGTCTTCATCAAAGTTGTAGATATCTCAAAGAACTTAAAAATGGTCACCAATTTCATGTCATTTGGATTTTAAATGATAGAGTTATGCATTTTTGAAGTTTGGAAAAATCACTTGATCAATGGTATAGGTCAAAAGTGACCTATAATGTAACCTCATACCACATGCTCAAAAAAGTTGAATTAGCTCCCACTCCAAACATCAAACTTTAAGTAGACACATTGAATTTGATTGTGCAACTTAGGAATCTTTCATCTCATAAAAATTGAGCAAGTTATGGCCTTCGGAAGTTGACTTTCAAATTAGGGTTTAGACAAAATGACCTATAATGTTTCAACATACAAAATGATTTTCCAAGAAAACCTAGCTCTAGGTGTCAACATGGAATTTGTTTGGAATGTTATTTAGAGTAAGTTTGCTCTTGGAATCATTTTCATATGGTGAAAATTGTAGGAGATAGGATCTAGGGAGACCCAGTTTTGATCAGATGAATTCATCTGACCAACCACCATCAACCAACTTGCTAACCTTCAATTTTCTTGACTTTATTGGCTCATGGTAGATCATATATGCATAAGATGATGAATTTTTGAAGTGTCCCTTGAGAAATTTGATCAATTGGTGAGATAGCTTGTTGGAGAAGTTACTCAAGATACCCAGTCAAACTAGGGTTTCCAAGGCAAATCACCCTCAAACTCTTGAAGAAAACTTGATCAATATAACATGTACAGAACATTGGGACTCATATATGATGCTCATAACCATTATTGGATCAATTATTGGTTGTGCTCTTTGTTCATGAGGGTCTCAAACCCTATATGTGAACTTGATGAATCAATGGAATCATGTCCTTCCTACAAAAGAGTTAGACAAATGCAAAGACATATTTTTGGTATTTTGGTTAGTGAAATGATAAAATACAAGTATGATACAATCACAAAGTTCTTGGTGATCTCTCCCAAAACAAACCCAATGAAAGAGGGGTAAGGAGGATGCCAAGGTATGATCCCAATGCTAATGCTTATGATGGAATTGCATGAGGGATCTTAGGGTCAAAATTGGGGTCTTACAGCTGCCCCTATTTAAGGACATTCTAACTGAGGAGGTGAAGGTTAAAATCTTCGGCTCGACTCAGTAGAATGGGCTTAAATAACAACATAGAGAAACAAATTTTGGTCCCTAAGAGACCTCATGATGCATATGATATGAATGTAAAAGTTAAGGCTTTGTGGGGAAATATTTCCACAAAGGAAAAATAAATCAGAGAGACTGAAAATTCGCAGGAGCACAATGCATTCCGTAAGGAAAACTCGCTGGGGAGACAGATACTCTGAGGGGATAAAAAAGAATTATGCGTAGGCCAAGCTACGACTTAAAACTAACTGGGGGACTCGAGGGATTCCATTCAAAATGGAAAGACTCAGCCGGGGAAATAACAACATCTGCAGGGGATACGAGTAAGTCAGGATAAAATTGAAACACTATCAAGGATGATAATAAAGATCTGACAGAGAGAACATTCATCATCGGTTAGGATGAACATATCAAGGATGACTCGTTGAGGATCGCCAGGAGAGGAAATTCATTACCAGTTACTTGGTAAGAATAGCCTTGCTAGGAAAAACTACAGAAAATAGGATTTATAACTACCAGTTACTGGGCAGAAGACCAAGGGTGAGAGTATCTGTCATCGGTTATGATGAAGATATCAAGGATAAACTTGACGGAGAAGAAAATCCGTCACCGGTTAAGATGAATATATAAAGGATAGACTTTCCTGGAAATGTCAAGGAGGATACCCGTCATCAGTTAGGATGAACATATCAAGGATATACCAACTGAACAAAAAGGTAGGAATTACATCTATCGAAAACTGGATAGAAAACCGTCGGAGAGAGAATCCGTCATCGGTTAGGATGAACATATCAAGGATTAACTCTGCAAGGAGACAAAGTAGGATTTACAACTACCGGTTACTGGGTAGAAGACCAATCAAAGATAAAATCCATCACCGGTTAGGATGAACATATCAAGGATAGACTCTAAAAATTGGATAAAACGGGATTTACAACTACCTTTTACTGGGTAGAATACCAACCAAAGAGAAGACTCATCATCTGTTAGGATGAACATATCAAGGATCGACTCTGATGAGGAGCAAAAATAGGAATTATATCTATCAGTTACTGGATAGAATACCATCGAAGAGAAAATTTGTCACTGGTTCAGATGAACATATCAAGGATAGACTCTGCACAGGAAAAAAGGATTTACAACTACCGGTTACTGGGTAGAAAACCACAAGGAGAAGAAAACCCGTCATCGGTTAAAATGAACATATCAAGGATTAACTCTCTGGGGAACAAAATAGGGATTACAACTACCTTTTTACTGGGTAGAATACCAAAAATGAGAATATATGTCACTGGTTAAAGTGAACATATCAAGGATAGACTCACTGGGGAAAGAAAGATATCCGTCACCGGTTAGGATGAACATATCAAGGATATACTTCCTGGGGACTCTACTGAGGAGAAAAATAAGGGTACTTTTTGCCGGGTATTGGGCAATAAGTAACAAACTGGAAACTAAGAAGAATATTACCAGTTACTGGGTAATAGACTCTTAGGGGACCAAAGTATCTATCTAGGTAAGAGCTAGAAAGAAACGATAAATCAAGACTCAACCCAATGAAGACACAACTCAAGGGGAGTAATTCCATCCAGAAAATCTACTGGAGAGGAAACTGAAATAACAACCATCCATGAGGAAATAAGCTCAGTGGGGAAACAGAGAAAGGTTAAAGTCTTTCTGCTTAAGGGGCTGACACTCTACAATTGAAGGAGGACAGACACCAGGTTTGTATGGGGATAAAATACCGCCATAACAGAGAATAAGAATTTCAAACAGATCAAATATAAAGATGCAGGATATACAAATTATGAAATTATATGAATGTACATGTATATGTATATATGATGATTATGCTGACAAAATGATCACAAAGGATACAGAGTTGTCGCAAAGAAATTAAACCATTGGTACAATCCTCGGTCAATCCACAAAACATGGAGACAACTGCTGGAGAACAGAGACATCAACATCCCAAAGGTTCAAACCTAACTGGGGAAGAAGGAGATCTGTTGAGGATAGAACATCCACTGGAGAGGGGAGTAATTCCATCCAGAAAATCTACTGGAGAGGAAACTGAAATAACAACCATCCATGAGGAAATAAGCTCAGTGGGGAAACAAAGAAAGGTTAAAGTCTTTCTGCATAAGGGGTTGACACTCTACAATTGAAGGAGGACAGACACCACCTTTGTATGGGGATAAAATACCGCCATAACAGAGAATAAGAATTTTAAACAGATCAAATATAAAGATGCAGGATATACAAATTATGAAATTATATGAATGTACATGTATATGTATATATGATGATTATGCTGACAAAATGATCACAAAGGATACAGAGTTGTCGCAAAGAAATTAAACCATTGGTACAATCCTCGGTCAATCCACAAAACATGGAGACAACTGCTGGAGAACAGAGACATCAACATCCCAAAGGTTCAAACCTAACTGGGGAAGGAGGAGATCTGTTGAGGATAGAACATCCAATCTGTGGGGAATTTTAGGTCAACACCATGAAAATGGGAGACAACCCTAGAGAGAATAATCATAACAAAAGCTGCTCAGAAACTAGGAGTAAACTTTGATTGGGAGTAAGTTGAATAGCGATTGGTGGGGACACCAAAGCGATCCACTGGGGAAGATCAACCATCTCTGAAGATCAACCCTGTTGAGGAAATACAAACTTTGTTTGGGAAGGCATAAAATCTGTCGGGGAACACAACACACCGCAGGGTATCTGAATCCACCAAATCAGCTGGGGACAAAGAAAGAAACTTCACTGAGGATCCAACACTCCGCCGAGGAACTGAATCAACACAAACATCTAGGGATACCCGAAGGGTTAACTGCTTGGGGAACCTCTGATGCTTCACATTTAAGGACTTGTTATTTATTGAAATGTTGTTGATATTCATTTTACTTGCTTTGGAAAAATTCTTGCTTTTATATTAAAGAAAACTTGATTTTGATTTAAAAAATTTAATTTCAAAATGATCATAATAAAATTTAAAACTATTGGCTGAAATAAATAAGAGTGGAAACAATTTGGATAAAAGCTCAACTTTATTTAATGGAATGATAGTCTGTAAATGACAAGACTCCATAGATTTTACAAAGTTGAAAATGATAATTTACATGGAAAAGGGTTACATTTAATACAAATGATCCTTAATCCTTCTACCAACTCTTGATATACACTGTGCTCTTGACCATTGCTGGAGTGATGAATCGATGTCAACCCTTGTGCTCAAACAAATCTTCAAAACACTGAAGACCAGCAGAATGCAGTTACTTGCCATAATCCCTAATTTTTGCATAAGTTGCCCCAAGGTGGGGTACTCAACTTATCGGGAAATTCTTTCTGTTTTATGTCTCTAATTTTTGCCTGGATCGCCCTTTCAGATTTTCAATCCACCGAGACGCTCATTTTTGCCTAAGCTGCCCTTTCGGGTTTTCAACTTAACAAGTTGTTCTTTTCTTTTTTTAGGCGAAGTATTTCTTGACTGCATCTGCGTTCACAGGACGAGTGAGCTCTTCACCATCCATTGTTGTAAGAATCAATTCACCGCCTAAAAAGGCTCTCTTAACAACATATGGGCCTTCATAATTGGGAGTCCATTTTCCTCTGGAATCTGGCTTGAATGTCAAAATCTTCTTGAGCACAAGGTTACCTTCTCTGAATACACGAGGTTTGACCTTCTTATCAAAAGCTTTCATCATTCTCTACTGATATAACTGACCATGACACATGGCAGTTAACCTCTTCTCTTCAATTAAATTCAACTAGTCAAACCTGGTCTGACACCATTCGGCCTCAGTCAACTTGGCTTCCATGAGTACACGCAATGAAGGAATCTCAACCTCTACGGGGAGCACTGCTTCCATACCATACACAAGAGAGAAATGGGTTTCCCCTGTTGAAGTGCAGATGGATGTACGATACCCATGCAAAGAAAATGGGAGCATCTCATGCCAATCCTTATATGTGAAAACCATCTTCTGGATAATCTTCTTGATGTTCTTATTCACAGCTTCAACAACCCCATTCATCTTGGGTCTATAGGGAGAAGAATTATGATGTGCAATCTTGAAGTCTTTACAAAGAGCTTCCACCATATTGTTATTCAAGTTTGATTCGTTATCAGTAATGATCTTACTTGGCACACCATCACGGCATATAATCTGATTCTTGATAAACCTTACAACAACTTGCTTGGTTACAATTGCATACGACGCCGCTTCAACCCATTTTGTGAAGTAGTCAATTGCCACTAAAATGAAGCGATGTCCATTCGAAGTTTTGGGCTCAATCATCCCAATCATATTGATTCCCCACATAGAGAAGGGCCACGGGGAAGAGATAACATTCTATAGTGTCGGAGGAACATGGATCTTATCAGCATAAATTTGACACTTGTGGAACTTCTTCACAAATTTGCAACAGTCAGATTCCATTGTCAGCCAATAGTAACCTGCTCGCAACATCTTCTTCGCCATTGCATGTTCATTGGAATGAGTACCAAAGGAACCTTCGTGCATTTCGGTCATCAACAAGTCTGCTTCGTGTCTATCCACGCATCTAAGAAAAACCATGTCGAAGTTTCTTTTGTACAATACATCACCATTCAAGTAGAAATTACCGGATAATCTTCTCAAAGTCTTCTTATCTTTCAAAGATGCCCCGGGCGGGTAAATCTGACTTTGGAGGAAACATTTGATGTCATAATACAATGGCTTTTCGTCTTTAATCTCTTCAACAGCAAACACATGAGCTGACCTATCAAGACGCATCACAGACAAATTGGGAACTTCATTCCAATACTTCACCACAATCATTGATGCCAATGTTGCAAGAGCATCTGCCATCTGGTTCTCATCTCGAGGTGTCGCATCTCGAAAAATACGATTCCTCGCGATGGTCGCGGAAAAAAATTATGTTTGAACAGAGTCACCACCAAACTTTATTTATTCTGATGAAGAATAGGAAAATATCGATAAAACCTTTAAAAAAGGAATAATGGTCGTCGCAACCATATTCGAGTTCGGGAGTCGATTACGCAAGGGGAAGGTATTAACACCCCTCACGTCCGTTGTACTCAACGGGAACCTTTTAGTTCAATTTTGCGATTTAAATGTTAACTTATGTTGTTTGTTTTCTTCGAGTGATGATAAAATTGAATAGAGATGGATGGGAACCTCAGAAGGGGGGAAAAGGGAGATTTTTTTATTAGTGTGCTCGCCAAGGTCTCGCAATCTCGTGCCTACGTATCCTTATGGTGCAATAAGAAAATCAGAGCATTCGCAGTTCGGGGAACTACGATTGGTTGGTGTCTTTTAGTGAACATATGTTTAGGTCATGTTCTAAAGTCAAAACGTCGGCTTGTCTACTCTCGGCGGAGGCTTAAGCACTAGTTTGTTATGCGCGTTAGAAGGGATTTAAATAATGTTCTTTCTGAAAAGAGTTTTGGTCACACGGGGGTGACAAGTAGAGTTATTGTGTTTGATGTTTTGTTGGATTGGTTTCAATCGCACGGGGCGAGGACAAATAGATTTGATGTGTTGAGATATTTTTGGTTGGATGACAATTACTCGGATAGTCGAGTAAGACAACTCGTATCCTAATAGTCGAGAAAGGGAATAGAAGACTCTAGACCACATTCTTTTTCATCCTTAATTATAAAAGGATTTAGTAATAATTAAGGTATTTTGACTGGATGACGATTACTCGGATAATCGAGTAAGACAACTCGTATCCTAATAATCGGGAAAGGGAATAGAAGACTCTAGACCACTTTCTCTTTCCCCCTTAATTGTAAAAGGGTTTTAATGATGATTAAGGTGTTTTGAATGGATGACGAATACTCGGATAGCCGAGTAAGACAACTCGTATCCTAATAATCGGGAAAGGGAATAAAAGACTCTAGACCACTTTCTCTTTCATCTGAGTGATTATGAAAACAGGTTTATGTACGATTGATGTATTTTGGAATAAACGACGAGTACTTGAATGGCTGAGTAAAATAACTCATATCCAAGCATTTGAGGAGAGGAATCGAAGACTCAAGACCATCTCCCTCTTCGCGTAGATTATTATGAAAATGATTTGATTAAGTTATAAGTTTGTGGAGAAATGACAATTGTTCGACTAACCGCGCAAGAGAACTCATATTCAAACAATTGAGGAGAGAAGTTGAAGGCTCAAAGTCACCTCCCTTTTCATTTTGCCGTTATGAAAATAGTTTAATTAGGTTAAATTTGGGTGAGTTAGAAATGACGATTATTTGTCTAACCGAGTAAGAAAACTCGTATTCAAACAATCGAGGAGAGGAGTTAAAGGCTTAAAACCATCCCCCTTTTCATCTTGTTATTATGAAAATAGTTTGATTTAATTGTGTTTAGGTGGATAGGAATGACAACTATTTGACTAACCGAGTAAGAGAACTCGTATTCAAATAATTGAGGAGGGGAGTTGAAAACTCAAAACCATCCCCTTTTTCATTTCCAAATGAAATGATATTTAATTGTGATTAAGTTATTTAAATTAATTTTGAATAAAAATAATCGACATTGGATCGAGTTTTCTCAATTTGTGTTTGTGGACAAATTGAATTTTAGTGAATCAATCATCTACTCGGTTAATTAATAACCGAATAGGTCTCATTGTAAGAAAGCCCAAGAGTAAGAAATTTGTGTGATCTTTAAATGATTTTATGATTTTGAATTGATGAGATTGAAATGGATTTGGAATGGAATTGAAAGTGATTATGAATTGATGTTGAAACTGGATCGGTCTTGATTTAGAAATGATGCGAAACTGGTGGTGAAATAAGTCTATCAATATTTAATTGATAAAGCTAACTGATTAAAATTTGATTAAATCAATTAATTAAACTGATTAAAATTGATTATCGAAATTATTGAATAAATTCAACTAACTAAGTTAATTAAAATTAAGTAACTAGATTAACTAACTAGTCAAAAATTAATTTTAATTATAATTGAAAAAAATAGGTGACGATGGAAATCGGTGTACTCAAACCGGTTTGTGCGAAATGACAACATGATTAATGTCATTCGCGAAATCATAACGCGATGAAATATTCTATTAATGTATAAAAAATTTGGCGACATATCGACATAAAATTGCCGAATTCGCTTTATTGAAACTCTGATTTAATGTTATGGAATTAGATAGTAGAAACACATAATTAGTTACGAAATGAATGGGGTGCCATACCCAATGGGCCTAATGTACAAGAGAAATAGCCCAATCAAATATATAAAAAACATGAAAAAAAGGTGTAAATTCTAAACACCTATGATATTTCCAAAATCTAAGTTAATGATCAATCCAAATTAATTAGTTATACTAATATTAATAATGAGAGAATATATTATTTGACTTTTTCAAATTATGAAAGAAACAATGCCTATAGGACACATGGCAGACCAAAATGCAGAAAATACACCCTCTCATTCTCTTTACTTCTTCGCTTCAAGCGTAAACAGAGATGAAATAATTTATTTTCTCCCACTCTAAAATCACATAATGGAATACATATCTTATTTACAATCAAAAGCATAATCACGTTTGAATGTTTTAAAAGGGAAGAAATCATGGGAATACATGTACCGGGAAAATAATGGTAACGATGCGGTGATGGCGGAGACATTTGGGATTTCACGACGGTGTGAAGAAGATGGAACATTTTTCGTTGGATTGTGGAGGAAGGATAAAAACGGAGGAAATATGAACGGCGAGTTGGTTTTGGAATCGAAGGTATGGTGTTTAGTGTTTCACGGCGACGAGAGTGAAGGGAGATGACGGAAGCGGAAGGCGCGACAACCAAAGGTGCTGTTGTTGGTAATGAATAACAGAGGTGGAATGAAGAAGATGAGTGAGGTGAACGGCGGCGCTATGTTGTTGGGTTGCATGGAGGTCAGCGGTGGAAGGCGAAAGGAGACGCGGCGGTGGTGGTAGGGAAGAAGGGTGTTTCCGGCGATGACGATTGTTTGTCGTTCGCCGGTGAAGACGAGGTTATGGGTTTTCGGAAGTGAGGACGGTTAAGGAAGAATATGAACCATCTTCTTCTTTTCTGCAGAAGAAGAAGAGTGCGCGGTGGATTCGTCGGCGAAAGGAACTTTTTGGCGGATTGAGGGTTGTTGGATGTGTTTTGTGTAGGCGGTTTCCGGCGGAAGGAGGATGCGATTTGAGGTAGGTATGGTCATCGTTTTTGTCGCGACGGAAGGTTGGGTTGTGGAAAGAGGCGGAGATGAGAACGAGGTCGCCGGCGAGATAGAGGTTGAAAGAGACAAAACGGAGGCGAAGGTTGTGCTGTTTGGTGGAGATGTGATTTGGGGAGTTTTTATGGTGATGTTGTTGAGGAAGAGAAACAAATTGGAATTTATCAAGATGATGAACAGTAGCCTCCCTTTGTATTTTCTTTTTCTTTTTTTCTTAAAGTTTGAAGGGGTGTCTTTTGTTAGAGAGAGAAGAGAGGACCAGTGATGTGTCCCCCAAAAAAATCAGCAGAGTTTTTTCTTTTCTATTCTTCCCGTTGGAGAGAGATCTTAGTGTGGATATCCTCTCTCTCTTTCTTCCTCTTTTGTTTTTTGTCTCAGAAAGAACCGTTGAGAGTGTGTTATTGGTATATTTTTGCTAGCTGTCACCAGTAGTATGTTACAGTTGGAGCCTGTCCATTCAAGAGAGAGAGATTTTTTTCATTTTATTTATTTTCAGATTTTCTTTAATAATAGTATTAATTAAATCCTAATTTTGATTGGATAAATGGGATAAGTGTGGATTGCTAATAATGGCCACTGATTAATTTGAATCAATGGTTTGGATTGAATCAAAGAAGCACACCAAGAAACACACACTATTTAAATAAATCAAAATGCATATAATGCCTTTTTTTAGATGACTTAATCGATTTAAAACAATTTTAATCAATTGAATCAAATAAAATTCACAACTTTTTAAATAATCATGATAAAATTAAAATAATAACATGGAAAATTCTATTTATTTAATCTTACAATTTTGACGAAAGAACAAAATTAAAATGACTAAAAATGAATAAAAGTCGGGCAAAAATTTGCTCGAAAAATTAAATCGGATGCATGAAAATGATCAGTGCGAAATATACTTATTGAAAAAATACAGTGTTTCTTTAAATTTTGAAATAAATTTTCAACGGTTAAAAGGCTCAAACGAATTAAAATGCAGCTGAAAAAGTCGTCGAAAAATATAACGAGCACACCAGGCTGAACTATGCGGACCGTAGATTAATAATACCGGCGTCTGCAAGTTTAATTTTGAAACTTTTTATCCGCTGATTTTGCACGTACTTGAGGAATGATTTAACCAAATTGTCTGCATTTTCAAGAATTTATTCCAACTGATATTTTAGATATTATTAATGATGAAATACATGTTATGTTGTACAACTGATGCAAATTGAAACAAAAATCGAATTTATGAAATTTTTAAAATGCCCAAACAAAATTGGGGTATGACATGAGGGATATGATGAAATTCAACCTTTGTAAAGAAAGTTGAAATCCTCCTCGCATAATCTCTATATGGTACTAAACCGGGTTGATTTGTCTCCCATTCTCCTTTGATCTGATTCACAACCAAAGCCAAATCACCGAAGACATCCAAATACTTGATTCTGAGATTCATGGCCTCTTCAAGCCCCATAATGCAAGCTTCATATTCTGCCATGTTGTTTGTACACTTGAAAGTCAATCTAGCTGTAAATGGTAGATGCGTGCCTTGAGGAGTAATAATCACGGCCCCAATGCCATTTCCATATTGATTAATAGCTCCATCAAATACCATGCCTAAATGGGAACCAGGTTCTGGCCCTTCTTCAAGCAATGGTTCATCACAATCTTTCATTTTCAAGTACAAAATCTGTTCATCAGGAAAATCGTATTGTACTGACTAGTAATCTTCAATTGGTTGGCGAGCCAAATGGTCAGCCAAGATACTACCTTTGATCGCTTTCTGAGATTGGTATTCGATATCATACTCTAACAACAACATCTGCCAAAGGGCAATCCTCCTAGTTAAAGTAGGCTTCTCAAATATATACTTGATTGGATCCATTTTGGATATCAACCAAGTGGTATGATTCAACATGTATTGACGCAGACGCTTAGCAGCCCAAACCAATGCACAACAAGTTTTCTCAAGCATAGAATACCGAGTCTCACAGTCGGTGAACTTTTTACTGAGGTAGTAAATTGCAAATTCTTTCTTTCCAGTCTCATCTTGCTGACCTAGAACACAACCCATACTATCTTCTAGCACAGTCAAATACATGATCAACGGTCTTCCTTCAACAGGTGGAGACAAAATCGGAGGTTCAAGCAAATATTCTTTGATACTATCAAAAGCTTTCTGGAAATCTTCGGTCCAATCACAAGACTGATCTTTCCGAAGAAGCTTGAATATAGGTGCACATGTGGCAGTCATGTGGGAAATGAATCTGGAAATATAATTCAAGCGGCCGAGAAAACCTCTGACTTGCTTCTCAGTTTTGGGTGCAAGCATTTCTTGTATTGCTTTGACCTTGGCCGGATCAACTTCAATACCCTTCTCGCTGACAATGACGCCCAACAACTTACCAGAACGAACACCAAAAGTACACTTATTGGGATTCAAGCGGAGTTTATAATTCCTCAAATGCTGGAATAGCTTCAACAAATGCTCAACATGTTCCTCTTCATAAATTAATTTAGCAATCATGTCATCCACATAAACTTAAATATCTTTATGCATCATATCATGAAAAAGAGTAGGCATTGCTCTCTTGTAAGTCGCACTATCGCATCCGCGAAAAACAACCGGCGGGCTGAAACAAAAACAACACAGAGCCGCCACCGTGCGTTATTTATCCCAAAGAGGGAAAGGAAACGCTCAGAGTAAACCTGGAAAAAGCATGGTCTCGCGACCAAAGAGAAAGGGATCGGGAGTCGGTTATGCGAAGGGAAGGTATTAGCACCCCTACGCATCTGTCGTACTCGACGGGATCCACGCTCTAAAAGAAAGAAAAGGCTGCTAAAACAAACATCACACACACACACACTGGAAAAAAACACACAGGTGGGGGAAGAGGAAGGGGGCTCGCTAGGATATCGCATCCTATGCCTACGTATCTCATCTGGAATGAGAATCAGAGCTACCGTAGTTCGGCTCACGCACGCCAAACAAACAAACACACAAGCAGGCAAACATGGCAAACATGGAACCCGAACGCCAATCGCTGGACTTACATCAGCTTCCGAACCAAACAGACCCACACTGGAAACCAGATGCCACTTGATGGACTTATACCAGACTCCAAGCACACAACAAGAACAAACAAGCAACAAGTTACTAAGGAGTCGGGAACTCGAGCCTAGCAACCGTCAAGCAAACACACACAAAAAGAAAAAGGGTGAACACACAGACTAAACAGGGAGTCGGGAACTCGAGCCTGATAGCTGTCAAGCACAACACACTCAAAAAAATAAAAGGGTGCCCGGAGAGATCTCGCACGACCTCCTGCCTACGTACCTCATCTGGTATGAGGATCAGGGCAACGTAGTTCCCCTGAATAGGGGAGAAAGACTAGCTTAACCAGATAACAGAGGGAGACACGACTAGGGAGACTAACTCGAGCCTAGATGTTATCATGCAAAATCATCCCTAAGTCAAGGTTTCTAGCTAACTTGCACAGGGAGCAAGCCTATCCTACTCAGCACAGGTAAATAGCAAACAAACAATCACAAATAGCACACACTATATGCACACAAGTGAGGCTCAAACAAGGGTGAGGCTGCAAGAGCAAGCCAACTGTACAGGGTAGTGTTAGCTCTTAACCCTGACAGTGAGAGTCAGGGTGAAGTTGATGAAAGGTGAGTGAGGGGTGTGCCTCACAGCTCTTATCCCTGGCCAGGGAGAGCTTTAGACAAAGGAGTGTGGGTTCAGAAAGTGGGAACCCTTCTACACTCATGACTCTGACTCAACTGTACAACTGTACAAGATCTTGGGTTAATGTCCCAATGCATCAACACAGTGGTGTGAGCAGAGGGACGACTCAACAAGAATAGTAGGGGATGGATTGCACATCCCTTGGGTTCTGCCAATTGCCTTATTCAAAGGACTTTTCCTGCTTGGGGACAAAAATAAACAAGCACAAACATCGCCTCTTAAGGAGGACTTCAGACAGTTGCCTGGCCAAGTAACAGGCCAGGTCTTCCAGACTACATGGAGTTAGAGAATTCTACCTCTATTGGTTAAGCAACCAAGCAATAGCCAATGCAAGTTCAAAAAGAACTATTAGCAACTAATGTACCTGAAATCAATCAAATATAATCAGTACTCAGACAAACCAACATTAAACAGCAAAAGTCAACAGTTAATCTGTACAGTCAAACACAATCACAATGCACAAAGGTGCAAGCCCTTAAAGCTCAAACTCAAGTATCAAACCCTACAAAACAAATTCAAGGTTAGGCATAAACAATCAAGAAAGCAACTCCAAATGAGGCACACCATCAAGCATAAGCACTTGTGCTATTAACCTGAAACACAACTCAAAAGTGAGAGCACAAACCACTAGTCCAAGACTAGGGCCAAAATGAGATCAAATCATCAAAACAGAACATGAAACTTATCAAAAATCAAGATCAAACAAATAAGAATCAAGTCCAATTGGTCTCATGTTCACATCATTCATCATTATCATTTCATAAAGGAAAAAGCATCAAACATGCAATTTAGAACCTCAAAGGACCAAACAGAATGATCACAATCAAATCAATACCAAAACATTTCAATAAATCCTCAAAAAATTCATGATCAAACAGCATCCATAACATGTCAATCATACCAAATTTCAGCACATTTGGATCAAGGGAAGTAGGTCAATGAAATTCAGAAAGTCCAGACAAGTTCATACAAGCTCATACAAAGCATCAAAACAAGCACTAACTTCAACCAATCATAAAACAGTGACAAAACATGATAAATGAATGAGATCAAAGCCATGGCAACCTACAATATGTCTACAATACACATGCCAAATTTCAAGTTCATCCAATAAACCACAAGGATTTCCCAAATCAAATGAAAACATGACTCACAAAAAGTCAACAATTGGTCAAACAGGGGAGAAATTATCCAACAAATTGAAAATGAACTCAATAAATCCAGAAAAATTCACATGTATTCTCAACATTCATATGATCAATCATGCAAAAATTCAGCTCAATTCAAAGTCCACAAGCATGGTAAATAAAATCAAGAAGTTGCACAATGAATGGCATGGCACAAAATGTAACACCTTCAAAGATCATGTCATAACTCTCAATCCAGGAACTCAAAAATTGCAAACTATACATCAAAATCACCAGGAAAGACTCTAGATCATGCATTTAAATTTCATGAATTTCTAATGAAGCATCAAGATTTTATGATCAAAATGGTAAAACCTATACACAAAGCACACATGATCAAAGTCATTAGGCAAAATCAAAAATCAACCAGGCACAACTTTTATTATCATGCCTAAAATAAACTAGAGAGAATTTGGAGATGAATGCAAAAATCCTCACTCAAATTGGATCATCCATGAATTATTTGTGATTTTTTGAAGTTAATTGCAAAAATGAAATAAATATTTAAGAGTTTAAATGAATAAAATGCCACGGATGGCATTTTCGTAAATATTGGGATCACTTAATGAAACGCTGAGTTTCATTAAGTGACTTGGCGAAGCGTGAATGGCCATAAGCCGCGGGAAACAGAATTCAAAAAATGAAAGTCAGGCAAACGGATCAAACAGAAAATCTGGACGCGTTCTTCATCATTCATCCACATTCATCAACATTCATCACCAGAAAATTCATCAAGAACAAACATGCACGAAAATGGACAAATCATATATCACCGAACTCGTCTAATCACGTACATCAAGAATATCCACATGCTTTAACCTAATTCCTAACATGCTGAACAAATCGATCAAAAGAAACTTTGACATCAAATCTTAAATTCCAGATTTCTCACTCAATTCTTAATAAAAATCAATTCTACAAGTTGCATCGTGCTTTATGAACTTCAATCTACCAAAGCTATATCATGATTACAACAATTATTGAGATCGAATTCTAACCTCTTGGAGATGGCAGGTCTTGATTCGTGCGTTTCAAGGTCCAAAAGCTGAAAACAGATGATGCTTGATGATGTAGAAGATGAATGGAGTAGGTCTTTCAGCTCCAGCGTGCTCCAGTTCCAAGAATTGTCAAACTGCCATGAATGCTCTTGGATGCAACAGTTCCAATTCTTCAATGCTTTGTCCAAGGTTTTGTGAAACAGATGATCAACACTACCTGTAGATGATGGATCACACAAAAACCAGCAAGAAGAGTGAAGAATTTCAATGAAAATGATGAAAAAAGTGTGAAAAAGTTTGAAGAAAATTGAGAGAATTTGATGAGTTTTCTATTAGATCTGAGATTGTGAATTGTGATTATCAGTTTCTGTTATGATTATGAACTTATACCATGTGCTAATCAACTTGTTAATCAAAATTAGGCAAATCCAAGTGAATTAGTGAAATGCACTTTCATGAGTTTTGGCCAAAATGCCCTTTTCAAGATGCAACCAATGTAACAGTAGAAATGCAATGCAAACAAGTCATATTTGATGTTTAGAATGTGTTGGAATTGGTTTGAAATGCAAATGCCTTGTATTTTTGAAATTGACCTCTTTTCCCACCAATTTTTAAATGGTTCACTTGAAAAATGACCTTTTGATGTGTTGATTTTTGATGAAATGTGATGATGCAATGTGAAAGTTCATGTCAAATGTGGTTTGCTCAAAGAAAGATCACACAATTTGGCCTTTCCATTCAAAAGTTATGGCCCTTTGAAAATCAACTTTTTCTGAAAATGATTTGATCACAACCTGCCAACCACACATGGGAAATTCATGTTCTTGAACTTTTTGGAAAGGTGAGAGCAAGATCTACAACTTTCATGTTGGACAAAATTTCATTTGAAGCATTTTTGGACATGTAATTTTGAGGTGAATAACTTTCCATTTTTGGCAGTTTTCAATTACAGGTCACTTTCTATTTTTGGAAAGTTTCCATCTGACTTTATTTTCTTCATTCTTGATGTTTGAAATGCCAAATGAAACTTGTTTGGACATGAATGAGGTGTATCTTGCCCTCTCCCACCTCCAAATCCATCAATTCAGACAGAGTTGACCACAGTTGACTTTTGTTGACTGACAGATGAATCTGGCTATGCACTGATCAAGTTGAGCCTCAAACCCCTGATGAAATGGCTCAAAAATGATCCCCATATCCATTGTAGACCCCATCTCCTTCACAAGCCCTGATTGGCCATATACAACTGATTAGGGTTGACCAGAGGTCAAAACCCTAATCTCAAGGTATCTGATCATGAACAATGAATCTCTTGGTGATGATAAGACCATGATGATGATGATGTACCATTTCAACCAAGATCAAGCTCAACCTCCTTGAGGAATCAAGAAACCCTAATTTGGAATACCACCCTCAGATGGCTAGTGATCAGTCCATAAACCCTCAGGTTTGAACATCTCAACCTCTTCATCTTCTGACCAAAACTTATGAGAATGACTTGCACAAAGTTTCCACATGATATACAAAGATACAATGCCTAAAGACCTACAAATGATATGCAATATGTTAAGCTAGTCCCAAGAGAGGAGGGCAAATTTTGAGGTGTTACAGTTGCCCCTATTCAATCCACTGTGAACCTGTCGATGTGAACAACCTCGGCTTTCAGATGATCAGGATGAAAAGTGATTGAATACCAAGAACAGACGAACAATTTGCACTCTGATGGGAAATAATTAACAACGCCTGTCAGAATCGGCGAAGAAACAGTCTTGAAAGAAAGATCCGTCTGGTACGGAGAAAAGTCGACCGGAATGCCGAAACAGAAATGTTGACCTGGATACCAAAATAAATGGTAACGCAGGGATAACCATGGCCTGAACACCTGGGGGAGTTAGCCTGAACGCCACTTTGGTCTGAACACCTCTTCGGTCTGGATACCACTTCGGTTTGGATACCACTTCGGTCTGGATACCTCTTCGGTCTGGATACCACTTCGGTCTAGATACCACTTCGGTCTGGATACCTCTTCGGTCTGGATACCACTTCGGTCTGGATACCACTTCGGTCTGGATACCTCTTCGGTCTGGATACCACTTCGGTCTGGATACCACTTCGGTCTGGATACCGGTAAGCTGGCCGGAATGCCGCAAGCTGCATCGAGCTAATCGTCGTGAGCTTCCTCGATCTGGAAATCGGAACTGGCCGGAATGCCACAAGCTGCATCGAGCTAATCGTCGTGAGCTTCCTCGATCTGGAAATCGGAACTGGCCGGAATGCCACAAGCTGCATCGAACTAATCGTCGTGAGCTTCTTCGATCTCGAAATCGGAACTGGCCGGAATGCCACAAGTTCTTCGTCCTGATTGTTGAGAACCTCTTTGATCTGGAAATCGGAAACTGGCCGGAGTGCCACAAGTTCTTCATCCTGATTGTTGAGAACCTCTTCGATCTGGAAATCGGAAACTGGCCAGAGTGCCACAAGTTCTTCGTCCTGATGGTTGAGAACCTCTTCGATCTGGAAATCGGAAACTTCCATGCCTGTCAGCATCGGCGAAAAGGAATAGCGATACATGAGACGGCACATGTGCCACAACGACCCATGCCGGGGATAACAAGCCCTGAGCCGACTGCTCTCTATTCAACCCTAGCAGACAAACACTTCGCGTTTAGCTGGGGATTATCTCTTTCTTGTTTTTCTTTTTGGACCCCGAAACTTTTCTGACCATCATTTCCATCTCTGTTCGACAGAAACTCTTCCTCCAATATCGCACTACTAGGGGAATACTGCTGATACAGTACCAAACTCCTCGGAGTAGCATCTTCCTTTTGGGCGAACCACCTCTCAAACAATAACCACGGTCTGAGACTAGCCTATGCTGGCAATGATGCATGATTGATTTTTCTGCGTAATGCTCCATAATTATGGAAATGCTACGCGATTTATTATGCAATATGCTATGCTTATCTACATGATGAATGCATAAAAAATATCCCCCTCAAGGGACTCTTATGGGGAGCTCGAGACACTCCGCTGAGGAACTCGCCATCGCTCCAACTCCACCCTGTCGGGGAATAACACTGCTGCCGGGAAAAGGCAACCCTTGTTGGGGATAACCTCCTTTGCACCCGGTCCACGCGGGGACATTGCTGGGGAAGAATCCACCAACGCACTCTGTGGGGAAACAACAGTCTTTAACTTGCTGGGGATATCAATCCCGACCTTGCTTGAGACACCACCGCACACAGATACTTCCGCTGGGGAAATTGCAACCTTCAGGCCTGGCGACTGGGGAAACATCGATCTGAAACCTGCTGGGGATAACCATCTTGACCCTGCTAGGGAGGACACAGACCCTGAATCTGCTGGGGGATTAGTTATTCTGACTCTGCTTGGAGAGATACATCCTGACTCGTTTGGACCTTTTCTGCTCCATCATCTTGTATTCCCAATCGCTCCGCACTCGACGAAGATCGAACTCCTGGGATCTATACAGACTTTCAATTTTCAGACTTTGAAGAGTTTTCTTGATTAATTCAAAGGAACGTCGTACGTCTCGTCGTCTTTTTCACCGTTCTTCAATCCATTCGTCCCTGATTGGACTCCATGGGGATTGTTTTGTCAACAGCTTCCACGTCACCACCTGCAAGTGAGTGAAAATATCTAACAGTTCCTGCAAAAGAGATCGTTAGATAAAACCGTGCCCCAGTCGTGTCAAGATTTCAACACTTGGGTCACTCAACCTTCTGAATAAGATTTCAAGCTTTCAATCTTATAAACATGCATTGGAAGGGACCTGTATGTCTTAAAAATGCAAAATTCTTTATCAAAAATAATTGGATGTTTTTGCAATCAAAACGGTAATGAAAAACAAAAACAAAATTATCTGACTGAATATGCATTTTATTGATTGAAAAAGTGTGGCTCGAATGAGCAATACAAAGGAAGCAATTCCTGAAAAGAGGTAATTGCGCACAAAAGGAAAAATCTATCCTAATGGCAATGTGAAACCGCGATCTCATCGAGTTCCAACTCGGTTACACCCCATATGTCCTCAGACTCTCCGTGCTTTCTGCCTTCTGAACAAGACGATTCAGACTGATCCCCACCGGGTATTATCCATGATGCCTTAACCAAAGCAAACGATCATGCCAGACGCAGTTGTTCGTTTTAATCCCTCTTTTGCCTGGACCGCCCTTTCAGGTTTTCAGTCCACCGGGATACCCTTTTTTGCCCAAGCCGCCTTTTCAGGTTTTCGACTTGCCGGGTGTACATTTTTTTTCTCTTTTATCCCTAATTTTTGCCCGAACCTTTTCTTTCTGTTTTTTTCGGTTCGCCGGGATGCCCATTTTTGCCTGGACTATTTTGTTCTTTTCGTCCAGCGGGTCTCTTTATACGAAGTATTTTTTAACTGCGTCCGCATTCACAGGGGATGGAAAATCCTCGCCATCCATGGTCGTTAACAACAAGGCTCCACCGGAGAAAACCTTCTTGACCACGAATGGACCTTCATAATTGGGTGTCCATTTGCCCCTACGATCGTTTTGAGGAGGAAGGATCCTTTTCAGCACCATATCACCTACGTGATATACCCGAGGTCGTACCTTTCTGTCGAAAGCACGCTTCATCCTTTGCTGGTACAACTGCCCGTGACAAATAGCTGCCAGCCTCTTTTCTTCAATTAGGCTCAACTCTTCGTACCGGGTCCTTACCCATTCAGCCTCTTGCAACTTCACGTCCAACAGGACTCTCAAAGAGGGAATCTGAACCTCCACAGGTAGCACAGCTTCCATTCCATATACCAATGAGAAAGGAGTTGCCCCAGTAGATGTGCGCACCGACGTTCGATACCCATGCAATGCAAACCGCAACATCTCATGCCAGTCTTTATAGGTTACCACCATTTTCTGCACAATCTTCTTTATATTCTTGTTGGCTGCCTCAACCGCCCCATTCATCTTCGGACGATAAGGAGAAGAATTGTGATGCTCAATCTTGAACTCCCGGCACAGTTCTGCCATCATCTTATTGTTCAAATTAGAACCATTATCAGTAATGATTCTCTCGGGAACCCCATATCTGCAAATGATGTCTCTCTTGAGAAACCTGGCAACGACCTGCTTCGTCACGTTCGTATAAGAGGCTGCTTCCACCCACTTGGTGAAGTAATCAATAGCCACTAATATGAACCGATGCCCATTCGAAGCCGTAGGCTCAATCTTTCCGATCATATCAATGCCCCACATAGCAAACGGCTGTCGCATTACGCGAAAAACCGGCGGGGAAACAAGAACAACAGAGCCGCCACCGTGCGTTATTTATCCCAAAAGAGGGAAAGGAAACGCTCAGAGTAAACCTAGGAAAGACATGGTCTCGCGACCAAAGAGAATGGGATCGGGAGTCGGTTATGCGAAGGGAAGGTATTAGCACCCCTACGCATCCGTCGTACTCGACGGGATCCACGCACAATAGGAAGGAAAATGGTTGCTAAAAACGCTGCTCACACACACACACTGGCTGAAAGAGACACGAGAAAACAGACAAGACTGACTCGGCAGGATATCGCATCCTGGGCCTACTTAGTCTATCAAGCATAGACATCAGAGTCAAAGTAGTTCGAACTGGGGAAACGACACATGCTCGCTAGGGTATCGCATCCTATGCATACGTATCTCCTTGGACGAAGGAGAATCAGAGCATTCGTAGCTCGGCTGACACACGCTAAACCAAACAAAACAACACACAGGCAAACGTGGAGCCTGAATGCCAATCACTGGGCTTACATCAGCATCCGAACCAAAACACACACAAAGGGGCAAACGTGGAGCCCGAATTCCAATCACTGGACTTACATCAGCATCCGAACCAAACACACACAAAGAGGCAAACGTGGAGCCCAAATGCCAATCACTGGACATACATCAGCATCCGAACCAAACACACACAAAGAGGCAAACGTGGAGCCCGAATGCCAATCACTGGACTTACATCAGCATCCGAACCAAACACACACAAAGAGTGTGGAGACACAAAAGGTTGAAAAAGAAAAAGGGCGCCCGGAGAGATCAGCTCATCTCCTGCCTACGTACCTCATCTGGTATGAGGATCAGGGCGACGTAGTTCCCCTACGAAGGGATACAGGACTAGCCTAACTAGATAACAAAGGGAGACACAACTAGGGAGACTACGACTCGAGCCTAGATGTTATCATGCAAATCATCCCTAAGTTAAGGTTTCTAGCTAACTTGCACAGGAAGCAAGCCTATCCTAAACATGACTTGCACAGGAAGCAAGCCGAACCAAACCTAACTTGCACAGGAAGCTAGCTAAAGCAAACACACAAGCACAAGTAGCACACACTATATGCAAGCGATGGGCTCAAACACGGTTAGGTTTTAGTCGAGGGGTCATATCAACCTCAACAAACAAACCTCTGTAACTGGGTAGTGTTAGCTCTTAACCTTGCCATTGAGGGGCTAAGGTGAAGCAGATGAAAGGTGAGTGAAGATGAGACTTCACATCTCTTATCCCTGGCCTGGGAGAGCTTAAGACAAGAATGTGTGGGTTCAGAAAGTGGGAACCCTTCTACACATTTGAAACTGACTCAGCTGTACAATTGTATAAGATCTTGGGTTGGTATCTGCAATGCATCAACACAGTGGTGTGAGCAAAGCAGATGACACACAGAATAGCAGGGGATAGATTGCATATCCCTTGGGTTCTGCCAATTGCCTCTTCACTTAGGAGGTCTTTGAATATATACAAGGACAAATGTAAACAGTCACAAACATTGCCTCTTAAGGAGGACTTCAGACAGGTGCCTGGCCAAGTAACAGGCCAGGTCTTCCAGACTACATGAAGTAAAGAAGTTATACCTCAATGCAAATTGCTTATCAAGCAAAGCAAAGCAAAGTTCACAAGGAACTAATAGCAACTAAAGTACCTGAAATCAGTCAAGCACAATTAGTATACCAGACACGAAGTTAAAACAAACAGCATAAAAGTCAAACAGATAACACAGTCAGTCAGATGTGCAAAGCACAAGATCAAAGCAAGTGAGCTAAGCAACCTACAAAACAAAACAAGTTAGGTCATGATAAACAATCAAACTCATTTAACTTGTATTGATCTCTTTGAAGCATTTGTTGCTTAACCTGAAACAACAAGTTTAAACATGAGCAACAAGACCACTAGGACAAGCCTAGGGTCAAAAAGAGACAAAAAGTTTAAAACAGCAAGGGACAAGTGTCCAAAGTCAAGACAAATCAAACAAGAAGCAAACCCAAGTGGTTCCACAATCATATCATTCATCATCATCATTTCACAGACAGATTAGGTCAAAGCATGGCAAATAGAAGCTCAAAGAAGTCAACAGAATGATGAAACTCAAATCCAATCACAAACAATTCAAAAAAATCTCAAATAATTCATGATCAAACATCATCCATAACATGATAAGCATACCAAATTTCAGCTCATTTGGATAAAGGGAAGTTGGTCAATGAAAATCAGAAAGTCAAAGCAAGTTCAAACAAGCTCAAAGAAGTCAAACAAACATGCACCAACTTCAATAAATCATAAATCAGTGACAACATATGAGAAATGAATGGGACTAAAACCATGATAAACCTTAAGATGTCTAAAAATCACATGTCAAATTTCAAGTCCATCCAATAATGTATGAGAATTTCACAAATCATATGGCATCATGTGTCACAAAAGTCAACATTTTGGTCAAACAGGGGAGAAATTATCAATCAAATAGGAAATGCTTCCAAAAATTCCAGAAAACTTCACATGTGTTCTTAACATCCATAAGTATGTTCATGAAAAAAATCAAACCATTTTGAGTTCATTAAGCATGGTAATTAAAATCATGAAGTTGGACATGCATAGTGTGACACAAATTGTCACACCCCTATTCAAAAAATTATAACTCCACAACCAGCAATGAGAAAATTCCAAACTCTACCCCAAAATCGCCATGAACATGTCTAGTTTGAGCAAAAAAAAATTGGGAAGCATTGGATAAAGTATCACCATTTCACAATCAATTTGGCAAAGCATACACAAAATGGTCAACATGAACAAACCCTAGCACCTTTTAAAATCTACACGTGCAAAAAATCTGGAAAAAATATCATAAAAAGACTAGATGTCATGAGGAGCAATCCACAAAAAATCCCATGAAATTTGGATAAGAATTGAGCAACTTATGATTTTTCTAAGTTACCATGCCAAAATGAAATAAAAATTAAGAGTGAAATGGATTAAATGATATATTTAAGCAGAAATGGCAAAATGGTAATTATGCTGAACATTTAAATATGGCGCCGAGCAAAACGCGGTCGTTTAGACCGAACCCTAGGCCTGCACGCCCATGCAGTACGTAAGAATTCGCAGGAAACACAAAGGAATCCGCAGGTAATTCCGTAGCCAGGCGATGAAGGTTGCGGATAAATCCGCAGGAAAACTCCAGCCAGCAAGAACAAGTGAAGATCCTCGCGATCTTCATGAACGATTTTCCAGAAAAAATGGAAAAATTCCAGAAACGAAAATCAGGCATGGCATCATGTATATCCATCATTAGGCATCAACAAACAGCAACTAATTCATCAAACAACAACAGATTAAGCATGGACCGAGTGAATAAAAAATCAACATGAAAATTTCGAATCAACCGTTCTCTCTCAATTTGGCATGGTTTCAAGCGATTCAAAGCTTAAACAACTCAGCAAGCAATGATCTATAACATCATGTCAACTAACAACAAAATAATGGAGGTCGAATTCTTACCTCTTGTAGAGCAGAGCTCGATTCAGTTGCCATTAAACCTTGCCACGTCCAAATGCTTCTTTTACAACGCTTATGGAGATGTTTAGAAGGAAGATCCAAGCTCAGCTTAGCACGATTGGACCAGATTTAGTGATTCACCATTGTTGCTCTTGCTTTCCACAGCTCCAAATGTGCACGATTTCATGAGTTTCTCGGCTTGAAAATGTTCAGTAATGATGCTAGATGAAAACCAGAGCAAGCACAATGCAAGTTGTTTCAAGAATTGAGGAAAAAAATGAGAGAAAAGTGAGAGAAATTTGAGAGCAAAAGAGTTTGGATCTGAGTTTTTTTTCAATTGTGGTTAGGGTTTTCCCAACAGGAAATGAAACATATATATTCTGATTAGTACCCTTAAGCATGGTTAGTGTAATGATAAGTGGGATTTGGCTTAATGAAGTGTTTTTGTCAATTGCTAAAAAACAAATAATTTGCATGGGGTGCATGCATGTGCACGAAATTGGGTCTCAAACAAATCTCAAATGCAATTTCTGAAAATTTGCCATTGGTATAATGCATTGGAAATAATTAAATTGAAAGTCCACTTTTTCACCTCCTCATTTTTAATTCAAGCCACTTTACAAAAGCCATTTTTCTTGGAAGATTTTTGGTGAATTTTGATGAAAGATTTGGATAGAGCACATCAAATAGGACTTGTAGCAAAAAACCCCACCCAATTTGGCCAAATGGTTTGGAAGATATGCCACTTTGAAGTTCAAAAAAATCTTGAGAATGATTTGATCATAACTTGCCAACCATAAATGATAAATGAGTGTTCTTGGACTTTTTGGAAAGGTGAGAGCAAGGTCTTCAACTTTCATGTTGGACAAAATTTCATTTGAAGCTTGTGTGATGATGTAAATTTGAGGAGAAAAACTTTCTATTTTTGGCAGTTGAAAATTACAGGTCACCTGCCATTTTTGGAAACTTTTTGTCTGACTTCAAATTCTTCAATCATGATCTTTGAATTGTCAAATGGGACTTGTATGGACATGAATGAACCCTTTCAAACCATCTCCCACCTTGAAATCCATAAAATCAGGCACAGTTGACCACAGTTGACCATAGTTGACTTTCTAGGGTTTCTGGTGAACTGAACACTGACTGATGACTTCTGAGCATCCAATACTTGACCAAAACACTTCAAAAGGACCCCTAGGTCATGTGAACATGTTGGACCAACCCTAGGGCCTTGTCTCAATGGAAATTGCACTTGCTTGCTTGATTGACTGATCTCCTGACCAGTTTGACCTAATTCTTGTCAGAGGACTTGCACTTGGGCAAAGGACAATGCAATGTTATGCAGTGGACTATGTTATGTTAATGACCTAATATGAAATGAATGTACAAAAGGTAGGTGCAAATTTGAGGTGCTACAGCTGCCCCTATTCAATCAACTGGGAACCCGAATGGATGAGAGCAATGGCTGTCAGACTTTCAGGGTAAACAGGGATTGAATACCAAGAACCGTAGAATTTGCACAATACAGGGATCCGCCAATGGAAACGTCCACTGGGGTTTGATATTTATTACTGGGTATTTTTTGTTGTTGTTTTTTTTTTCAAAGGATACGGCCACATCCAGACATCACAACGACGATGAATGGGAATAGAAATCACAACTAGGTGCCAATGGACAACTAGGAAAAACTCAACGTTTACCGAGATCAACGGAGAGGTAACCAAACATTAATGAATGACTGGAAGAGATACAACCATATGTCAACGGACGAAATGGGAAAAACTCAACGTTTACCGAAACCAACGGAGAGGTAACTCAACTGGGGACGACCAGGAAAAACTCGACTTTTACCAAAACCAACGGAGAGGTAAGCAACTGGGGACGACCAGGAAAAACTCGACGTTTACCAAGACCAACGGGGAGGTAAGCCAAGCATCAACGGATGAATGGGAAGACTCGACCGGACGTCAACGGACGAAAGGGAGAAGCTCGACGTTTATCGACACCAACGGAGAAGGAGAATCAACTAGGGACGACCAGGAAAACTCGACCAGACGTCAACGGACGAAAGGGAGACTCGACCAGACATTAATGAATGACTGGGAAGGGGTATACAATCAGACGTCAATGGACGAATGAGAAAAACTCGACGTTTATCGAAACCAACGGAGAGGTAAATCCACTTGGGGAAGGGTACAACTAGACGTCATAGGACGAATAGGAAAAACTCGACGTTTATCGACACCAACGGAGAGGAGGATACTGCTGGGGATAATGAACACAACCAAATCATCAACGGATGATCGGGAAAAACTCGACGTTTATCGACACCAACGGAGAGGAGACATCTTCACTAGGGAAGGGAGAACGACGTTACGAACATCGAAATATGATGTTTACAGACATCAAAAGAAGACCAGACACTTACGCATGACTGGGAATCACCGAAAGATGGTGCTTACCGACACCAAAGAAGACCAGACACTTACGCATGATTGGAAATCACCGAAAGATGGTGTTTACCGACACCAAAGAAGACCAGACACTTACGCATGACTGGAAATCACCGAAAGATGGTGTTTACCGACACCAAGGAAACAACACACGCGGGTGCTGACAAGATACTGACATCCACAAGATGACAGGGCAAGGCTTGACACTTGCGGGGGGTCTCACTGGGGAGAAACAAACTTTCTTTTTACCAACGGATGAGGAAATAAACCTCTGTGGGGATTGTCGATCCTCAATGCTGTCAGGAGCAACTGTAGCAAACATGCTGTACAGATGTTGAACACAAACCCGCCTCTGCCGAGGATACGGTTTGATTGGGTTTCGAACACATGAATGCATATGTTTGAGTTTTTTCTATGGCGTAATGTTCCATTTATGAATGGAAATGCTACGCATTTTGAGGATGCAATGATCACTACATGCAAAATGCAAAACTGGCTAGAGAGCCAAAAGATCAGACGCTCCAACTCTGCAGGGAGACTCTGCTTGAGGAATACTCTACATGGAGAGCCTTAACTTCTCACTCATGCTGGAGAAACAAAACTGTTGTCGGGGAAAAGATAAACTCCGCTGGGGAACATCCTTCACGGGACCCAACCCACTCGGGGACTCCGCTTGGGAAGCAATCAATACTCCGCTGGGGATAATACTCGACGGTAGTAACAAGACGACTTTACCGGGGAGTGATAAAGCGGCTTCACTGGGGAAGACTCAACCAAGCCTCAGGTAGGATAAACTCTGCTTTGGGGAATATCTGTTACTCCGCCGGGGACGACCCACGCAATCCATAGGTAGAATAGATTCAAGCTGGGGATGCACATATCACTCTGATACTGAAACCCGTCCACCCCACCGGTAGGATGAACTCTGCTGGAGAAATATTTCATGAAACCCGCTCCACTCGGGGAACTTGCTGAGGAAAAACCCACACCATTCTGCTGAGAAAAACAACTCTGGTGGGGAGAGCAATAACTCTGTCGGGGATGATAATACAAGACCATACCGGAGATAAACCTCCACAACCCTGCTGGGGAGAAGCACTCACGGCTATGCTAGGGATAACAACATCGCAAACCCGACTGCTGGGGAAGAAAATCCTCATGACAAACTCCGCCGGGGAACTCCCCTGGGGAAAACATCTACCAGGCATTCAGCGGGGATCTCAACTGGGGAAATACCTGCCAGGCACTCAGCTGGGAATAGGTAATCCTTAGATTTGCTGAATAAAGAAGGCACTGTCCACAAACATCCCTGCAGGGGAAATAACTCTGACAGTTCTCAAACTTGCTTGGAAAAAAAAATATCTGTTGTGGGAACGTCCTCAACCCTGAGAAACATTCTGCCCCTGACACTTCCACTGGGGACGTGACAACCTTCAGGCTCACTGAGGAAACACCGATCTCGGAGTTGTCGGGGAGATCACACTCTCAACCCACTGGGGGAGATACGGCTTACTTGCCATGGGATACCGGTCGACTCGTCGAACACTAGTATTCATCGTCCACCCACAGTGTTGACTTTCCATTTTTAAGAACTCCCAGACTCATCTGGACTTTTCTGCTCCATCATCTTGTATTCCCAACTCGTCTGTACTTCACGGAGATCGAACTCCTGGGATTCATACATACTTTCCAATCATCAGACTTTGAAGAGTCTTCTTGATTAACTTTCCAGGATCGTCGTCGTAATCCTTCACCGTCTTTTCACCGTTCATCTATCCCTTGCCCCTGGTCGGGCTCTGCGGGATTTCTTTTTTTCAAAAGGCTTCATATCACCACCTGTCAGCGAACGAAGATATCTAACAGCACCTGCACAAGAGATTGTTAGATAAAAGCGTGCCTCAAGCGTGCTAACACTTCAAAATCTTGGGCGCTCAAACTTCCGAATAAGGTTTCCAGATATTAGAGCATGCATCGGAAGGGACCTCTATGTTTCAAAATGCAACTATTCTTATCAAAACAAACGGATGTTTTTGCAATCAAAGCGGTAATGAAGACAAAAACAAAATTATCTGACTGAACACGCATTTTATTGACTGAAAAAGAAGAGTGGCTCGAAACCGAGCAACACACAGGAAGCAAACCCTGAAAAGAGGTGATTGCGTACCAAAGGAAAAATCTATCCTTATGGCAATGTGAAATCATGATCTCATCGGGTTCCAACTCAGT
This sequence comes from Lathyrus oleraceus, assembly GCF_024323335.1. Taxonomy (NCBI): domain Eukaryota; kingdom Viridiplantae; phylum Streptophyta; class Magnoliopsida; order Fabales; family Fabaceae; genus Lathyrus; species Lathyrus oleraceus. The sequence goes on from NC_066582.1 coordinate 368,141,450, forward strand.
TACACCTCATATGTCCTCAAGACTTTCCGCACTTTCGGCCTTCTGAACAAGACGCTTCCAATCGATCTCTGTCGGAGATTATCTATGATGTCTCAAGCACAAACGATCATGCTGGACACAGTTGTTCGTTTCATTCCCTCTTTTGCCTGGACCGCCCTTTCGGGTTTTCAGTCCACCGGGTTACCCTTTTTTGCCCAAGTCGCCCTTGTGGGGTTTTCGACTTGCCGGGTGTACAGTTTTTTCTTTTTCTTATCCGTAACTTTTGCCCGAACTTTTTCTTTCTGTTTTTTGGTTCGCCGGGATGCCATTTTTTGCCTGGACTCTTTTATTCTTTTTGTCCAGCGGGTCTCTCTTTTTTTTTTCACGAAGTATCTTTTAACTGCGTCCGCATTCACAGGGAGTGGAAAATCTTCCTCATTCGTGGTCATCAATCACAAGGTTCTGTCAGAGGAGCCCTTTTCGACCACGAATGGACATTTATAACTGTTTATCCATTTTCCCCACGATCGTTGAGGAGGAAGGATCCTTTTCAAAACCACATCTCTTCCATGCTACCCACGAGGTCGCACTTCTCGGTTAACAATACGCTTCATTTACTGGGTATAACTACCCCATGACAAGTAACTATCAGCCTCTTCTCCTCGGTCAGGCTCAACGTGTCATACTGAGTCTTTATCCACTCACCCTTTTTCAAGTCTACGCCCAACGGGACTCCATGACGAAACCTGGGTCTCAAATGGTAGTACAATCTTCATCCCATACCCGAGTGAGAAAGGCGCTGCCCCAGTAGATGCACGTACCGAAGTACGACACTCAGGATACCAAATTCGTACTCAGCCACCATCGTTGGTACATTCGAATGTTATCGGGGAAGCACTAGCTCGCTCACTTTAAACTCTCCCCATCAGACATCGGAATCCGTTCGGGTTCAGGGTCAGGCCCCTCCTCCGAGATCGGTCGCTCTCAATCTTTCGATTTGAGTACCTCGAGATGTCCTTATCAGGGACCTCAGACTTCCTTGGTTGACAATCCTTAATGGGTTGCCGGGCGAGATAACCATACAATACCCTCCTCTTGATTGCTTTCTGGGAGGTATACTGAATATCGTATTCAATCAACATCACTTGCCCTCTCGCAACCTGTCCGGTTCATGCTAACTTCTCAAGCACATACTCGATCAGATCCGTTTCGGACATCCACAAGGTGGTATGAACCAGCATACACTGTCTCAGTCGGCGAGCAGCCTATGCCAAAGTACATCAAGTTTTCTCGAGCAGTGAGTGTATTGTTTCACGGTCGATAAACTTTTTGCTTAGGTAAATTGAATGCTCTTTTCGACAAGACTCGTCATGCTGACACAGTATGCACCTCATAAACCTCTCGAGGGCTATCAAGTACCAGATTAACAATTGTTTCTTCCACGGAATGTCTCAGAATCAGAGGTTCCTGCTACTCATTTTTTATCTTTCCATGCCCCTTGGCAGCCATTATTCCACCTGACCATTTGATTTCTTTCCTTCTTTTTTTTTTTTGGTTCAGGCGTTTCTTGCTCTTTTTTTTTTTTTTTTTTTTTGCAGCAGGATTGACCTCGATTCCTCTTATCTGCTCGCAATAAGCCTCGGCAGCTTACCAGACAGCACTCCACAAGTGCACTCATTCGAACTCAACAGTATGAGTTATCTCAACCAGTCAAACATCTTGATCAAGTCCACCGGATGCCCCTCTTCTGCTTGAGACTTTGTCATCATGTCATCAACATGGCATTGGCTTTCACGATGAATCCTATCATGAAACAAAGTCACCCTTGACCTGTGATACTTGGCACCGGCCTTCTCGATACTGAACGACATCACCTTATAGCAAGAAGGTTCCCCTTGTGTGATGGACATGGTTTACTCCATATCATCTGGCAGCAATTCAATCTGGTCTTGGCCAAGAAGCCATCCATGAAAGTAAACTGAGCATTATAATCAACCAATACTCGTTGTGATGTATCGGGAATTCATTTCTCGAACTAGCTCTGCTCACGTCTCAGCAATCCATACACATTCTCATCTTTCAGCACCGGTTTCCGCTTCACTAGAGGACAGTCTTCTCTTAAGGGTAGCTTGTGCCCCACAACATTGGTATTCCACCCTGGTGTATCTTGATACAACAAGGCATCCACCTGCTCTTCTAACAGGGCTACCATTCTGTTCTCGACTTGCCTCTGAAGCGGCCTCAACTTTCACTTTCCCTTCTGACCTCGGCGGTACTTGGGATGACAATCTTGACTCGCTCCTCGTGCGGTTGAATCACCTTCTCCTCTTGTTTCGACAACCTGGCTAATCCCAGCAGATCACAATCTTCTTCGCCTTCTTCTTTGGCATGATAGATCGGATGGTCGAAGTCATACAGAGGTGTAACCCAAATTGTTATCGATGAGATCAGGATGATAGTCACTTTTGAGGTTGGAAACGAGAAAAATCAAAAGGAAATAGAACGAAAAACATTGCCATTTATTTGTTTTTAAAACTGAAAAAAGTGAAAAACAGGGAACACCGCTTTTAATCACGAAAACATCTATTTATTACTGATGCAAAATGTTGCACAATGAAACACATGAGATGGCCCTTACAATGGACCATTACGTTTTGGGCAAAACGTATGGCTTTCATGCAAATTAAAAAAACCAGAAATGCTACACTTCCGGATGAGCGACAGTGATGCTTTTGGAGGCCTTCCAGTTGCCTGGTACGCACGACTTTATCCACAACTCGAGTTCGTGGTGACTGTCGATCTCTTCACTCACTGAACAAGCATGATCAGGATCCAGCATTCCTGCACTGACAAAGGCGTACGGTGGGCGACATCCTCTATTTGGTCTAGACGACTCTCGATCTGGCTGATAACCGACCCCAAACATGTCTGCTTTTACCACTATGTCAATGATCCTTCCCCAGCCTTGGGCCTCTTTGTTCTTCACCACTTCTAGAGCTTGTTTATAAGAAGAAATGGACAGCTTCTTCTCTTTCTCAGCAACAAGGGCATTCTCCATCTGGACGGTTTCGACTGCCAGACTGGGTGCCTTACATCTTACATCGTCCATTTCTACTTTCTTCATCTTCTGGGTCGTGTCTTTCATCAATACACACCCCTCTGTGGTGATGGCCGCACAACAATTACCAACACTAGAGAGAGCTCCATCCCTTATTAGAAGTTTTGGGACCACAGACGTTGGAACCTTTGACTGATTCTCCTCAGCTACTTCCATTCCTCTCTTGGTCTTTTTCACCATCTTCATCTTTACCGGACCCTGCCTGGGTACGGGGTTGACATCCTCATTCACTATCTGGGCCAAGCTGATAGCCTTGGAGTCCACCATATCTTGGACGATATGCTTGAAAGCTCTACAACCCTCAACGTTGTGTCCGGGTGCCCCAGAGTGAAACTCGCACTTGGCACTCTCATCATAGTTTGCAGGCCTCCGCTGTTGTTCTATAGGAATCAAAATCCTCGGCCGGACTAACCCCAAATCCTTCAACTTTTTGAACAGAAGGGTATAAGTCACGGGTGGCTCCTCAAACTGACGATCCTCCTTCTTCTTCTTTACTTGGCTCTCAGCTTTCGGTGCCTTCTGTTGAGGTGGTAGTTGTTGCTGTTGAGCAGGTGGATTATTGGCAGGAGTGGTTACAGTGGTAGCATAAGGGTGATAACGATTCTGACTGCGTTCTTTCTTTGCTGGCACACCAACTGGCTGAACCTTCTTCTTGAATGGACCACTGTCGGAGGGTTTCTTTGCTATGGTACCAGAAGGTTTGTTCACTTCGGAGGACGGAGCCTTCCCCTGAACTTTCTCCACTATCAGCCACTTCTCAATCTTCTCCAATCTCTCAGACATGACTTTCTGCCCCAAGGCAAGCCCTTGCACAACACTGAACAAGTCCCTCATCATCTCTTTCAGTTCAAGGATGTCGGCGTTGGGAAGATCCATCAGCTTGGATTTGCTGACCCCAGCAAGTTATCTGAACAGACGAGCTATGCGCACTGGTTGGATACTGAAACCTACAAAACAGCAAATGGGTTAGTATGAGTCACACATGCAATGTCTGTCCGTACTAGGAAAATTCTGTCCTCTTTTTTTGGTTTCATCGAGACAAATAAAATTTCATCAACAATTTTCTGACATCTGGGTGTCTCTCAACCTGAATTTCAATTAAAAATAATGGACCCTGAGTACGGATAGACATGAGTTGAATGCAGATGAATGCGATGCAAATGCATGAATGCAAGTCACTGTGCCACCAAGTCATCTGTAGACCCAATATTCTCTGAACCAGTCACAATCATCTAAAGGACTAGGTCACCATAAATCCGACTTGGGGAGTTCCGAAATAAACAGAACCGGAGATTACATCACTATCTTCACAGGAACATCCACTGAATGGATGACAAACGGCTCCTCTGAACAAGTACTCTCAACTCAACCCGGGGTTCCGAAATAAACGGAACCCGCTGATAAACCACGGACAAAACTATGGCGTCCCAGAAATAAATGTCCACAATTCACAGTCACCATCAGTACCAAGAGTCACCAACAAGTCACCAACAAACCAGCAACTGTACCTGTAATGATCATCAAACCTTCCCCACTCACGGGTGTCGTCTAGGCCAGGGTAAGGTCGAGAGAAACGCAGCATAAATAACCTTTCGCAGAGTACCGTCACATACACACCTGAAGTATGCAACGACAATATCCCACCAGGGTCTGAACTGCTCGTGATATCAATGTTCCGCTAAGTGGCGCAATACCACCCGCTTCCCATGAATCACTCTATTCCTAGGTATCCTAGATTTCACTCATGGTCTGGGTATTGGGCCTTTTACCTCAAGTAACTCCCACCCCAAACAAGGAAACACAGCACAACCAGCAAATGAATATGAATGAATGCAAACATTAATGCAAACAATAAATGCAAACAATAAATGCACATATATACAAATGAATGCAATAAATAACAGCACAAAGCAACCAAAACCCCAACCTAGAGAGCGCTAGGAGAGACTCGCTTACGGAAGATGGACCAGCACAGGTCAACTTCTCAACATCCCCAGCAGAGTCGCCAGCTGTCGCATTATGCGAAAAACCGGCGGGGAAACAAGAACAACAGAGCCGCCACCGTGCGTTATTTATCCCAAAAGAGGGAAAGGAAATGCTCAGAGTAAACCTGGGAAAGACATGGTCTCGCGACCAAAGAGAATGGGATCGGGAGTCGGTTATGCGAAGGGAAGGTATTAGTACCCCTACGCATCCGTCGTACTCGACGGGATCCACGCACAATAGGAAGGAAAATGGTTGCTAAAAACGCTGCTCACACACACACACTGGCTGAAAGAGACACGAGAAAACAGACAAGACTGACTCGGCAGGATATCGCATCCTGGGCCTACTTAGTCTATCAAGCATAGACATCAGAGTCAAAGTAGTTCGAACTGGGGAAACGACACATGCTCGCTAGGGTATCGCATCCTATGCATACGTATCTCCTTGGACGAAGGAGAATCAGAGCATTCGTAGCTCGGCTGACACACGCTAAACCAAACAAAACAACACACAGGCAAACGTGGAGCCTGAATGCCAATCACTGGGCTTACATCAGCATCCGAACCAAAACACACACAAAGGGGCAAACGTTGAGCCCGAATGCCAATCACTGGACTTACATCAGCATCCGAACCAAACACACACAAAGAGGCAAACGTGGAGCCCAAATGCCAATCACTGGACTTACATCAGCATCCGAACCAAACACACACAAAGAGGCAAACGTGGAGCCCGAATGCCAATCAATGGACTTACATCAGCATCCGAACCAAACACACACAAAGAGTGTGGAGACACAAAAGGTTGAAAAAGAAAAAGGGCGCCCGGAGAGATCAACTCATCTCCTGCCTACGTACCTCATCTGGTATGAGGATCAGGGCGACGTAGTTCCCCTACGAAGGGATACAGGACTAGCCTAACCAGATAACAAAGGGAGACACAACTAGGGAGACTACGACTCGAGCCTAGATGTTATCATGCAAATCATCCCTAAGTTAAGGTTTCTAGCTAACTTGCACAGGAAGCAAGCCTATCCTAAACATGACTTGCACAGGAAGCAAGCCGAACCAAACCTAACTTGCACAGGAAGCAAGCTAAAGCAAACACACAAGCACAAGTAGCACACACTATATGCAAGCGATGGGCTCAAACAAGGTTAGGTTTTAGTCGAGGGGTCATATCAACCTCAACAAACAAACCTCTGTAACTGGGTAGTGTTATCTCTTAACCTTGCCATTGAGGGGCTAAGGTGAAGCAGATGAAAGGTGAGTGAAGATGAGACTTCACAGCTCTTATCCCTGGCCTGGGAGAGCTTAAGACAAGAATGTGTGGGTTCAGAAAGTGGGAACCCTTCTACACATTTGAAACTGACTCAGCTGTACAATTGTACAAGATCTTGGGTTGGTATCTGCAATGCATCAACACAGTGGTGTGAGCAAAGCAGATGACACACAGAATAGCAGGGGATAGATTGCATATCCCTTGGGTTCTGCCAATTGCCTCTTCACTTAGGAGGTCTTTGAATATATACAAGGACAAATGTAAACAGTCACAAACATTGCCTCTTAAGGAGGACTTCAGACAGGTGCCTGGCCAAGTAACAGGCCAGGTCTTCCAGACTACATGAAGTAAAGAAGTTATACCTCAATGCAAATTGCTTATCAAGCAAAGCAAAGCAAAGTTCACAAGGAACTAATAGCAACTAAAGTACCTGAAATCAGTCAAGCACAATTAGTATACCAGACACGAAGTTAAAACAAACAGCATAAAAGTCAAACAGATAACACAGTCAGTCAGATGTGCAAAGCACAAGATCAAAGCAAGTGAGCTAAGCAACGTACAAAACAAAACAAGTTAGGTCATGATAAACAATCAAACTCATTTAACTTGTATTGATCTCTTTGAAGCATTTGTTGCTTAACCTGAAACAACAAGTTTAAACATGAGCAACAAGACCACTAGGACAAGCCTAGGGTCAAAAAGAGACAAAAAGTTTAAAACAGCAAGGGACAAGTGTCCAAAGTCAAGACAAATCAAACAAGAAGCAAACCCAAGTGGTTCCACAATCATATCATTCATCATCATCATTTCACAGACAGATTAGGTCAAAGCATGGCAAATAGAAGCTCAAAGAAGTCAACAGAATGATGCAACTCAAATCCAATCACAAACAATTCAAAAAAATCTCAAATAATTCATGATCAAACATCATCCATAACATGATAAGCATACCAAATTTCAGCTCATTTGGATAAAGGGAAGTTGGTCAATGAAAATCAGAAAGTCAAAGCAAGTTCAAACAAGCTCAAAGAAGTCAAACAAACATGCACCAACTTCAATAAATCATAAATCAGTGACAACATATGAGAAATGAATGGGACTAAAACCATGATAAACCTTAAGATGTCTACAAATCACATGTCATATTTCAAGTCCATCCAATAATGTATGAGAATTTCACAAATCATATGGCATCATGTGTCACAAAAGTCAACATTTTGGTCAAACAGGGGAGAAATTATCAATCAAATAGGAAATGCTTACAAAAATTCCAGAAAAATTCACATGTGTTCTTAACATTCATAAGTATGTTCATGCAAAAAATCAAACCATTTTGAGTTCATTAAGCATGGTAATTAAAATCATGAAGTTGGACATGCATAGTGTGACACAAATTGTCACACCCCTATTCAAAAAATTATAACTCCACAACCAGCAATGAGAAAATTCCAAACTCTACACCAAAATCACCATGAACATGTCTAGTTTGAGCACAAAAATATTGGGAAGCATTGGATAAAGTATCACCATTTCACAATCAATTTGGCAAAGCATACACAAAATGGTCAACATGAACAAACCCTAGCACCTTTTAAAATCTACAGGTGCAAAAAATCTGGAAAAAATATCATAAAAAAACTAGATGTCATGAGGAGCAATCCACAAAAAATCCCATGAAATTTGGATAAGAATTGAGCAACTTATGATTTTTCTAAGTTACCATGCCAAAATGAAATAAAAATTAAAAGTGAAATGGATTAAATGATATATTTAAGCAGAAATGGCAAAATGGTAATTATGCTGAACATTTAAATATGGCGCCGAGCAAAACGCGGTCATTTAGACCGAACCCTAGGCCTGCACGCCCATGCAGTACGTAAGAATTCGCAGGAAACACAAAGGAATCTGCAGGTAACTCCGTAGCCAGGCGATGAAGGTTGCGGATAAATCCGCAGGAAAACTCCAGCCAGCAAGAACAAGTGAAGATCCTCGCGATCTTCATGAACGATTTTCCAGAAAAAATGGAAAAATTCCAGAAACGAAAATCAGGCATGGCATCATGTATATCCATCATTAGGCATCAACAAACAGCAACTAATTCATCAAACAACAACAGATTAAGCATGGACCGAGTGAATCAAGAATCAACATGAAAATTTCGAATCAACCGTTCTCTCTCAATTTGGCATGGTTTCAAGCGATTCAAAGCTTAAACAACTCAGCAAGCAATGATCTATAACATCATGTCAACTAACAACAAAATAATGGAGGTCGAATTCTTACCTCTTGTAGAACAGAGCTCGATTCAGCTGCCATTAAACCTTGCCACGTCCAAATGCTTCTTCTACAACGCTTATGGAGATGTTTAGAAGGAAGATCCAAGCTCAGCTTAGCACGATTGGACCAGATTTAGTGATTCACCATTGTTGCTCTTGCTTTCCACAGCTCCAAATGTGCACGATTTCATGAGTTTCTCGGCTTGAAAATGTTCAGTAATGATGCTAGATGAAAACCAGAGCAAGCACAATGCAAGTTGTTTCAAGAATTGAGAAAAAAAATGAGAGAAAAGTGAGAGAAATTTGAGAGCAAAAGAGTTTGGATCTGAGTTTTTTTTCAATTGTGGTTAGGGTTTTCCCAACAGGAAATGAAACATATATATTCTGATTAGTACCCTTAAGCATGGTTAGTGTAATGATAAGTGGGATTTGGCTTAATGAAGTGTTTTTGTCAATTGCTAAAAAACAAATAATTTGCATGGGGTGCATGCATGTGCACGAAATTGGGCCTCAAACAAATCTCAAATGCAATTTCTGAACATTTGCCATTGGTATAATGCATTGGAAATAATTAAATTGAAAGTCCACTTTTTCACCTCCTCATTTTTAATTCAAGCCACTTTAAAAAAGCCATTTTGCTTGGAAGATTTTTGGTGAATTGTGATGAAAGATTTGGATAGAGCACATCAAATAGGACTTGTAGCAAAAAACCCCACCCAATTTGGCCAAATGGTTTGGAAGATATGCCACTTTGAAGTTCAAAAAAATCTTGAGAATGATTTGATCATAACTTGCCAACCATAAATGATAAATGAGTGTTCTTGGACTTTTTGGAAAGGTGAGAGCAAGATCTTAAACTTTCATGTTGGACAAAATTTCATTTGAAGCTTGTGTGATGATGTAAATTTGAGGAGAAAAACTTTCTATTTTTGGCAGTTGAAAATTACAGGTCACCTGCCATTTTTGGAAACTTTTTGTCTGACTTCAAATTCTTCAATCATGGTCTTTGAAATGTCAAATGGGACTTGTATGGACATGAATGAACCCTTTCAAGCCATCTCCCACCTTGAAATCCATAAAATCAGGCACAGTTGACCATAGTTGACTTTCTAGGGTTTCTGGTGAACTGAACACTGACTGATGACTTCTGAGCATCCAATACTTGACCAAAACACTTCAAAAGGACCCCTAGGTCATGTGAACATGTTGGACCAACCCTAGGGCCTTGTCTCAATGGAAATTGCACTTGCTTGCTTGATTGACTGATCTCCTGACCAGTTTGACCTAATTCTTGTCAGAGGACTTGCACTTGGGCAAAGGACAATGCAATGTTATGCAGTGGACTATGTTATGTTAATGACCTAATATGAAATGAATGTACAAAAGGTAGGTGCAAATTTGAGGTGCTACAACGGCCACGGAGACGACATTAAGCTCAAAGGATTTGGAGGCACGTGCACCTCATCAGCATAAATCTGGCACTTATGACACTTCCGCACGAAATTGAAACATTGGGCCTCCATTGTCATCCAATAATAACCTGCCCTCAGCAGCTTCTTCACCATTGCATTCCCACTAGCATGGGTACCGAACGATCCTTCATGAACCTCTTTCATCAATTGGCTTGCTTCTCTATCATCGACACATCGGAGCAAGACCCAATCAAAATTCCTTTTATACAAAACCCCATCCTTATTCAGATAGAACACCATGGCCAACCTCCGCAGAGTCTTTCGGTCCTTTTTAGATGCTCCCTCAGGATATTCTTGAGTTTCTAGATAGCGCTTGATATCGTAATACCACGGCTTCTCATCATCAGGCGCTGTATCAACAGCAAACACATAAGCCGGTCTATCCAGACGACCCACCTCCACACTGGGGAACTGATTCCACCATTGCACCTTAATCAAGGCGGCCAGAGTAGCCAAAGCATCTGCCAAAGGGTTCTCTTCTCTAGGCACATGATGCATCTTCACCTTGGTGAAAAACGTCAATAATCTCCTCGTATAATCCCGGTACGGCACTAAATGAGATTGATGCGTATACCATTTCCCGTTAACCTGATTTACCACCAGAGCTGAATCTCCATATATGACAAGGTTCTTGATCCTCAAATCAATCGCCTCCTCAATCCCCAATATACAAGCTTCATATTCAGCCACGTTGTTGGTGCACTCAAATGTTAGCCGGGCAGCAAAAGGAATGTGGGATCCTTTCGGCGTAACCAAAACAGCACCAACACCGCTTCCATTCACGTTAACGGCCCCATCAAACATCAAAATCCATTCGGATTCAGGGTCAGGCCCCTCCTCCGGGATCGGTTCCTCACAATCTTTCGATTTGAGAAACATGATGTCCTCATCAGGGAACTCAAACTTCATCGGTTGATAATCCTCAATGGGTTGCTGGGTGAGGTAATCAGACAATACACTCCCCTTGATAGCCTTCTGAGAGGTATACTGTATATCATATTCAGTCAAAATCATTTGCCACCTCGCAACCCGTCCGGTCAATGCTGGCTTCTCAAAAATGTACTTGATTGGATCCATCTTGGAAATCAATAAAGTGGTATGAATCATCATATACTGCCTTAGTCGGCGAGCAGCCCAGGCCAAAGCACATCAAGTTTTCTCGAGCAGTGAATATCTTGTTTCACAGTCGGTAAACTTTTTGCTAAGGTAGTATATGGCATGCTCTTTTCGACCAGACTCGTCATGCTGCCCCAATACACACCCCATAGACCCCTCGAGGACCGTCAAGTACAGATTTAACGGTCTTCCCTCCACAGGAGGCATCAGAATCGGAGGCTCCTGCAAATACTCTTTTATTTTTTCGAATGCCGCTTGGCAATCATCATTCCACCTGACCGTTTGATCTTTTCTCAATAACTTGAAAATCGGTTCACACGTGGCTGTTAGGTGAGATATGAACCGTGAAATGTAGTTCAATCTACCTAAGAAACCACGAACCTCCTTCTCTGTTCTCGGTTCAGGCATTTCTCTTATTGCTTTTACTTTTGCAGGATCGACCTCGATTCCTTTCTCACTTACAATAAACCCCAGCAATTTACCGGACCGCACTCCGAACGTGCACTTGTTCGGATTCAACCTCAGTCTGAACTGTCTCAGCCGGTCGAACAACTTGGCCAGATCCACCAAATGCCCCTCTTCTGTCTGGGACTTTGCTATCATGTCATCAACATAGAATTCAATTTCATGATGAATCATATCATGAAACAAAGTCACCATGGCCCTCTGATAAGTAACACCGGCATTCTTGAGACCGAATGGCATCACCTTGTAACAAAAAGTGCCCCACGGTGTGATGAACGTTGTTTTCTCCATATCATCTGGCGACATCTTGATTTGATTATAGCCAGAAAAGCCATCCATGAAGGAAAACACCGAGAATTGAGCTGTATTATCTACCAACACATCAATGTGAGGTAGTGGAAAATCATCTTTCGGACTTGCTCTGTTCAGATCTCGGTAGTCCACACACATTCTCACCTTCCCATCTTTCTTCGGGACTGGCACAATGTTCGCAACCCATGGCGGATAGTTAGTGACAACAAGGAAACCAGCATCCCACTGCTTTTGAACTTCCTCTTTGATTTTCATCGCCATGTCAGGTCGAGTTCTGCGCAACTTCTGCTTCACTGGAGGACAATCTGCTCTTAATGGTAGCTTGTGCACAACGATATCGGTATCCAATCCTGGCATATCTTGATAAGACCAGGCAAAGATGTCGACATACTTTTTCAACAATACTACCAATCTGCTCTTGACACTCGCCTCCAAAGCAGCCCCGATTTTCACTTCTTTCTTGACCTCATCGGTACCCAAGTCCACAATTTCAATCGGCTCTTCGTGCGGCTGAATCACCTTCTCCTCTTGTTTCAACAACCTGGCTAACTCCCCTGGCAGTTCACAATCTTCTTCGTCTTCTTCTTCAGCATGATAGATTGGATTGTCGAAGTCATATGAGGGTGTAATAGGATTGTTATCAATGAGATCCGGAGAAGAATCGCCTCTGCATGAATGTTGATTCATGCATTGCTTTAGAACCGGTGTGAGACAAATTAAAAAGAAAAAATGAAAACATTGCCATTTTTATTTTGTTTTTATTTTTAAACTGTAAAAATAAATGAAAAACAGGGAACACCGCTTTTAACTGAAAAACATCCTTTTATTGACGATGCAAATTTGCAAATTTTAAACATGAGGTGGCCCTTACAATGAACCATTACGTGTCGGGCAACACGTATGGCTTTCATGCATATAAAATTGAAAACAGGAAAATATTACTCTTCGAGCAGAGTGACCCGGATGATCTTTTCAGCCTTCCAGTTCTGGATTCCCATCCCTGGTGCGCACGGCTTTATCCATTGGTCCATTTCACGGTCGCTATCAGCGTCATCACCCATCATGCAGATGTGATCCGGATCCAGCATTCCGGCACTTGTGAACGTGACTGACGTACGGCGTCCTCTTCCTTGTCCAGATGAGCCTCTACCCGGCTGATACCCCACTCCGAAGCGGTCCTTCTTTGCAGAGATATCCATCATCCTGCCCCAACCGGGAGCCTCTCCATTCTTCACCACCTCGGCGGCCTGTTTGTACGAAGATATGGACGGTTTTTCCTCCTCCTTTGCAAACAGAGCATTCTCCACCTTAACGGTTTCAAATGCTTGACTCGGCGTCTCCCAGATTTCGCCGTCCATTTCAACGTACTTGAATGATGAAAGGTGGCTGACAAAGATGTCTTCTTCCCCGCAGACGGTGACAACCTGTCCTTCCCAGATATACTTCAGCTTTTGGTGTAAAGTCGAGGTCACTGCCCCAGCAGCATGGATCCATGGGCGACCCAGCAGGCAACTGTATGCCGGCTGAATATCCATGACATAGAAAGTCGACTTGAACACCTCTGGGCCAATCTTCACAGGAAGCTCAACCTCTCCAAACACGGCCCTCTTCGACCCATCGAATGCCCACACTATCAAATCCGTGGGAGTCAGAATCAGCCCGTCACAATTCAACTTTGCCAAGGCCTTCTTCGGCAACACATTCAATGAGGAGCCGGTATCAACCAGCACATGCGAAAGCACGGCTCCTTTACATTCCATTGCAATGTGTAGCTCCCGGTTATGATTTCTCCCATCCACAGTCAGGTCCATGTCTGTAAAACCCAACCCATGGCTGGCATGAACGTTAGACACGACCGTCTCCAACTGGTTAACTGTTATCTCCTGAGGAATATAGGCTTTCTTCAAGATCTTCAACAAAGCCTCCCTGTGCCCCTCAAAGCTTAACAGCAAAGACAAAATGGATATTTTGGAAGGAGTCTGCTGCAGATGGTCAACAAGTTTGTACTCAGACTTCTTGATGATCCTTAAGAACTCTTCTGCATCATCATCAAGCTTCTCTTCCGACCCAACAGGCGCCGGTGTCACCACTGGAGTACCATCACTCACCACTGCTTTCCCTTTCGCCCTGGCTAAAGCCTCAGCCTTTTCTTTTTTCTCTTTTTCTCCTTCTCCTCCCCTCAAGGCATTTGGTGCAAACAGTCTTCCACTGCGAGTGAAACCACTAGTACCGGCATTATCCACCTTTGAAACGGTGGCTTCGCTAGCAGTCTGGTCTTCCACCTTCTCTCCATTGCAATACACTTCTCCACCATAATGCCATGGCACGGCATCATCTTTGTCATACGGAATTGGTCCAGGTACCGTGATGGTAACCGGAGCCGCCTCAGCAAGAGTTGATAAATCCACCGGGTCAAAGTAAATCGTTATGGTGGAGACCTCATCTTTCCCCACGTCAACCTTCTCAATCTGGATACTTCCATTGTCCATCAGTCCCTGGACAGTCTCTCTCAACAATTTACACCCATTCTGAACAACAGTGCACTCAGCACAATCATCACCACAGCCCGGGTGAACCCCATTCAACATCAACTGCCTCTTAACCTCAGCCAGAGGAGTCCTCAGTTGATCAACAGTAGACAGCCCAACCCTAATCTCCTCCGAGATAGCATTCACCCCCCTTTGACCATGCGCGGGCATGGGATTAGCATTCACGTTGGGAGACGGAGAAAAGTTGATTGCTTTTGAATCCACTAGGTCTTGGACTACGTGCTTAAAAGCTTTGCAATCCTCTACACTGTGCCCGGGAGCACCCGAATGGAATTCACATTTGACATTTTCATCAAAATTGGCTGGCCTTTGATCAGGTCTCATAGGTGCCAAAGTCCTCAACTGTACCAGCCCCAGATCTTTCAACTTCTTCAATAGGAAAGAGTATGTCACAGGCGGCCTGTCAAAATGCCGATCACTCATCCTCCCCCTGACTTGATATCCAGCTATCTGAGGCCTCTGCTGAAATGGTTGTCTTTGTTGTTGCGGTTGTTGTTGTTGCTGTGCAGGCTGATTGTTAGTAGGAATAGTTACCGCAGCAGTGTGCTGAAAGTAACGATCCCTACTGGGTCCTCTCTGAGCATATACAGCGCTTGTATCACCTTCTTTCTTCCTCTGGACGTTACCGAAGGGCTTCTTCAATCCTGAAGATGAAGCATTACCCTGTATCTTTCCAAGCTTCAGCCAGCTCTCTATCCTCTCACCAGCCACAACTATGTCTGAAAAATTTGTGACCGGACAGCCCACCATTCTCTCGGCAAATGCCCCCTGCAGGGTACCCATAAAGAGATCAGACATCTCTCTGTCCACCAGTGGAGGTTGCACTCTGGCAGCCAGCTCCCTCCATCTCTGAGCGTATTCTTTAAACCCTTCGTTATTCTTCTGAGACATACCCTGCAGCTGGGTACGACTCGGAGCCATATCAGCGTTGAACTGATACTATTTAAAGAATGCGTCCCCAAAATCCTGCCAGTTCTTGATATCTGAGGACTTGAGCTTGGTGTACCACTCCAGTGAGCCTCCGGACAGACTGTCCTGGAAAAAGTACATCCACAGCTTTTGGTCCATGGTGTATGCAGAGATCTTGCGAACAAATGCTTGAAGATGAGTCTCTGGGCAGGAAATCCCATTATATCGGTCAAATGTGGGCGCTTTAAATTTCTGCGGGATCACGATCCCCTCCACTAGCCCCATGTTTGACATGTTAACCACCCCGGGAGTGGCATAGCTCTCCAAAGCTTTGATCTTCTCAGCCAACAACTGTATCTCTTTGTTCTGCGGCGGGGCACCGTACTGACCGAACGGTTCATTGTGCATCGAGAACTGATCGGCTTCTCTGTCTTCCTCTCTGTCGTCATCAGCCCCGAAGAATGGTGGGAACAGACTGTCTTTCAAATTCTGACCAGGTTGACCACCAGCAGCACCGAAACCACCAGCAATATTGGTTACCACAGGCGCTGTTGTCCTCTTTCCACCATCTCTTGAGCCACCCAGCCCCTGGTTGGAGACACCATCCAGGTTCACACCACTATTTGCCGCTGAAGCCCGCTCGAGCTTCTCAACTTTATCAGCCAAAGCTTTCTGACCAACTGCAAAACCTTGCATAATGTTGATCAGCTCATTCATCTTGTCCTTCAGCTCGAGGATATCTGTGTTCGGGAGATCCATCAGTCTGGGAGTATTGCGTCGCGTGAAGTATCTGTGAGGACGGGTTGAGTGCAAAGGTACAACTCTGCGAGCACGAGCAATGATTCCTGAAACAATCAAGCGCGTTAGAACTGATACCTGCAAAATAAAACACAAGTTATTATGATTATGCATGAATGCAGTGTTTATCCATATGAGGAACACTTTGTCTCTTGATCCTGGCTTCATAGAGACAAATAATAATCCGGCAGCAACATTCTGGCATTCAGCGTTTGATTTCATCATACAAACCAAAGATATATGATTTAGCAAAATACCCCCAACCATGTGTGTGCTGTGAGAGTGCATACGGTAAAACAAATAAAGCTTGAAGATCAATCCCTGAATGAAAATAACCATCACATAGCAAAATGCACAATAAGTGCCATAGTCATACATCAATGCTAATACAAGTCTCCAGAATCGGGAAAGAAATACAAGCAGATGAATTCCGTCAACAAGCCTGACGGTAATCCACACAAACAAGAAAGGTCTAGCCTGACGAGGGTCCCACAGATGGCCCTATCTCATCAACCATCTTCGCGAACTCTGCGGCGAACCTGAGCTCGGTGTTCTCCTGCTGTAATCTCCCCACCTCCTTCTGGTGAATCTTCATCTGCCTGAAGTAATGATCTCTCTCAGCAATGTAATGATCTCTCTCGGCGATGATCTTCGCTTTCTCTGCCTCCCATTCTGCAGCGAGGACTCTGGCTCTAGCCTCTCTCTGATCTCTCACGAGGATTTCCCTCCTCTTCTCATCTTCAATGACCTTTGCTGCTCTGGCTAGCTTCTCCTTAGTGATGTCATGCTCCCTTGTTGACGATGCTAAAGCCTGATTAACCTTCCCATAGTAGGCAATATCCATCTCAAAGCGCTTTGCTTCCAGGGCATGTCGCTTTTCTTGATCTTCCATCTTCACTCTGACCTCCTGGTTAGCCGTCTGAATCCGAGCAACACTCATCTCCAATTCCGCTTTCTCTGCAAGCAACTGATCTCTCTCCCGCTTCATCTCTAGGAACTCGTCCATACTGATAGAAGAACTCGGACCCTCAATCATAGGACACCAAGGATCACCTCCCGGAAATGGTAGAAGTGTGAGCTCTATCCTCTTCCGCAACCAATCATCAAATAGAGGAAAATACCGACTGTTGACCTTGCCATAAGGAACTTTACCCTTTCTCTGAATATCGCGCCACTCATCCAACACTTGCCTCAGCTTGGCCTGATTACCATCAATCAGGAAGTAAAAGGATTCCTGGATCTCTCGTCTGAGAGGAGGACCCTCTACAGCAAACCCCATCTGTCTCCTGAGAAGCACCGGGTTGTAATTAATGCAACCCTGAACTCCGATAAGAGGCACATTGGGAAGGCTCCCACAACTGCATATGAAATCCCGTCCAGCCATACCATTATGAGTCCAAGCGATGTCAGCAGCCCGCAAACCCATCAACCTGAATGACCACTTGACAGTAGGATCAAGATGAGCAAAAGCACCTCGGGAAGGCAAATACCCCATAAACCACCTGAATAGCAACTGAGCACAGCACCTGATCAAACCCCCACGCCGCTTCTCATTCCTGTTATGAATTGAGTAATAGACATCTCCGATCAGAGTAGGAATAGGGTTTCTCTGCATGAACAATCTGATGGCATTATGGTCCACAAAGCTCTTCTGATTAGGAAACAGGATAATCCCATAAATGCTCACAGCAACCAAAGCACAAACCGTCTTCCAATTACTCGCAGCAGCATATTCCTTGGCTTTAGCCTCCAAGAAACTCAAATGAAATCCAGGTAATTTCCCCTTTTCCTTCAAACCCTCCTTGATCATTTCCGGACTCAAATAAAGAGCTCGGGAAATCCCAAGGATGTCAGGCTCCACCCTAGTAGCATGGAAAGGAATCTGATCACGGATCTGCATACCTAGGATGCTAGCATAGTCCTCCATCAGATGCCCCAACAAATAGTCCGGAAACACGAAGCATCTCAGACCCGGGTCATAGAACTGGAGAAGAGTATGAATGGCGCTTCTGTCGCTGTCAGTGAGCCTGAAAACCATCTTCATAATACCACCGTATGCTTCTCTGAACATCCCCACATGGTCGGGAGTAATCAATGCTACCATATTCTTCAATACACCAATCTCTGGGTCAAAGAAGCTATAGACAACATCAGGCTTCAAACCGGTCCTCATATCTGAGCAGAAAGTCTCTCAACCAGGATCTCAATCAAAAATGTCCTTGCATATGGGTAAACATGTGTTAGATGCAGGTAAATGAAGATGTAATGATGCTGATGAATGAATGCAATGCATTGCCATCCTCCAAGTCGTCTGATCATCTGTTGCACTGAAGCCCAGTCTCTGAACCAATCACAACCATCTGAAGGAATATGTGACCACAAATCCGACTCAAGGGTTCCGAAATAAACGGAACTGAAAGATACATCACCATCATTACCAGACAATCTTTGAGCAGACAACCCTGAAAACCTCTGAATCGGCCCGGGGAATCCTGAAATAAACGGATCCCCACTGATAAATAGCACGGACAGCATTCCGGCGTCTCGGCAATAAATGACCATAAATCCGACTTATAAATAGGACTCTGATCAACGGAACCAATAGTCACCATCAAAGTCACCATCTGAACATGCATCTAAAAGAATCACCCTCCCCTCACAGGTAAATTCTAATCAGGTCATCCTAAGGCGGATAATAGTCTCGACAATCGGGCAAAGATACTCAACGGGTTTGCCCTTTCGGGTCTGCCGCTGCAGCTCTCTTAAGATCGTCTAAACCAAAGATCCGGGAAATGATTGGTCACCGAAGTCAATAGCTCAGATGAAGTCACTCAACCAAAGTGGATACTCCACATAGGAAAAGCTCCCTCAAAAGAACCTCGTCCGGCTTGTGGTACATCACGTTGCCAAGCACATGTTGACCTAACATGAAGGAGACAACATGAGACCACACTAATCCTAGGTGTATACTCGGGCCTGGGTTTTAGCCCCACTCAGAACACCCACCCCAAAACAGAGGAACCACCTGTACAGAGGATAGCAAAATGATAGTATGATGCATGCAAATATTTATGCAAATATATACACAGTCAGAATAATAAATGCAATAAATAAAGCAACACACGCAACCTAAACTATCCTAGAACGCTAGGAGAGACTCGCTTAGGGAAGATGGACCAGCACAGGTCAACTTCTTTAGTCCCCAGCAGAGTCGCCAGCTGTCGCATCCGCGAAAAACAACCGGCGGGCTGAAACAAAAACAACACAGAGCCGCCACCATGCGTTATTTATCCCAAAGAGGGAAAGGAAACGCTCAGAGTAAACCTGGAAAAAGCATGGTCTCGCGACCAAAGAGAAAGGGATCGGGAGTCAGTTATGCGAAGGGAAGGTATTAGCACCCCTACGCATCCGTCGTACTCGACGGGATCCACGCTCTAAAAGAAAGAAAAGGCTGCTAAAACAAACATCACACACACACACACTGAAAACAAACACACAGGTGGGGGAAGAGGAAGAGGGATCCCTAGGATATCGCATCCTATGCCTACGTATCTCATCTTGAATGAGAATCAGAGCTACCGTAGTTCGGCTCACGCACGCCAAACAAACAAACACATAAGCAGGCAAACATGGCAAACATGGAACCCGAACGCCAATCGCTGGACTTACATCAGCTTCCGAACCAAACAGACCCACACTGGAAACCAGATGCCACTTGATGGACTTATACCGGACTCCAAGCACACAACAAGAACAAACAAGCAACAAGTTACTAAGGAGTCGGGAACTCGAGCCTAGCAACCGTCAAGTAAACACACACAAAAAGAAAAAGGGTGAACACACAGACTAAACAGGGAGTCGGGAACTCGAGCCTGATAGCTGTCAAGCACAACACACTCAAAAAAAGAAAAGGGTGCCCGGAGAGATCTCGCACGACCTCCTGCCTACGTACCTCATCTGGTATGAGGATCAGGGCAACGTAGTTCCCCTGAACAGGGGAGAAAGACTAGCTTAACCAGATAACAGAGGGAGACACAACTAGGGAGACTAACTCGAGCCTAGATGTTATCATGCAAAATCATCCCTAAGTCAAGGTTTCTAGCTAACTTGCACAGGGAGCAAGCCTATCCTACTCAGCACAGGTAAACAGCAAACAAACAATCACAAATAGCACACACTATATGCACACAAGTGAGGCTCAAACAAGGGTGAGGCTGCAAGAGCAAGCCAACTGTACAGGGTAGTGTTAGCTCTTAACCCTGACATTGAGAGTCAGGGTGAAGCTGATGAAAGGTGAGTGAGGGGTGTGCCTCACAGCTCTTATCCCTGGCCAGGGAGAGCTTCAGACAAAGGAGTGTGGGTTCAGAAAGTGGGAACCCTTCTACACTCATGACTCTGACTCAACTGTACAACTGTACAAGATCTTGGGTTAATGTCCCAATGCATCAACACAGTGGTGTGAGCAGAGGGACGACTCAACAAGAATAGCAGGGGATGGATTGCACATCCCTTGGGTTCTGCCAATTGCCTTATTCAAAGGACTTTTCCTGCTTGGGGACAAAAATAAACAAGCACAAACATCGCCTCTTAAGGAGGACTTCAGACAGTTGCCTGGCCAAGTAACAGGCCAGGTCTTCCAGACTACATGGAGTTAGAGAATTCTACCTCTATTGGTTAAGCAACCAAGCAATAGCCAATGCAAGTTCAAAAAGAACTGTTAGCAACTAATGTACCTGAAATCAATCAAATATAATCAGTACTCAGACAAACCAACATTAAACAGCAAAAGTCAACAGTTAATCTGTACAGTCAAACACAATCACAATGCACAAAGGTGCAAGCCCTTAAAGCTCAAACTCAAATATCAAACCCTACAAAACAAACTCAAGGTTAGGCATAAACAGTCAAGAAAGCAACTCCAAATGAGGCACACCATCAAGCATAAGCACTTGTGCTATTAACCTGAAACATAACTCAAAAGTGAGAGCACAAACCACTAGTCCAAGACTAGGGCCAAAATGAGATCAAATCATCAAAACAGAACATGAAACTTATCAAAAATCAAGATCAAACAAATAAGAATCAAGTCCAATTGGTCTCATGTTCACATCATTCATCATTATCATTTCATAAAGGAAAAAGCATCAAACATGCAATTTAGAACCTCAAAGGACCAAACAGAATGATCACAATCAAATCAATACCAAAACATTTCAATAAATCCTCAAAAAATTCATGATCAAACAGCATCCATAACATGTCAATCATACCAAATTTCAGCTCATTTGGATCAAAGTAAGTAGGTCAATTAAATTCATTAAGTCCAGACAAGTTCATACAAGCTCATACAAAGCATCAAAACAAGCATCAGCTTCAACCAATCATAAAACAGTGACAAAACATGATAAATGAATGAGATCAAATCCATGGCAACCAACAATATGTCTACAATACACATGCCAAATTTCAAGTTCATCCAATAAACCACAAGGATTTCCCAAATCAAATGAAAACATGACTCACAAAAAGTCACCAATTGGTCAAACAGGGGAGAAATTATCCAACAAATTGAAAATGAACTCAATAAATCCAGAAAACTTCACATGTATTCTCAACATTCATCTGGTCAATCATGCAAAAATTCAGCTCAATTCAAAGTCCACAAGCATGGTAAATAAAATCAAGAAGTTGCACAAAGAATGGCATGGCACAAAATGTAACACCTTCAAAGATCATGTCATAACTCTCAATCCAGGAACTCAAAAATTGCAAACTATACATCAAAATCACCAGGAAAGAGTCTAAATCATGCATATAAAATTTCATGAATTTCTAATGAAGCATCAAGATTTTATGATCAAAATGGTAACACCTATACACAAAGCACACATGATCAAAGTCATTAGGCAAAATCAAAAATCAACCAGGCACAACTTTTATTATCATGCCTAAAATAAACTAGAGAGAATTTGGAGATGAATGCAAAAATCCTCACTCAAATTGGATCATCCATGAATTATTTGTGATTTTTTGAAGTTAATTGCAAAAATGAAATAAATATTTAAGAGTTTAAATGAATAAAATGGCGCGGATGGCATTTTCGTAAATATTGGGATCACTTAATGAAACGCTGAGTTTCATTAAGTGACTTGGCGAAGCGTGAATGGCCAGAAGCCGCGGGAAACAGAATTCAAAAAATGAAAGCCAGGCAAACGGATCAAACAGAAAATCTGGACGCGTTCTTCATCATTCATCCACATTCATCAACATTCATCACCAGAGAATTCATCAAGAACAAACATGCACGAAAATGGACAAATCATATATCACTGAACTCATCTAATCACGTACATCAAGAATATCCACATGCTTTAACCTAATTCCTAACATGCTGAACAAATCGATCAAAAGAAACTTTGACATCAAATCTTAAATTCCAGATTTCTCACTCAATTCTTAATAAAAATCAATTCTACAAGTTGCGTCGTGCTCTATGAACTTCAATCTACCAAAGCCATATCATGATTACAACAATTATTGAGATCGAATTCTAACCTCTTGGAGATGGCAGGTCTTGATTCGTGCGTTTCAAGGTCCAAAAGCTGAAAACAGATGATGCTTGATGATGTAGAAGATGAATGGAGTAGGTCTTTCAGCTCCAGCGTGCTCCAGTTCCAAGAATTGTCAAACTGCCATGAATGCTCTTGGATGCAACAGTTCCAATTCTTCAATGCTTTGGCCAAGGTTTTGTGAAACAGATGATCAACACTACCTGTAGATGATGGATCACACAAAAACCAGCAAGAAGAGTGAAGAATTTCAATGAAAATGATGAAAAAAGTGTGAAAAAGTTTGAAGAAAATTGAGAGAATTTGATGAGTTTTCTGTTAGATTTGAGATTGTGAATTGTGATTATCAGTTTCTGTTATGATTATGAACTTATACCATGTGCTAATCAACTTGTTAATCAAAATTAGGCAAATCCAAGTGAATTAGTGAAATGCACTTTCATGAGTTTTGGCCAAAATGCCCTTTTCAAGATGCAACCAATGTAACAGTAGAAATGCAATGCAAACAAGTCATATTTGATGTTTAGAATGTGTTGGAATTGGTTTGAAATGCAAATGCCTTGTATTTTTGAAATTGACCTCTTTTCCCACCAATTTTTAAATGGTTCACTTGAAAAATGACCTTTTGATGTGTTGATTTTTGATGAAATGTGATGATGCAATGTGAAAGTTCATGTCAAATGTGGTTTGCTCAAAGAAAGATCACCCAATTTGGCCTTTCCATTCAAAAGTTATGGCCCTTTGAAAATCAACTTTTTCTGAAAATGATTTGATCACAACTTGCCAACCACACATGAGAAATTCATGTTCTTGGACTTTTTGGAAAGGTGAGAGCAAGATCTATAACTTTGATGTTGGAAAAAATTTCATTTGAAGCATTTTTGGACATGTAATTTTGAGGTGAATAACTTTCCATTTTTGGCAGTTTTCAATTACAGGTCACTTTCTATTTTTGGAAAGTTTCCATCTGACTTTATTTTCTTCATTCTTGATGTTTGAAATGCCAAATGAAACTTGTTTGGACATGAATGAGGTGTATCTTGCCCTCTCCCACCTCCAAATCCATCAATTCAGACACAGTTGACCACAGTTGACTTTTGTTGACTGACAGATGAATCTGGCTATGCACTGATCAAGTTGAGCCTCAAACCCCTGATGAAATGGCTCAAAAATGAAACCCTAGCTTCCATAAGCTCAATATAACCATAAAATGATCCCCATATCCATTGTAGACCCCATCTCCTTCACAAGCCCTGATTGGCCCTATACAACTGATTAGGGTTGACCAGAGGCCAAAACCCTAATCTCAAGGTATCTGATCATGAACAATGAATCTCTTGGTGATGATAAGACCATGATGATGATGATGTACCATTTCAACCAAGATAACAAAGGTATAAGGCTCCCTTCCTCTTGGCGCCTTAGTGTAGGGAAATGGGAAGGGGCGCCCTTCCTAGTGGCGCATAAGACCAATTTTTGTGAAGAGGCACCCATCCTTTTGGCGCCCCAGTTACTTTATGGCGCCTAGGGAATGGGCGCCTAGGTGGGAATCTCAGGGCTCAGGCGCATGTGTGTTCTTGTCACTCTTTTCTCTGCATGGTTGATTCTTTCTACTACATGCATGGTCAAGTTTGTACAAACAATGACCAAGTTATCAATGCAACGACCAAGTTAGCAATGAAACATTATTTATGTTGTGTGGATGAACAACTTAGAAATGCATTCAATTCCCTTAAAGATATCTACATATTTAATATTTCAACAAAATGTCTTCCACACAACATTACATGATCAGTGCCCATGTCGAAGGTGAAATATTTGATCATCAGTTGTTCGGTTTTTGTTTTCGAAACACAGAGGTAACTCGGTTTACAATAAATTGACGATCAAATTTTTCACATCTGAAACAAAGAATAGAAAAGAAATTGCAATGCAGTAATGCGGGCCAAATCATCTATAAAAATCCGGTTTGGTTTGTAGAAAACCAGGTTACATTTTATCAGAAGAAGATTCGAGATGATGATGATATTCAGCATATGTTTGTCAGTCACGAACAATCTGGTTACAACGATATAGAGTTGTATATATTACCACATCAACAACAGGTGTCTCTGTACATGGATCAGTCACAAGTGTTTTGTGAGACTGATGACAAACAAGCTGAGGTGAATGTTCTAGATGACAAAGAAGAAGAATCTGAGATCATGGTTGATTCGATGGTGAACGCTGAAGAGGAAGAGGAGCCAATACCAACAAGTTATGTATACTGCGCACCCCAACATATGACAAGGTTAAATTTGGGTTCAGATGAACCTTTAGCAGATGTATGGTACAATCCTTACGTGCAGATGCAAGGATCTTTGAAACAAGGAGACACATTTCGCACAAAAGAGGAATGTGTAAGAGCCATTAAGAAATTCCACATGCAACTATCAGCTGATTTCAGAGTTGACAGAGCTGACGCATCGAGGTATAAAGTTTATTGTCCGAATGAGCACTGCCTTTTTATGTTGTCAGCTTCGTACCGGAAGAGGAGCGAGTCTTGGGAGATTGGATCAATGGGTTCGGATCACACATGCATGCTGACAAACCCAATCCAGGATCATCGTAAATTAAGCTCTCAGCTAATATGTGATGAAATATTAAATGTTATTAGCGACAATCCATCATTAAAGGTGAGTACAATAATCTCGCATATTAGGGAAGAGTACGAGTACACTCCATCATATAGGAAGGCATGGATAGCTAGGACAAAATCTATTGAAAAAGTGTTTGGAAATTGGGAGGAGTCTTACAAACAACTTCCAAAATACTTGTTGGCTCTAAAACAATATGCTCCCGGGACAATTGTCAAGCTGGAAACAAATTGCCCGCCTATACACCAGATGGTACGTGTGCTGTTGGAAATAAAATATTTCAGCGTCTATTCTGGGTGTATCAACCAGGTATCATAGGTTTTTCTTTCTGTAAACCAATTATACAAACTGATGGTACATGGTTGTACGGAAAATACAAAGGAACGTTACTGATGGTAGTGGCACAAGATGGGAACATGAATATTTTTTCAATCGTCTTTGCCCTAGTTGAAGGGGAGACTGCTGAGGGATGAAGTTTTTTCCTAAGAAATCTCTGATTGCACGTTGCAACTCATCCTAACTTATGTTTGATCTCCGACAGACACCCTTCAATCATCAGTGCATATAATAACATTGACAACGGCTGGCAAAATCCTCCTTCGACGCATGTGTTATGTAATAGACATATTGCTCAGAATTTCATGCGGGAAATCAAAGATAAGACGTTGCGGAAGAAGGTTGTCAATGCAGGTTACACATTATCAGAACCTTCTTTCAAACACTACCGCAAGGAAATAAGATTGTCAAACGAATATGCGGTACGGTGGATCCATGGTATTCCTTTGGAGAAGTGGACTAGGGCATACGACAACGGTCAACGTTGGGGCCACATGACAAAAAATCTTGTGGAATCAATGAACTCTGTCTTCAAAGGCATCCGTAACCTACCAATAATCGCTTTGGTGCATGCTACATATTTCAGGCTAAGGGCATTGTTTGAAACCAGACGCTTAAAATGGAGTTCAGTGTTGCAATCTGGACAGTTGTTCAGTGATGCTTCGATGAAATTCATCAGACATGAAGCTGCCAAAGCAAACACACATGTGGTTACGGTCTTTGACCGAAGTAAAGGTTGGTTTAGTGTTGTCGAGTCCATGGATCACAATGAGGGCATGCCGATGGGACAGTACAGAGTCGAACTAGATAGAGGTTAGTGCGACTGCAGAAAGTTCCAAGCCTTTCGTACCCCCGCTCCCATGTCCTTGCGGCATGCTCAAAGGTTCGAAGGGATCCATCATACTTGTTATCTGAAGTTTACAAAATCGTCAGTCTTTCAAATGTTTATAAAATTAGTTTTTTCGTAGTGGCAAAAGAGGATCATTGGCCAGAATATCAAGGGGACATCGTCTGGCACAACGAAGTTATGCGAAGGAAGAAAAAGGGTCGCCCAAACAGCATCCGAATTCGAACCGAAATGGATACGGCGAACAAAATGGTTAGACTATGTAGTTCATGCCGTCAACTAGGTCACAATCGTAATAACTGTCCTAGTGTTAGAATGGGCACAACCAGATAAGTTTACATGTACCTCTATTGCAATATATGAAAAATTAAATTTATTTCATATTAGACGTCTGTCACGAAAGTACCATTGCATAAACAGTAACACATATAATTATAACAAATACAAGAACTATGCAATTACAACCAGCAAAACAATTTTGAACATGTAATGCATCATCCTACGAGCGTTTTGGTCTGTCTTAATATCCACCAATTCGCGTAATTCTCCGTGTTGGTTGAACGTGGACACAAGCCATTGTATTCTTCTAATCTGTTCACCCTCTCCAATTTTTCCCTCTAACCAACTGTACAACGTCCGATTAAGACGTTCAAACATATTTGTGTTCCAAAGTCGAATCTGTACTAGAGCTGCAACGGCAGAAAATATTACATAAGCACTTTGTTTTTGAATGTATGCAGACATTGTTGAAACAGGGAAAATTGAAATTGATGGTGGTTGAATTGTATTAGGAGATGAGTTTGAGTGAAAAATATTGCATCCAATGCGTGGTATTTATAGAGACGGACAAAACATGTGGGCGCTTAAGGGATTGACGCCCACATGACCATCACATGCAGCCAGATGAATCAGCGCCCACACAACCAAATGCACCTAGGCGCCACTAGCATTGAGGCCTCCTCATGAGGCCCAATGCAGGCGCCACTAGTATTGGCGCCTCCTCATGAGGAGCGCAATGCATGCGCCAATGCTAGTGGTGCCTCCTCGTGAGGAGCGCAATGTATGCGCCTATGCTATTGACGCCTCCTCTTTATGCATTGGGGATGCCCCAGTTCATCTGACGCATCCTCTACCAAACCTGGTTATTTTGATAATTTTTTTAAATAATTAGTTATTTTGAAAAAAAAATAAAAATAATTATTATTTTGAAAAAAAATTCCAAACTTTTACCTACTTCCTCTTCAAGAACACCCATATTAATCCTATTTGAATCTGCTCAAACTTCAACAAAATTCAAGAAACCGATATCCTGAATTTCACAAAACTCCCAATATCTTTATATCTGAGTACAATTATCGTACTATGTAATCAAGCTTCATGTTAATCCTATTCATAGAGGATATGAACTCTACTATTTTCATTAACTTGTGCCATAAGACAATGATTCAATTAGTAAAAAATATGAGCATACAAAAGTATATAGACAATCATGAATATGGTATCTATCGGTTATATATAACTGTCAACTGAATATGGTTTAAGAGTTATAGATATATCCAAAACCAACAATGCTTAAAACCAACAGTGCAACACTAATAATTGACCCCAAACTCCATATAATATAACTATACTTAATCCGATTCAAAGCCATAATTCAGAAAGAAAGGAAATAGCATAACAATAACCAATTTCATTTTCTACATATCATTACAATGGCATTCAAGATTAGCCCATGGTTCAAAAAGTTACAGAATAATTAAACGTATAATTTAAAGCCTAGTGTCGAGGGTGAGGCACAAATTGGTATTATTCTCCAGCTCAGCCAAGTGATTATGCATGAAAAGGATACCACATTTTCTCTGGGAGAAGCAATTTAAGCATTCTAAGAGAAACTTGAGAAATACTCATCAATCTGCATAAAAATGCTCAGTAGACATCAAAGAGTAAAGGTAATCAGAAGAACTGTTACCCATGGTTTTAAACTGCTTTCCACAAGAACGGCGACAGTAATTGTGACTACAAGTCTACAACCTATGCTTTTCAAGATCTCAACAACCACATCAAATCCAGCTATATCTGGCTACAATATTCTACATATCAAATATCATAACATAACCACCACAACTGTAATTAAAAACCTTACTTATATGATAACAATATGTGCATAAAGTAAACCAGGGTGTTACAATTTGATTACATTACATGTTTTAACTGAACCAAAATAAAAAACATAACGAACAGGCTTTTCCTTTCTGTTTTACAGGTAAACCGAATGCTAAATTAAGCCGATAAATAAGAGACTCGTCTGTCATCATTCATTAACTATGAAAATATGGAATACACAAAAATGCTCATCACCAATTCACCACCACTATCACTAATTACTACCACAATAACTAATAACTAACATGTGCTTGTGATCAAAACCATAAACACATCCAACCAAGCCAACAACATATAAACAATTTCATCAATTACACCATATCTTGATAAAAACAAAAAATTGCCATTTAGATCTATGAAACACTGGCACATATATAGACACGACACACATGACTAGTTGAATAATGCGGTAATGCGGAATACCAAACACACACCTTCAATCTAAAGTGTCAATGCTACATAGTCATGATCAATCATCATCATCATGATCACTCTCATAACTGAAATACCCAGCTTTCTTCCCTTTCTTCTTCGTCTTGTTGTTGTCCAAACCCTCATCATCATTTCTGTTTCTCCCCAGCAACCTTTCACCCGCTTCATCATCCACAACAGAAGCCCAATTATCGTCAAACAGCTCCGCAGCAATCTGACCACCCTCCTCCTCCTCCTCATCACCTTCCTCCTCCCCATCCCTATCCCTCAGCCCACTAAATCCCCGTCGCGACTTCTTAGGCTGAGGCCGCGGCCTCGGCCCCAACATGATTCTTAGGACACTCATACGACAAATGACCATGCCCCCCACACTCATAACACAAAGCAGTCTCAGTATTGTACACGCGCTTCCGAATAAACTCCGGAGCATGTCCATTATCAGCAGCAATAGAAGCAGTAAAGTCCTTCCATTGAGAATCTTCTTATTCATCTCCGCCACGGCGCGTTGGGCGTCATTACGAGAAACGAATTGGACAAACGCGACACCGCGGCTTAGGCGCGTGTGACGGTCTTTGAGAACGGTTACACGCGCGATGCGGCCGAAAGTAGAGAAGAGCGTATGGAGATCGGAGTTTGATAGGGAGTAATCTAGATTAGAAACGTATAGCGTCGATTTTGATGGTGCTAAGGGTTCACCTGTTCCTCCTATTGATGATCCTTTGTTGTTCGGTTTTGATTGGGGTTGATTACTGGATGTGGTGCCGGTGGTGGTGTTGGGGGTTGAGGACGAAGCGCAGTAGCGGTAGTAGAAAACGTCGTCGTCTTCATCGTTGTCGCTGTGTTTTCGTTTGTGTTTCTTCTTGCTTGACATTTTTTTCGGTTCAGGTTTTTTGTTTCCGGCAACGGCGTTCGGTTTCCGGCGACGGAATTAGTTCTCCGATGCTTCTTTAATCTATAGAGGAAATCTGAGAGTGGAGAGATTCTATAATGCGTTTGAGAAACCCTAGAGAAGTGAAGCGAAACTCCAAGCGGATCTGGACATGGATCCGGATATTTTGGATTGGTTTTATATATGGTTTTATCCATTCTTATTTTTTTTATAAGCAGTACTATCCATATGTAAATGGACAACTTGCTCACCGCCAGAGTACTTGTAAAGATAGCATAAAACTAAAAATTATTATGTTTTAATATTTTTTTATTTAATTGGTCAGCCACCCATCTGCATATATAAATTTTAATAATTTTTTGTTAGTATGATGCTAGATTTTTTAAGACAAAAATTTCTAGTTCGTTAGATATACAATTTTATTATATTATTTTAGATTATATTTTAATATCTTAAGATAAATAGAATAGAGTGAAATAGAAATTTTATTACTTTATTATTTGAATAATTAGCGATAAAAACAAAGTAAGTTTTTGATTCTGCTCATATAAAAGAGAAACAATACTGATGGAAAGTGATGAAAATTTTCATTCTGCTCATATTAAAGGGAACAATACTCGTAGAAAGTGATCAATACTAGTAGAAAGTGATGTAATTTTTTATTCCTCATATCTAAGGGAAACAATGCTAATGAAAAGTGATGAAATGAAATAAAATAGAATAATAAAATTTTATTATACTGGATTTGATTTTAATTAACTCAAACAATGTAATCTTATTCTATTTCATCTCATATCACTTCATATGATCTCATTGCATCAATTTAAGCAAAACCTTAGTCTAATAACTTCAGTTTCACAACATTTAAAAACTCTTATGTAGAATTTGTCCAGAATTGAAGAGGACTCATCTCTTACTAGAAACTCAACAATTAATTTGTTTTCAAAAGTAATGCTTTATTTATACGCTTAGATTATGTTTGGACATCTTAAAATGAAGATATAAGAATAAAAATGAACATAGTGAATCAACAAAATTAGAAGTACATACGATTAAAATGCATCAAAATCGATGACATCTTTTTAAATTTATTGAACTTTTCGCATTAGACTTTTTTCTATTGTATTATTTTTCAACATCATTTAATTTCTAGAACTCATGCATCCTATCCAAAAAAGCAAAGTTCTCACTCAGATGTTTCTTCCTTAAGACGTTCTCTCCATTCTACGAATGTTGGTGGTAGAGGACACCCTCGTTTCAAATAAGCTTGTATAAAATGCATCTTAGTAGCAATCTGTCTAATCAAGACAACCCGGCCATTTAAATTATTTGGAGGGCAACTTAGCAGAGGGAAAACGATTTACGAAAAACTATGTCTTGTAAACTAAACTAAAACTCAGTCATATACATTTGATATAAGATGACTCATTTCAGAAAAATTCATCCACTTTATTGTCGTTGTGGGGACACCAATTTTACTAAGAATCAAAGGATTTTGAATATCTTGTATTTGTGCATTAGTCATATAGAGTCGCATGTAATTGTCGCACCTCAAAAAAAGATGATAATGCGATCCCTCGCGATAGGACGCGGAAAAAAAAATGTTGTTCGAAACAGAGTCGCCACCGAACTTTATTTATTCCAATGAAGGAATAGGAAAATATCGAGAAAACCTTTAGAAATAAGAATAATGGTCGTCGCAACCATATTCGGGTTCGGGAGTCGATTACGCAAGGGGAAGGTATTAGCACCCCTCACGTCCGTTGTACTCAACGGGAACCTTTTAGTCTGATTTTGCTATTTGACTGTTAATTGACTGTTTATCTGCTTGCTTCGAGTAATTAGAATTGATGATAGATGTGGATGAAGACCTCAGGATGGGGGAAATGGGAGGTTTTTTATTAGTGTGCTCGCGAAGATACAGCAATCTCCTGCTTACGTATCCTTATGGTGCAATAAGGAAATCAGAGCATTCGTAGTTCGCGCTACTACGAATATTGGTTGTGTTTTGTTTTGATGAACGACTGTGTAGGTCGGCGTTCTAACGGCTAAACACTGGCTTGTCTACTCTCGGTGGAGGCTCTAGCACTGGTTTGTTGTGCGCATTAGAAAGGATTGACAGTGTTCTTTTTGAAAGGGTTTTGGTCACGCGGGGGTGACGAGTTGAATTGACGTGTTTGGATTTGATTGGTTTCGATCGCTCGAGGGCGAGAAGTTAGGTTTGATTTGTTGATGATTTGAGGAACGACGAAAGATTGAGCAATATGGTGTACACCAATCGTTCAATTCTTTCGAGGAATAATAAGGCGTGCGCCTTCTATTCCCTTTTTGTTCGAATTGTTTTGAAAGTTTGTTTGTGGATGTTGAATACGCACGGTAGTGAGGCGTACGCCTCCTACTTGCTTATTCAAAGAATAACGAGGCGTACGCCACCTATTCCCTTATCCAAGTTTATTTAACGTGTTTTAGTCGGAAGTCGATAATTTGTGCAATATGGCGTACGCCAATTATCCAAATAATCGAGAGACGGTGAGGTGTACGCCTCCCAACTTTTATCACCCGAGGTTTAAATTGTAAAAAGATATGTTTAGATATTGTATTCGATTTATGAAGATAGCTTGAATTTTGGGTTGGTAGGTTTGGATTTGTCGATGATTTGAGCAAGGTGGCGTACGCCAATTATTCAAATAATCAAGGAGTGGTGAGGCGTACGCCTCCCATTCTCTATTGAAGTTGTATAGTTTATTTTGTAAAATTGGGTTTGATATAAGAGGTGATTTGAGTTTATTCGATTGTGTTTTAAGTTTGATGACAAAAACTCGAGCAATGTGGCGTACGCCATTTATTCGAATAATCGAAAGATAGTGAGGCGTACGCCTCCTATCCTCTTTATTATCATAAATTAAGAATTAAATGTTTTAGAATTTGTAGTTGATTTGGAAAATGATTTGAATATGATGGTTGAAGTTTAGAAATAATTTGAATTTAGAACCTATGTTTGATTTGAAAAATTGATTTGAAATTGTATGATTATTAGGGTTTTAATTGAATGACAAAAATCCGAGCAATATGGCGTACGCCAATTATTCGAATAATCGAGAGATAATGAAGCGGATGCTCACTATTCTCCTATTCATTCAAAGATTAATTATTAAAAATAAAACTTTTAGAATTTATAATTAATTGGTGGAGTGATTTTAATTTTATGGAGTTTTAGGGTTTTAAATGAATGACGAAAATCCGAGCAATATGGCGTACGCCAATTGTTCGAATAGTCGAGAGATAGTGAAGCGGAGGCTTACTATTCTCCTTTTCATTCAAAATTAAATTAAATAATTTTTAAGAGAATACTATTTAAATACGGTGAATTTGAATTTATTTAGAATTAATATACTTTTGGGAAAGACTATTTGGTATTGGACCAACGTCAAACTTATTTATTAGAAAATAAAGTAAATTATTTGTTGACGTTAACCATTAATCCACCATTTAACTAATTATAATATTATAACAAGATAAAAAGAAGAGTTGAAAATAGTAATCGAAACCGAACTAATAAATATTTCTAATATTAGTGTTATCTTAATTTTAATTAAAACAATCAAGAATAGCTCATAAACCAAGTAGACCAAATTGGAATGTTTGGGAAATAAATAAAAAGTTAGGCCCTAAACATTGGATCAAAGAAGGCCCAAGGGACTTAAAGTAGTGTTATTTTCGGGATGGGCCACAAGGCCCAAAATCCTCTCCTACTCAGCCAAGTGGTACCGCCGAGAAGAGAAAAGGTTGGCCTCGGTTTACCTACCGCCACGCGCATCATTGTTCATTGATAACATCATAAAGATTTTGGGAACATAATCTGACAGCACCCAAGTATCTATCATCAATAACATTAATTTACTCTTAATAATATTTTAAAAGAAGAAACAATCACCCCTTAAAGCAAAGAAATAAATCAAAATAATTTTGTCTCTCTCTCTTAAAACGACTCTTCATTCTTTCTGGAAAATATCCTCTCCCTATTAAATCGTGTGCATGGTCCCAATCCAAAACTGCAGAGAGAGAAATTTTTTTGAAAGGAAACCGATGAACACCCTTCGGTGTTCATCCTCAAACAAACCAGGACTCGAACATGAAGTTCAAAACTTCCAACGTGACAAACGACCACAATCCCCTCAAACCTCCAAATCCTCGACGGGATCTAGAAAACAGTAGCGAATCGGAACCTCAAAGGAAAACCTAATCTTAGCTTCTAACCCGTTTTCTATATCACAATCAACAGCAGAAATTAACGAGTCAAAATACAAGGTCAAAGCACTTTAAAGCAAAATAAAAGGGAAAGATTCCGCCGGAGCATCGTAGCCCCGACGAAGACCTGACGGCCATGATTACCTTCGGTGAGTATGTATGACGTTGTCCCTCTTCTTTTGCTTGTTGTTTCAAGTTTCTTCCTTTTCTTTCTATCCTTCTGTATCCACTCCTTGTTTTCTGTCTGATTCTGACTTTCTCCTCTAATTGATTGTCATTTCCTTTTGCACGCGATTGAAGGGGTCAAGCTCTTCAAACCCTGATTTTCAGTGTGAAAATCAGAGTTGAAATACAGAGTTTTAGCGGAGCTTTTCGGTGTAAGGTTCGTTTGGGATTTCAGCAGAGTGACGGTATTTTTCTTCTCTCCTTTTTCAATCGATTAGCTTTCCTTTTATAGAGTGAAATGAGCTCCCCAAAATCGTGTGTGGATCCTTGGCAGATGGTGCAAAAAGGAATCATTCCGTTAGCATCAAATCTTTCTTTAGATTTTGGTGGGGACCAATGTAAATGTGGTAGGAAACGGATTTGATTGTGGTCCCAAAAAATCTCCAAATGCGTGGCCGTCTTCACTGAATCTCCCATCTAGTTTTTACTGCGGTGAAACCTTCAACAATTGAGGTAAGGAAATTGGTATTTACTGGCATATATTTTAACCTTAATTGATGACTTCTCAACTTCGATTCACAACACTTCTTCCGTTTTTGCTGATGTGAGGACTTAATACATTTAGGTATGAATTGCTGCTCAAGTATTTTCGAATCCTGTGAATCTTTGCCTTTGGTTTATCATAACAATTGTGTGCTTACAAGTCTTATGACCATTAAATTGATGCCATGTTTGATACTTGGTTTGGTATTTGGTAGGTGATCTGAATGATATTCAGGATGCTTGATGATACTTGTATGGATGTTAACCTTGTTGATGGCTGAGCTTGGATTGCTAGTCTGCTGTGTTTTACATGGTGGTAGTCATGATTGCTCCTGTGATTCTATTACCATGAGGTTAGTCATATGCTGAAAACCTGTTAACTTGGAATGTGATGTTGTTAGCTATTGTGTTAGAAGTTTGAATGAAATTTTGCTATGGTAATGATTATTTTTGTTTTGGATACTTTGCTTGTGCGTGAGCTGATTTGTGGGTTGCTATGCTTGGTGATGCAGTAGTGGTTTGTGCAGTTTTTAGATCGTATATTTGATCAAGGTTAGATGGTTTGGTAACAGGTTTCTTCTTGTCATGGTTCAGCATCTGTCATGGTTCTCTGATAATAGGTTCTATTGTAACAGGTTTTTTTTTGAAGCATACCCTGGCACTGTTTTGGTTTGGAGCATTATGGCGTTTAAACCAATCCCGTCTTTAATTGATGATTCATAATGCAATGGTCCTGCCGCTATAGCTAAACCTTATGTCCCAAAAGGTGAATCTTTAAATGTATCCTCATTTCCAAGTGTAGGCTAAGAGATACTCTCAACTGTGTTTAGCATGTTAGTTTTCTCGATTGTTTAACATCTCTGCTACCGACCAAATCCCTATCCAGTTATTAACATCAACATTCTGGAACTGAATCATCTGTCTTGGAGTTGTTAACCATCCTGCCATTGAAGGACAATCATGTTGCCAAGGTCTGCAACATGGCCTGCTGTGGGAGGAATACTCTGAACTTGCGTCTGTAGCCGTTTTTTGTTTTTTGGGTGTGACGGCTTGTTTTTGCTGTTTTGCCGTTCGGCAGCTTGTGACAGTTTTTCTTCTTTTGATCATAATCTCTTTGGGAAAATCCTTACTCATTGTTTCTTTGAATCCTGCAGGTTTCACTCATGATACCAAGTTTACTGCTTCTGGAAGTGTTTTGGTGAAGAGAGTGCATGGAGTTGTCGTGGTCAACTGTCATGATGTTTTAAGCTTATATACTTTTTTATTGTAATGTCCTCAAGTCTTTAGATCATAGGCCATGGCTGTGTGTAAATCATGAGGTCTACCAATATAACTGTAAACTATGCCCCTTACAAAATTTATTCTCAGAAGGATCGTGCCCATATGGAAAAAGAATGGTTTTGTACATCTAAATTTGTATTTTTTGATCAAAAGTAACATTATTATGAAGTCCATAGAAAACTGTTTCATTTTCTTTCTTATAGGAATTAAAAGACATTGAATCTAAATCCTCAGGAAATTTTCTCAAGTCAGGACCAGGAAATGCAAATCCTAGGCCATCCGTTAAATAGCTCTTTAGACGTGGCCCGAGATGAGTAGAAAAAAATGCTCATTTAATAAGAATGCTCGCCATGAGACGTGATGGACCATAATAATGCACCAATCTTGTAGGTCGGCCAAAAGGACTTGTTGATATGAATCAATTTGTACTTATGAACCAAATGATGCTTTTTATAATCTTGAATTAATGAGACGTGAGCCTTCGAGGCAACCTATGCATGGAGTAGATG
Source organism: Lathyrus oleraceus (assembly GCF_024323335.1). Lineage (NCBI taxonomy): Eukaryota > Viridiplantae > Streptophyta > Magnoliopsida > Fabales > Fabaceae > Lathyrus > Lathyrus oleraceus. The sequence goes on from NC_066582.1 coordinate 368,178,329, forward strand.
ATGTCATTGACTACAATGACATGTACCATGCTCAATGAATGAATAACAATAATATGCATCTTAATCCAGTGATCCACTTAATAAACAAAAGCTTCTTTGTGATTATTCTAATCAGTTGATTATAGTGGATTAAATCTGTGTGTATAAGGTGAAATCACTTTGGAGGGTGGACTATAGTAGCTTTGAGTTTCAAGCGAACGATAATAAAATACTTGTGTTTTTATCTCTTTGTTATTAACTTTTAAGTGGTGTTCTTGAGTTGGTAAAAAACTTTTGTTTTGTAAAACTCAATTCAAACCCCCTTTCTTATGTTTTTCACACCTTCGGGGTTTGTTTTAATTCTGACGGGGCTACCACTAGCAGATTGCTTACTAAGTGTGGGGGTGTTTTTCGTGACAGTCAAGAAAGATAACTTTGTGGCTTTCATAAGACTATTGGTGATTGCAATAGTCTTGCTACAGAATTCTGGGGTGTCCTTATGGGTTTGGAGCTTGCTTGGAAGAGAGATTTCAAGAACCTTATTGTTCAAGTTGGCAAAAAGACAGTAGCAGATGCTCTCCAAGGGTTGCCTTTGAAGTCTAATAAATAAATATATATTTGATTAAGCAAACTTAAAAAAATTATTATTTTATTATATGAGTTAAATAGTTTAAGTTTCAAATTCTGAAACGTCCCCAAAAAAAACTATTTACTTACATTCTGAATTTAAAAAATATACATTTCAAATTCTGAGTTGTCACCAAAAAAAATTCTATCAATGAAAGCCCTAATCGTCACCAAAAATATATATTATATTTTATATTTCAAAGAATTTAAATTTCAAATTCTGAATTTATTACCATCAATTACATCTAAAATTATTAGATTACTTTTCACAATATAAATTCATAATTTAAAAAACAAATACTTTTAAAATTACTGACTTAAATTTATTTATTTATCTTCTATTTTGCTAAAATTATATTTTTTTACTCTCCAATTTTTAAAACTAATATTTTGGTTCGCTATTGAACAACGCTGCATTATTTTTAGTTTTCAAAACTTTACTTTCATTAGAGAGGTACTTCATTTCAAAATTATTTTACCAAACAAAATTTATCTCAAAATAAACATCATTTTACTTTTTCAATATCAATTTCTTTCAGAATGCCATTAAATAATTAAAACTTCTTTCAAGTCATTATTCTCCTATACATTTATGACAATTTATAAAAACCTTAAACTATTCTTATTTTAGGATGGAATGAGTAAGCAATCAATAGACATTTATGAACTAATAAAATATATCATTGTTTTTATAATTAATTTTTTTTTATTTTATTTGTATTAAAATATTACAAATATATTAAAACAAACTTTTAGAATTTTTTTTCAAAATAACCATTATTTTCAAAAATAATTCCAAAATAACCAATTATTCAAAAATATTACCAAAATAATCAGGTTTGATAGAGGATGCGGCAGATGAATTGACGTACCCCCAATGCATGAAGAGGAGGCGCCAATAGCATTGACGCATGCATTAGACTCCTCGTGAGGAGGCGCCAATGCTAGTGGCGCCTACATTGGGCCTCATGAGGAGGCGCCAATGTTAGTGGCGCCTATGTATGTTTGATTGGTGTATGCGCCAATTCATCTGGCGCATACACCCCCTGCTATTTTTTTTTAATTATTAATATTTAATTTTTATTATTTAATAAAAAAGAAATAGTAATGAAAAAAAATTCATTGATGATGTAATAATTGGTTACATTGGACTGACAATAAACTAATGACCCGTCCGATTATAACGTCCCCCTGTTCCACATCCCGGTGCGTTAGTTTATCTCCTAGGTCTTCCACGATTTTCTTGAGGTGTTTGGGGTCTTTGTGTGCTGACCTGATCGAGCGATGGTTGGTTGGAAGGTCCAACGGAAGTTCCAGCGGTATTTGATAGATGTGTCATCATTTGCTCCCAATATCCGGAGGGGCTCTGGCCAACGGCGCTTCCGTAATGGAGTTCGGTGCCCATGTCATCGTAGTTAGGGCGTTGTGGTTGAGTGAATTGGGGACGATATAGTTGCCCAAATTGGGTCATTGAGTCGTTTTGGAAACAAAGCAATGGTTTCTGGGGCGACTATAGTTAAACAATGGTTGGGTGTTATTGATGGGGGGCTACGATGAAGTGACCCATATGAATCATCTGGGCTATAGACAGTTGTGGTTGCGGGGTTTGATTCTTGGTTTTGTGTTTGAGTGAGAGGTATGAATGGATTGCGACGTTGGATGGTTGGTTGTTGGGTGGTTGGCATGAACGGGTTGCGATGTTGGGTGTTTGGTTGTTGTGTGTATGTGGTTGGTTGATGTTGTATGGTTGGTTGTTGGGTTTGGGTGGGTTCACATTGGTGTTGGGGGGCATACGATGACGAAGCATGTTGGCGTGGATCCATCAAATACCGCGGCTCAGATACAAATTGTTGAGTTGTTACCGATCTAAACCATGCCATATATTTTGTTGAGTCGGTCTTGCACCATGGATATCTGGTTCGTTCAAGATGTGTTGTCTTTGATTCCTCTATGGACGACACATGTCTTTTGCAAAGTCTCTCCAATCAGAATAATCCCATTGTGCATCAACCCTTTTTTGATGTCAATTCCCCAAACACGTGGGAGATTCTGGAATCTGTTGTAGCATTCAGAACTGCAGTTTGATCCGGTCACTCTGGTGCATTTCCACCATAGTGAATCGGATAACCGGTGTCTTCGTTGTCCAAACTGCAGCATCGTCATGGTTCACATCATGATCCAGACCCAGATATGGCCTCCAGACAAACTGTAAAACAATACGAAACGATTAGATGGAAAATAATTTGAGAAGTATTTTTAAATTAAAATATAGTTGGGTAGGATTATTACATCGTCATGTCCAATGTGGTCCAATAGATTTCGATAGACTACAATAGCGTGTTTCAGACACCTGTTGTAGTTCATTCCCCTTACTGACCACCTAAGATAAAAAAGAAGTGAAAAATATTATTTACTATTAATTATAATATAAAATATAATTAACTAAATGGTGAATGGTAAAGTGTTAGACTTACTTGGTTGCAAACGGGAACACGAATGGGCGCTCATTTATCGGGGCGAGCGACGACATTCTTGACCAACCCCAAGCTTGAAGCAAATACGCACATGAAAAAAAATATAGGTATTCTTTTTTGTAGTTCTATACATTGCACTATATAGATGGGCCAATACAGCTGAACCCTAACTATAAGTGTTTACCTTATTAATGTTGCGTAATAAAGGTAAATACATTATATTTACAAAATTACCTGTACTTTCTGGAAACAAAAAATTATCAAATAAAATCATAATATAACACCAAGCTTTTATTATTTTCTCATACTCGGTTGAATCGTCGGGAATTACTATACTGGCATAATATTGTTTAAGGTATTTTAAACTTATACCTTGCCCCCTTGCTTGACCGGACGTGTCTCCCTCAGTTTCGTCGTCTAGCAAATGGGCACCCAATAATTCATTGCAGATATTGTTGTCTTGGTTAACTCGATCATTCACTGCCTTTCCATCTATACGGAGACCCAACAACATGTACACGTCCTCAAGTGTGACGGTACACTCACCAATCGGAAGGTGAAATGTGTGGGTCTCGGGTCTCCACCTCTCCAACAAAGTTAGAATGAACTTGTAGTCCACCGAGTACGAAACAATGTTGAGTAGATTTCCAAATCCACATCCTCTAATATATGGTTCTATTAAGGATCGTGGGGTACATATTCATGTACACGACATCTAAACCGCTTCGGATCCTAATAATAAAAAAGTAAGAAAATGCAATTAGAAGAAGAAATACATAATCAACAAGCACAACTCTATAAGAAGTAAGAAAAACATAGATAACAAAGGTATAAGACTAAAAATAGAAAAAGTAAAAAGAGAGAGATGACATACAAATGCCGATATATTCTCGAGCGTGCCTCTATGTTCATCGCCCATAGTCAACAAAGACATGATTTGATTTTGCAAAGCTTGAGTGTGGTAGAGGAAACAAGTGTGGTAGAAGAATATAATTGAGTATTGATGAAGATGATTTGATATTGTTGATATGAGAGGCTATTTATAGATGAATGAGTGAGTAGGTTTGCAACCTAAGATGAATGTGATTGGTTGCATGGAATGGCAAGAGAAGACAAGGGAATGACAAACTTCAGAAAGCATGTGAGAGATAGCATGTGAGGAATCTCTTCTAGGCGCATGTGAAGAATCAACATGTAAGGGAAGATGCGCCATTCCTCTTGGCGCCTACATGTGATTCTTCACATGCAAGGAAGAGGCTCCCTTCCTCTTGGCGCCTTAGTGTAGGGCAATGGGAAGGGGCGCCCTTCCTAGTGGCGCATAAGACCAATTTTTGTGAAGAGGCACCCATCCTTTTGGCGCCCCAGTTACTTTATGGCGCCTAGGGAATGGGCGCCTAGGTGGGAATCTCAGGGCTCAGGCGCATGTGTGTTCTTGTCACTCTTTTCTCTGCATGGTTGATTCTTTCTACTACATGCATGGTCAAGTTTGTACAAACAATGACCAAGTTATCAATGCAACGACCAAGTTAGCAATGAAACATTATTTATGTTGTGTGGATGAACAACTTAGCAATGCATTCAATTCCCTTAAAGATATCTACATATTTAATATTTCAACAAAATGTCTTCCACACAACATTACATGATCAGTGCCCATGTCGAAGGTGAAATATTTGATCATCAGTTGTTCGGTTTTTGTTTTCGAAACACAGAGGTAACTCGGTTTACAATAAATCGACGATCAAATTTTCACATCTGAAACAAAGAATAGAAAAGAAATTGCAATGCAGTAATGTGGGCCAAATCATCTATAAAAATCCGGTTTGGTTTGTAGAAAACCAGGTTAAATTTTATCAGAAGAAGATTCGAGATGATGATGATATTCAGCATATGTTTGTCAGTCACGAACAATCTGGTTACAACGATATAGAGTTGTATATATTACCACATCAACAACAGGTGTCTCTGTACATTGATCAGTCACAAGTGTTTTGTGAGACTGATGACGGACAAGCTGAGGTGAATGTTCTAGATGACAAAGAAGAAGAATCTGAGATCATGGTTGATTCGATGGTGAACGCTGAAGAGGAAGAGGAGCCAATACCAACAAGTTATGTATACTGCCCACCCCAACAGATGACAAGGTTAAATTTGGGTTCAGATGAACCTTTAGCAGATGTATGGTACAATCCTTACGTGCAGATGCAAGGATCTTTGAAACAAGGAGACACATTTCGCACAAAAGAGGAATGTGTAAGAGCCATTAAGAAATTCCACATGCAACTATCAGCTGATTTCAGAGTTGACAGAACTGACGCATCGAGGTATAAAGTTTATTGTCCGAATGAGCACTGCCTTTTTATGTTGTCAGCTTCGTACCGGAAGAGGAGCGAGTCTTGGGAGATTGGATCAATGGGTCCAGATCACACATGCATGCTGACAAACCCAATCCAGGATCATCGTAAATTAAGCTCTCAGCTAATATGTGATGAAATATTATCTGTTATTAGCGACAATCCATCATTAAAGGTGAGTACAATAATCTCGCATATTAGGGCAGAGTACGAGTACACTCCATCATATAGGAAGGCATGGATAGCTAGGACAAAATCTATTGAAAAAGTGTTTGGCAATTGGGAGGAGTCTTACAAACAACTTCCAAAATACTTGTTGGCTCTAAAACAATATGCTCCCGGGACAATTGTCAAGCTGGAAACAAATTGTCCGCCTATACACCAGATGGTACGTGTGCTGTTGGAAATAAAATATTTCACCGTCTATTCTGGGTGTATCAACCAGGTATCATAGGTTTTTCTTTCTGTAAACCAATTATACAAACTGATGGTACATGGTTGTACGGAAAATACAAAGGAACGTTACTGATGGTAGTGGCACAAGATGGGAACATCAATATTTTTTCAATCGTCTTTGCCCTAGTTGAAGGGGATTCTGCTGAGGGATGAAGTTTTTTCCTAAGAAATCTCTGATTGCACGTTGCACCTCAGCCTAACTTATGTTTGATCTCCGACAGACACCCTTCAATCATCAGTGCATATAATAACATTGACAACGGCTGGCAAAATCCTCCTTCGACGCATGTGTTATGTAATAGACATATTGCTCAGAATTTCATGCGGGAAATCAAAGATAAGACGTTGCGGAAGAAGGTTGTCAATGCAGGTTACACATTATCAGAACCTTCTTTCAAACACTACCGCAAGGAAATAAGATTGTCAAACGAAGATGCGGTACGGTGGATCCATGGTTACGGTCTTTGACCGAAGTAAAGGTTGGTTTAGTGTTGTCGAGTCCATGGATCACAATGAGGGCATGCCGATGGGACAATATAGAGTCGAAATAGATAGAGGTTAGTGCGACTGCAGAAAGTTCCAAGCCTTTCGTACCCCCGCTCCCATGTCCTTGCGGCATGCTCAAAGGTTCGAAGGGATCCATCATACTTGTTATCTGAAGTTTACAAAATCGTCAGTCTTTCAAATGTTTATAAAATTAGTTTTTTCGTAGTGGCAAAAGAGGATTATTGGCCAGAATATCAAGGGGACATCGTCTGGCACAACGAAGTTATGCGAAGGAAGAAAAAGGGTCGCCCAAACAGCATCCGAATTCGAACCGAAATGGATACGGCGAACAAAATGGTTAGACTATGTAGTTCATGCCGTCAACTAGGTCACAATCGTAATAACTGTCCTAGTGTTAGAATGAGCACAACCAGATAAATTTACATGTACCTCTATTGCAATATATGAAAAATTAAATTTATTTCATATTAGACGTCTGTCACGAAAGTACCATTGCATAAACAGTAACACATATAATTATAACAAATACAAGAACTATGCAATTACAACCAGCAAAACAATTTTGAACATGTAATGCATCATCCTACGAGCGTCTTGGTCTGTCTTAATATCCACCAATTCGCGTAATTCTCCGTGTTGGTTGAACGTGGACACAAGCCATTGTATTCTTCTAATCCGTTCACCCTCTCCAATTTCTCCCTCTAACCAACTGTACAACGTCCGATTAAGACGTTCAAACATATTTGTGTTCCAAAGTCGAATCTGTACCGGAGCCGCAACGGCAGAAAATATTACATCAGCACTTGTTTTTGAATGTATGCAGACATTGTTGAAACAGGGAAAATTGAAATTGATGGTGGTTGAATTGTATTAGGAGATGAGTTTGAGTGAAAAATATTGCATCCAATGCGTGGTATTTATAGAGACGGACAAAACATGTGGGCGCTTGAGGGATTGACGCCCACATGACCATCACATGCAGCCAGATGAATTAGCGCCCACACAACCAAATGCACCTAGGCGCCACTAGCATTGACGCCTCCTCATGAGGCCCAATGCAGGCGCCACTAGTATTGGCGCCTCCTCATGAGGAGCGCAATGCATGCGCCAATGCTAGTGGCGCCTCCTCGTGAGGAGCGCAATGCATGCGCCAATGCTATTGACGCCTCCTCTTTATGCATTGGGGGTGCCCCAGTTCATCTGACGCATCCTCTACCAAACCTGGTTATTTTGATAATTTTTTTAAATAATTAGTTATTTTGAAAAAAAAATAAAAATAATTATTATTTTGAAAAAAAATTCCAAACTTTTACCTACTTCCTCTTCAAGAACACCCATATTAATCCTATTTGAATCTGCTCAAACTTCAACAAAATTCAAGAAACCGATATCCTGAATTTCACAAAACTCCCAATATCTTTATATCTGAGTACAATTATCGTACTATGTAATCAAGCTTCATGTTAATCCTATTCATAGAGGATATGAACTCTACTATTTTCATTAACTTGTGCCATAAGACAATGATTCAATTAGTAAAAAATATGAGCATACAAAAGTATATAGACAATCATGAATATGGTATCTATCGGTTATATATAACTGTCAACTGAATATGGTTTCAGAGTTATAGATATATCCAAAACCAACAATGCTTAAAACCAACAGTACAACAGTAACAATTGACCCCAAACTCCATATAATATAACTATACTTAATCCGATTCAAAGCCATAATTCAGAAAGAAAGGAAATAGCATAACAATAACCAATTTCTTTTTCTACATATCATTACAATGACATTCAAGATTAGCCCATGGTTCAAAAAGTTACAGAATAATTAAACCTATAATTTAAAGCCTAGTGTCGAGGGTGAGGCACAAATTGGTATTATTCTCCAGCTCAGCCAAGTGATTATGCATGAAAAGGATACCACATTTTCTCTGGGAGAAGCAATTTAAGCATTCTAAGAGAAACTTGAGAAATACTCATCAATCTGCATAAAAATGCTCAGTAGACATCAAAGAGTAAAGGTAATCAGAAGAACTGTTACCCATGGTTTTAAACTGCTTTCCACAAGAACGGCGACAGTAATTGTGACTACAAGTCTACAACCTATGCTTTTCAAGATCTCAACAACCACATCAAATCCAGCTATATCTGACTACAATATTCTACATATCAAATATCATAACATAACCACCACAACTGTAATTAAAAACCTTACTTATATGATAACAAGATGTGCATAAAGTAAACCAGGGTGTTACAATTTGATTACATTACATGTTTTAACTGAACCAAAATAAAAAACATAACGAACAGGCTTTTCCTTTCTGTTTTACAGGTAAACCGAATGCTAAATTAAGCCGATAAATAAGAGACTCGTCTGTCATCATTCATTAACTATGAAAATATGGAATACACAAAAATGCTCATCACCAATTCACCACCACTATCACTAATTACTACCACAATAACTAATAACTAACATGTGCTTGTGATCAAAACCATAAACACATCCAACCAAGCCAACAACATATAAACAATTTCATCAATTACACCATATCTTGATAAAAACAAAAAATTGCCATTTAGATCTATGAAACACTGGCACATATATAGACACGACACACAGGACTAGTTGAATAATGCGGTAATGCGGAATACCAAACACACACCTTCAATCTGAAGTGTCAATGCTACATAGTCATGATCAATCATCATCATCATGATCACTCTCATCACTGAAATACCCAGCTTTCTTCCCTTTCTTCTTCGTCTTGTTGTTGTCCAAACCCTCATCATCATTTCTGTTTCTCCCCAGCAACCTTTCACCCGCTTCATCATCCACAACAGAAGCCCAATTATCGTCAAACTGCTCCGCAGCAATCTGACCACCCTCCTCCTCCTCCTCATCACCTTCCTCCTCCCCATCCCTATCCCTCAGCCCACTAAATCCCCGTCGCGGCTTCTTAGGCTGAGGCCGCGGCCTCGGCCCCAACTGATTCTTAGGACACTCATACGACAAATGACCATGCCCCCCACACTCATAACACAAAGCAGTCTCAGTATTGTACACGCGCTTCCGAATAAACTCCGGAGCACGTCCATTATCAGCAGCAATAGAAGCAGTTAGAGTCCTTCCATTGAGAATCTTCTTATTCATCTCCGCCACGGCGCGTTGGGCGTCATTACGAGAAACGAATTGGACAAACGCGACACCGCGGCTTAGGCGCGTGTGACGGTCTTTGAGAACGGTTACACGCGCGATGCGGCCGAAAGTAGAGAAGAGCGTATGGAGATCGGAGTTTGTTAGGGAGTAATCTAGATTAGAAACGTATAGCGTCGATTTTGATGGTGCTAAGGGTTCACCTGTTCCTCCTATTGATGATCCTTTGTTGTTCGGTTTTGATTGGGGTTGATTACTGGATGTGGTGCCGGTGGTGGTGTTGGGGGTTGAGGACGAAGCGCAGTAGCGGTAGTAGAAAACGTCGTCGTCTTCATCGCTGTCGCTGTGTTTTCGTTTGTGTTTCTTCTTGCTTGACATTTTTTTCGGTTCAGGTTTTTTGTTTCCGGCAACGGCGTTCGGTTTCCGGCGACGGAATTAGTTCTCCGATGCTTCTTTAATCTATAGAGGAAATCTGAGAGTGGAGAGATTCTATAATGCGTTTGAGAAACCCTAGAGAAGTGAAGCGAAACTCCAAGCGGATCTGGACATGGATCCGGATATTTTGGATTGGTTTTATATATGGTTTTATCCATTCTTATTTTTTTATAAGCAGTACTATCCATATGTAAATGGACAACTTGCTCACCGCCAGAGTACTTGTAAAGATAGCATAAAACTAAAAATTATTATGTTTTAATATTTTTTATTTAATTGGTCAGCCACCCATCTGCATATATAAATTTTAATAATTTTTTGTTAGTATGATGCTAGATTTTTTAAGACAAAAATTTCTAGTTCGTTAGATATACAATTTTATTATATTATTTTAGATTATATTTTAATATCTTAAGATAAATAGAGTTATTGAAATTTAGCAAAAATAGAATAGAGTGAAATAGAAATTTTATTACTTTATTATTTGAATAATTAGCGATAAAAACAAAGTAAGTTTTTGATTCTGCTCATATAAAAGAGAAACAATACTGATGGAAAGTGATGAAAATTTTCATTCTGCTCATATTAAAGGGAACAATACTCGTAGAAAGTGATCAATACTAGTAGAAAGTGATGTAATTTTTTATTCCTCATATCTAAGGGAAACAATGCTAATGAAAAGTGATGAAATGAAATAAAATAGAATAATAAAATTTTATTATACTGGATCTGATTTTAATTAACTCAAACAATGTAATCTTATTCTATTTCATCTCATATCACTTCATATCATCTCATTGCATCAATTTAAGCAAAACCTTAGTCTAATAACTTCAGTTTCACAACATTTAAAAACTCTTATGTAGAATTTGTCCAGAATTGAAGAGGACTCATCTCTTACTAGAAACTCAACAATTAATTTGTTTTCAAAAGTAATGCTTTATTTATACGCTTAGATTATGTTTGGACATCTTAAAATGAAGATATAAGAATAAAAATGAACATAGTGAATCAACAAAATTAGAAGTACATACGATTAAAATGCATCAAAATCGATGACATCTTTTTAAATTTATTGAACTTTTCGCATTAGACTTTTTTCTATTGTATTATTTTTCAACATCATTTAATTTCTAGAACTCATGCATCCTATCCAAAAAAGAAAGTTCTCACTCAGATGTTTCTTCCTTAAGACGTTCTCTCCATTCTACGAATGTTGGTGGTAGAGGACACCCTCGTTTCAAATAAGCTTGTATAAAATGCATCTTAGTAGCAATCTGTCTAATCAAGACAACCCGGCCATTTAAATTATTTGGAGGGCAACTTAGCAGAGGGAAAACGATTTACGAAAAACTATGTCTTGTAAACTAAACTAAAACTCAGTCATATACATTTGATATAAGATGACTCATTTCAGAAAAATTCATCCACTTTATTGTCGTTGTGGGGACACCAATTTTACTAAGAATCAAAGGATTTTGAATAGCTTGTATTTGTGCATTAGTCATATAGAGTCGCATGTAATTGTCGCACCTCAAAAAAAGATGATAATGCGATCCCTCGCGATAGGACGCGGAAAAAAAAATGTTGTTCGAAACAGAGTCGCCACCGAACTTTATTTATTCCAATGAAGGAATAGGAAAATATCGAGAAAACCTTTAGAAATAAGAATAATGGTCGTCGCAACCATATTCGGGTTCGGGAGTCGATTACGCAAGGGGAAGGTATTAGCACCCCTCACGTCCGTTGTACTCAACGGGAACCTTTTAGTCTGATTTTGCTATTTGACTGTTAATTGACTGTTTATCTGCTTGCTTCGAGTAATTAGAATTGATGATAGATGTGGATGAAGACCTCAGGATGGGGGAAATGGGAGGTTTTTTATTAGTGTGCTCGCGAAGATACAGCAATCTCCTGCCTACGTATCCTTATGGTGCAATAAGGAAATCAGAGCATTCGTAGTTCGGGCTACTATGAATATTGGTTGTGTTTTGTTTTGATGAACGATTGTGTAGGTCGGCGTTCTAACGGCTAAACACTGGCTTGTCTACTCTCGGTGGAGGCTCTAGCACTGGTTTGTTGTGCGCGTTAGAAAGGATTGACAGTGTTCTTTTTGAAAGGGATTTGGTCACGCGGCGGTGACGAGTTGAGTTGACGTGTTTGGATTTGATTGGTTTCGATCGCTCGAGGGCGAGAAGTTAGGTTTGATTTGTTGATGATTTGAGGAACGACGAAAGATTGAGCAATATGGTGTACACCAATCGTTCAATTCTTTCGAGGAATAATAAGGCGTGCGCCTTCTATTCCCCTTTCGCTCGAATTGTTTTAAAAGTTTGTTTGTGGATGTTGAATACGCACGGTAGTGAGGCGTACGCCTCCTACTTGCTTATTCAAAGAATAACGAGGCATACGCCACCTATTCCCTTATCCAAGTTTATTTAACGTGTTTTAGTCGGAAGTCGATAATTTGTGCAATATGGCGTACGCCAATTATCCAAATAATCGAGAGACGGTGAGGCGTACGCCTCCCATCTTTTATCACCCGAGGTTTAAATTGTAAAAAGATATGTTTAGATATTGTATTCGATTTATGAAGATAGCTTGAATTTTGGGTTGGTAGGTTTGGATTTGTCGATGATTTGAGCAAGGTGGCGTAGGACAATTATTCAAATAATCAAGGAGTGGTGAGGCGTACGCCTCCCATTCTCTATTGAAGTTGTATAGTTTATTTTGTAAAATTGGGTTTGATATAAGAGGTGATTTGAGTTTATTCGATTGTGTTTTATATTTGATGACAAAAACTCGAGCAATGTGGCGTACGCCTATTATTCGAATAATCGAAAGATAGTGAGGCGTACGCCTCCTATCCTCTTTATTATCATAAATTTAGAATTAAATGTTTTAGAATTTGTAGTTGAATTGGAAAATGATTTGAATATGATGGTTGTAGTTTAGAAATAATTTGAATTTAGAACCTATGTTTGATTTGAAAAATTGATTTGAAATTGTATGATTATTAGGGTTTTAATTGAATGACGAAAATCCGAGCAATATGGCGTACGCCAATTATTCGAATAATCGAGAGATAATGAAGCGGATGCTCACTATTCTCCTTTTCATTCAAAGATTAATTATTAAAAATAAAACTTTTAGAATTTATAATTAATTGGTGGAGTGATTTTAATTTTATGGAGTTTTAGGGTTTTAAATGAATGACGAAAATCCGAGCAATATGGCGTACGCCAATTGTTCGAATAGTCGAGAGATAGTGAAGCGGAGGCTTACTATTCTCCTTTTCATTCAAAATAAAATTAAATTATTTTTAAGAGAATACTATTTAAATACGGTGAATTTGAATTTATTTAGAATTAATATACTTTTGGGAAAGACTATTTGGTATTGGACAAACATCAAACTTATTTATTAGAAAATAAAGTAAATTATTTGTTGACGTTAACCATTAATCCACCATTTAACTAATTATAATATTATAACAAGATAAAAAGAAGAGTTGAAAATAGTAATCGAAACTGAACTAATAAATATTTCTAATATTAGTGTTATCTTAATTTTAATTAAAACAATCAAGAATAGCTCATAAACCAAGTAGACCAAATTGGAATGTTTGGGAAATAAATAAAAAGTTAGGCCCTAAACATTGGATCAAAGAAGGCCCAAGGGACTTAAAGTAGTGTTATTTTCGGGATGGGCCACAAGGCCCAAAATCCTCTCCTACTCAGTCAAGTGGTACCGCCGAGAAGAGAAAAGGTTGGCCTCGGTTTACCTACCGCCACGCGCATCATTGTTCATTGATAACATCATAAAGATTTTGGGAACATAATCTGACAGCACCTAAGTATCTATCATCAATAACATTAATTTACTCTTAATAATATTTTAAAAGAAGAAACAATCACCCCTTAAAGCAAATAAATAAATCAAAATAATTTTGTCTCTCTCTCTTAAAACGACTCTTCATTCTTTCTGGAAAATGATTAGCTATTGTGTTAGAAGTTTGATGTTGTTAGCTATTGTGTTAGAAGTTTGAATGAAATTTTGCTATGGTAATGATTATTTTTGTTTTGGATACTTTGCTTGTGCGTGAGCTGATTTGTGGGTTGCTATGCTTGGTGATGCAGTAATGGTTTGTGCAGTTTTTAGATCGTATATTTGATCAAGGTTAGATGGTTTGGTAACAGGTTTCTTCTTGTCATGGTTCAGCATCTGTCATGGTTCTCTGATAATAGGTTCTATTGTAACAGGTTTTTTTTTAAGCATACCCTGGCACTGTTTTGGTTTGGATCATTATGGCGTTTAAACCAATCCCGTCTTTAATTGATGATTCATAATGCAATGGTCCTACCGCTATAGCTAAACCTTATGTCCCAAAAAGGTGAATCTTTAAATGTATCCTCATTTCCAAGTGTAGGCTAAGAGATACTCTCAACTGTGTTTAGCATGTTAGTTTTCTCGATTGTTTAACATCTCTGCTACCGATCAAATCCCTATCCAGTTATTAACATCAACATTCTGGAACTGAATCATCTGTCTTGGAGTTGTTAACCATCCTGCCATTGAAGGACAATCATGTTGCCAAGGTCTGCAACATGGCCTGCTGTGGGAGGAATACTCTGAACTTGCGTCTGTAGCCGTTTTTTGTTTTTTAGGTGTGACGACTTGTTTTTGCTGTTTTGCCGTTCGGCAGCTTGTGACAGTTTTTCTTCTTTTGATCATAATCTCTTTGGGAAAATCCTTACTCATTGTTTCTTTGAATCCTGCAGGTTTCACTCATGATACCAAGTTTACTACTTCTGGAAGTGTTTTGGTGAAGAGAGTGCATGGAGTTGTCGTGGTCATCTGTCATGATGTTTTAAGCTTATATACTTTTTTATTGTAATGTCATCAAGTCTTTAGATCATAGGCCATGGCTGTGTGTAAATCATGAGGTCTACCAATATAACTGTAAACTATGCCCCTTACAAAATTTATTCTCAGAAGGATCGTGCCCATATGGAAAAAGAATGGTTTTGTACATCTAAATTTGTATTTTTTGATCAAAAGTAACATTATTATGAAGTCCATAGAAAACTGTTTCATTTTCTTTCTTATAGGAATTAAAAGACATTGAATCTAAATCCTCAGGAAATTTTCTCAAGTCAGGACCAGGAAATGCAAATCCTAGGCCATCCGTTAAATAGCTCTTTAGACGTGGCCCGAGATGAGTAGAAAAAAATGCTCATTTAATAAGAATGCTCGCCATGAGACGTGATGGACCATAATAATGCACCAATCTTGTAGGTCGGCCAAAAGGACTTGTCGATATGAATCAATTTGTACTTATGAACCAAATGATGCTTTTTATAATCTTGAATTAATGAGACGTGAGCCTTCGAGGCAACCTATGCATGGAGTAGATGATGTCATTGACTACAATGACATGTACCATGCTCAATGAATGAATAACAATAATATGCATCTTAATCCAGTGATCCACTTAATAAAGAAAAGCTTCTTTGTGATTATTCTAATCAGTTGATTATAGTGGATTAAATATGTGTGTATAAGGGGAAATCACTTTGGAGGGTGGACTATAGTAGCTTTGAGTTTCAAGCGAACGATAATAAAATACTTGTGTTTTTATCTCTTTGCTATTAACTTTTAAGTGGTGTTCTTGAGTTGGTAAAAAACTTTTGTTTTATAAAACTCAATTCAAACCCCCTTTCTTATGTTTTTCACACCTTCGGGGTTTGTTTTAATTCTGACGGGGCTACCACTAGCAGATTGCTTACTAAGTGTGGGGGTGTTTTTCGTGACAGTCAAGAAAGATAACTTTGTGGCTTTCATAAGACTATTGGTGATTGCAATAGTCTTGCTACAGAATTTTGGGGTGTCCTTATGGGTTTGGAGCTTGCTTGGAAGAGATATTTCAAGAACCTTATTGTTCAAGATGGCAAAAAGACAGTAGCAGACGCTCTCCAAGGGTCGCCTTTGAAGTCTAAACATGGTTCGACTTTGGCTAGGCATATTCTTCTTCTCCTTCAGCATTTTAAAGAAGTGCATTCATTCACATTTTTAGAAAAACTATTAAGTGTGCTGATTTTTTAACCAAACTAGATTTGTCCAGTTTTGATGGTTGTATCTGATTCGATGATAATTTTTTTAGTAACGGTTCAAATGTCTATGAGACATGCTGCCTAATGTCTCCTCATTTTAGACCTTTGATCCTCCCATTTTACTAATAAATAAATATATATTTGATTAAACAAACTTAAAAAATTATTATTTTTATTATATGAGTTAAATAGTTTAAGTTTCAAATTCTGAAACATCCCCAAAAAAAACTATTTACTTACATTCTGAATTTAAAAGAATATACATTTCAAATTCTGAGTTGTCACCAAAAAAAATTCTATCAATGAAAGCCCTAATCGTCACCAAAAATATATATTATATTTTATATTTCAAAGAATTTAAATTTCAAATTCCGAATTTATTACCATCAATTACATCTAAAATTATTAGATTACTTTTCACAATATAAATTCATAATTTAAAAAACAAATACTTTTAAAATTACTGACTTAAATTTATATATTTATCTTCTATTTTGCTAAAATTATACTTTTTTACTCTCTAATTTTTAAAACTAATATTTTGTATCGCTATTGAACAACGCTGCATTATTTTTAGTTTTCAAAACTTTACTTTCATTAGAGAGGTACTTCATTTCAAAATTATTTTACCAAACAAAATTTATCTCAAAATAAACATCATTTTACTTTTTCAATATCAATTTCTTTCAGAATGCCATTAAATAATTAAAACTTCTTTCAAGCCATTATTCTCCTATACATTTATGACAATTTATAAAAACCTTAAACTATTCTTATTTTAGGATGGAATGAGTAAGCAATCAATAGACATTTATGAACTAATAAAATATATCATTGTTTTTATAATTAATTTTATTTTTTATTTTATTTGTATTAAAATATTACAAATATATTAAAACAAACTTTTAGAATTTTTTTTCAAAATAACCATTATTTTAATAAATAATTCCAAAATAACCAATTATTCAAAAATATTACCAAAATAATCAGGTTTGATAGAGGATGCGGCAGATGAATTGACGTACCCCCAATGCATGAAGAGGAGGCGCCAATAGCATTGACGCATGCATTAGACTCCTCGTGAGGAGGCGCCAATGTTAGTGGCGCCTATGTATGTTTGATTGGTGTATGCGCCAATTCATCTGGCGCATACACCCCCTGCTATTTTTTTTTAATTATTAATATTTAATTTTTATTATCTAATAAAAAAGAAATAGTAATGAAAAAAAATTCATTGATGATGTAATAATTGGTTACATTGGACTGACAATAAACTAATGACCCGTCTGATTATAACGTCCCCCTGTTCCACATCTCGGTGCGTTAGTTTATCTCCTAGGTCTTCCACGATTTTCTTGAGGTGTTTGGGGTCTTTGTGTGCTGGCCTGATCGAGCGATGGTTGGTTGGAAGGTCCAACAGAAGTTCCAGCAGTAGTTAGGGCGTTGTGGTTGAGTGAATTGGGGACGATATAGTTGCCCAAATTGGGTCATTGAGTTGTTTTGGAAACAAAGCAATGGTTTCTGGGGCGACTATAGTTAAACAATGGTTGGGTGTTATTGATGGGGGGTTACGATGAAGTGACCCATATGAATCATCTGGGCTATAGACAGTTGTGGTTGCGGGGTTTGATTCTTGGTTTTGTGTTTGAGTGAGAGGTATGAATGGATTGCGACGTTGGATGGTTGGTTGTTGGGTGGTTGGCATGAACGGGTTGCGATGTTGGGTGTTTGGTTGTTGTGTGTATGTGGTTGGTTGATGTTGTATGGTTGGTTGTTGGGTTTGGGTGGGTTCACATTGGTGTTGGGTGGTGAATTGTTGTGGGGCATACGATGACGAAGCATGTTGGCGTGGATCCATCAAATACCGCGGCTCAGATACAAATTGTTGAGTTGTTACCGATCTAAACCATGCCATATATTTTGTTGAGTCGGTCTTGCACCATGGATATCTGGTTCGTTCAAGATGTGTTGTCTTTGATTCCTCTATGGACGACACATGTCTTTTGCAAAGTCTCTCCAATCAGAATAATCCCATTGTGCATCAACCCTTTTTTGATGTCAATTCCCCAAACACGTGGGAGATTCTGGAATCTGTTGTAGCATTCAGAACTGCAGTTTGACCCGGTCACTCTGGTGCATTTCCACCATAGTGAATCGGATAACCGGTGTCTTCGTTGTCCAAACTGCAGCATCGTCATGGTTCACATCATGATCCAGACCCAGATATGGCCTCCAGACAAACTGTAAAACAATACGAAACGATTAGATGGAAAATAATTTGAGAAGTATTTTTAAATTAAAATATAGTTGGGTAGGATTATTACATCGTCATGTCCAATGTGGTCCAATAGATTTCGATAGACTACAATAGCGTGTTTCAGACACCTGTTGTAGTTCATTCCCCTTACTGACCACCTAAGATAAAAAAGAAGTGAAAAATATTTTTACTATTAATTATAATATAAAATATAATTAACTAAATGGTGAATGGTAAAGTGTTAGACTTACTTGGTTGCAAACGGGAACACGAATGGGCGCTCATTTATCGGGCGAGCGACGACATTCTTGACCAACCCCAAGCTTGAAGCAAATACGCACATGAAAAAAAATATAGGTATTCTTTTTTGTAGTTCTATACATTGCACTATATAGATGGGCCAATACAGCTGAACCCTAACTATAAGTGTTTACCTTATTAATGTTGCGTAATAAAGGTAAATACATTATATTTACAAAATTACCTGTACTTTCTGGAAACAAAAAATTATCAAATAAAATCATAATATAACACCAAGCTTTTATTATTTTCTCATACTCGGTTGAATCGTCGGGAATTACTATACTGGCATAATATTGTTTAAGGTATTTTAAACTTATACCTTGCCCCCTTGCTTGACCGGACGTGTCTCCCTCAGTTTCGTCGTCTAGCAAATGGGCACCCAATAATTCATTGCAGATATTGTTGTCTTGGTTAACTCGATCATTCACTGCCTTTCCATCTATACGGAGACCCAACAACATGTACACGTCCTCAAGTGTGACGGTACACTCACCAATCGGAAGGTGAAATGTGTGGGTCTCGGGTCTCCACCTCTCCAACAAAGTTAGAATGAACTTGTAGTCCACCGAGTACGAAACAATGTTGAGTAGATTTCCAAATCCACATCCTCTAATATATGGTTCTATTAAAGGATCGTGGGGTACATATTCATGTACACGACATCTAAACCGCTTCGGATCCTAATAATAAAAAAGTAAGAAAATGCAATTAGAAGAAGAAATACATAATCAACAAGCACAACTCTATAAGAAGTAAGAAAAACATAGATAACAAAGGTATAAGACTAAAAATAGAAAAAGTAAAAAGAGAGAGATGACATACAAATGCCGATATATTCTCGAGCGTGCCTCTATGTTCATCGCCCATAGTCAACAAAGACATGATTTGATTTTGCAAAGCTTGAGTGTGGTAGAGGAAACAAGTGTGGTAGAAGAATATAATTGAGTATTGATGAAGATGATTTGATATTGTTGATATGAGAGGCTATTTATAGATGAATGAGTGAGTAGGTTTGCAACCTAAGATGAATGTGATTGGTTGCATGGAATGGCAAGAGAAGACAAGGGAATGACAAACTTCAGAAAGCATGTGAGAGATAGCATGTGAGGAATCTCTTCTAGGCGCATGTGAAGAATCAACATGTAAGGGAAGATGCGCCATTCCTCTTGGCGCCTACATGTGATTCTTCACATGCAAGGAAGAGGCTCCCTTCCTCTTGGCGCCTTAGTGTAGGGCAATGGGAAGGGGCGCCCTTCCTAGTGGCGCATAAGACCAATTTTTGTGAAGAGGCACCCATCCTTTTGGCGCCCCAGTTACTTTATGGCGCCTAGGGAATGGGCGCCTAGGTGGGAATCTCAGGGCTCAGGCGCATGTGTGTTCTTGTCACTCTTTTCTCTGCATGGTTGATTCTTTCTACTACATGCATGGTCAAGTTTGTACAAACAATGACCAAGTTATCAATGCAACGACCAAGTTAGCAATGAAACATTATTTATGTTGTGTGGATGAACAACTTAGCAATGCATTCAATTCCCTTAAAGATATCTACATATTTAATATTTCAACAAAATGTCTTCCACACAACATTACATGATCAGTGCCCATGTCGAAGGTGAAATATTTGATCATCAGTTGTTCGGTTTTTGTTTCCGAAACACAGAGGTAACTCGTTTTACAATAAATCGACGATCAAATTTTTCACATCTGAAAGAAAGAATAGAAAAGAAATTGCAATGCAGTAATGTGGGCCAAATCATCTATAAAAATCCGGTTTGGTTTGTAGAAAACCAGGTTAAATTTTATCAGAAGAAGATTCGAGATGATGATGATATTCAGCATATGTTTGTCAGTCACGAACAATCTGGTTACAACGATATAGAGTTGTATATATTACCACATCAACAACAGGTGTCTCTGTACATTGATCAGTCACAAGTGTTTTGTGAGACTGATGACGAACAAGCTGAGGTGAATGTTCTAGATGACAAAGAAGAAGAATCTGAGATCATGGTTGATTCGATGGTGAACGCTGAAGAGGAAGAGGAGCCAATACCAACAAGTTATGTATACTGCCCACCCCAACAGATGACAAGGTTAAATTTGGGTTCAGATGAACCTTTAGCAGATGTATGGTACAATCCTTACGTGCAGATGCAAGGATCTTTGAAACAAGGAGACACATTTCGCACAAAAGAGGAATGTGTAAGAGCCATTAAGAAATTCCACATGCAACTATCAGCTGATTTCAGAGTTGACAGAACTGACGCATCGAGGTATAAAGTTTATTGTCCGAATGAGCACTGCCTTTTTATGTTGTCAGCTTCGTACCGGAAGAGGAGCGAGTCTTGGGAGATTGGATCAATGGGTCCAGATCACACATGCATGCTGACAAACCCAATCCAGGATCATCGTAAATTAAGCTCTCAGCTAATATGTGATGAAATATTATCTGTTATTAGCGACAATCCATCATTAAAGGTGAGTACAATAATCTCGCATATTAGGGCAGAGTACGAGTACACTCCATCATATAGGAAGGCATGGATAGCTAGGACAAAATCTATTGAAAAAGTGTTTGGCAATTGGGAGGAGTCTTACAAACAACTTCCAAAATACTTGTTGGCTCTAAAACAATATGCTCCCGGGACAATTGTCAAGCTGGAAACAAATTGTCCGCCTATACACCAGATGGTACGTGTGCTGTTGGAAATAAAACATTTCACCGTCTATTCTGGGTGTATCAACCAGGTATCATAGGTTTTTCTTTCTGTAAACCAATTATACAAACTGATGGTACATGGTTGTACGGAAAATACAAAGGAACGTTACTGATGGTAGTGGCACAAGATGGGAACATCAAATTTTTTCAATCGTCTTTGCCCTAGTTGAAGGGGAGACTGCTGAGGGATGAAGTTTTTTCCTAAGAAATCTCTAATTGCACGTTGCACCTCAGCCTAACTTATGTTTGATCTCCGACAGACACCCTTCAATCATCAGTGCATATAATAACATTGACAACGGCTGGCAAAATCCTCCTTCGACGCATGTGTTATGTAATAGACATATTGCTCAGAATTTCATGCGGGAAATCAAAGATAAGACGTTGCGGAAGAAGGTTGTCAATGCAGGTTACGCATTATCAGAACCTTCTTTCAAACACTACCGCAAGGAAATAAGATTGTCAAACGAAGATGCGGTACGGTGGATCCATGGTATTCCTTTGGAGAAGTGGACTAGGGCATACGACAACGGTCAACGTTGGGGCCACATGACAACAAATCTTGTGGAATCAATGAACTCTGTCTTCAAAGGCATCCGTAACCTACCAATAATCGCTTTGGTGCATGCTACATATTTCAGGCTAAGGGCGTTGTTTGAAACCAGACGCTTAAAATGGAGTTCAGTGTTGCAATCTGGACAGTTGTTCAGTGATGCTTCGATGAAATTCATCAGACATGAAGCTGCCAAAGCAAACACACATGTGGTTACGGTCTTTGACCGAAGTAAAGGTTGGTTTAGTGTTGTCGAGTCCATGGATCACAATGAGGGCATGCCGATGGGACAGTACAGAGTCGAACTAGATAGAGGTTAGTGCGACTGCAGAAAGTTCCAAGCCTTTCGTACCCCCGCTCCCATGTCCTTGCGGCATGCTCAAAGGTTCGAAGGGATCCATCATACTTGTTATCTGAAGTTTACAAAATCGTCAGTCTTTCAAATGTTTATAAAATTAGTTTTTTCGTAGTGGCAAAAGAGGATTATTGGCCAGAATATCAAGGGGACATCGTCTGGCACAACGAAGTTATGCGAAGGAAGAAAAAGGGTCGCCCAAACAGCATCCGAATTCGAACCGAAATGGATACGGCGAACAAAATGGTTAGACTATGTAGTTCATGCCGTCAACTAGGTCACAATCGTAATAACTGTCCTAGTGTTAGAATGAGCACAACCAGATAAATTTACATGTACCTCTATTGCAATATATGAAAAATTAAATTTATTTCATATTAGACGTCTGTCACGAAAGTACCATTGCATAAACAGTAACACATATAATTATAACAAATACAAGAACTATGCAATTACAACCAGCAAAACAATTTTGAACATGTAATGCATCATCCTACGAGCGTCTTGGTCTGTCTTAATATCCACCAATTCGCGTAATTCTCCGTGTTGGTTGAACGTGGACACAAGCCATTGTATTCTTCTAATCCGTTCACCCTCTCCAATTTCTCCCTCTAACCAACTGTACAACGTCCGATTAAGACGTTCAAACATATTTGTGTTCCAAAGTCGAATCTGTACCGGAGCCGCAACGGCAGAAAATATTACATCAGCACTTTGTTTTTGAATGTATGCAGACATTGTTGAAACAGGGAAAATTGAAATTGATGGTGGTTGAATTGTATTAGGAGATGAGTTTGAGTGAAAAATATTGCATCCAATGCGTGGTATTTATAGAGACGGTAAAAACATGTCGGCGCTTGAGGGATTGACGCCCACATGACCATCACATGCAGCCAGATGAATTAGCGCCCACACAACCAAATGCACCTAGGCGCCACTAGCATTGACGCCTCCTCATGAGGCCCAATGCAGGTGCCACTAGTATTGGCGCCTCCTCACGAGGAGCGCAATGCATGCGCCAATGCTAGTGGCGCCTCCTCGTGAGGAGCGCAATGCATGCGCCAATGCTATTGACGCCTCCTCTTTATGCATTGGTGGTGCCTCAGTTCATCTGACGCATCCTCTACCAAACCTGGTTATTTTGATAATTTTTTTAAATAATTAGTTATTTTGAAAAAAAAAAAAAATTATTATTTTGAAAAAAAATCCAAACTTTTACCTACTTCCTCTTCAAGAACACCCATATTAATCCTATTTGAATCTGCTCAAACTTCAACAAAATTCAAGAAACCGATATCCTGAATTTCACAAAACTCCCAATATCTTTATATCTGAGTACAATTATCGTACTATGTAATCAAGCTTCATGTTAATCCTATTCATAGAGGATATGAACTCTACTATTTTCATTAACTTGTGCCATAAGACAATGATTCAATTAGTAAAAAATATGAGCATACAAAAGTATATAGACAATCATGAATATGGTATCTATCGGTTATATATAACTGTCAACTGAATATGGTTTCAGAGTTATAGATATATCCAAAACCAACAATGCTTAAAACCAACAGTACAACAGTAACAATTGACCCCAAACTCCATATAATATAACTATACTTAATCCGATTCAAAGCCATAATTCAGAAAGAAAGGAAATAGCATAACAATAACCAATTTCTTTTTCTACATATCATTACAATGACATTCAAGATTAGCCCATGGTTCAAAAAGTTACAGAATAATTAAACCTATAATTTAAAGCCTAGTGTCGAGGGTGAGGCACAAATTGGTATTATTCTCCAGCTCAGCCAAGTGATTATGCATGAAAAGGATACCACATTTTCTCTGGGAGAAGCAATTTAAGCATTCTAAGAGAAACTTGAGAAATACTCATCAATCTGCATAAAAATGCTCAGTAGACATCAAAGAGTAAAGGTAATCAGAAGAACTGTTACCCATGGTTTTAAACTGCTTTCCACAAGAACGGCGACAGTAATTGTGACTACAAGTCTACAACCTATGCTTTTCAAGATCTCAACAACCACATCAAATCCAGCTATATCTGACTACAATATTCTACATATCAAATATCATAACATAACCACCACAACTGTAATTAAAAACCTTACTTATATGATAACAAGATGTGCATAAAGTAAACCAGGGTGTTACAATTTGATTACATTACATGTTTTAACTGAACCAAAATAAAAAACATAACGAACAGGCTTTTCCTTTCTGTTTTACAGGTAAACCGAATGCTAAATTAAGCCGATAAATAAGAGACTCGTCTGTCATCATTCATTAACTATGAAAATATGGAATACACAAAAATGCTCATCACCAATTCACCACCACTATCACTAATTACTACCACAATAACTAATAACTAACATGTGCTTGTGATCAAAACCATAAACACATCCAACCAAGCCAACAACATATAAATGTAACACCTCAAAATTTGCCCTCCTCTCTTGGGACTAGCTTAGCATATTGCATATCATTTTTAGGTCATTAGGCATTGCATATTGCATATCATGTGGCAACATTGTGCAAGTCATCCTCATAAGTCTTGGTCAGAAGATAAAGAGGTTAAGGTTCAAGCCTGAGGGTTTATGGACTGATCATTAACCATCTGAGGGTGGTGGTTCAAATTAGGGTTTCTATATTCATCAAGGAGATTGAGCTTTATCTTGGTTAAAATGGTACATCATCATCATCATGGTATTATCATCCCCAAGGGAGTCATCATGCTTGATCAGATACCTTGAGATTAGGGTTTTGACCTCTGGTCAACCCTAATCAGTTGTATTGGGCCAATCAGGGCATGACAAGGAGATGAGGTTTTCAATGGATATGGGGATCATTTTATGATTATATTGAGCTTATGGAAGCTAGGGTTTCATTTTGGAGCCATTTCATCAGGAGTTTGAGGCTCAACTTGATCAGTGCATAACCAAATTCATCTATCAGTCAGAAAAGTCAACTGTGGTCAACTGTGCCTGAAATGATGGATTTGGAGGTGGGAGAGGGTTGGATACACTTCATTCATGTCTAAACAAGTTTCATTTGACATTTCAAACATCAAGAATGAAGAAAATAAAGTCAGATGGAAACTTTCCAAAAATAGAAAGTGACCTGTAATTCAAAACTGCCAAAAATGGAAAGTTTTGCTTCTCAAAATTACATGTCCAAAAATGCTTCAAGTGAAATTTTGTCCAACATGAAAGTTGTAGATCTTGCTCTCACCTTTCCAAAAAGTCCAAGAACATGAATTTCATTTGTGGTTGGCAAGTTATGGATTGATCATTGTCCAAAAAAGTTGATTTTCAAAGTGGCATAACTTTTGATTCACAAGGCCAAATTGAGTGAGGTTTCTTTGAGCAAACTCCATTTGACATGTACTATCATGATCCATCATCACATTTCATCAAAAATCATCACATAAAAAGTCCATTTTTCAAGTGAACTATTTTTGAAAAAAGGGAGGGAAAAAGTGCATTTTGAGAAATATTCATTATTTTCACATGATTCCACTTGCATTAGCTCACATATAGCATTTGTAACTTGCTGCAACAAAGAAATTCTACTGTTACATTGGTTTGGCACAAGTGAGGTGAAATGACCAAATTGGCATTTAGCATGAAAATGTATTTTCACTAATCCATTTCATTAGCACTAATCTTGATTAGAAACATCATTAACATAACATATAAAAGGATAATTGTAACTGTTTTCATCATAATCATAACAGAATTTCAGATCTAGATCCAAAATTCCAAAATTCTCTCAACTTTTCATCTTCACTTTTTTGCAATTTCTTCAAAAACTTTGCATTGATCTTTATCCATTCATCATCTATATGCATTATTGAAGCTAATTGAAGCAAGATTTCCTCATTTCCAAGCCAAATTTTGGACTGTTAAAGTGAGGTGCAACAATGGCAATTCAAGATTTCATCAAGATCGTGCACAATTAACATCCAAGACTTGCTTCATTCATCAACTCAAGCATCATAGAAGATCTGTTTTGGCATTACAAGGTGGAAAACGCACGAATTCACAACTGCACATCATTGAAGGTGATTTTTCGACCTCAATAATTCTTGAATTGGTTTGATGCTTTAGATAGATCTTTGAATGTAGAGAATTCTGCAATTTGAACCACTAAATTTGGTTGAGAAACGAGGAAGTTATGATGATTTGAAGTTTTGTGCACAAACATGTTTTGCTTCGATTTTTTTATTTAGCAAGAATTAGATCAAAATAATTATGGATTCATGATGTACGTTGAAAGACCTTTCCGTTGATATAAAGTTTGTCCAATTTGGTGAACATTTGTTCTTGAGCCTATGAACACATGAAGAACATGAAGAACATTCAAAAATTTCCAGAAAAGTGATTTAGATCCAAAATTTCGCCACTATTCATGCTGGAATGTGTTTTAGCGCCTTTTTTTTCAAACTGTGACCTCACTTCGATTCCGTGTGAGGACAAATTCGCTTTTGGCCTTTTGAATTAATTTCCTTGCCTCCACATGATTCACATGCCTCCATTTCATGTTTTTTTATTTTTTCCTTACATTCAAAAATTCATATCTCCATAACCATAAATCCAATTGATGTGAAATTTTTTGCACCATGATCCTTGCCCTGTCTAGTATTTTTTGGTGATTTTGTGGAAATTGTGCACGTGTAAATTTTGGCATGGCCTAGGGTTTGTTTAGGTGTGTTCTTTCTTGCACATTGCTTGGTGTTTGGCTCATGAAATGATGATGCTTAATTAGAAATTCTTGAAATTTTGCATGCTTATTCTAGACATCTGGAGGAGCATTTTGATATATGGTTTGTAATTTTTGAGTTCCTGGATTTTGAGATATGATCATTTGAACCTAGGTGTGACAATTTGTGTCACACCATTTCATGTCCAGCTTAGGGATTTTCATTACCATGCCAATTGAACTTGAAATGAGCTGAATATTTGCATGTTGAATCTTCTGGATGCTAAGTTCACTTGTGAATTTTTGTGGTTTTTTTGGATGCATTTCCAATTTGATTGAGAATTTCCTTTCTGTTTGACTAAATGTGGACCTTTTGAGAGTCATGTTCTTAAATGTTTTGTGAAATTCTTAATATGTATTGGATGTACTTGAAATTTTTGGAGTGATTCTAGACACCTTAAGGTTTGCCATGGTTTTGGTTTGGTGCATTTATCATGTTCCTACACTGTTTTATGCTTGCTTGAAGTTGGTGCATGATTTGGTGCCTTGTTTGGACTTGTTTGAACTTGACTGGACTTGATGAATTTAATTGACTTGCTTCCCATTGTCCAATTGACTTGAAATTTGGCGTGTTTGACATATTATGGATGCTGTTTAGCCATGAATTTTTTGGGGATTTATTGTTTTGTTTTGGATTGGATTTGGATTGATGCATTCTGTTTGGTCCAATGAGCTTTGAAATTGCATGTTTTGCCTTAAATGCTTCATGAAATGAAATTGGTGAATGATATGAGCATGAGACCACTTGGACTTGTTTCTAAATTTATTGAATGTGATTTTGGATAATTTTCATGTTCTGTTTAGAAATATTTCTCCTCCTTGGACCCTAGGCTTTGTCCTAGGGTTTTGCTTCTCATGTTTGGGTTGTTTTTCAGGACAAAAGGCAAATGGCATGGAGGAATTAATGCATTTGGCTTGGGTTGCTCATGTGAATGATGTTGATTAACATTGATTTTGTTTTGTAGGTGGTTTCTAAGTCATTGGTGTTGAGCCTTGACTTATGCTTTGCTTGATGCATTGCTTGTGTACAGTTAACTGTTTAACTTGTAATTGTCTGTTTAACTGTTTGAGTTGTGTACTGATCATGTTAGATTGATTTCAGGTACCTTAGTTGCTATAGTTCATTGTGAACTTGCTTTGTGTTGTTGCTTGGTTGATTAACCAATTGAGGTATAGCATCACTAACTCCATGTAGTCTGGAAGACCTGGCCTGTTACTTGGCCAGGCACCTGTCTGAAGTCCTCCTTAAGAGGCAATGCTTGTGATTGTTTACATTTGTGCCAAGCAGGAAAAGACCTTTGATAAGGCAATTGACAGATAAAAGAGATGTGCAATCCATCTCCTGTTAGTCAGTGTGTCATCCCTTTGCTCACATTACATGTTGATGCATTGGGATACCAACCCAAGATCCTTGTACAGTTGTACAGTTGAGTCAGTGTCATAAGTGTAGAAGGGTTCCCACTTTCTGAACCCACACTTCATTTGTCTGAAGCTCTCCCTGGCCAGGGATAAGAGCTGTGAGGTCTCATCCTCACTTCCCATTTCATCTGCTTCACCCTAACTCTCAATGTTAGGGTTAAGAGCAAATCATCACCTGATACAGTTGGCTTGCTTTTGCAGCCTAACCCTTGTGTGAGCCCGCTTTGTCTGTATATAGTGTGTGCTAATTGTGAATGTTTGCTTTGTTTTGCTTGTGCTTGTATGCCTTGCTTTGCCTGTTTAGGATTAGCCTGCAGCCTGTGCAGGTAGATAGAAAACTCAACCTAGGACCATTGTGGAATACATGATAACTATTAGGCTCGAGTCAGTCTCCCTTTTAGTTTGTCATTTCCCAGTCTCTGGTTAGGAGAAAGTTTCTCCCCTGTTAAGGGGAACTACGTTGCCCTGATCCTCATACCAGATGAGGTACGTAGGCAGGAGGTCGTGCGAGATCTCTCCGGGCAAACCTTTTCTTTTTTGTGTGTGTTTGCTTTGACAGTTGCTAGGCTCGAGTTCCCGACTCCTTAGTAACTTGTTGTTTGTTTGTTTCTTGAGTGTGTGCTTGACAGTTATAGGCTCGAGTTCCAGACTCCCTATTAACTTGTTTGGTTGTTGTGTGCTTGGAAGCTGATATAAGTCCAGTGATTGGCATTCGGGTTCCAGTGTGGGTTTGTTTGGTTCGGGCGCTGATATAAGTCCAGTGATTGGCATTCGGGTCCCATGTTTGCCATTTTTGTGTGGAGTCTGACATAAGTCCAGCGATTGGCAGTCGGTTTCCTGTGTGCGTTTTGTTTTGTTTGGCGTGCGTGAGCCGAACTACGGTAGCTCTGATTCTCATTCCAGATGAGATACGTAGGCATAGGATGCGATATCCTATCGAGCACGTTTCCCCTTGTCCCGAACTACGTTGACTCTGATGTTTGTTTCTGACAAACTACGTAGGACCAGGATGCGATATCCTGCCGAGTTACCTTCCTCCTTCTTCCCATCTGTTTTGTTAGTATGTGTGCGTGTGTGTATTCTTTGAGCAGTGTTTGTTTAGCAACCTTTTCTTTCTTTTAGAGCGTGGATCCCGTCGAGTACGACGGACGTGAGGGGTGCTAATACCTTCCCCTTGCGTAACCGACTCCCGTACCCTTTCTCTTTGGTCGCGAGACCATTTCCTTTCCAGGTTTACTCTGAGCGTTTCCTTTCCCTTTTTTGGGATAAATAACGCACGGTGGCGGCTCTGTGTTGTTTTTGTTTCAGCCCGCCGGTTGTTTTTCGCGGATGCGACAATAAACAATTTAATCAATTACACCATATCTTGATAAAAACAAAAAATTGCCATTTAGATCTATGAAACACTGGCACATATATAGACACGACACACAGGACTAGTTGAATAATGCGGTAATGCGGAATACCAAACACACACCTTCAATCTGAAGTGTCAATGCTACATAGTTATGATCAATCATCATCATCATGATCACTCTCATCACTGAAATACCCAGCTTTCTTCCCTTTCTTCTTCGTCTTGTTGTTGTCCAAACCCTCATCATCATTTCTGTTTCTCCCCAGCAACCTTTCACCCGCTTCATCATCCACAACAGAAGCCCAATTATCGTCAAACTGCTCCGCAGCAATCTGACCACCCTCCTCCTCCTCCTCATCACCTTCCTCCTCCCCATCCCTATCCCTCAGCCCACTAAATCCCCGTCGCGGCTTCTTAGGCTGAGGCCGCGGCCTTGACCCCAACTGATTATTAGGACACTCATACGACAAATGACCATGCCCCCCACACTCATAACACAAAGCAGTCTCAGTATTGTACACGCGCTTCCGAATAAACTCCGGAGCACGTCCATTATCAGCAGCAATAGAAGCAATTAGAGTCCTTCCATTGAGAATCTTCTTATTCATCTCCGCCACGACGCGTTGGGCGTCATTACGAGAAACGAATTGGACATACGCGACACCGCGGCTTAGGCGCGTGTGACGGTCTTTGAGAACGGTTACACGCGCGATGCGGCCGAAAGTAGAGAAGAGCGTATGGAGATCGGAGTTTGTTAGGGAGTAATCTAGATTAGAAACGTATAGCGTCGATTTTGATGGTGCTAAGGGTTCACCTGTTCCTCCTATTGATGATCCTTTGTTGTTCGGTTTTGATTGGGGTTGATTATTGGATGTGGTGCCGGTGGTGGTGTTGGGGGTTGAGGACGAAGCGAAGTAGCGGTAGTAGAAAACGTCGTCGTCTTCATCGATGTCGCTGTGTTTTCGTTTGTGTTTCTTCTTGCTTGACATTTTTTTCGGTTCAGGTTTTTGTTTCCGGCAACGGCGTTCGGTTTCCGGCGACGGAATTAGTTCTCCGATGCTTCTTTAATCTATAGAGGAAATCTGAGAGTGGAGAGATTCTATAATGCGTTTGAGAAACCCTAGAGAAGTGAAGCGAAACTCCAAGCGGATCTGGACATGGATCCGGATATTTTGGATTGGTTTTATATATGGTTTTATCCATTCTTATTTTTTTATAAGCAGTACTATCCATATGTAAATGGACAACTTGCTCACCGCCAGAGTACTTGTAAAGATAGCATAAAACTAAAAATTATTATGTTTTAATATTTTTTTATTTAATTGGTCAGCCACCCATCTGCATATATAAATTTTAATAATTTTTTGTTAGTATGATGCTAGATTTTTTAAGACAAAAATTTCTAGTTCGTTAGATATACAATTTTATTATATTATTTTAGATTATATTTTAATATCTTAAGATAAATAGAGTTATTGAAATTTAGCAAAAATAGAATAGAGTGAAATAGAAATTTTATTACTTTATTATTTGAATAATTAGCGATAAAAACAAAGTAAGTTTTTGATTCTGCTCATATAAAAGAGAAACAATACTGATGGAAAGTGATGAAAATTTTCATTCTGCTCATATTAAAGGGAACAATACTCGTAGAAAGTGATCAATACTAGTAGAAAGTGATGTAATTTTTTATTCCTCATATCTAAGGGAAACAATGCTAATGAAAAGTGATGAAATGAAATAAAATAGAATAATAAAATTTTATTATACTGGATCTGATTTTAATTAACTCAAACAATGTAATCTTATTCTATTTCATCTCATATCACTTCATATCATCTCATTGCATCAATTTAAGCAAAACCTTAGTCTAATAACTTCAGTTTCACAACATTTAAAAACTCTTATGTAGAATTTGTCCAGAATTGAAGAGGACTCATCTCTTACTAGAAACTCAACAATTAATTTGTTTTCAAAAGTAATGCTTTATTTATACGCTTAGATTATGTTTGGACATCTTAAAATGAAGATATAAGAATAAAAATGAACATAGTGAATCAACAAAATTAGAAGTACATACGATTAAAATGCATCAAAATCGATGACATCTTTTTAAATTTATTGAACTTTTCGCATTAGACTTTTTTCTATTGTATTATTTTTCAACATCATTTAATTTCTAGAACTCATGCATCCTATCCAAAAAAGCAAAGTTCTCACTCAGATGTTTCTTCCTTAAGACGTTCTCTCCATTCTACGAATGTTG